>NC_141558.1:20189294-21389294 GCF_036417535.1 Chlamydotis macqueenii
TGGGCGTAGTCCTTCTTGAACCTTCTTTGACTTAATCCTTCTTGAGCCTGCTGTGCCGAGTATTCCTAGAAATGCCTTCATAAATCGTAGAATCATTGAATCAATCAGGTTGGAAAAGACCTTTAAGATCATTCAGTCCAATTGCAAACCTAGCACTGCCAAGTCCACCACTAAACCATGTCCCTAAGCTGCACATCTACACGTGTTTTAAATACCTCCAGAGATGGTGACTCCACCACTTCCCTGGACAGCCGGTTCCAATGCTTGATAACCCTTTTGGTGAAGAAATTTTTCCTAATATCCAATCTAAACCTGCCATGCCGCAACTGGAGGCCACTTCCTCTTGTCCTATCACTTGTCACTTGAGAGAAGAAACTTGCACCCACCTCGCTAAAACCTTCTTGCAGGCAGTTGTAGAAAGCAATAAGATCTCCCCTCAGCCTCCTGTACTCCAGGCTAAACAACCTCAGTTCTTTCAGCTGCTCCTCATAAGACCTGTTCTCCAGACCCTTCACCAGGTTCATTGCCCTTCTTTGGATGCACTCCAGCACCTGAATGTCTCTCCTGTAGAGAGGGGCCCAAAACTGAAAACAGTATTTGAGCTGCAGCCTCACCACTGCCCAGTATGGGGGGACAATAACTTCCCCAGTCCTGCTGGCCACACTGTTCCTGATACAAGTCAAAACGCCATTGGTCTTCTTGGCCACCTGGGCACACTGCTGGCTCATGTTCAGCTGGCTGTAAAGTAACACCCCCAGGTCCTTTTCCACCAGGCAGCTTTCCAGCCACTCTTCCCCAAGCCTGCAGTGTTGCATGGGGTTGTGGTGACTCAAGTGCAGGACCCAGCACTTGGCCTTGTTGAACCTCATACAATTTACCTCAGAACATTTAACCCTGCCAACAGTGATTTTCTAGGCTACCTGTCACGGACTGTTAGGAATAATTTGTGGATTCTCTGGAGTTCACTGACTGTACGTTGACAATCACTCCTCTTGCAAATTCTTCCAAAGACCATGATCAGCCAAACTGTCTGTGGAAGGGATCAAAACAGAAGAATAAAAAGCTGCAGAACAAGTGCATAGGATCACTAAAAAGTAAAAGAAACAGGACAGAATCAGACCATAAAAAAACACAGGCATATAAACTGGAAAAGTAAGAAAAAAAATAGGAACAATTGTGCTATGGTATCACAGCTATTCTAAGAAGAAAAAGGATGCACAATATGGTGGAGCTGGAGGATGCAGGCATGCCCAGGGGAAGTTGTACAGAAGCCATTTTGTTTTTCTGAAATTCACATATTAGCACTTGCACTTATTACTTGCTTTGCTCTGCCCTGTCTGAAAATGATGCTCCTTTAGCTATATGATTTAGGCTGAGAAGCTTTAATCTTAACTTAGCTTCAAGTATGTCTTGCTTTTATGATCTGAAAATAAGAGATTCTTAACACTGAAAAATCAAGCAATGCTTCACTGAAAAAAAAAGAAAATTCTGTTTCCTACTGCTCACCAAATGTTAGGGCTGCACACACTTACTACTGAGCACATGTCTGAGGAGCAACCTACTGTACTGTTGGGATTACTGATCAACTTTCTTTCTCCAGCCCCAAAACACTGTGTGTTGCATGACCTATATTTGTGGGCACTTGTAATTTTGCTCAGGCATTCAATTTCCATTTGACAGTTTAAAAGTGAGTATCCCCCAGGTTATCTTCTTTGTCAGATCTTGTAGCATCACATGAGCATGTCGCTCGCTCCTGACTCCTCTGGTGCTGCTTGTCCTACTGTGCCTCAGCAGCAGCTCTGGGGCTGCAGGCACTGAGCGGTGCCAGGGTCTTCAGGGACACCAGCAGCTTCAGCAAAGATGTCACTGGGGTGACCACAACTCTAACTGTTTCAAATTATGCTTTAGATAACACTTTTAGTTTATGTCCTTTCTGTGGTTATTTGTCTTGAAAATGTGGCATCAATTTAAATGCAGTGATTACTTACAATGGGAACAGTACAAGTAGCTGCATGTTTTTTCCATTTCTGTGGTAATCTTGAGCTGGCTATGTTTGTTTTTAAATGTTTTTTCACTTGAATTAATATAAGTAAACGTGTTATATTCAATAGGATCTGAGAAGTGTCCTGTTAGTAAATACTATAGTTTATTTACAATGAGCTATTCAGTGACTCTCCTAACATATGGAACTACTTCTATTTCATTCTTCACTGACCACAGCTTTTATAAGAAGAGAACAGAAGTGCGCAAGTCATTACTGGATTTACATATTAAGGAGATGTAGCAAAATGAAAGCAGATTTTGAGATTTTTAACAATTTAAATCTTTCTCTGTATGGACCATGTTGTCCTTGCCTGATGCATTGTTCCTAAAGAGATTTATTCTTTGCATGCATGAAACTTTAGATTTAATTTTTTTTCTTGTAACATTAGCACAAAAGACTAGTGTGTGCATATGTGCACGTAACCTTAAATTGTGAAGTGTGCTGTCTCACAAAATCCCTGGCCATGCCCCAGAGCCCTCAGACTCTGCCTAGATGGATGCCCAAGATGTGTGAGCCTCATTCATATTTCATCAGATCAATATCAACACCTCCACCAAAAGACATGTTTAAGCCTAGGTAGAAGTAAGGTCTCCGCTCTCATATGAGTAGTATCTAACCCTTATTGTCAAAATAGACATTTCATCTCTTCTGACTACACATGACACAACACCTATTCACCTCTCATGTCTATACACCCAGACACATTTTTAGAGTTAATCTCCTCTGATTAAAAATGCTGATACCCCCAAACTTCATGTTTCTGAAGAAAAGATGGATCCTGAGAGCCTTTCTGTGGTATGCCTCTTGGACCAAGAAAGAATTTATCTTTTAGCTCATATTTCACTAACGCTTTCAGTAAACTGCAAAAAAAAAAGTTCACAGTAAAATCTAATTTTGCTGCTCCATCCAGGAAACTAGCATGACAACAGTAATAGCAGCAAGTTTAACTATTTCAAGCCTGTTCAGGAGACACTTATTTCTATCAGGTGTCTATTTTTCTTATTCTCACCTCCTTAGTTACATGCTACTTTCTTAAAAAAAAAAAAAAAGTTTTAATCTTTTGAAGTTCACTTCCAGTTATTCCACTCTTTCTCATTTGCACCAGCTATGGTTATTAGAATACCTGTAAAAACAACTTCTGAATATAACTTAAACTGAATTTCCATCCCAGCAGGCAGGTCTGGAACACACTGTTTGGAAGAATAATTCATTCCAGGAGAAAGAAAGGAGTGATCTTTTTAAGCAATTGAATTTACTGTAGAACAGCTGATGCAAAATATTTAAAATTAAGAGCAAAACTGTGGTATGTCTAAAACCAGATACTGCACGATCAGCTGAACTACTAAGTTTTTGTAGTCATAACTTACGTGACTGTGTATGATTATAAGCCATTTTGAACTGACTGCCACAAAAAGACAATCTTTTTCGGGTCAGGTGGGTAAATAAGCAAGAAGCGACAGCAACATTCATGGCAAAGGCTGAGCCTCTAATCGCACGTCCTGCTTCAGGTGAGGCTGCCAGCATTGCACATGGTGTGATCTTATCTGTAGATAGGGATTGGGCAAACCGTCCTGTGGCACATCTTGTCTCCACATGATCAGAAGCTGTCTGAACAGAGGTGTTCAGCACCCTGGGAAATCATTGTTCTTACATGCTTCAGTTTGAAAATCCTGGCTAAACCTTGATTTTCCAAACTGCAATTTGAATTCACCCACTATTTCACTGATAAACATAGTTAAATGCTGAATACAAACAAATCCGCAGATAAAAGATATATGCTACCTGTTATTAATAATACTTGCCTATGAAATGATCTGTTTTAAACATTCCAGCCATGTTCCCTCAAAATCTCACTGAAGCCAAGAGAAGCTATGACTTTAATGAGCAAGACTTCAAAATGTGAGTGCAACAAGGTCCTGAGCTGGCTTTGAAGAGGATCTGCTGAGGTGTTCTCCTCACAGTAAGCTCTGCAAAGAAGACCAAAACCATTTTAAATACCAAAAGGCAGGTTTTGAACAAAAGTAGGAGTTGTATTTTTATTTTCAGAGCAACTAGAAGAGAAATAAAAAAGATTGTAGAGATGTTCCCATGTGCTCCTTGCAAGCATGTCCTCACTTCCAAGCTAACCAGTGACTTTCTGAGTCACTGACTCAGCCCTTGCTTTGGCCCCTTGGTCCCAGGAGGATCTTTGAACCCTCTCTGAGATGTGACTCCCAGCTCCCTGCTATGACTCTCTTAACCCTGAAATGCTCCAGGCCCCAGCGTTCACACGAAGGAGCAACCCTTCTTCTTCTGTACCACTGGTTTCACCTTCCTTGATATTTTTTTTTTTTAACACCACAAATTTGTAACAATCAAATAAAATGAACACCGTGACTCAAAAATAGAAAATGGAATTAGGAATCACTCAAGCATCTTCTAATGTTCTGGTTTTTAAAACTAAGACCTAAAAACTTTGTGCCTTGGAGATAAAGGGCAGGGAAAACATTAAGAAGAAAAATGAAAAAGAAAGTCTGAAATGAAGAACTAATGACTGTGTCCTTTTAATTCTGGTGCCTCTGCAAAAGTTACAAACTAAAATACTAAAAGTATGTTGGTCATTACGATCTTACAAATGATACTTATTTAATACTTATTAAAATGATTTTTTTTAAATTTTAAGTGTTAATATTTTGTACTAAAATGCCAGTCAGCTGTTGGTTTGCTAATAGATTGCTGTTAAAGAGGATAAGGTCTTTACTTGTCTATTTATTCTCCACAAAATTCTCAATTAGATTTGGGCTGCTTGAATTTAAATGTAACTATATTTCAACACAATTGAAAAAATACTGTGCAAATTATAATATACCATTTTGCTACTGGTTCAAAACATATTTGTCAGGTAAGAGACATTTGGTGCATATTTACAGTAAAAAATATTTTTTTTTTCAATGGGAAGAGAAGACATAAGTTAAAGTTTCAGATTGAAATATGATATATCTTTACTACAAACTTTTTCAAATTAATGGATCATTTTAATTGCATTGGATTTTAAAAAGTATTTGCTTTTTTGATGAAACAAAAATTAAATTAAAAAAAAAAAACTTTCTCCCTCACCCTCATTACTTCCTGACAGCTTCTTTTGGCTGTTGTTGTTCTGCTAGAAAAAAAAAGAGATAGTGAGAAGAACAGAATGAGAACTAATAATGAAAGAAAACCAAAGAAAATTTGCAAAATCAACAGGAAAAAATCTAAAATTTGCTAATTTTCTAAAATTCCCACAACTAACTAAAGTTTCAAATTATAAGGATAAATAATAGAACCCTAACTCATGTAACACAGCTATATTGTAAAGATCTCATCACTTCCAGTCAGAAGCGGACGGGAATAATTTTGCTTTCCACAGGCTATGCAAAAGGAAACAAAGACCAAACCAGCCAAATGTCCATTTTGTGGATGACTGTAGGATAGAATGATTTGTGGAGGATGTACAGTAAGAATTGCTGAGGATCTAATTACTTTCCATGCAGCTGAAGGGAATTGCATATTACGTTGATTTGCATGCAAAATGAACCAGTATTGCTGCAGGTTTTATTAGTGTTTTTTTTCTCCATTTGTTTCTTAAGCAGGTTGTGTATTTTGCTTACTCTTATCTAAGCCTTGCATCTGAGAAGACTGTTTTGCTCTCTGGTGGGTCACTTTAATATTCAAGGGCTAATAAGAAAAGAACATAGACAGTGGACATGAAATTTTAGTCATGAAACAATAATCTGAATTACAACTCAAGACCTCTGATTTCTCTGCTACTGTAACTCAGATGTGATAATTCAGGGTTGGCCACCTGGAGCAAAGAACACATTTTTGTTTTGTTCTCTTTTTAGTACTTATTTGTCTGTATTCCCCTTTCACGGGGTTGTCTTACTGTCTAAAATGACTTAATCCTAACCAGAGATCCTGTAACAAACAACAGAACATCAAAGGTGACTAAATGAGAAAGATCAAACAGGAATTAGGCAATCCAGGGAGCAATTAGAGGACATCAAAACTACCCTGAGGGTAGGACTGAGGTAGCCCACCCTAGCTGAACAGTCCTATTGACTTTGATCAGCCAGGAAAATATGGATGAGCTGAGGGAGGTCTGTTGATACCCCAAATCTCAGACAACCTAGCTGAACACATCCTCTTGCCTCTTCTTGTACTTTGGTATCTGACCTGAAAGTTTGAGGAACTGTATCTTTCTGGTTTATTACTTTAAAATACAAAAATCTATGTGGAAAAAAAATATTTTTTCTTCTGAACGTGCTGTTAAAGTATCACATTACTTCTCGTCTTTCCAGGACCTCTGTTTAAATATTACTCTGATCAAACCAAATGGTAAGTTGATTTTGTTTTAGAAGAACTGTTGCATTTCACAGGAAGCTAAGGCCATGATGACTAGAGCAGACCATTCCTGTTCCAGATTGTATCATACTGGTAAAGTTGCTAATGACTAATCGTTTAGACTTGTGAGGCATCTTACCCAAGCCAGTCACGTAGGCTCACGGTATTGTTAACAGCAAGATGGGCATTTCCAAAGGGCAAGTCAGCTGATGACACAACCACAGAAATGTTTGCTGGAGGGGATGTCTGAAGGCCTCTTGGCCAGCCTCCTGCTCAGACAAGGACTATTGCCAGCACTATCTCAGATGAGCCACAGCTTTGTCTAACTCAGTCTTGAGAATCTCTTAGCATGAGGATTCCCAGCATTTCTGGGTTACACATGCCAGTGCCACTCTACCATCCTAGTGAAAAATACTTTTACCTGATGTCCAATTTAAACTTTTCAAGTCAAAGTTTACAACCATTACACCTTGTGCTGTATATATCATCTGCCACCGCACAGATTTGTTTCACTTTATTGTTTTTCTTAGTTTCTCTTCAAAGTGTCATAAGTTGCTGTTGGATCACACCTTGCTGCCACTTCACCAGATGAAACAAGCCTAGATCCCTCAGCCTATGCTCATAGATCATGTACTCAAGGCTCTTGGGCATCCTGCTGGTCATCTGGTGGGCTCCTTCCAGTTTCTCATCATCCTCTTTGATCTGGAGAGCCCAGAACGGCATGTGTCCTTCCAGGCACGACCTCACATGCACCAGCAGAGGAGGAAAGCAGCTTCCCTTGATCTGCTGACTACATGTCTCCTGGTGATGCTCATTCTTTTAAAATTAAGAACAGAAAACATTTACAGCACTCTGGAGAGTTCAACAAGGCTTGTCCAACACTGTCCATAGGACCCTTCCTAGGGTTTGGTATCCCCATGGCTGGGAGTGGCGGGAGCTCCCCAGGGTGGCAGGGCAGGGCCTGGCAGCCAGGGCCTGTCCCACTCCTCAGCCAGGAGCTGGGCACCAGGACAGCCCCCGTCCCCGACATCAGGCACCTCCCTGGGGACAGGGACAGGCCAAGGCTGGGCTGTTGACCCTGCCTTGGGGTTGAGATTAGGCCCACTGCAGGGAACCAAGGTCTGACACAGCCCCAGGATGGCTGGACAGGGCCATGGGGATGGGGCTGGGCTGAGGTTGGGCTGGAAATGGCAGTTAGCTTAAAAGAGGGGCTAGGGGGCCCTAGCTTTCCCCACAGCATCTCCCTCTCCTCAGGGACTGGCTCTGCTTTTCCCAGGCTACTCCTGCACCCCAGTAGCCAGGCCCCCAGGCTCAGAGCACCCAGAACCCCAATGGTACCCATCTGGGAAATGGGTACAGCCCTACCACATTTGTCTGTCTTCAGAGAAGGCACTGGTTTTTATGTCTGTAAAACATATGGCTGGGTGGCTCTGATCCTGGCTGAGGCCTCCAGGCGCAGCTGTAGTACAAACAATAGCCTGGAATCTCTTCTGGGTGAGGTATGTCCTCAGTGTAGGCAAGGGATTAAACTAATAACACTCAATTTCCCCTTATACTGATATTAAGGAAAATTACTCTGTGGGAAACCAGGAGCTCACTGGTTCGAGTACACTTTCCTTTAGGAAAGTCTCTTCAGGGAGTTTTCTTTTTTTCCTTCACCATTACAGGCTAACTGTTCCACTAGGTATGTCAACTGATTGTTGAGCAAGGACCTTTGGTTTTGTACATTTTAAACATCTCGCCAAAGCTGGGATTAATATTATTTTTTTATTTTTATTTAATATCCTTTTTCTAGCATGTAGTTTATAAAGCTAGAAAGATAAAAGGTGGGTTATCCTGTTGTGCTATCTACTTTTCAAACCTGGCTTCACTAGCAAATGCAGGTTGCTAAATGTTTGACTCTTACTGTGTTGTCTGTGACAGTTGCGTGGGATAAAAAAAAAAGTGGAAAAAAAAAAAAGAAAGAAAGCAAATAGATCTAACTAATAGATCCATATTGCACAGTTATTAAAAAAAGTAACTTAGAAGATTTTCCCTAAGTATCAGATGACAGGTTAGCAAGGTCTGTTTTTCTATAGCTACACCTAACAAACTCCCTCTTTGAAAGCGAGGACACATTAAAACACATTATCCAAAAGAACAGAAATATCTGGCAAATTATACTGGCTGATTTAAGATATGATAAGCGTCTTTCCTTGGACACATACACTAGCATCAGGTAGCCTGGCTAACGTGAAGACTGAAAGATACTTCAGAGAAGCTTTTCTTTTTTTTTTGCCAGTTTATACAGAACCTATTCCAGGAATTTCTTATTATAAAGAAACTAACATTTTTGTTCAGGTGATCTGCAAGATGTGAGGCAATTAAAAATACCCTAGCATGTTCTAGAGAACAGTATACTCTTGTTTGAACTTGGAAGGAATGTTTTTCATAATGCAATCAGTGAAGGAGTAATTTTCCCTGAAATTCATATTATATTCAGGAAACAAGAATGGCAGCTTTTAAAGACATCAACAACATCACTTTCCCAGCTGAGAGGAAGAAGGCTATGTGAGTCTGGATTCTGTGGAGACAATACCCTCACTCTTTGCTGGGCCAGCAGATTTCATGAACTCCTGATTGCCCATGGTCAGAGAAGAAGTTACATTGCCTCTGACTGATCTGACTATGAAAAAGCATGAGGTATTTTAAGAAGTATGTATCTGAGGCATAAGCTTTCCCGGATAGTTGAGAAAAGCTTATGAACAAGCATTTACAAATTTAAATAATTTATTTAGCTGGAACCTTGAGTTTAGCACACTTGTTGACATGCCATCCAGCTACCCCATGACATTCACTTTGCATATATAATAAAAATAAAAGGCACACTTATATGCATTCAAAACCAGTCTGAGTTTTGCTTCTGCCTTTAAAAATTAAAGATCAGATGTGTTTATGCTTTAGAGTCTTGTGCTGGTGTAGTATAATAAAAACATTTTAAATACAAGTTTTTACAGTGCTTTTTCATCAGTTACTTTGACAATCTGTTCCTCTTAACTGTTGCTGTTATTGTTGACCAAAATGGTCCTAAATAACAAACTGAGTCATGATTCCGCGTCTGCCAAAGTCAATGCAAAGCATTTCCATTGTCAGGTATCTGAAGACATATTGAAATGTCTTGAATGCCTCATTTTATATCCAGAGATAGAATGTTAACATGGAGGTATAAAATAAACTGAAGAGGAATTTGAGCTTATATTTCTTGTATCTGAATTTTTAGCAAAACAAAAGTATTAACTATTTGATCTTTTAGAATTTTTTTCTTTATTACTTCAGCAAAGCAAAACCCATAGAAGTAAATTACTGGTATGGAATAAAACCAGCAAGTGGCAGTATTTGACAAAAATCTCAGAGGTAAGAAGCAAACTTAAAAGCCAGTGGAGATTTACACTATATCTAACTATAAGGTAAGCACTTCTCCTAGCATTCAGAAAGAAAGATCTCTCACTTCCAACATAAATATCTTAATATTTTTTTTGTTAGGTCAAATCCTCAACTAAAGAAATTGGAAACAGAAGACAAATTTCCCATGGATATTTATATGCAGGGTCAACAAGAATAACCCTACACATTTTAGAATAATTCTTCTATGCAAACTGGCTAAGAATAGAAAGATATATCAAAACCATTTGGAAGTCTTATTCGTCAGAAGCCTTTCCTGCCAGCAATTTAGAATAGCATGCAATCAATACTAAAATCATTATACAGTCCTTTTTTTGTAGTGCATTTAATAAAAGAAAATAAGACCTAGATAAACCAGGAAAAAAAAAAGGCACCTGTAATTTTAAATCATATCAGAGGTGCCAGAAGCTAAAAAGGATGCCTGCATTATTGCAAAGTACAATTATGGAATGATGTCTGTATTTTCAGCACCAAAAACATGCACGGACCAGAAGACCAAGAGTTAAATTAAATTAGTAGCAGAAGTTTTTCTCCAGTCTTTAAAAACTACAGTGTCATGAATACCACAAAAGATCACCCAGAAGCTTTTGGGCCTGACTTTCTACTTACTGAAGTCACTGAACTGTTTGTCATTGTTTTGAGCTACAGCAGCCCTGAATAGTTTGTGGCTCAAGTTTGCTCAAGACAAACTTCTTACTCCTGTTATTTTATTACACAAAAACACTTCGTGGAATAAAAATAAAGAAACAGAAAAATTTTGAGGTTGTAAAATAAAACAATAAAAAACTTAAGAAACACCAGAAATTTGCCTTCTCCCTTGTGCAATTGCATTAAAATCGTTTTCAGTTACTTTATAAAAGACATTTTTCCACAAGTTTCCTACTTGATTTAGTTCAAAGAATAAATCATAATCTGGGGATGAAAACTCTCTTATTCCAGAAAGTTTGTGAAGAATAGTTAAGAATTTGTGAGGACTTCTAAAAGTTAGCTTAACTTACAACACATAATAACCTAAATATCTTTCCTATGCAGCTTTAAGTAAAATGGATTTCCTTTTTAACCCACTCTCTAAGCATCCTTTTAAACTCCTGTACTACTGGAGAAAATCTCTTGAAAGCTTTTTTGGATCTTCTTATTCACCTCTGCAAATACTTCGCAGTCTGCTCATATTTCTCTCTTTGCTTCCCTGTCAAACTACCATTTTATAGGCTGAAAACAAGCTGCAGTTCCTGGCCTCAGAAAATGTAGCCTTGAATCTTTAATCA
The DNA here is from genome assembly GCF_036417535.1 of Chlamydotis macqueenii. Classification (NCBI taxonomy): domain Eukaryota; kingdom Metazoa; phylum Chordata; class Aves; order Otidiformes; family Otididae; genus Chlamydotis; species Chlamydotis macqueenii. Next base: position 20,200,404 of record NC_141558.1, read on the forward strand.
GTGCACTGACAAGGAAAGAACTGACTGCTGTCTCAACATCTCAGTGAATGTCAAGTTGATCTGCATTATATTTTAATTAGAAGCACTAATATTCCATCCAGTGTCTAGTGCTGAGCTAATTGCATACTCTACCGGATTCCACAGGGCATGAAAAAAGTCTAACTTAAATAACTTATGAGGCATTAATAAGCCTGGAGGTTACATGTAACTGAAAGTAAATGGCCAGAATGCTATATAGCAGGTTAAGGCTAAATTGCCTAATTAGAGTGAGAATATCTATGCGCTTTTAATCTCACTCTGGGAATTATGTGTGTATAGAATAAATACTTCTAATGTATAGTACAACAATCTAGGAAGTCCTCAAATGCTAAAATAAATTCAGAACCATTTTAATTTTCTATAGAAAACACCATCAATTATTTTTTAAAAGAATCATCATAAAGTACCAAAATGCCACAAACAAACTGTCACCGTATTTTCCTAAATGCTATGAACATCCTAATTCAGTGATACCTCTATATTACTGTGTTTAATTGTCTAACCTCAGATGTTCTGCTGCTTTTAGTACGGGCACTGCAGGATGACAGATTTACAACCGCCAGCATTCTCTGACATGAGTGGCATTTCCGAGACAAAAACTTACTTGGGCCAACACTTGCACTTTGCAGGTCAAAAGTGCCTGAGCTTTTCCTGGACCAGGAAACAAACATAATTTTCAGATTAAGACACGCATATATGCCAACACTGATTGCTAATGCAGAGGAGGATACACATAGAAGCTGCTTGCCGAAGCGACATTAAGGTGACAGACATTTTAACCTGCTGCTTCTGAAAACTCTCACAAGTCTCTCCAGGCTCCCAGTTTGCCAGCCTCCAGCTCACTGGGAGGCTGAAGGATGTTTTAAAGGACTCAGGACTCCTTAGAACAAGCAAAACACTTCTATGCTTCCATTAGCTAACTGCTTTTGAAGATATATGCAGTCATGTCTGGCTTTAGAGAAGAGAGACATAGTGACTCGGGAAAAACGTAGTCAAAGAGTACTTTTGCAGAAAGAAAGTTACAGATAACGACTCATCTTAGCTTATTTTGATTCTGGGCCCATCAATAATTTCTAGCACTTGTAATACACTCCCAGGCTCTAATTTCCTACATGAGGTGTTTGACTTGGTATTAAAAAAAAAAGTAATTTTCTGACTCACACGCTAAAACTAAGTCTTCACAGTGAGGTTCAGAGTAAGAATTACTATAGTTAAGTTTTAGCACACATTGTTCCTTGAAGAAAAAGGCACCCAGGCATCCCTGGAGAAGTGCCATGCCTTATGTCTTGGGTGGAACTGGGGGTGCTGGCACCCATCATTTGTAAGAGAATGTGTTGTTGTTACACTGAAGAGGTTAGTTATGATCCCTGTTATTGTCATCACAGAAATGACATTACAATGTTTTCACCTGGGATAGTCAAAGCATGGAGAGGGTTGGAGAAAAGGTATCAATCTACTTTGGATCTGACACCAGAGAATGACAATACATTCAGGGCAATGTTAGAAATCTCAAAGGTAATCTAGTTCTGTGTTCTCATGCAAGATCTGTTTTGAGAAAGTGTTGCGATCACGGGAGCTAAGGCTGCAACCATCGTTCTTTTAAGTACAGTTACGTTCTGGTGGTCCTCTTACACCTCCCTGCCAGGGTACGCACCTACCCAAAACCATCAACTGAGTATAATTCAGGGCAAATCCGACAGATTTTCCTGGCTCAGCAGTAAAAGTTGCAGCACTAAGAGGGAACAGTCCGGAGACTCAGGTCTGAAGTGAGCCTTTCAGACCAAAGCAGAAATGGGAATTAGTTTGTTGAACCTGCTTCTTCCCGTCAGGGTTTCTCTTTTCTTTTTCCCTCATCTCTGCTCTTTGCTTTCTCTCTCTTTTCCTCTCCTTTCTGTCTCTTCCTTTTCCCGTCTCCACTTCTCTCACTTCCCTTCATCGTCCCTTCCTCCTCTCTTCTCTCGGGGTTCACGCACTCCTCCGCCTCTGGGGGTGCCTTCACTCCCTCCCTTCCCGGGGCGGGAGGCGAGGCCCGGGGAGCGGCAGTCCGGTCCCCTCCGCTCGGGTTGCGCGGCGCGCCGCTGTCCCCGCGGTGCGTGCGCGGGGCGGCGCGGAGCCCCCGCCGCAGGGCGGCCGCCCAGCCCGCTGCCGGCCGGGGCGGGCCCACCGCCGTCCCCTCCTCCAGCCTGCGCGGGGGGACGGGATCGCCCCGCCGCCGAGCAGAGCGGCAGCCGCGGCCGGGCAGCGGGCGCGACGCGGACGTGCCGGAGCCCCTCTCTTCCTCCTCTTCGTCCTCCTCCTCCGCGCCCGGCAGCATGGCCTGGCGCGAAGCGGCGGCCGCTCCCGGCCTCTGCCTGCTGCTCCTGCTGCTGCTCCGCAGCGGGGGGCTCGCTCCCCCCGCCGCCGCGCAGCCTCCCCCGCCACAGCAGCAGCAGCGCGGGAGCGTGTGGTGCCCCAGCCGCTGCCTCTGCTTCCGCACGACGGTGCGCTGCATGCATCTGATGCTGGAGAGCGTCCCCGCCGTGTCCCCCCAAACCACCATCCTGTGAGTAGCCGGGGGGGGACGGGGGGGACGGCCGGCAGGGAGAGGGGCGGAGGGAGGGCAGCGGTGGAGGAGGGGATACCTGGGGTGGGAGGCACTTTGGATGGCGGTGGAGCCTCAGTTCTTTGTCTGCGGTCGGGGGAGGACCCGCGGCTGTGGCTCTCCCCGGGCGGCCTCGGCCCCCTCGGCACTTTCGCCTCACTGCTGGCGGGGCTCGTCGGTGAGCGGCTCGGCTCGGCAGGGCAGGGCAGGGCTGGGCTGGGCACCCCTCGCCCCGCTGCCCGCTCGGCCCCGCGGCCGGTCCCAGGGGGCGGCGGGGCCCCGGCGCGCTCCTGCCCGGCCCTGGTGGCGCAGGGGGCGCGGGCGAAGGGGGGTGTCTGACCGGTGCCCCGGGCTTTGCGGGGGCGGGTGGAGGTGGGAATTCTGGTTAACCTGCGGGCAGTGTGTCTGCAGCTGTACTCCTCTCTAGAAGCATTTCGCTGGTTCCTCAGCACCCTGCCTAAAGGCGTAGGGCTCAGTGTGGCACTGCCTGCCCGGTTCTGAGACGCGGTGAGGGTCTGTGAGCAAATTGAGACCCCTGGGCTCATCCAAGACCAACCTGGCTCAGCCTCCTGCCAAGGACTGAGGATATGCGAACTTAAAGAGTTCCCTGTCCAGTTTTGTAATTCAGGCATTGGTGTGTCAGCTGAAGTGTCCGGCCATTCCTCCACAGGGTCTGCTTGCTATTTTGGGTGGGATTGCGTTGGTAATAAAATTCAGTATTGACAAGGATTAACATTTATTCTGTTCACATTGATTTGACTGAGAAGGTGACCCTTCCAGCCATATTTGCCCGTAATAAACGCAGAGATCTAAAGGAACATCTCACGCTATTTTGTGCCAAGGCTTACTGGGAGGAACGGATTTGTTCCACTGACCCGCTTATACGCTGCCTGGGCTCCGGCGGCTCTTGGCACCGGCCCTGGCCTTCCCCTACACACATGCAGCCGTGGAAGCTGAGCAGAGCTTGGCCCTGGGAATTTTCTGCGGGGCCTCCTGTAATAAATGGACTTGTGACTTCGTCAGATATTTTCAAACGGGATCTATAAAGCCCTGGTGTGTTTTAGCTTCCAAGTATTATTTAATGTGAAGAGTGCAGTCATTTAACGTTCACCGAGTCCCTCTTTGGCAAGAAGCGCAGGCTTTTGGCAGAATGGGATTAGTCCTGCAGCACTTGTAAACCTTTTAGGGAACAATACAGGAAGTGGGTGGTTAATGTTTCTTACATTTGAAACAAAGTACATTTGCAGAACACCTCTTGCTTTGAGATTACAGGAAACTGTGTAAAGCTGGTTTTGTGAATCCTCTTAAATGTGAAAAAAAAAAAAAGAAAAGAAAATCTTCAGAGTATGGAGTCAAGTCGTAATGGCTTGATTTCTTGTTAAAGGTAGAAGGGCCTCTTGCAAGAGTAGAAAGCAGTAGATTAAACCTAACTGGAGTGGAGCTCCCCTTACAGTGGGTATTTAAAATCCTGCAGCGAGTCTGAGGAAAGTGTGTGAACAATGCGAGCATTGTACTTGTCTAACCCCACCAATATATCAAATTGTCTAGTATCCCAAATCTGAATTATCATTCTGATATAATGCAAGCTGCAGTCCAGCAAAAGTAATGAGAAGGAAGTTAAAAACATTTTTTTTTTTCAGCTTGACAAAGAATAGTAATTCTCAGAATATGCCTGCAGATGACCAGCATTCTTCAAAACGTAATTGTGGCCTTGCTTGTCATCTGGTAATGGGTATTATCCTTTTTCACTAACCAGCTAGGGGACTGTTATAATACTTACTACATCTGTAAATGCACAATTACTCCTTCTGCTGCAGTTCTGCTGAATGGACGTGAATGGGGAGGAGAGGGGCCAGAAGACAGTCAGGGAATGTGAATCTCTGGGACAAAGAATGATGGTACAAATTATTTAGTAATCAGTAGTCTGAAGGTGCCAATTATACATAAATAGCTTCCCTATTGTATATAAATTGCCTGCCTTTACCTGTAGGACATACTGTCAGAATAATTATTACATGTCTGAAGTACTCTTTGAATTACCAGATGGTTTACCGCTCGTTTTTACCCTACTCTTACACAGAAGTGCAGTTCTACACAGCAGTTTTATGATTCATGGAGGTAGCCCATCACCCACAGAGAACTGTCTGCACTCAAGAATAGTCTATTTTTTAAGCATGAAAATAAAAAGCAGTTACTTCATGTCTAGTTTGACTCTTACAGTTTGTCTTTCCTGTGGAGTCTGTATATTAAATGTAGTTTCTTTAGCAGTTATGTTGATAGCTAGATAATTAGAAATAATGAATTAATTAATGGACCTATTGGAGCGAGTCCAGAGGAGGGCCACGAAGATGATCAGAGGGCTGGAGCACCTCTCCTATGAGGACAGGCTGAGAGAGTTGGCGTTGTTCAGCCTGGAGAAGAGAAGGCTCTGGGGGGACCTTCTAGTGGCCTTCCAGTACCTCAAGGGGGCCTATGGGAAAAATGGGGAGAAACTCTTCAGCAGGGCCTGTTGTGAAAGAATGAGGGGTAATGGTTTTAAAATAGAGGGAGGTAGATTTAGATTAGATATTAGGAAAAAAATTTTTACGATGCAAGTTGTAGAACACTGGCACAAGTTGCCCAGAGAGGTGGTAGATGCTCCACCCCTGGAAACATTCAAGGCCAGGTTGGATGAGGCTCTGAGCAACCTGATCTAGTTGAGGATGTCCCTGCTCCTTGCAGGGGGGTCGGACTAGATGACCTTTGAAGGTCCCTCCCAATCTTAACTATTCTATAATTCTATGAATTTCAATTGAACACCTTCTCCTTTAAAACATGGACTTACAAAATCCTGCAAAGTGTGTTGCTGATGAGTTAAACCCATTTTTACTGGCATTAGTAAATTCCATGTTCACGTGTGTTTTATTTCTTTCTTAGGACATAGATTGACCGTGCAAAGTAATTTTGTAAAAAAACATCACCATAAGTTTTTTGTCATTTATAAGTATGTAGTTATATTGGTTTTTACTGAGCACTGGTTCTGAAAACTGCCCCATTTTGGAAACTGAGTTAACTTTGCTCTACTTCACATATAATTTGTAATATGGATTAAAACAGCATGGGGCCCAGACCAACAGTGCAGCCAAATGTTTTTCTGCACATATCAAAAATGTCTACTCCTAATCTCAGTCTCCCTGTTGGAAACTGTTCATAATGTTACTATTTGCTGACCTTGCCAGTGCTACTTCTGGCTGTACATTTTCTCACTCTCTCCTGCTTCCCCCACTTTCTGGCAATTCCCCCTTCCCTGCTGCAGGCTGGGATCCACGGCTTAGATTTCTTCTTCAGGGTGGATTCTGCCAGCTTCGAAAGTGCTCGTGGAGCCTTGAGTGAGCATGTGGTTTCACCCAGGATGAGATGATTGCCAGGCTGTTTGTAGGACTAGGGCCAGCATCCCAGTCAGTTGGTCCTGTGCTGACTTCCCTTAAGAATGGAGACCCACCTCCAAAGCCGTTTGCAAAACTGCTTCATGTCTTAAGTACAGTCTTGGAAGTTTCCTTTCATCTCTGACTAAATATAGAGTGCTTATGTATTCATGGAAATTGCTGAAGTGTATTTATATTAGACCATTTAAGTGGTGAAGGAATGTAAAATTCTGGATACAGTACAATTGTCGTGCTCTCTTCCCAGAATTGTATCCTATCTTACATTTATTTAGGAAATTTCTGTGTTTTCCAGTCATTTCTAGTTCATGGTGTTTGTAATTCTGACAAGTCCTTTGAGTATTGACGCAATATGTTACTATTAGTGTCTTGCCTAAACATGACCAAGCTCCAAACCTGTCTACAGGACTAGTTACACACACTTAGACCAATATTACAATTTGTTCACAGTTTTTCTTGGCAGCACATGGATGCTCTCTGATTTTTTGGTGGCTGTGCAAGTGTAATTGGATTCACTACAGTTAGGTCTCAAAGACAGAACACGAATAGAAACTAATGTTCTGTTGTAAGCAGAAAAGGTAAAAATTGACAAAAAATAATTGTCAGAAAAGAAAGTGAACTTGATTTGCACTAAGAATGACATTCAAATTATTGAGGAGAAAATTTTATTTGGAAATAAGTCACTCGTAATAATATTTGCTATGGGAAATTATTACTTTGGCTTGCCTGCATGACTGTTATGAATAAAACACCTTTTCAGTATGCGAGTATAATTTTAAGTGATCAGACCTTAATAGGACCTTTAAAGTTGCAGTCATTGCAGGTGAGTAGCTGTTGAAGGTAGTAATTGTAATTAAATTGAAAGCAATGTCTCAGTGTTGCTTGTTACTGCTTTTGTTTACATGATTCCAACATATTCTACAAATTGGATAGTTTACAGCACAAAGCTTTTTATTTATATATTTATTTTAGTTTCTAGTTTGTAGTATAAATGTCAAGAACCCATCCGAAGGGAAAGGGGAAAGTATTAATTGTGTAATTGTATGGTGAGTTTCAAGACAGCTGTATAAGAAGTACTTACACTTTTTCCATAGCTCCATGAGAATTTTTGTGGAATCTGCTGTACACTCAAAATGCCAGTGAAAAGCATGACTGATGCTTTTCAACAGCACCTATCTTAATATAGTTTAAAAAAAACCCGCATGAATTACACAAATCACACAACTATTTGTATTTCACATGAATTATCAAAGAGATAGGGATAATGGAAATGTAATGCCATTTTTCATTTTGGTGTTGATTTGTGATAACACTATGCCTCTCAACAGAGGCATGTAGGGAAAATAAACGGGTGATACATATGAATTCTGTCCATGCAGGAGTCTCTGGTCTATCATAGCAGAATGATGCATGCTATTTGCAGATCTGCTGTTTGCAAATAACGCATTATGAATCAGCACCATTCTCATCTGAAAAATGCAGGATGCTTGCTTTCGATCAGATCTCTGAAACCCTCTTAGAAAACTTCCAGTAGATTAAGCAGTTAAGACAGCAAATAAATACACCTCAACACTGTGAAGGACAAAGGATTGTAGTCTCAAATTTGGACTGTGAGTAAGCTCGATCACTGCTGAGCATCAATTTACAGATAGGCAGTAGTTGAGAGAGATGACACTGGTATACAATTTTAGTTAAGGCAGAGATTTGTATATACTTAGTGTTCAAAAAAGAACAGATACTGAAGGTTTACTTGAAGTGTTTGAGAATAATGGAATACAGAAACAGATCTTAACAGACTCATGGCTGGGCAGCAAACTGCCTTAGATGCCAATGATTTGCTTGAATTACGCAAAGCAGGGGGAAAGTATAAGATTATTTCTATAAAAATTATTTTAGGTCTTCCAAATGAAGAGGAAGACCAAGACCTTCTTTTATGACCAAGTGCACAATTCAACTTGAGATTAAAATGCCTACATTTAGATCTCTGTACACAGGAGTCTACAGCCATCTTTGGTGTCTGAGCTTCCCTTCCAGTGAGTAGCAACTTAAGCCAGTACAGTACATAGTGCCTGGAGCAGAACTCAGCTCACCTGAAAGGGAACACCTAGATCTTGATTCATTTGCTAACTATGGTATCTAGCACCATTTGCTTTCCCTTGAGAAAATAATTTCTAGCCTCCAGCTGCCTCTCCAAAAAGGACACAGGTCTCCCACTGGACCTGTGTCAAGCCTGCTTGCTCCCAGCAGATGTCTCAGATAGCCTAGGACATCTAAACTGACAACAGGCACCACTGTTCAGACAACTGAATTAAACTGCTGCTGTCTGGGCAGTTTATTCATTCTCCAGCCTTCTCCACCATGACTGTGTTGAGTAATCTTCTGTTGACAATAAAAGGAGTTTAAACATCTGTATGTAGATGTTGATATTTATTTGTCTAAATAAAAGCTTAATGTATTTTTCAGAAGAGATTATTTTTTTTAGTATTCATGGCAGAAAGAAACTACTTGCCAAAATTGGGCTAAAGAGTCATGCACAATACAGGAAGTAACTTACTTGGAGTATGTTAGTTGTTGCTAAAAGGAGAGTGTTTGTCATCCATTAAGCCCTGTTCTCTGAGTACCAACAACTCACATGGATACAGCAAGAGATACCAAACCTCCCCAGCCAAGTGGGAAAGTATTTTTTTGTCACCTCAGTGGCACGTTAATCCTCATCAAATTTTTTGTTGAAGAATGGGAAAACATGTGGAGCAAAATCATACCCATTGTTTCCTGAAAGTATCTTACTGTATAGTTAACACAGTGTCATCAGACGAATGCATTGTCTTGTATTACAGTTAACAAATATAATTTCTGGGTTTCATATTTTTTTACTAAGATGTATTTTTCACCAGTAAATACTTATCATTTGAGTGTTAAAATGCTAAATATGTATTTATTTACATAAATATGTCCATAGTGAGTAAAATCAAACATCCATGTGACCTAGTATCTGTTCTTTGAGGGTGACTGAAAGGGCAGCTTATGAACAGTATATAATGTTTCATCCCTATAATAATTTGCAGCTTAGGGATTTTCTGAGCTAAAGATTATTTCCATATTATATATAAATCTTGATGGATTTCTCCTTCACAAATTGCTCAATCTCTTTTTTTTTTTTTTTTTTTTTTTTTTTCCCCCTCAACTAATTTAACTGTTACTTACACTGATAACTTTTGGTCACAAGGATTACTACACAAACTACGTGGTGAAAATTGCTCTCTTCTGTTGTTTGAAGCCTGCAAGTTGCTAACTTCACTTGCTGTCCCTTCCATTTCTTCTGTTGGAGGAGATAGTGAATACTCAATCCCTCTCTGTCCTCTCAATGCCAGCCGTGATTTTACGACCTTTGACTGTAAGCTGCTCCATTCATTTCTTTTTAAAGTTGAGGAGCCTTCTCATTGTAAGGTTGATGTTCTTAACTTCTCATTATCTCAATTGCTCCTTCCCTGCTCTGCTGTGTTTTTAGGTGAGGGAATTATAACTTTCCCCAGTATTTACCTGGACAGATCTGGTATGTGGGCTAACTGGGGATTTATACAGCAGCATTACACTTGGGGATGTTGGTCGATGAGAAGCTCAACATGAGCAGGCAATGTGCGTTTGCAGCCCAGAAAGCCAACTGCATCCTGGGCTGCATCAAAAGAAGTGTGGCCAGCAGGTTAATAGAGGTGATTCTCCTCCTCTACTCCACTCTTGTAAGACCTCACCTGGAGTACTGCATCCACCTCTGGAGCCCCCAACATAAGAAGGACATGGACCTGTTGGAGTGAGTCCAGAGGAGGACCACAAAGATGATCAGAGGGCTGGAGCACCTCTCCTATGAGGACAGGCTGAGAGAGTTGAGGCTGTTCACCCTGGAGAGGAGAAGGCTCCAGGGAGACCTTCTAGCAGCCTTCCAGTACCTAAAGGGGGCTTATAAGAAAGATGGGGAAGGACTTTTGACAGGGACATGTAGTGACAAGACAAGGGATAATGGCTTTAAACTGAAGGAGGTTAGGTTTAGATAAGATAAAAGGAAGAAATTCTTCACTGTGAGGGTGGTGAGAGATTGGAACAGCTTACCCAGAGAGGTGGTGGATGCCCCATCCCTGGAAGTGTTCAAGGCCGTGCTGGATGGGGCTTTGAGCGACCTGGTCTTGTAGAAGGTGTCCCTGCCCAGGGCAGGGGGGTTGGGACTAGGTGATCTCTAAGGTCCCTTCTAACCCAAACCATTTTATGATTCTATGATCAGGATCATCTCTGTTTTTATTTTCTGTTCCTTTCCTAATAATTCCCAGCATCGTATTTCCTTCTCTTGAACTGTTGTTTTCATGGAATTATCAAGGGTAGCTTAAGGTCGTGTCCATTAGTAGTATTCATCAGTTCTAGGCCCACCATTTTGTTTTTAAAGTTTGTTTTTCTCCATATACATTACTTTGTATTAATATGCATTAATTCTGCATTTTAATAGCCATGCATGGACTGTTGACAGGTCCTTCTGCTGCTCTTCCTGGTCAGACTTTGTTAAAATAGATGAACATCATAAGCAAAACATTGTTCTCTCTGTTGTTCATCCCTCTTCTGCTTATGAATAAATTGAACAATGCAGAACCCATCACAGCTCTCCGTGAAACTCTACTGATGACCTTCCCCCATTATGAAAATTCACCATTTACTACCCACATCTCTTCATATGCTCATCTGGACCGTGTAGGATATTTGCTTCCTGGCTGTTTCAAAAGATTGTGTTCTAATTCCCAAAGCTTTGGGAGTTTGGACTGTGGGCAGCACAAGATTTTTTCATTTGTTCTACTGAAATGTTTTAGAAAGCCGTGAAGATTATATAAATCAGTGGGTCACTTGGTAGTGTTGTGTAGGTCTTCAGTGGAAAATCACAGTTTTAAACATTTTTCTGTCTTCCTGATTCTGCTAACAGCTTCAGTGCCTCTGCTGTTACTCAGTTTTCCCAAACAACAGCAAAACTAAGTGACGAGTTATGTCAATTTTCATCATTACTTTGGGGAATTTAGGGACATGAGAGACATTGAATAAGAGATTTTTGAGTAGCAGAGACAAACAAGGGATTACTCACTGGAAAGAGTAAGCAATGGATGCTTGGACGTGAGTAAATATACTCTTTCTCTCCTAATTCCCAAAGAAGGCTGATGAAGAAATAACGGGGAGATGCCTATCCCTTGCATCATCAGGAGGTTCTGCTGCTGAGACACAAGGAGGGGAGTGACCGTCTCGTCTAACATTGTGGTAAACACATGACTAAGAGAAAAACATAACTAATAAATATTCCAGCCTCCTGTTTTTCTGCCTAGCTCTTACTGACTTCTTTCCCAGGTGAGGTCATCCTCATGAAGAGATGAGATGGAGATGTCATTAACCAGCAGAAAACTTGGTCATTCAGTTATTAAATAAATGTTAGGCTGCTCACCTATGCTTATGGATTGGCTTGTAAGTGAAAGTCCAGCAGGAAAGAAAAATAGAAAGTATAGCCAGTGAACAAGAGAACAGAGCTCAGGGTAAAGACAGAAGGAAGCTGTGGGGTGAAAACAACATAATATAATAGAAGAAATTGGTATTGCTATTATGACATGAAAAAATATCAGACAACTATTCAGAAAATAACAAAAGAAGAAGAGAAATATTGCGTTACATGTAAAATTGTGTAATATTTTATTTTTTAAATTACAAAATATCCTTTTACTGGAATATTTTACTATGTGTAATGGGTAAAATGAAAATGCTAGATTAATGTTTTCAGGCCCCAATTTTGTTTTGTGCAATTGAAAAACAAACTGTAAATTTTCACCCGTCCTTATTCATCCCTCAAAAGGGTATTTTTTCCAATTACTTCTTTTTGGATTTATGTTTCTGAGACTGTCAAAGCTTATTGTAGTTTGTTTACAGTATTTTTCCCCACTTCATGTATTATTTTGTGATCGGATATTTCATGCACTCTAGATCCTATCTCACAAACGTGAACTTATGCTTAACTTTATGCTTAACTTTGTATACGTGAGTAATCCTCAGGCTTCTAATTCTTCCTGGGCTTGGGCATTTGCTGAGTTTCTTTCCAGCAAGCCAAAATGTTTACAGCCTTAGAGGCTAAGGCTTCACTTACAGAAAAGGTCTATTTATAAAGGTGACATTTAAAATCTATATCACACAAGCTAAATATTTATAGTTGCTTGTCTTTCCGGAGAAGATTATGTATAAATATAAGTTAGTATTTTGAATACTTGTGTGTATGTCTCTGTTTTGATATATATATACACACACACATGCTATATATATTGCGTGTATGTGTGTGTATATATATAGTAAAATGGAAACAACTGAGCCAAATTGTCTTTATCATTTCTTCCATTTGGATTTGATGAAGAAAAAAAAAAAACAAAACTAAAACAAAAATAGCTTTACAGGCTTTATTATTACAAACATGGGCAGAGTTTCAAGACGATCCAAAGAGATGGTGCAATGAGAGCTGGCTAAGCTGTAATGGAGTCACTAAAATATTTCCTTTTCCTTCCTTTACTTATCAGGCTGCCAAATTGTATTTCTTTTTAGTATGGAGTTATTACTGTTGCTAATGTGAGTCAAGTGATTATTTTAAAAAGAAAATTAAATGTATGTTTAATTTATTGCAAATAACGAAGATTCTCAAACTTCTTGAGAAAGACACGCGAGGGAGAGACCAGTGTGGGCTCTCAGCTTCACATCTTTTAGTTTCATCTGTATTTATGCAGGTTCGCAAAGATTAGGACATTGAAGAGTTTGTGCAGTGCCTGGCATGGTTTCTTGAACCTTGTGAAAGTTCGTAGTATCAAAGCTATGAAGTTCATTACCGTGTAGTGTTTTCTCTTGTGTTTTTCTGAGTTTTTTTCTGTTTTACTAAGCAAAATGATGAACATACATATTTAACTCTAAAATTAGTTTTAACATTTAACTAACGTCTGTGACATTGCTCCCTTTCTGTTATGCTGTGGTGTTGTTCAGATTTTCAGATCTTTTATTCTCTTTCCAATTGCCACTCCCCAGATCTTTCAGAAACATTTTCTTTCAGCATTCTTTCCTCTTAAATCACTTATTACAACAGTCTGCTCATTGCCTGGCTGGTCTAAAAAAGGAAAAGATTATAACTTCATACACATTACCTTAACTAATGACTGTTTTTGGTAAGCAGGATGATGGCTGCTCTGTGTCAAGTTACTTGCATTGTGTTAGCCAGACTGATGTATTGAATAACCTTTTATTAGCCATATGGCTGCCTGTTTCCTTCATAGGAGAAAAAAATATAGAAGAAGTGAGTCCATGCTTGTTTTGACTTATCTCCAGACAGTGTGAGGCATAGCTGGGGCAGCATGAAATTCAGTGCAGACTTCTCAAAAGAGTTGAATTCAGAGGCTTACAGCCTCTGTCCAAGGTCCACCGTGCTCTACAGAAAGTAAATATTTTGTTTTTACATGGTTTTGATCGGATACTTCGATATAAAATCTCACTCTGATATCCTGTGGTGGCTTCTATTTAATGACTGATTATCATGCTAGTGAGATAAATTTCATGATAATCAGATGAAATCTGTCATCAGTATTCAAATCTTTAAAATGTGTCTGAATCAAAGTCTTGTAATGCTTTATTATGGTGAGGAAACTTTTTTTTTTTTTTTCAATAATATTTTGGAAAATATGTGAGGTAATGTGTGGTCTGGTGCACAGATAACTAGTGAGCCTTCCAAAACTGAAAATAAATACAAGTATATGCCATATTACATTGTCTGCTAAGATAATGTAAAAATCTGGAGCAGCAGTGTGATGGTGTGACATATGTATATAAAAAATAAACAGTGATTTATTTGCTATTGGGAAGCTGCCTATCAAAGCAGGATGCCTTTAAAGGGATATTTTGTTGCTCTTTACAATAATAACTAATTTGGGTTCAAGAAAAAGTTTTTGAAGGCATTTTGATAAACTCTCTGAGAAATTTGAGAAGTGACAGTATTTAAAGTTATTTTTTTAAAGACATAAACTGAATCATAAAATTCAGATCTTTGACTTAGGTAGCATTCTCTGTCTCCAATAAAAAAGGCCCAGGCATTTGGTTTAAAGTGCCAGAGAAAGGACAGACTTCCGTCCGGCAGGAAGAGCTGCAGAGCTGTGACAGGGCTGTAAGAGCAAATGAGAGCAATCTGACGATGTGAGGAGGTCGTTTGCTCTGGCCAGATTCAAGTCATTAACTTTCTGATTGAATTTTATTGGCCTGGGCAATGCTTAAGTAAGTGTAATAGCACCTATGTGTAGGGGGTAGAATCAGCTAAAGTAAATAAATTGAAATGTTCGCTCATTAGACTTGTATGCATAGATAAAGCATGTTTTATGTGTAGATTGAAGACATAGCTGTCAGGAGTGTAAATAATTACTACCAAGCAATTATTAAAAGTCAGTAAAGAGCTTTGTTAGTATGGAAACACCTCCTATACTTTATTTAAAGCAATTCTTAAAACTCAGGCTATTTTTTTTCTGAGTCCTCTCTGAATAAGCTAAATCACTTGAAATTTCTAAAATTTTGAGGCATGCTGAAACATCTTTCTTGATTCAGTGAACTACAGTTTTGAAAACTTTACCAGAAAATCTACCAGTCTTCCCATTAGGACAGGAGTATTTTCTGACATATTTTATACTGTATCAGCTTCATGTTCTTTCTGAAGCAGATTTTTTCTTTTTGACGTCTTCTATTTTCCTTATACATTTTGGATACATCTTGCATGTGAAGATTTGCATAACAGTAGTGGAAATAGAAGAAATATTGTCTAAAATATAAAAATAGTTTGAGACACAATATTCTTTGGAGATTTCTAACTGAACAGTTTAGCAAAGTAATTTAACTGTCAGAAAGCGAGATTTATAATAAAAAAATATCAACCAGCAATCTTTATACCGGTCATATCTGTATAAAATATATCTATGCATCAATGACTGCAAGATATGACTGTCTGTCAAAGAAATGTACTTCAGATAGTACATGGGAAGCTTTAAATTTTCAATGAACTTGCAATGTGAACAACTCTTAGAGAAAAGACATCAGAGGTAAGTAAATAACTTGTGTACAGCCCACACGCTCAGGTACTCAGGTGTATTATGTAAGTCTGTTTTGTAAGTCCATGGCTTGTGTTTATAATCCCTTTTTCATCAAAGCAAGAAATAAGAACTAGTTGTGGTTTGCCACTCACCCTTCAAGAATATCAAGTTGAATTCAAACTGGTTTTGTCTTTTCAATATTGGTAAAATTCTGAATTCCCACTATATATATAAAACCAATAATTTCTGTGCAACACAGATTCCTCAGGTAACAGTTTTACATTACCTTTAATTTACATTTTTTTTTCTGTGGATATCCATGAAGAATTGTTTTGTAATAGCATTAGCATAGAAGAAGTACCTGTCTTGCTTGTCATACATTATTTATGACAGAATTTGTATCCTGGTGGGTTTTTTTATTTGTTTTGTTTCAGTCTTTGCCATAACTACCTTCCCAAACTCTTTTTCTGAAAATCAGAAAAAGTATGTATCTGATTATTAGTCTACAATAATAAAAACATCTTAGTCTGTTCCTTGAAGTAGAATTTGCATTTATAGGTTCCTTAAATATTAAAATATATTTTATTTACTTATTGGCCTTTGTAGGTTGACTTTGCTTTGAAAATATCCTTATTTTTCTGAAGGAATATTTCATGTTTCAGGAGCCAATCTTTTGGACACTATAAAAAAAAAACCGTGCTTTTGAAAGAAGCTGATGATTGGGTTGGAATTTATTTTTATTTTATTTCTTTAAGTTTGAGCTTTGGAGATAATTGGACATAATGATAGATGCCTGTAAAATACATTATTTTTAAGATCTGGACCCACGTGTAAGAAATTTTTGATAGCATCAGGATTTGAAAAACTTGTTGAATGTCTTTGTTGATTTAAAATTTGGGGTTTTTTCCCTCTTGGTTGGTGTCTCTTTCATTCCATAAATCTGCTGGTTTTAACTGCATAGTGACAAAGCTTCAGTGGGTGGGAAATAAAATGTCCATTCAGCTCAGCCTTATCGCTAGCCCTGTGGTTCGGACATGGGAAGGATTTGTGCCTCCAGAGACCAGAGCAAGCGTATAAGCTCTCAGGAGAGATTTCAGCAACGACACTACTGTAGTCGCACAACCTCTGATGATGCCTGAGGAAACTTTACCAGTAGAAATTTATGCGCTCAAGAGGTTAAGTGCTAGGTTTGTGGCTTGCACTCCTCCGCATCTTAAATTCTACTTAAGGCGTCTTAAGTATTTGTGGAAATCCCAACCATAAATTGGCATTTGTATGCCTCTGGACCAGAGGCTATATTTGCACTTCTGACCAGTCATACAGCAATGATAGTTTGACTGTGGGTCCAAGAGGATTCTGTTTCAGGTGAATTTAAAATTGGGTGAATAATATTTGTGGGAAATAGTTTTTCCACTGGCTTTTAAGCCATATGTATGGCAGTGTTCTTAGTCAAGTGGAGTATTAGTAGCTTATACATTTCCAAGACATCTAAATATGTATTTTTGGGTAGTATAAACATTCTAAGAATCTATTATTCAAAGCTGAAAAGTAATTGGTAGATATATCTGCTTATTGAAACTAATATTTTTTTTTTTAACTTTTGGCTGAAGGTACTACACAAACTTTTTTTTTTTTTGAGATGACTATTTATACTCTATATTAAAATAAAATAATAAGTAATGTTTTTAAGTAGCTGGTCTATTTATTTGGTATTAATGCTAGTATGTACCTACTTGTTTTGTTTAAATTTTCTGTTTTAATTTACAAAACAGAGATTGTACCCCTTTGCAGTTAAAAAAACCCAACACAGAAACACCCTGTGAGCAGTACCTGGGTTTCTTTTGGCCCTTGGGTGGCAACAGTAGTGGCTTGTTCCCGCCCTTGACCTTCTCAGCCAGTTCTCAGAGTTAGCTGAAAAATAAACAAGGGAAAAACATTTGGTTTCACTTGAATCATTTCCTTGGTTTTGTGGCCTGGGATGTCCATGGCCATCGTGAAAAGGCCTGTGATGTCCAGGCCACTCGTGAAAAGGTGGCCTGGCAGGTGGCAGGAGGGGAGGAACTGTTTCCTGAGGCAACCTGTTAACCGGCCCCTGGGGCCTCACCCGAATAGGCCTGCCCTCCCAGAAAACCTTAAAAATAACCCCAATTTGTGATACAACTTGAAGAGCCAGGTTCTGCACACACAGAGGACTGTAAATGCCCCTGCTGAGACCTCCTTGCAGAAAAAGTCCACTTCCACTTTCCTTGTTGGGGAAGCAAGAGCCACCTGATCCTGCTCCATGCTTCCCCAAGCGTGCTGCTCCCACCCAGCAGCAAAAGCAAATGTTCTTCTTTGAAAACGTTTAGAATTTTGGCTTTCCTGAATTAATTTTTAATTAATCTTCCATGCATTGAATTGTCATGCTAGGTATTTATTTTAAAACATTTGATTTTCCTAAAAGGCAGATTTGTATTTCATTTAATGTTTTAGAGATATTTCTAGAGGTTTTTTTTATTCATTCTACTTTGGCAAGACTCATCAAGTGTTTTAACCTTTACCCATTTTTTGCACATACACATAGTTGAAAGCATTTTCCTTTCTGTTGGAACAGTAGGAAAGGCTCCTTAAAAGGCGATGTTAGCCATAATGTGTTAATGGGAAGCCGGTGAAGTAGCTCTCCACGTGGCCCAAATGGTACTCAGATGGCCTGAGTGGCAGCTAGTTTGTAACTGATAAGGGGTGATGAAAACAAGAATGTAAGTTGCAACATGCTCAAAATACAATAATCAGATTGAATTATTACTGTAAAAATGGCATTAAACTGTGAAGACTGAAGTAGTACAAAATTGACTTTGTTTATACTCAGGAATGAACTTTTTGGGCCTTAGGAACAACATGTGAGTGTGTAAAAACATCTTCAGTCTAAAAGTGTTTCATGCTTTTTCTGGTATTTTTAGTACTTTGTTAATATGCTGAAATAATTACAAACATATTAAAAAGTACTTTCTAATTAATTGTTGACTTAATACTGCCAATATTAGAACTGCTAGGAAGAGGATGCAAAAATAAAGAAAAAAAAAAAAGCAAAAAATTAAAGCAAAATAGATGTCCTGAGGCTACTGGAGTTCTAAATAACTAATAAACACACACAAGACTAGTAACACTTATCTGAAAATTTCAGACACATCTGTAATTCGCAGCAGTCTAGTTGTCAACATCTTTTTAATCTGGTCAATCCGGATTTACTTTGAGTAGAGAAAGAACAAAAGAACTGTGCAGGGGAACAAGTTGTAGGCATTGTAGTTCATGTAGTTCACGTAGTTCAGTCCTAATTAGTTCATTAATACATTAGTTCATGTGGTTCAATCCTAATTTTGGCATGTGAGGTAAAATGAAATGGGTGTTGATTGATTCTACGTGTTGTCGGATATGATTAAAATATACTTTATATTAATATATATTCTATTTATTCTTTTGATGTGTTCTGTAAGATAAATTTTTCCCTAATGAGTCAGAAGCGGGAGTGCGAAATGAGTAGTATCTAAAATGGCTTTAATTGTTTTTGTTTATAATTTTGATATTGATGTTAGGATGAACATAGCAAGAAGCAAAAGGAAGGAATAATGTCTGTTCCCAGAGATTTCCTTCACTGAAAGTCATTCAGTCATTTGAAGTCGAATGTCATCTTCTAGTACCCATTGGTCTTTGTAGGCAGAAAGCAGCTTCACTTCTCCCAAAGACCAGAATGTGCAGATGCCTGTGCTGAGGCTGTCTGTGCTGATGAGGAATGAGGAGATAAATATCAGAGGAGTCCCAATGCAGCCCTGTCACTCCCAGTTCTTGTTCTGGGTTTCCTTTGCCAGAAGCAGGAGGAGCTGGAGACAGAGCAAGGCTCTGGCAGCCTGTCGTTAACCTCAGGAAGCAGAAAATACAGTTCCAAGACCTGCAGCCTTTCCAGTGAGGTGACCTGGGATTTTCCGTAAAGTGGAAGCCGTGACTTTGTCCAAAACTGGGAAGTTGATCTGCAGCCAAATGATAGAATACCTGGATTTTTGTTTTTACTTTCTGTGCAAGCCAATAGCGCTTTCCATATTAATAGGAGAATGCCCTTGGCGTTCTACAAGAACAAGTATTCAGATAAATTCTAACAACACCTCTGAGTCTGTTTGAATCTAATATGGCAATCTCTGTACTGGAAATAATTGGAAAGTGCATAACGGTTGGAAATACGTTCCGATAAAATCCGCCTAGTAGAGGGGGAAGTGTGACGCATAGATTTACAATGAATAAAGGCTTTTGAGTCAAATTTAGATGTTATTTTTAGATTCAGTAATTCCTTCAATTTTCCACATCCTTTGGCTTCATGTTGATCTTGTATTGCAAGACTTCTTTTTGAATTGAAAGAGACAAAATGGGCTTTCTTTAGTAAGGTCACTGGCATTGCAGATGCTGGATGTTATTTATTGGTATAATAAATATAATGCAGGCTCACATGCACTGCATCAATGAGGCTTCCTGCCCTGAGGAAAGAAAAGACCCCAAAACCACACTGATGGGGAAATCACACTTCCATACTGGTGTATTAGTTTATCTGCCCAGTCTGTTACTTCTTCCCCAGCCCTCACTTACATCCCTGTTTTCAACTGTAGGATCTTCTGCTGCTGAGGGCTTATTGCCCCCAGCTGTGCGCTGATACTCGCCCAGTGTGGGCTGTACGCTGCTCCCACACTCCTGTAGGACAGAGACTGAAGTGTCAGAGCTAGAAGGCGGCTGAAGAAGCCATCTGACCTCTTTCACTTTGGTAAAATGCAGGTGACTCTTCCACATCAGTGCATATTTTCTTTTATGAATATACATACTCATTTGCTTGCATTGCGCCTGCATCCGTTGTCCTGACAGTAAAGAAAGAAAGAACTAATCTGCTGTAGAACAAAAGCAGGAAAACTACAGAGAATTGAGAGTGTATTTTCCTGCCCACCTGTATTTGAAGTGTTAGGATTTTATTTATTTATTTATTTATAAATCTTTAAGACCTTCCGTAAAAAAAAAATTCAAGTATGAACTTCAGTGCTTAACTCCTGCGGACCCATTTTTAAGCAAAATGGTTAATGCTGCTCCTCACTTACAGCTGTTTACTTCTAGTGAGCAGAAGCTGAGCACACTCAAGCTGGAAGCAGGATGAGACTATATTCTTAACAGTGAATATAGTTATCTGCTAGAATGACTAGCAAGTCATTAGGTTTCGCTTGAATCATGGTCTTTTTTGAATCACAGTTTTGTATTTTTCTCAAAGGGATGGTTCAGCCCTGACAGCCGTAATTGCCTCAGGACAGGAACTTCTGTCCTGTTGTGTGACTTGTCCTGTGTGGGAGGTGAGGGGATGATAATGTTTCTTTCTGGCTTTCAGTTCGTTCTTCTGAGAATATCAATATTTCATGGATATAGAGTTTAAACTTAAGCATCCCTGTGAGACAGAAAAGTGCAGAAACATTATTTATTTTGCAAAATGGTAGACTAATTTATGACTATAGCATAAAAGCAGTATTTCTGTGGGATTTTTCACAGTAGTAATTCACACAACCATTAACTACAGAACCAAAGGAAACTGTTACTGCCTCTGTTTCAGTGGTTCACAATATGCCATAAACTAGTCAGCTTCCCTTTTTGGTGTCTTCTTTAGCCTATTATAGAGGAGAAACTTTTTTTTTTTTAATTGAAAAGTACAGTTGAAACAATAAATATTGAGAAGGAAACTGAGAAGAGATTGCACCTCCAATGTAACTAATCCTCTTAAAAATATTTCAGTGTCTCAGTAGCTCTTTGCAATAGAGACTGTGCCAACCATTAGTGCACTCTTTGCTTTGTCCAAGACGTCAACCATCACGTATTTGTGTTAGCACAGCACTCAGGAGCAGCTGTCGTGCCCAGTTTTACTGGGCGTGGCACAAATGCAGGACAAGAAAGCAGCCCTTTCCCAAGGTTATTTCTGTTGAAAATAATCAGTAATGAATCATATGGCTGTACTGTCAACAACCTTTTCATTGTTTGGTTTTAGAATTACATCCCTCTGAGAGGAATAAAGACCTATTTCGCCTTTTCTTGATATTTCTTCACACTGCAGAAATAGCATTACATCTCTTTGAATTCTACCCATACTGTTAAAAGGAGGAGGGTTTGGTTGTGGGTTTTGGTTTGGTTTTGGGTTGCTGTTGTTGTTTGGTTGGTTTTTTTTTTTTTAAATAACATGAGAATTAGAAACAATTATAAAATAAAATTTCTGATTTCAAAATACAGTATTTCTGTAGTGGAGAGATTTTGGAATGTCAGTGTGGATGAGACAAAGAGCCATGATCATGCCAAAGTAAAACTTCCATGTATAATTCTTGACAATTAAGCCTGTATGCCTGAAACTTTGAACCAGCAAATCCCGCTTGAGTCCTAGTAATGGCACTGCACAGCTGGTTGGAAAAATTGGCAACAAGGGCAGCAGAGGGATCTACAGACTTAGTAAGACAATACTGTATTGCTTTTCAGTGAGTTCACATTTAAATGTTTTCCTTTCAACTCTAATGGCAAAATAATTGTTAGTTAAAACAAATCCTTAGCTTTTGGGCAAGGCTATATCATAAGCTCTCCATTCACCAAAGCAGTACCTGATAAATGTATTTTTTAAGGCTCATAAACTCAAAATCCCTTTCAACAAATCTTAGATATTTGTGTAAATCAGGTATTATTTTAATTACGTAGTTGACAGATCATCCAGATTTAAGTCTTTATATTTTTGTAAGCTTGGTTTTATGATCAAAGTGAGTACTGCCGAATGTTCTACAGATTTAAATATTTTTGTGATCTACCGTTTACTTTTGTTACTAAAATTATGGCAGACTAAATATTATTGACTATGATACCCACTCACCCAGTAAGAATTATGTTTTAGTTTCCCAGCTAAAAATGCAGTGTATTCTCGATGTAAATTAGAGAAAATCACATATTGTACCTAGTATTTAGACTGGGGAAGAATTAATCCAGAAAATGAATTACCAAGGAAAAGGAGAACGATGTAATTTTGTTTGTAAAAGAATCACTAGGGCTAAATCTTAAAACCAGGCCAAAAAAAAAAAAAAAAAAAAATATCTTGGTTCCTCTGGTGCTCTAGAAAATGTTACGCTGCGAGCAGTGAGGATTGCTATAAGTAGTGCTATAGCTGAAAGTGGGGTTTGGTTTTATTTTTTTAAAGTGGTGGCCTTCTCTTTGTTTGTACAACAAAGTGACACATTTTTTTACAGGGCAGTAGTTAAAGCAGCATTAAAGTGCCGTTGACATCATCCAGTTACTGCACTGACTTGATTATATAACCTCTTTGTGCAATTTTCATGCTCTGCTCTGTTTGAATGTTTTTACTATGCTGATGGCTGTTTTTCATTTCCTGCTGGGATGACCTTGAATAAAAAAAGAATAAGAATAAAGTAGACGTAAGCAATGTAGTCTTGCTGGCATTTGCAGATCTTTTGTTCTGTGTTGAGAAACATAGTAGTTTGGCATTTATGGTATAGGTTATTTCTGCTGGGTAGTAATTAATCTTCAACAGTTAAAAAAATAAGATTTTTGTCTTATTTTGTTCTTTTGAATTTGCCGATGGCAAAGTGATCCAATTATGACAATTCCTACCTTATTAAAACATCTGAAGAGAGATAAACAACTGATAAATGCAATCATAATTCTTTAACTTAATTATTAATGTAACCTATTGAATCTAATAGATATATGAATCTAATATTTATCTGTAAAATTGCACTCTCTTTTTTTTAAGGGAAAAGGAGATTAACTAGTTTGTACTTTTTTCCAGATTCAATATATATCACACAGCTGAAGGAATTGTTATTTTTCTTTTTTGTCACTTCTTGTTGCCAATCAACATGCCATAACTAGCCTTACAGATGAATAAGATGAATGAGAGTGCATTGTCTGTCACATATACATCTTTTTCAGACTTTTTATATCTCTCACTGTCAGAAAGTTACAACAATGAGAAATTCGTCCTTTGAAAGTAATTTGCATTATTCTTTCTGATTCTTACCAAACCAAAGCCGCTACCTCCTTTTAATTTGTCAAATTAAAGTAATAGAGATTGTATTACCATAAAGTTTGCAATCACATGTAGAGGAAGAGTTTTAGCTTTAACTAGTTTTTATTAGACCTTTTAAAAGTGTCTACCTTTGAGGCAGGGAGTTGGTCAGGGGCTTGTTCTTTTATGATCCACACTTAGCATTTGAGAACCTTTCAGTTTTTAAGATACTCAATACAATAGTATACTTTCAGATATTTCCATTTTGCTGCTGTGGTGATTTTGCTTATCTGAGAAAATATCTCTGAATTTGAATTCATTTGTGTCCTAAATCAATACTGAAGTACTGGTTAACCCTTGAAATAAGGTAGTGAGATACTTACCTTCTTGATAAAAAATCAAGATTTGATTTAATTGGTAAAGGCTTCAGTATTTTTCTTTTTAATGAAGATTGATAATAGAAGTCGTGAATGTGTCAACGTAATGTTTCAAACTTCAGTGTCTTATGTAACTGTGTTGATTTTGTCCCTTTTTCTTGTCCAAGTATTTTCAATATAAAGTATGAAATCAAATGCTTTCAATATGATAGATTAATACAAACTCAGATCTTCTGAATTTGAGTTTAAATGCATTGTTCTAGTTTGCCAATGGTAAATCTGATACTTTGGCTTTATTCTGTCTTGATGGATGCTGGTTTTGGAGAAACTTGGAAGTCCTACTTTTTAAAAAAATTATTTTTGTTTCTTTCACTTAGTCTGATTTTCATGTAGCGTTTCTTAGCATGAACGTATGAGTGGGATTATAATCTATCATATCTGAGAGCAGAACACTGGAAAATAGTTCTCCAGAGCACATTTAATAATTGTAAGTGTAACATGGTGGTTAGTTTATTCTCTTGATTGCATCTAACATTATTAATCGAAGTAACAGAATATTTTCTTTTTTGGACAAGAAAACCTTATGACAAATGCTGTGAGATTATAAAATGATTAAAGGGATCTTCTAAAGTTTGGAAATGTAGGTGATATGAAACAGTAGGTCTACCTAAAAAGTACTAAGACATAGTATAATTTCACAGAATTATTTGAGGTTAGTACAAGCAATGAATGCTTGGTTAGAGTAGCTGCTTGTCCTCCTTAGCCTCAACAGAGAAAACAGTAACAAATATATGTGTTATTTAAAATTTATTCTTTAATCTGAGAAGGAAATAGAACCAATAGCCTATTTTTACATTGATCCTTCTCAAAATCAGGAGAGCTATAAACAGAAGATGAAATTACACAGTATGCCTAAAATTTGCCATTTGCATATAAAGTTCTCCTCTCAAAGATTTTTTAGTAATAGAACAAAAAGTGTCCCAAGCAAACTAAGTTATCTCCCTTACTTTAGTTTAAGATTTTGCAGATATCATTATTTGGGAGGTGTGTTGGTGATTCTAGCTGTTAAAGTAGGAAACTATTTCCTCATATTACATTTCGTAAATCTTATTGTTACACCCTAGCAAACGAGCCTTCAGTTTTATTTTTGCTTTCATGTCTATCCTGCAGCCAGGAAGATAGCAGATGGATAACCAAAATTCTGAATGTTTTCCACTGTCTTTGCTCTTACAAAATATTTTGTTTGAAGTTAATGTTCTGAAAGCTTTTGCATTCGGATTTAAGTGCTTTAGAATTAATTCATAGAAGACTGTGTGTAATAAAAAACTGGTGTAACCTTTAAAAATGGCAAGAATATTTGTCGTACTAGATTTGAAATCTCTGTAATTGCAGCATTTCTGTCAGATGTGTAACATGTAGGGTTCTTAGTTAATGCCCTGATGGTATGCTTTGCACATGTACATTGTGTAACAAGATAAATGTTTTTTAATTAAATCATCACATTATGCAGTGTTTCTGTATCCATGTTAGAATTGGCTAATTATATGTGTATGTATAAAGAGAAATGGCTATGAATGAAGCAGTAGCTTAACATGTTATTTTTTGGTTTTTCTTTTTTTTTCACTAAATATTTTAGTATAATGGGTTTGTGTCATGATTTTTTTTCTGACACAAACTAAAATTGAAAAAATGGAAAGCCATTTCCTATATACTCTGTCGGTAACAATGAAGGGATCTCAGGGAAATCCTCCAAGCCTAATAAGTGACAGGGTACCCAGTCTGCAGGCAGAGAGGAGAAGGGCATGGTTGGGATGGAGCAAGTGGAGGAGAAGCCCAGGTGTTCCTGCTGCTGCAGCAATTTTTCTTGAAGAATTTGCCCATTTGCCCCGCTTAGGACAACACCTTTTCTATTAGCTGCTGATTAGTGAGTGCTTATTACTTGGCATCAAATAGGTTATCGTCAGTGGGGCGATGACTGGGGGACAGCTTGTTTTGGTAATGAGTATCCACAACTTGATCTGCAGGCTGCCACCTTTTGAGGTGCATGACAGGGGTACATGGTGTTATCTTGGCAGCCCTGCTTTAAATCAGTTTGATTTAGAACAGTTAATTATTTTTCTTAGTTTAATGAAGCAACAGAATCTTGAAAAGTCAAACATTTGTAAAAAGGAATCTGAATTAAGAGTATTAAAGTACAGAAAGTCTAATTTTTTGTAAGAGTAATGAAATGTAAAGCCTTAACTCTCTGTATGTTGTTTTGCAATTAGAAAACAAAAGAATAAGGGCAAACTGCGCTTCATGTATTTTTAATAAAAAAGTTACAGTTTTCATTTCAGTGCATGGTTTGTTCTGAGTAAAAACAGTCCCTTCTCTGAAAAGGTTTCCTGTAGTTCAAACAGAGAATGATATGAAACTTATTTGATTGACTTACAAATCCTTGTTCTTTGGTTGACTTATAAATCCATCTGAATAGAGGGATATAGATTTAGATTAGATATTAGGAAAAAATTTTTTACACTGAGGGTGGTGTTACACTGGAACAGGTTGCCCAGAGAGGTGGTGGATGCCCCATCCCTGGAAAAGTTCAAGGCCAGGTTGGATGAGGCTCTGAGCAACCTGATCTAGTGGGGGATGTCCCTGCTCCTTGCAGGAGGGTTGGACTAGGTGACCTTTGAAGGTCCTTTCCAACTCTAACCATTCTATGATTCTATGATTCTACGACTTCTTTTAAGTTGCTTGATGTTTAAGGTCAATGCATTTGACAGCTGTCTTGTTTGCTGTGTATCCTGTGTGATTTTCGTATCCTGAATATTTATTAATGCCTTTTAGAATTTATTGCATTATTTATTTTATAAACTACTATTTTATAAAGTTGCAATGAATTTATATGCCCAAATGTTGCCTTGCCCCATCAGGATGTGTTAACAGAGAACCCCCAGGTTTCATGACTGTGTGCTGTCAGTGCAAATTTTAAATGGGGTGTTCTGGTGTGCCAGGAGCTGCCATGGGAGCATTGGGTTGTACGGAGCAGTAACAGCTGCGTAATGTTTTTTAATATTTATATATTTAGCAGTTTTCACTGTGTTTAATTAGATAAAAGTATTGTTAAAAGTTAATTTTCATTGCTAAATTGGAAATAGTTTACTGTTGTTAAGAACGGGCAGTCTAAGCAGGGGAGACAAATGGATGCAGTTAGTTCAGATAAAGAATTTATTAGGAACAGAATTAGGTTTTGTCCAGACAAAAAGTGTCTGCAGCACAGTTCTCATTTGCTTTGTCACAGAAAAGAAAACATACAAATATTGTGTTTATTTATATGGTGTACATCTAGATCTTACAGCTTTTTATAAAACCTCATTCACATAACCCTGCGTAGGAAGCCTGCTAAGCAACTGTGTATGTGCACCCCGTTTACCACATACTGCTTGGCACACGTCCTGACCCATGGCTGATCACGGTGCTGTGGGACCTCGACCGGTCCCAGGCGCTGGAATGCGACTCTCAGTGGTGTTCAATTTCTAAATTGTCAGCGTGCTCCCTGGCACGTTCTTGGCCCACGCAGCCTCACGCCCTGCCGAACATTTCCTGGTTGCATTCCATGAATTAGCACAGAGCAGATAACACAGGGCCAGGAAAATAATCCTGAGAGTATTCAGTTTCCTAGGCATCTTCAACATGTTGTTTTGTTTGTGTTATTCAGGGGAGATGGAATGCTTCAAAGTGATAGCCTTAGCTTCTGTGGAAGTTTGTGTGGCTGAAGTGTATTTTTACAATTTAAATCATTAAGCTGTGGAGGGTTGCAAGGAGGTGGAAAATGGTAACCATTAGTATTTAGGATGTTTTCGTGAATTGACGGAAAGACAAATTTTAGGACTTTATGTAGAAGGTAAATTTCATTTTCGTTGTAATGACTCTTCATTTTTTACATATGTATATATATGTGGCTGTGTTTGAGAGCTAAGAGATAACGCTGTTAGCAAAGTGTTTTGGGAGGTCAGGCAGAATTCTCTGAAGGAAGATGCTTAGGTAGAGGAGCCCCAGCTAAGAGAATTCAATACAAGAAAGCAGCAGTAGCATACTCTTCCCTAAAAGTATTATTGTGTTGTTTATGTGTAATTTTATGGAGTAAATCTCTGCTCTGCTCTTGTGAAACCCCACTTGGAGTACTGCGTCCAGTTGTGAAGGCCCCAACATAAGAAGGATGTGGGCCTGTTGGAGTGAGTGCAGAGGAGGGCCACGAAGATGATAAGAGGGCTGGAGCCCCTCTCCTATGAGGACAGGCTGAGAGAGCTGGGGGTGTTCAGCCTGGAGAAGAGAAGGCTCCAGGGAGACCTTATAGCCGCCTTCCAGTACCTAAAGGGGGCTGACAGGAAAGACAAGGAGAAACTCTTTAGCAGGGCCTGTTACAATAGGACGAGGGGTAATGGTTTTAAAATAGAGGGAGGTAGATTCCGACTGTGCATAACGAAAAAATTTTTGACAATGAGAGTGGTGAAACACTGGAACAGGTTGCCCAGGGAGGTGGTGGATGCCCCATCCCTGGAAACATTCAAGGCCAGGTTGGATGAGGCTCTGAGCAACCTGATGTAGTTGGAGTTGTCCCTGCTCCTTGCAGGGGGGTTGGACTATATGACCTTTAAAGGTCCCTTCCAACCCAAAATCTTCTATGATTCTATGACATTTAGGTTTGGATTATTACACAAAAGTTATTATAGTACCCTAAAATCCCATGCCATCATCATAGTTGTTTGCATAATTTTTATTGGTTTTCCTTTATTATTTAGAGATTAAGGAAGGGAAAAATAACAGCAAGGAACGGGTGTAGACTCCCTCAGTCTGCTGTTTCAGCCTCTTGGTGCTCTCTGGCCAGTTGGTGGAAGTCAGGCTCGCTGGGCCCCGAAGCCTAGCATACAGCCAGGATGCAGTCACTTTTTAAGAGCAAAGTGGCGAACAACCAAAAACGTGAAAGAGAAATTAATGGGCAGAGAACAGGATTTTGTGAGTAAAAAGTCATGTGGCAGCATGGTTGGGCAGGAACTAGTCTGAAAAAAAAGGGGACAAGAACCCTCATCATGCTGATTAACAACAGGTTATTTCAGCAACACAAAATGTCTTTGAAGATCTGGTTCATAATGGCCTGCTTGAGCTACCCTTGCTCATTTTTCAGTCTAATACAGTCCTCATTCCTGCCATTCACTCTCCTGGGGGATGTTTCCCTGCGCTCTGCTTGCTGTTACGGTTTTGCTCTGAGCTCTTTTCCTGTGCCCTGAAATGCAGTTGGTTTCCATAAACTGGACATAGGGTCTGTACCAGTGGAGGATGACTTGTCAAGCCTGAGAAATGGTCCTGTTTACTATGAAATGTTTTTTTTTTTTTTTTTTTCTACAATGGTATGGCAGTGGTGACTGAGGCTTATAAATTATTTTTTTTTTCATCATCTACTGAAACCTTAATTGGCTTTGAAAGAATTAGTGGCTGTCTGATTCTTCCCTGTCTCATTACTGTTCAGTTTTTTCCACTTCTCAGGGATTTAAAACTTAAGGCTTTTTTCTAATCTTAAACATCTTCCAGAATAATTGCAACCACTCCAGATTTGCCAGCATCTGCAAACTTCATAAGCTTATTATTTCTTCTACCAACCTTATCTTAAAATATTTAATACCTTATGGCACATTTCTGTGCAGTTCTACTTGATACAACCTTTCAGCTCAGTAATTAGTCTTTGCTTATCCTCTTTTTCCCTACCAGTTGAACACTTGGTTTGCAGAGATTTCCTCTGAACTATATTTCTCTGGTTTGTTTATGTGAATAACCTGTATCAAACTCCTTAAACTAATATATGTAATGTAATCTCTTGGTTTATTATCCTGTTATAGAAGGAAATTAAGACAGTTTGACAGAATTTCTTCCTGAGACATCTACAGTGGTTATAACTTAAATTTTATCTTCTGTGTACAAGAAATACCTTATGAAGTATAATTATTAATTTAGAGAACAAAAGAGACCGTGTGTTCTTTATTTTGAGCAGCATCTGTGATCTACCTTACTCTTTATTTGGGGGGATTTTGTGCCAAAAATTAATGAAAAAACTTAGGGTTAACACTTAACTTAGTGTTGCTTCTTTTGAAGAAAGAGTTCTCCTTTGAAGGAATGTACCAACATCGTAATCCTACATTCTAGTAAGATTAACATTGTTTTTTTTTCCTCCAATTTTAATGTAATTGTAGTACTAACTTTAAACAAAACATATAATTAATCTTTATAAAAATATATTGTTGTCATTATAGCTTTCTATGAAACATTTTACTTACAGATACCAAATGCATTGGACTCTACAGAAAATTTAGGTGCTGTATTTTATTACAGCTCATTTTTAATACCTTTATGCAGAATTAAAACGGGTAGGGTTTCAAACATGATGTATTATTTAGTCTTAACAACTTCATTTGAGAAGGGTAATAGTGTCAGAAGTTGGGATAAAATATCACTATTTGCAGCAACAGCAAAAAAAAATTTTGATTGGTGTTGCTAATCACTAGTTATCCTAGTGAGTTACTGCAGAATGGATTTGACACATCAAATTGGTGCTCATTTTGATGCTGATTCAGAGGACCAGCTCCTTCATTGCATTCATGAAAGTTACATACTTATTTATCAGCTTTGCTTCGCTGTAGAGAATAGGCTTGCTTTTCATATGGACGAATGTATATTCTTTTACATCTAGAAAGACGTTCTGCATTCTGTCTATGCCTACTTTGAGTAAAGATTTATTTTTAATTGTGGAACTTTAAAAACAAATACATTTGAGAAGTCTTGTGTTGTTTAGTAGCTAAATATTGGTAGTTGTAATGATACTTCGAGGCTTTTGAAAAAATACTCCCTTTTCAATATTCCATTCATGAATATTGGATTTTTACACTTTTGATTATTTTAATAAAAATTAAAATGCTTCCTTGAAACATGATAAACTTTCAGATAATCTAGAAAAAGCTGTCAGTAAAGTGGAATGTCATGTCTGGTGATGCTTACAGAGGGATCTGTTGTATCTTCTCTCAGTGCAGGCTATGACGTTCAATGCTTGTTTAGAAAATCTTGGCACCTGAGATTATATGAGTCGTAGGCAGCATCTCTTTCTTATCAGGGACATGTGTGTTTCATGTATGATAAGTGAGTATTTCTTTTGTGGGTGGTGAACAAAACATAGCACTGTTTAGCTTTAACTAGAGAAGGTGCTTTTGTAAAGAACAAATTCAAGCTAGGACAATTTGTGCTTTTAAATCTGGAAATCTTTGGTTCAGCTGGGACTTGAGTAAGGGGGCTGGCCTGCATGTCTACAGGCAGTTTAACTACACATCTAAATAAGGGATAGCAGTTTGCATCCCTCATTTATTCCAGTCACTGATCAAATATTTTGGTGGAGTGTAATGCAAACAGAACCACATGGTTAATCCTTTCCTTACAATGAACAGTAGGCCACATCCTAAACCACTTATGTAGAAAAAGTCCTTCTGAGGCTTTTATTCCAGAGCTGAATAAGCCCTGATGGGCTGATTCATGAAGAATGATGCTTAAGCATGCTCTTTGCAAAAGACTTCAGGCAATTGTACCCCCAATTACATATGACCTCGGCCAGTGGGGTTATATGGGATTAGTATGCAGCTGACTGTCTGCTTTTCGATATTTCCGTTGACTAAATGCCAAATTCCAGAGAGACTTCTTGATAGCATATTACCTGTTAAAACACAGTACTTATTTATGTTTTAATTAGACTTGGTTTTGGTGCAAAGATTGAAGTTATGACAGGTTTGTGTCCTGCTTTTTGAAAGCAGTTGATAAGTGTGTGTTCTAGGAAGTGCAGTGAGCGTGCTCACAATCTGTCAGATGTTACTGACTTTCTGTTTGCCTCCCTTCTGTGCACTTGCCGGAGACTGTAAGGTCCTGGTATCCATGGCCTGCTGCTGGGGAAGAGGACAGACCTGCTACCCTCCTTACTTTCCCCTCGTCCTGCTCTTTCCTCGCATTCCCTATCTCCCCTCTATGGCCTCCCACGGAAGCCAGTTCAGTTTGCTGATCAGGCAGAAAATTATTTCCTGGTTTTTTTTTTTTTTTTCATGGATTTGTTGCTGGTCCTGACGAATTGGTTAAATCAGTTTCTGAGCCGCTGGGAACATGACAGCCAGTGCAAACGAGCAGCAAGACCGTGCGGTTCAGAGCCAGGGAAGGATGGGAGGTGGGCAGAGGTGGAAAATGCTGCTGCCTTCTTTCAGCAGGAGAGAGATGTGGGGCTGGCATAGCCATGGCTTCATATGGCCTTTCCCCACGTCCCCGCACTGTTGCCACCGTGCACCCTGCCCCTGCTCGTTCTGCAGCGCCTCGCGTGAGAAATTGGTTTCCTTCATCTTGGAGATGTTCTCATTGAGCTATAGATCTACCTCAGGAAACTGAAGATGGTACAAACATAGAAAAAACATAAAAGATGGTAGAATTAAATAAGAAAATAAATAGCTGGATTTACAGGTTTTAAAAGCAGGAAAACAGAAGGCACTTAAGCCTCCTTACCCAAAACAAAAGAATGGAGTAGCTTGAAAGTCTTGAAAGCGGTCTCTTTCTTTCTGAGCTTTTTTTTCTGATTCCAATTGTTCTGTATCTGTTTAATTACGAGCATTTTTAGTTTCTCTATTATTTGCAAGCAGCTTTTAAAATACAGAGGCAGGTCAATTTAGTGAAATACAATTCAACATCCCATTGCAAGTTGCTTCACTGTGGAAGAGAACATCCTTCATGACCAGAGGTTCAACCTAGATACAGCTTTCAGCATTGACTGGTGGGGCTGGATTTGGTCAATCCTCTGCTTAAATTTATCAAACAGTGTTTGGATTTGTTTTGCCTTCTCCTTTAGTGAAAAGCTATAGTTTATGGGTGGAGACTGGTCATGATGGTCAGAAAAGACTCATACTTAGTTCAGGTTTTCATATTAAAAAATATGCAGATTTTAAAATAACATTTCTTTTTCTTTATTCTACAGAGACTTAAGATTTAATAGGATTAAAGAAATCCAGCCCGGAGAGTTTAGACGGCTTAAAAACCTGAACACACTGTAAGTTCTTTTTCAGCCCTAAGGCCCTTTCCTCTTTTGATTTAATATGATTAAGTTGATAATGTGCCAAATTTGCTCACTTTTTACAGGTAAGTAGTCTCACAAATTTCAGCTGTAGTGTTTACACAGGTGAGAACGTGACATTTAGGCCCAGAGTTCTTGAAAGCAAACCCAGGTATATGTCTATTAAAATAAAAAAGGAAATTATTTACATCCTAATGTTTTATTAACATTCTTTAATTGGAAATATGAAAAATACAGGCCTTTACTATGTATTTTTTTCCAAATTGTGCTAAATTACTTTAGTGGAGTATCGCATAATAAATCATAGAGATACAACAAAGCTATTCAAAGGCTCAGATGTGCAAATGTGTTGCAGTTACAAAATATTTGACAAACTCTAATGTTTTGAACTTTCATATTCTAATGTGCTCACCAGGACTGCAAGAAGTTGGAAGGTTTTCTTCCTACTGAGCTTCCTTGTGTCTCTTACCATCTCTTACATCTCTCTTGGATGTGTCTCTTACCACATACATTTGTGAAGAGAATTCCATATTTTCTATAAGACTTTTTACAAAGCCATGATGCCAATAGTATGCGTATTGTAGTTTTAACTTAGTATCTCCTTTGTCATTCCTTTAAACATCACTTTTGAACAGATGAATGCATTTTTATCTTCTCTGCTATGTTAGCAGACATGAGGAGGAATTATGATGGACAATTGGTCTTACTTTTAAATGTATGTAATTTATGATTGTGAATTTGACTGTTTTCTAGAACACAAGTAGTGCATGAACTGAAATAGAATACAGTAATATCAGTGAGCTTTGGACTGTTACTATCTATTTATCCTGCAAGCACATAACAAAAAAATATATTGAGACATCTTGTACTGTATATTCACACCTGAAGAAACAATAGAACTTTCCCCCAAAAGTATATTGTCCAAATCTGTGCTACCAAGACGTTTTTACTAGCTGTTCCTACTCCCAGTCACCTTTGATCATACCTCTGTCTTCAGTTGATCCTTGGTTTTGAATTACAGTTTCTGTCAGATATCCAGCCTCAAATTTTAACTATTCAGGTCACTGATCTGAGATCCACAAGTCCCAAATAAAGACAAGTTTCATGAAGTCTGGATTCCCTTCTCTTCATAAAATTAGTGCATAAGAGATGAGTGCAAATCTGTGAATATAGACAGTTGTGTTCCTGGGTGATGTAAAGGGCGCAGTACACAGAATATCACTAAGAAACATCTAGGAGAAGTCACTTCAATGCACCTGTTAACGAAAAATATTTGTTAATGTTGATTTTATCAATGTCAACTGTCTGTGTAGACTTGGGACCAGGATTTTTTTTTTTTTTTGCTTCATCTTAATCTCTCAAAAAGCCACATAATTTCAGGTTTTAGATTTTTTTCATTATTTCTGTCTATTTTTTTTTTTCCCCTTGCAAGACTGAACAGCTGTAAGTAAGTAACTTTTTTTTCTTATAACAGTAACAGTTACTGTTGGGGAAAAAGGTTTTTGTTGTTATTTTTTTAAGTTTTCCTTTTAACACTACACTTACACCTGCTGTTACACATTTTTTTTTTTCCTCCACTGTTCATGTATGTTAAAATAAACAACTGTTTATTTTTCTTTACAGGCTTCTAAACAACAATCAAATTAAAAGAATACCTAGTGGGGCATTTGAAGACCTTGAAAATCTCAAATATCTGTAAGTTAATTGAATGGGGTTTTTTTGCATCACTATGTAAATGAAATTCTTCAATGGGAAATGTTTTAATTTGAGATTGTGTTTTAATCTGACTCACTGTCTCAGAAGATAAACTGCTTTGAAAATCTGTGAAATGAATTTACGGGGTGGGGGCAACTATGAATCTTTGTTTCTGTAAATAGATGCTTTGGTATTTGCTAATATAAGACTGATATCTGAAGGCAGTACATTTTAAAGGACTTAATAATTGCAGTTTACTTCATGCAATTTAAAAGATAATTCAAAAATTTTAAAAGGGGTATGTTTAAAGGTTTAGGAGGTCACCTCTTTAAAGGTTCACTGAAACCTTCATAGAAGTACTTTTTAAGTTCGCGTTTTGAAAAGTGGTTTAAAAGCAGCTAGGACAAGATTTGTGTTTACAGAAGCCTGTAACTGACATAAGCTTTTTAACTATTCCTAAATTGTTCACTGGATGTGGTATAAATTTGTAAGGGAAAAATAAAGTGGAACATAAAATAGAAGAGCACCTGTATGGTTGGCTGTAAGGTCTGTGTCTTCAGGACAATTTGTATATTTTAAGAGTAACTCCTCCCATTTTTAGCAAACATACCAAGTATATTAATTATCTGAATAAACAAAAGGCATCAAAATTTGTTATTTTTATCTGAAAAAAATTACTTAAGTTGAATAGTAAGTTGTCATGGATTCTCAGCTAAGGTCTGGAGTCCGCCTTATCTAATGGCATATAGAAAAGTTTTGCTCCATTGTCTTGAAGAATTGATCGTTGCTTGAGTACTGTACAGAAAAAAGAATGGTTACCTTGAGATTTCATTGTTTTTGGAAACAATTCAGAAACTTAATTTTCCATCTCATTTTCAAGAATGCAGCCTGAATAGCTCTAAGGAGTTGGTAGAAGGAAGGAAAATAAAAATAACATAAATTTGTGCAGATGCATTACCCAGTTTTCCATGCTATGTTTGAGTACATTTCATGGTCTTGATTTTGTGTATTGTCTTTCAGTAATAAAATTGTTTAAACTACATACAACTGGAGGAAAAAGAATAGTGAACAGACTATCCCCAATGAATTAGTAAAGTCCACTGTGATTGTATTTGTTACAAGGTGTGTTTGTATGATGGATCTGCTACTGCAGTACGTAAGATCTACTAATTCAGGATGGATAACCTTCTTTCCCTAGTCACCAATTTTGCAGAAATACTACTTAGTTCTTATTAGTTCTTTTTTTTAACATGCTTGCCTTTGCCTAGCTGTAGTAAACCTGAGATAAAACTCAACTCTGCACTCTGTTCAGTTCAATAGAAGAGTGAAAAGAAATAACTGAACTACATACATAGTAATGTTTATATATATCTATATTGTTGAGAGGAAGATCTTTCCCTTTTCCTTTTGTTCCCTGAAAAAATTTGAATATAAAATTCAATGTGGTAGTTCATTCAACTGCAGAGAGCTCTTCTTGAAAGCCATCCCCCATTTTACTAAAATAAAGTGTTAAGATCTATTTGCCTATTTCAATGGCCGTGATATAAACATTAAGCCTAAAAATGTAGAGCCTTAAAGTTATAAAAATGCTGGTACTGGTCAGATGTCAATACGGAAGGCTCAAATGTGTCAAATACAGTTCAGCTGTGAAAATGTTAGCTGAGTAAGTATATGCTAAGTGTATTCTATGGAACAAAGGAAACAAAATGGACTATTTCTTCCAAATAGGATCAACTGAAATATAAATTAGGAGGATGGAAACCATATTATTCATTAAAAGTAAAAAAAAAATATTCAGAAATTTAATATTATGTGCCAAATCATCTGGAATATTTGAGACTTTGAATGGCCTGATCATGTGGATATTTGCAAACCTAACTTGTATTATCCCATTTCATAAAATGAGATCATTAGTCCATGGTGTTATTTGTGTTCTTATGAGAACTGAAGTACTAGATTGCAGATGGTTCTGAAAATGTATAATTTTGTGAGTAGTTTTAGAAAATCTGTCATTTCTCAGTGGCTTTAGCAAAATATCAGTATATGAAATATAAAACTATTAGTAAATGTCATTATGTAATAATGTATAAAAATACTTGTAAATATATAGTTATATATAAAATATGTAAGTATAAAACATAATACAGTATTAAAAAAAAAAAAGCCTGTGTCTGAGAGATAGATGTCGAGGCCTATTCCTGTATCTCTGCTGCAATTTTTGGTGTTTTAGCCAAAATTATTTCCAGGAAGTCTCAAAGAAGCCCTGGGATTTACAAACGCTTCTTTGTACTGCTTGTTTCTGAAATTGTGTGTAGAGTTTTGAGGTACATATGTTTTCAGAATTGTCTGTATGGAGAACAAATTTTGACAGAGTAATAATATTTTCTCAATTTTCTATGCATTAAAAATATTCCTCATTATAAATGTTCATCCTTACATTATAAAAAGGAAATTTTTGCACATATGATCTTTGAATCTTATTTTTCAGGTTTATTTGTTTTCTTATTCTTTATGTAATTGAAGTTTTTACAGTTCTTTAAACGGTTTTGTGTGATCTTGCTGTGCTGTTGATGGTAATAATTTGTCTTTGAATTAATATACTGAAAGTTGGAAAGAAATAGATGTCTTAATTATTGTTTTGCTATGAAACCAAGAGGATACTTTTTCTTTCTGCCTTTCTGTCTGTCTGTCTGTCTTATTTCATATACCTTATTGTTGGCAATATGGTTCTTCAATAAGGATCAAAAAGGCATTAGTAGCTTGGACCCCATCCATAACACAGTTTCTTTCTCCACTTCAGTGATTCTGTATAATTTTTTGGTGCTATGTTCCCCCTTCTGCAAAGGACAAAGTAAACAGTCCTGTCTAAAATAAACTTAAGACGTTATCTTCATATTAGCAAAATAATTGCTAGCTTGTTTGCAATTTGTTGCTCCTGATATGTATACATGATGTATATGGTACACTGAATGTATTTAATTGACTTCCTGTGAGTTATTCAGTTTACTGACTAGAGATAGTAGTACAGAAAGATAAGAAAAAAAAAAGCTTCCCAACCTTATAATATAGATGCAGGCAGATTTGTGGAAACTTTGTAGGATCATCCTTCCTGAAAGTCAACAGTTTATTCTCCAAGACAAAAGATACTTAGGAACTGAAGGGAGAGACATATTGAAGTTTTAACATGTAGGATATTAAAGATATGGAAGCAGCAGTGGAAAAATGAGGTTAAGATAAAAAGAA
The DNA here is from genome assembly GCF_036417535.1 of Chlamydotis macqueenii. Taxonomy (NCBI): domain Eukaryota; kingdom Metazoa; phylum Chordata; class Aves; order Otidiformes; family Otididae; genus Chlamydotis; species Chlamydotis macqueenii. Next base: position 20,238,036 of record NC_141558.1, read on the forward strand.
AGGATTTAGAGAGGAGATATGGAAAAATATAAAATATAGGCTAGTGATTACAAACAGCTTTCCAGATAAAGAGATACTTGATATTTACAGAGCAGTAAACTAGAAGTAGGTGTGAAAGAAGTGAAGGAAATAAAAATGGAGAATGAAATTACTTCGGCAACAACACCGAGACATGTTCCCTTAGTAAGAAATGGAGAGATGAGGAATCAGACATGGCGACAGTGTGATAGGCAAATGATAAATGGAAATTAAAGCTGCATGAAGTGTATCCATTTTGAAAATATTGAAATGGAAGATGCAAGATTTGTTTTGCTTTTGGTGAATGAAGTAATTTTTCTGTATAAATTTCTGTTTACTGTATTTGACAGGTTTTACTCAGCACTGCCTGACATAGCCATTAGTTTGAACATTTTTTTTTCTCTTGTTCCAAACAAATATATCTGGATCTTACTTTCCTTAAATCACATGACTTGTAATACGTTCATAAAAAGCAAACAAAAATTATCCTCATAGGGGATATCAAACTTTTAAATTAAAACTACTTTTTTCTAATTTTCTGATAACTGGTTACCTATTTTTTTGTTTATTTCCCAAATATATGACCAGTACCTTTGACCTCTATCAACCTTGCTTGCATTTCTGGAAGGAGCTTTTTTTTAAAAACTCTTTTGAAAACAGTTAGTAGTAATTGTCAGAAAATAATTTACTGTCTTAATAGAAAACATCCCTTGTCATCTTAATCCACTCTTTATTCCTCCTTCGAAAAAGTCTAATGGTTCAGTTGTATAATAGAGCTATTAGGTAAATCAAATGATAAATTACTTTGTCCCTAATTGTACTTTAAATTCATTTTCTGCTAATGTGAATTGGATAAATTTTGAGAAGTTTTTTTAGTGCAGTGTTTGCAACGTTTCACTTGTTAGGCACAGTAGCATTTTAGAAAGGTATAAATATCTTTTTTGTGAGTGCTGCTTAGTTGTATTTTGTATTCTGTTACTCTCTTCATTAGTCAAATACATATTTTTTAGTCTTTCTGTTAATGTCCTCAAGGAAACATCTACAGAACTAAATGAAAGTGCAGTTAACACATCTGTCGTAGGACGTACGTTTTTGTAGCCTTGGGGTTTCTCTGTGGAGGGTGAACATATGGACTGAGGTGAGTTGAATGTCCTGCAGCTTGAGGGTTTTCTGATCAACATGGAAAAGTTGTAGTTTAAAGTTGAGTCCCAAATAAAGTCCTACCAGCGTGGCTTGGTAAGATCCAGAAGTGGACACGAAGGGCTACACTCTTCTCTGCAGTATGGTGGTAAAAGTCTGCAAAACTATGAAGCCATTATCCTGGTCTTCCTCTAACCCACCCTTGTGTCCTAGTTTTGGCTAGGACAGAGTTAATTTTCTTCCTAGTAGCTGGTGTAGTGCTGTGTTTTGGATTTAGGATGAGAATAATGTTGGTAACACACTGATGTTTTAGTTGTTGCTGAGCAGTGCTTACACTAAGTCAGGGACTTTTCTGTTTCTCCTGTCCTGCCAATGAGAAGAGTGGGGGGGTGCACAGGAATCTGGCAGGGGGCACAGCCAGGACAGCTGACCCAAAATGGCCAAAGGGATATTCTATACCATATGACATCATTCTCGGGGGTGGGGGGGAGAACTGTGAGTGAGCAGCTGTATGGTGTTTAGTTGCTGAGTGCCTTACCTTGTCTGCAGAAAGTAAACAAAAGTTATATCAGTGCTTCTGCTAAAACTTTTTTTAATTTGGATTAATTCAAACTTCTTGAATGAAATTCTTCGAATGCCCACAAGAGATACTTCTAATAACGGACCTCAGTTAAGTTTCTTATCCCACTCTGATTCACTGGTCTAATCAGAAGTTTAGCACTCAGAGGAATAAGAGCAATTTCCAAACTGCCAAGTGAAGTGCTTTAAGAAAGGTAAATAGCACTTTGGCTGTTCAGTCTTTGAAATTTTCTAAGGAGTGAGAATAAATGGTGCATTTAAAATTCTCACTGGAAAATAAGATAGGAATTTAATATCATACAGAGAGGGGAATGAAGGAGAGACAAAACTGTAATGACTATGATATTGAAATGAACTGCCACCAACTCCAGCAGAGCCCATATTTTGTGTTGCATTAAAAGATGTTTACAGTATTTCCAGTAAGTTACTGAAAACTGTAATAATAGAAAAGCCCAAACCACTGCTAATAAAATGCCTCCTAATAAAGCCATTTGTGGTCCAAAGTCTCTTTGTCCCTTTTCCACAGAGATCCATGCCTGATTAACTGAATTTCAAACCATTTGTCAAATAATTGTGAGAAAGTTCTTAATGCAAACCTGTTCCTAACCTACCACAAAAAGAGAGTGACTGACACTGAACCTCAACAGTGTTTTCGTTTGCTGCCGCCATGCAGAAACTGCAGTCATCAGCTAAACTGTGTGGTTTTTATCCAACACCTTCTCACTAAACCGCCCTTACTGTTAAAAGCATGATGAATGTGTGAGCACATACACTGATCCATCCTGATTTATTTTTATTCTGTAGAAAAGATGTAGACAGCACACGTGAACATACTGGTACTTTGCTTATGTTTATTCTGTTTACATTATAGAGGATCAATGGGGCCCTACTGTCCATCTTTTACACAGTGATAAAAGAAATACAATGCTGTTTTATGGATGCAGTGCCAATATTCTAACTTGGGTTTTTTTTTTTTTTTTTTTTTTGTAAATATTCAAAAGGTGACACAGGTGGAGTTATAGAAATTCTCACTGTTTATTCTCCAAGTCCAGTAAAAAGACTAATTCCTTCATAATTTGAATATTTGTACCAGTATCCAGATGAGATATTTTAAAGAACTTACGAGGCCAGTGGCATCCCTAGTGTGTTCTGTTAAAGGCTCTTCTGATGCAGTTCTGTCCCATTAAGTTGAATTTATTTTGACTTTTGGCAAGCCCATCAAGAAACTGAGGGACAAAGAATCAGTAAGTAATAACAGTGAGCACTGGGAAGCCCAAACCATACAGGTGACAGGACCTACAAGGCCCTACAAGGCCCCAGACTTTCGTCTTTTCTGGCAAATATTTGGGATGAAATCTCAATTACATAGTATTTTTATGTGTATGTGTTTATTTTTTGTTTTGTATTTTTTTTTCTAATATGTAGTTGAAAAACTGTCTTCATGTGTCAACTTAATTCTTCTTTTCCACCTTCATGTGGCTCTTGTTTGTGTACTAATATTACTGATTGTTTCTTGTTTCAGCTATTTGTACAAGAATGAAATCCAGTCAATTGACAGGCAAGCATTTAAAGGACTTGCCTCTCTAGAACAACTGTAAGTGCCTTTTCTCTTCTGTGCTGTCATCTCTGTGGTTCCCCTGCAGAGGAAAAGTGCACGCCTTGATCCGTACATCCTGCCTGCATGCTCTGCATGTCTGCACTCCCCGGGTTGTTAGGCAGAGAGCCCCGTAATCATTTGCATGTGGAAAAACAAAATTGATCTCTGTGTCGAATTCCTCATTTCTATGTTTGTCTTTTATTTGTGATTTGCATTCCCAGTGTCCCCATACATTGTTACATAGCTTTGACGAAGAAGAAATATTATTGTGGAAAATGTTGAAAACTAGTGTATATTGCTTAGAGAGATTCTCATTTAATTTCTGTAGGTTTTATAACATTGCAATTCCTTTGACTGCAGCAGTTGCTTTGTTTTATGCCAGCATAACTAAAGCTGAATTAGTCTCCTGAAGTTTAGCCCAGTTTTGTTATATTTTTAAAAAATATTTTAAAATGAAAACTTTACTATTACTGATACATATTAATAATTGCCATATACAGATGTCTAAAAAGAAAGTTCGTTGTTTGTAATGTAGATGTTTCAGTAGCGTCTTCTAAAAAGACTGATTGAAATAGTACTGCTTCTCCTGTATAATGACTGAAGAATAATTTCTATTGAAAAAGAATGGAAAATGCATTGTATTGGTTCCATTAAGTTTAAACATATTTTATTTTATAATCAGAAAGCATTACTATACATTCATTGTGGTAATGTTTAGGAAAACAGAGCTATAAATGCATAGTTATTTCACAGTTTCACTGCCAAGTAACAATGAGCTTTGTAGCATAGAAATTTGGGGGGCTGAACATCTTTCTTCTAAGACCAACATAAATTTTTAAACTCCTGACAGTCATCAGCTTATTACAAATTCTCTAGGATATGTACCAGTTTCCTTGTTACTATAAACCTCTAGTAGATATTAGTGGACGCAGTGTGTATCTGAAATAAAATGACACCTCAGATGGGTACAAAATCATACAAGCTCATTTTAGAGGGCAATAGATGCTTTTTGAAGGAGGAGGTTCTTTACAAAAGTGATAATTATAAAACATATAAATATGTAATTTGTTTCCTTAATGCCTTTCTCTTCCACTTCCTCCTACTCTAGAAAGATTACTGCAGCATATTGACAGCAACTGGTAGGGCTTACTTGCTTGCTAATAGCATTTCTTATTTTCTGTGTAGAACTTGAAATATTGAGGCCCATTTATTAAATTACTCTTGCCTCCAACATTGTATTCTTCCACATGCCACAAGCCTGATATGCCGCAAGTGGCAACTGCTGTTCTTTTTTTCTTTTGCTCTACTTCCTGTTGATCTGTGAAATGACTGAAAAACATAAATCACTTTGGAATATTAACACCTTCTGAACGTACTTTTCTGCTAGGTTGCAGTTAAGCCTCCCTGCCTGCAGTAATATCACACTGTGTCAGCTTAACCTCTAACTTGAGACATCAAGATTATTCTGTATGAAATTAAGTGTGAAACAAGGATTGAGTCTTATCTCTCCCTCGGAAGCGTGGAAGTGGAGCCTGGCACATCACTGCTTGGTGCCTGCCCTTGTGTCATGGCATCCGTTGCCGCAATCAGTGCCTGCGGCTGCTCCGATGAGCTGCCGGGAAGGGTTGCTGCCCTGCTGGGTGCACATCAGAAAGCTGGCTTCTTTTAGAGCCCTTCTCCTGGGTAGATCTTAAAAAGAAGGCTCACCAGGTGGGAAAGTGGGAGCACAGGAAGCCAGTGGCACACCTGGAAATAAATTTAATGGAGGATATTCATTGAGATTTGTAGTTTATGAAAGTTGTGAGAGATTTGTCCTTTATACATCTTCAGCATAAAAATAAGTTCTGACTCTACAGGGTCTCTTTTCTCACATTATCTTTGGAGAAAGACTGTGTTCACAAGACAAAGCTTAGTAATTGTGAACAAATTCCCAAGTCCTCTGACTTCAGTCTGAGGCTGTATTGATTGCTCAGTACAATGTTTCCACATTTGAGGCTCAAGTTATCAAACGCATTTTGCTACTGGCTGTGTTGACTCAGCCAAACGCTCATCTCAATGCTCAGCAGAGTTCTCAGAAGGAGATGCTGTGGTCCACATCTCAGGAGAGGACTTGATTCATATTAATTTCTTGTACTCCAATGAAACAGGATGAAACTGAATAGCAAAGCAAACACTTTCCTGGTTTGTGGCTGGGTTTTTTTTGAGATAAACTGTAAATATAGTTTGATTTAGGAGGCTGGTTGCATGTATAAGGAAAGAAAAAACCCAGTATTTGTTCCTGCTGGCAGGATGCTGCTTAAACCTCCGCAACAGCATTCTTAGCTGCTGATGTAGTAGAAATGTCTTTTTCTTCAGAAATTTCTGCCAAGGGAATAAGATCTTTGAATCAGATCTTGAAACTCGCTCCTGCTAGAGTAAATTCTGCAAAAAACCTTGGCAGTTTTAGATGAGTTTTAAACACTGAGTTTTTAGATCAGTTTTACACACTGAGCCATGCATATTTCGTCACCTAACTCTACAGTCATGGCAGGGCATGAAGGGAGAAAGTCAGCCGATGAAAAGTAGCCTCTTAGTACCAACTTAGACCCTGTTAAATCTGCAAGACATATGTTTGGGTCTGGCAAACGCAACAGAAAGCTGCAGGAAACTTGCATTTTTTCGGAGCAGCAGCCGGAAGGCAGCCAGAGCATCCGAAAGGCAACAAAAGCTGCCTCTTTCTGCTTGTGCTTGGACAAATGCTGTGGCCTCTGTATGCCTGTGCTTACACAACTGAACCCCACCTGAGATGTCACAAATACCTGGCTTGGAAGGCCACCAGTTTGCTGTGTGTGGATCCTAAGATCGAGCTCTAAATGCAGTCTATTTCAAGATGTGTGCACATTGCTTTTCTTCCAAATATCTCTTGTATTTTTTGAGATCTCAGCTGAAGAACTGTTTGTATAAGGGACAAAAAGTGTTCTCTACAGTCCTTATCTAGTGGGATCCCTAAATACTAATGGAATTATTTAAATCTGTTTACCTAATTTTAGTGGAATACTAATTATGCATTTTCTTTTAACTTTCATATTAACGTACTAATTCTGCTCTTCATAAGCTGCTATTAGATTTATGCTATAGTTAGTGTACACATGTACGTATTTTGGGGGAATTAATAGATAAAAATGTTATCTTACATATAGTGGTGCAGCTTGTTATATTCATTTTATTTCCCTCAATTCAAATTTCAGTAGCTTTGAAATGTTACTTTGATTTTTTTTTTTTAAGTTTTATATTAGAAACATTTGATTTTTGCATAACTGTATGGGAGCAGTTATGCACATTTAACACATTGGAGCCTGATTAAAGTCTCATTGCTGCTAAAAATACTTACGGTAGGGAATACTGCTACTTTAAGAGCATTTCATACTGTGAACATAAAAGGTAAAGACCTGAGAGTTTGAGATTATGTCCTGAGTATGACTACCTCTAAAGCAAATTTACAGTCCAAGAAATTATCATATTAATTAAAATATTAGAAGTCATTTTAAAAAGCACTAATGTGATACATAGAAGAAAAAATGTAAGTGATAGAATGTGATTAAATGTAGGTTGTAAAGCCAAGGATATATATTTTTTTTTAATTGTAGACTTACAATGCAATCTGGTTTCTGCATCTGTTTTTTTTTTTTTTTTTTTTTGAACTGCACTTGTTGCTAATTACTTTTTCCACCTTGTTCTGTTCATGAATTGCCTGGCAAGTTGCTCAGGACTTTTTTGAGGTCATAATTTAAAAACCTAGAACACCCAAATATCTTGTCATATGAAGCAGTTAAGAATACTTTCCAGTTGGACTGATTTGATTTGATTTTTTGAGCTACTTCAGGCAGCCCGATTTCTGAGGAGGTAAAGTTAACTGTTATAATGCGCTTCAGTGTCTGAATTATTGTAGTTGTATCTGTGATGATTTGAGGTTGTAAACAAGGCAAGGCTTATAAAAGAAGTATTGTTTTAATTAGACTGATTAATTTGGTTGGAAAAACAAGATAAGTTTTCAAGCACATAAAGTATTATTTACATCCCTAATCATAGTAGTCTTGAATACTAAACAGCAGTTAAGAGCTGCTGCTTTGAATTTAATGATGTATACATCACTTAAACCATCTGGGAGATGTTTTTTTTTTCTCTTTACTAATCTCACCTCTGATCCATGGACCTGAAGAAGGGGTTGTGTGCCTCAGTCTGCCTGCTTTTAGCAATGTTTTTACGATGCGAGTTATAGAACACTGGAACAGGTTGCCCAGAAAGGTGGTGGAGGCCCCATCCCTGGAAACGTTCAAGGCCAGGCTGGATGAGGCTCTGAGCAACCTGATCTAGTCAGGGATGTCCCTGCTCCTTGCACGGGGTTGGACTAGATGACCTTTGAAGGTCCCTTCCAACCCTAACCATTCTACAATTCTATGATTCTATGATTCTATGTTATTTGATATTCTAGTAAGAGGTATGACTTGCATCTACAAATCTTGCCTTGTCAATGCCAAAGGAGTACAAGAGATTAATTTATTGGGAAGATAAGGACATACATTTGCAAGGTGCTCGTGAATCGTCAAAACGCAAGTAGAATTAACAGAGTTGAAAAGGAAAAAATCCCTGTTGGCTGTACATGAAGTAGTGTATGTAATTTTTTCCAAAATCAAAGCTACTTCAGAAGAGGCAACAAAGCCAAACCCTACAGTTGTATCTGTATTTTTTCTTTGTCCTCTTTCACCACAGTGATCCCCAGCTTGCCGTGCCCCCTCCCAAAAGCTGCTGATGCTGGGGAGGTGAGTGAGCAGAGCCCTGGCTCCTGGGAAGCTGTGCTTGCCCACGTCATGGCCAGGTCCTGCCTGTGGGGCAGATGCTGGCCCCGTCCTGCCGGTCTATTCACAAGGCCAGACCTGGCTGAGGTCTCTCTTCTCTCCTCTGATGATTCAAATGAACCTTGCAGGAAGTATCTGCCTTCGAGATGTCTGTCTTTTTAATTTAGACGAAATTGCCTGGTATTTTCCAAAGGGAGGTGAAGACTGGCAGGCGTAGCATGATTGTGCGCTTCTTGTTTCCGTATACAAACAGGATCATACTCCCTGCTCACTACAATTTGTGGCCATGCGTTGCGCTGGCAGTAAGCAGACTCAACACACCGATGTGCCTGATCACATCCGTGCTGATTTATTGGCTTTTTCTGTGGTCTCCATTCACTGCTCCCTGGCATCGCTTGCTGGCTCGTGCTCGGGCTGTGCTGCTGCTGGCGGGGGATCTGGGAGACTGCCAGGCACGTGCCTGGCTTCCCCGCCGCACGCGCCTTCCAGGGCTTGCTGCAACAACTCTTCTGCCGTAATTGCCACTTGTTCCCACTTTCCTCCCTCTGCAGCGGCCATTCGGCTCAGGTTAGGGAACAGAACACGTGCGTTGTTTCAGTGCAAGGGAGTGCCCGTGTGCTTTTACTTTTCATGCCGGAGGACTGTTTTTTTTTTTTTCACGAGATTTAGGGGTCTGAGATGTTATCTGTTTTTAAATGATGGGCTTTTTCATTCTCCAGCCTACAATGATTTCTATATATGCACATTCTCCAGATGTTCCTGAGTTTGTCAGAGGTCAGATAGGAAACTCTAGGAGATTTGGATACATTTGGATATAATCAGGATCCAAAGTCTATCAATAATTTTCACAGTTCCTTGTGCAAGTCTTACCAATTAAGTCTTCTTATCATCTGCAAGGTTATGGAGTACCTCCACAACCTAGTCAAGACTGGAATAAGCCTGCCTTTGCGGTCCATTTTCACATCAGTTACAGATTAATCATCTAGTTAATTATCTTGTTATGTTAGACCTTTTCGGTTTTACAGGATTAACAGCTGTGTAATATTTGTTGCTGTGTAATATTAATAGCTTACATAAGCATCAACAGAGCATCAAACAGAGCACAGCTGTGGTGGTTAATTGTAACCCAGTTGCTGGGAAGCCCTTTGTCTAAAAGCAGTGCAATCAAACTTGGTTTTATGTTAGGAATTTGTTTGGCTTTTGAGAGCGTTCATAGCTTTAAATGCCAGGATTCAGGGACTAGAGCAGGTTACTTCTCAGCATCTTTTGAAATTTTTCACTCAATGTGATAGCAATGAAAATAATTGCCCACCAAAAATGTTATTCTGCTGGAAACTTTACATATTTTCTAAACAACTTGCAACATTTTCCTGTAAAAATTAATAATTTTCTTTTTTCCATATATATTTTTTTCAGATATGCATACTAATGAGAATTGAACTTGACAAAAGAGGGTTCGAACTAGTATCTCAAATTTCCAAAGTAATGGTTTGCAAACTATTTTTTTTGTTGCACAAACATGTACAGGCACACAAACTGACACACATACACACACTCACACTGTGTAGTAATCTGCAAACCCTTCTTGTTAGTCACCTCTTGTGTTTCTTAGATTCAAGTACAGGATTCACATGATAACAGAAGAAAGTTAAGCCACAGCTTCGCTGTCACCATTTAAATGTGTCAGTGTGTAAACAGTAACAAACACTTTATAGTATTTCAGCTTCATTAAGAAAACTGTTTCAGTATTTTTCTTTTTGTTTAACATATTTTCAGGTATCTGCACTTTAATCAAATAGAAACGTTGGAACCTGAATCCTTTACCCATCTCCCAAAACTTGAAAGGCTGTAAGTTTGTTTTTCTTGGGGTAAGATTTGCAAGTTAGATTGCTGCTTTGTTTTAATTAAATCAAATATTTGAAAGTGGAAAATAATATTTTTATCATTCCCATAGATTATTTTTAATCTTCATTTTATATTGTAACTACTACGTAGTCTTTGCCAAGAGCACCTTGGGTCAGGCAGACCTTAGAGGCATGCAGAAGTGAGTATTGCCTCTGGTATATTTTTCTGTTGCAAAACTGTTTTCCAGAGAGCTGTGATTGGTGTTTGGCCTAAAATAAATGTTACTTATATTATGACTTTTCTTTTTTGTTTGTTTTGAGTTTCTCATTTGAATGCTTATGAACTCCCTTCCTTTTGGTTACTTTGTCTTTTTATGGCTTCTTTTTTACCCATATGGACACACCAAATACACCTTGGAGGCCACTTAAAAAATAGCCAATGAATTTCTGAAAAAGGTTCATTTTTTTTTTTTTAATTTTGTAAAATTACTTTCTCTTATAGAACTTTCAGAAGAATGTAAATGAAATGTCAAAATCTGAGTGATTATGTGCATATTTCTGTGCTTTTTAACAGATTTTTGCATAACAACAGAATAGCTCACTTGATTCCTGGAACATTTAGTCACTTAGAATCTATGAAGAGACTGTAAGTAAATGGAATTATTATTGAAGTAAAGAAAGTTAAAATAATCTAATTATACTTATCTTGCAACATTTATCTTCCTTGAAAGACCTTTCATTGTGTAATTGTTTTAAATATTAAATAGTTTTTCCTCAGCTGTGCTCCAGGTGTTTACATACCTAGATTGAGACCATTGCTACATATACTACTGTCTTTAGTGATTGCCTAAATCCTTTTGTTTGTTTCCTGTCTTGGAATTATTTGTAGTCGTATGATCTTGTTTTGTAGACTGAATAATATACATGGCTCCTTCTTTTGTATGTTTTTGGTTTTGTTTGTTTGTTTGTTTTCCTCCCTCTTCTCTATGTCTTACTGGGTGATCCTTCTATGATCTCTTTCAATGTTTGATTATTTTGGCATTTTCTTTTAATTGTTTTACTTGTCCTTATCTGATGATAAAAACATGGTTATAAAAAGGTGCTTGGTGGTTTGAGAATATAAGTATTACTTTTCAAAGCAACTTCAGAAGCCAGTTGTTCTTTTAATGCCATTAACTTGGAAAATTAGAGGCTTCTTAGTCCCTCAGTAGCATCTGAAAATTTGAACTCAATAAAAGTGCCATAGTAAGGTGACTTTCAGAGAGTTTTCTGTCCCTCACTTTGGATCTCCACTGATCTAGGATAAACATTCTTTAAATTATCCAAGACTGTCATTTTGAGAAAGGCAATCATGCATTCATACCCCACTTTCCAGGAGGATGGCCGAGGGTGTGCTGTGCAGCAAGTCACAGCGCCGACTCTACCAGGAAAAGAGATCGCAAGGGACATAACAGCAAAATGGTCCTGCTGGTTTAGGGCAGTCGTGAACCATACCTTTAACTGTGGGCAAAAGGCAGAATAAAGTATATTTTGATGATGTATGCACCTTCCAGTAGTAGCTGCTTCACTTATACCTCCCTTAAATTCCTGTGGAGTTCAAGCGAACAGAAAGGGGTGCCTCATCACATAATGCCTGAGTAAAAGGGAGTTTTAATAGTGGCTATTTGAGGGACAGGACACTGGGCTGGACTGACATGTTGTCGTCTGACCTGGGACAGCGTATCCCTAAAGGTCACATCGTGACTTTCATGTTCTGGATTTAAGTTCTACCAGTAACATCTGATATACTAGGAGGCATTTGTACAGTAATTTTAAAAATAGTTTTGCTTGTTCTTGCCTGTTTTTCATAGGAGAACAGGGAAGAAATAATATCTGGGCATTTGTACAAGGGATTAAAAAAGTAGTAAAAGACAAAATGATCAAAAACTGTACTGCCCCCAAAGATACACCAAACTGAGGTTGCTTTGCCATGCAACTTTATTTCTAATCTATGTGTAGCTATATTTAATAGTACATATTTCTGTGCTTAATGTTTTTTTTTGTCCTTCAGGACCCTCCACCAGAAAGTGCAGGGCCCTTCACTGCTGGAAAGAAAGTCAAGAAAATTTATGGGTTCTTGTTATCTGCAATAGGCAGATATTTTATGAAGTTATTGCCCCACTGGACTCAATGAGCATAATGCTTAAATAAAACTGTAGGTCTTTGCTTCAGTTGCACGATGAGCAAAACGGGAAGTTATAAAAATGTCAGATTAGTTGTGAAGTTACTACAGTAATAAGTATTAAACAGAAAAAAATATGGGGAGAATAAGTTCCTTATTTAAGCAAAGTTTGTATAACATCTAAATAAAACCTGATTCATTCACTGAATGCTGGGGTTAAAAAAGAAATGTTATTCAGCTGCTTGCTATGTTGAACACAGTTCAGCCCATGCAGTAAAAATAATATGCATTTTTGTAATAAAGGTGACCAGAATGCATAGAAATAAGTAACTGTCCCCTGTATTCCATATTGCCCCTTGACTGTGTTCACAGATAAAGATGCTGCTGGTATTGCAGAGCCATTTTGATCCTAACAAAACAGTTGGAGATGGCTAATGGGTGTTGTGGCTGCTTCTTGTTTCGTGCAGGCGTTTGGATTCAAACGCTCTTCACTGTGACTGTGAAATCCTGTGGCTAGCGGAACTGCTGAAGACGTATGCCGAGTCAGGTAACGCTCAAGCAGCAGCTACCTGTGAGTATCCACGAAGGATCCAGGGAAGATCAGTGGCCACAATAACACCAGAAGAACTTAACTGCGGTGGGTTTGCCACTTCCTGCTGGCTTCTTTCATGTGCCAAATATACCTAATTTGTTTGTTTGTTTGTTTTGTTAGAATTTGTTGTTCTGTTCTCTTCGAGAGCACTGATCATGTCTGGTCAATATCAGTTATTTCCAGAAATCTCCCTGTGTTTCTTCTCTGTTTTGGTCTGCTTCTGGCAGAACTGATTGCTTTTATCCATCAGCCTATCTTTAATGAAATAAATATAGCCATTTTTGAAATTTCTCATTGAGGAACTGAATGAGATTATCCAGAAAGAGCTTATTTTTCCTTTTTGTATTTCAGTTTTGATGATAAAAGGATTGTCAGCTAGGGTCTTTGGTGTTACGTTAATACTGTTTGGTGTTCTTTATTCCCTTCTGTACAATGGAAAGAGAGGAAAGAAGCTATACAGAGTTGCTCCTAATTTCATAGATCTTGTTGTTAAAACTAATTATATTATTGGAACTGGCGTCAGGCCACTGGATTTCTTTTTTACTCATCTATACTTACAAGAAACAGCCTGTACAGGCACTGAAATCCTCTGTCACTGAAGGATTAATGGACAATAACTTTTATTGTAAACCTTTTCTTTGTCTGTATTCCTTCAGCTTAGGGGTGCAAAGGCTTAGCTCTGCACCTCTTCTGTTCCGAAATCAAAATGCAGATTTCTCATCAAGCTGTAGGCATTTGCCTGCCCAGCCACGTGGTGAGGCCAAGGTATAAAATAAGTAAATTATCCTTTTAGTTATGTGTTGGATATAATTCTGATCATGAGAACTATGACTGTAAGCATCTTCAAGGTTCTTAAAAAAGATACTAAAAAGGAGATTTGGTGCAAGAATAGTTCACATGGCATCCTACCAGCTCTCTACACATCTAAGGAGCCTGAATATGGAAACTGTAGGAAGCAAGCTGGACAAATTGTTCTGTAGGAGGCAAGTTAGGCACTGATACTTATCTAGAGGAAGTTATTTTAAACAGCACTTGTGCTTGCTGCTTTAAAGTTTTTCCTTCATAAGCAAATTGAGTCTCTGTTCAAATAAATAAAACAACTGCTTTAGAACCTGATACAACTTTGTACAATCCATTTCCAGGTCCTAAGGAACAATGGAGGAGGTCAGAAAGCCCGCAGTCACTTTTTCATACGGAAAAGTGCATTTAATCCTGATTAAGCGTATAAATATTTTAAGTTAAAACACTTGTGAAAAATATTTTTCTACAAGGTGTATGGAAAATTTTTTATTTACCATTCTTTAGTAGTTTTAAAACAAGTAACACTTCCTTATACGTTTTATTGTTGATACAGAGAGGCCAAGAATTACATCAGAGCCTCAGGATGTGGACGTTACCTCAGGGAATACAGTGTACTTCACTTGCAGAGCTGAAGGCAATCCTAAACCAGAAATTATCTGGCTTCGAAACAAGTAAGTTTAGAAGAGGAAGAGAGAATCTTAACATACGTATGTTTGTCTGGGTGTGTGGACATTTCTGGGTGCATGTCCACACGCATTACATGCTAATATATGAAATAGTTGATGCAGAAACATTATAATTAAGAGAAATATATGAAGTAATAATGGCACATATATGTTTTATTAGTAACTCTAAACACTTAAGTGCTGATAACTTTAGAAAATATTGATTGATGACTGTGATGTTATTGGTAAGATTTTCAGCTGTAGTTATACCTGCAAAGTGTCTCACACCTGTAAAACTGTAAATCCGTAAGTACCAGGCAATCCAATATAGGTATGTTGCACATGCAGATTGTGGGTTTTGGTAGTGTTTGCATACTCTGTGCAGGTCTGTTTGCGTTACATTTTGAGGCAGAGCAAAAGCTACTTTTTTAAAGGAGTCCAGCTGGATAAGAGGTTTCAGAGAAAGTCTTCCTTGAGTCCCAACTCCTCAAAGGCGGCTTTTCTCTGAGGCGTAGCTCCATTCCAGACGAGAGATATATCAATCTCCTGTCTCCTCAGAGCAGTACATGGAGAATAGGCAACTGCTTATATCACGGGACTGTAGAGTAATTCAGGCTGGAGGGGATCTCGGGAGGACCCCAGTGCAGCCTTCTTCTCAAAGCAGGATCATAGCAGGTTACTTTATCCGGTTGAATCTTAAAAGCCTCAGAGGATGGAGGTGGCACAAGCTCTCTGGACAACCTCCTCCACTGCTTCTCTTCACTGCTTAGAGGATGAAGGGAAGGGCCAGTAAAGGAGGTGAGTCTTTCAGCAGCTCAAGGGCAAGCCTACTGCAGAGCTTGAGCTCTGCCCAGTTCCTGGCTACCTCCAGCACAGCTGAACCAGCCACGTGGCAGCGCATTGTCCCCCCTTAAACTGATGTGAGTTTACAATGGACATGTGAATTGTGAGTTCACTGCTAGATTAATCAGGCTTTGGCTTAATAATGCTGTTATACAAATGGATAACCTGATCTGGAAAATATGTTCCCTCACATTTTATATTAGCAAATGAACCATTTTAGTTTGTTAGTTGCTGATAAAATGGAACAACGTGAAATCCTGGTTCTGCAGCTTTGTGCTGATATCAGTGAGAACGCCATGTTCAGCAGGGATGCAGCGTTTATGGAGTATGTCAAGAGCAGAGCCTTGAACTTGTATGGTATAATTATTTCATTAAAATTTTCTTTGGCTTATGTACTTTTTGTAATAAACAAAGAAAACATGTATTCAGAATACACATATGAAAGAGTTTTAAGAAGAAATTTGAGCTTGGGGTGTGGGATTATTGACTCTGGCTTGTTTCCTGGCTGCATGAATGAGAGCAAAGCTCTTTGCAAGGTAGTTGAATATGGCAAGATTTCAGTCAAAAGCCGTTGACCTGTTGAACAGTATGTTGAATAGATCAGCAGTCAGGCTGGGTTTTGTACAATAGGGGGTGAGATCTCATCCCTGCTCTGTGCTTTCTTTATCATGTAGTGAGGAAAGGAGTGAGAAACAGTTCCTTTAATAAAACCCCCTAACTGTTCCTAGTTAGTATCACAGAAATATATCCATGACATAGCCTGAAAACCTGATCTTAACTTACATTTCAAGCCAGTACAAACTACAATTATATAAATTATCATTAGTGGTCCTCAAGCAATCCAGACAGAGAGTTGCTTTTATAGCAACTAACCCCTCTCCTAGTAGAAAAAAATCTTGAGTGTTGAACTTACACTATATGCTTCCAGCGGAAACATTTTACATTGATTTGCCAGTTAGAACAGCCTTAAAAGAAAATGAGTCCAGATATGTGTATTTCCTTCTCTTTTTTTTCCTGTAAACTTTTACTCATAAAAAGATTTTGGCTTTTCATTTTGAAGATGTAATACTTGCATAAGTAAAATTGGTTCATTTTTTGTTTTTCCTCCTCTTCTTCTCTTTAGGAGAAAACTAAAAGTTCTATTATTTTACTTAGCACAGTAAAACTTCCCCTCCACCCCCCAAGATATTTTGGCATATATGTTTTGGGTTTCATTATTTGGCAGTTTTCTGTGCTTGTGATTTCAAGGTTTAACTCCAGCAGATTCTTTTCTTCACAGTAATGAGCTCAGTATGAAAGAAGATTCCCGTCTAAACTTGCTAGATGATGGCACGCTAATGATTCAGAATACTCAAGAGACAGACCAAGGCATTTACCAGTGCATGGCAAAAAATGTGGCTGGAGAAGTGAAAACTCAGGAAGTTACTCTTAGATACTTTGAGTCACCAGGTAAAGAACAATGAGTCAGAATTTTGAATTTAGATAGAGAAGTGTTTTGATGATGAGATTGCTGAAAATAAGATGTTTTGGCTCTTGCATGTTCTTGACACATAGATTTCTT
The DNA here is from genome assembly GCF_036417535.1 of Chlamydotis macqueenii. Classification (NCBI taxonomy): domain Eukaryota; kingdom Metazoa; phylum Chordata; class Aves; order Otidiformes; family Otididae; genus Chlamydotis; species Chlamydotis macqueenii. Next base: position 20,254,672 of record NC_141558.1, read on the forward strand.
GTACTTGGTCATCTTAAGAACTAGATCATGAAGTTATAGTATCCCTAGAACAAAAATGCAAATCAACCAGTTAATTAATGTATTTATTGTAGTATACATTTCTGATGACAGCAGTGTAGGCTGTTTGTAGAAGGGTTAGGAAAAGAGACTGTTGCATTGCAACATTGCTCAGTGCAGTAATGTTCTCCCTGGATACCTGAAAACCACAGGCTTCCAAACAGGCCACTCATAAAAGCTTTGGCACACCCTGTGCAGCCATCCTTGCTCAGGAGTTTTTTAGCCTGAATCTCTGTCTAGCCAATGCTTCGTGTTTGCAAGCACTAAATTCCTGTTCAGGACTATAGTGTTTTTAAATTCCAGACTTTGCTGTGAGAAAATTTTGTTTCGACACTCAGCATTAGGTAAACTTAAAATGTCACTGCAATGCACACAATGTAGTTGGGAAGTGTTGCTAAAATGTAGCTTAATCTGTTTTGTCTTCTTGTGTGCTTACGGCAATTTTTTAGCCAGTTTGTTTTCTGGGTCTCATTGTCTATACCTCTGAACAAACCTTTATAAAGAGATCAGCAGATGAGAAGGAAATGTCTGAAAATTGTTTTAATGTGAGTTAAGAGAAAACATCAGTGCAATTATATAAGCTTTTATTTTTTTTATCTATTGATAGTCATAAGTGTCTGCAGTTGGGTTAGGCTTAAAGCAAGGCAGAGTTTGCATCAAGATTAGAAGTATGTTGGAACAGAGCTGTTAAAAAAAAAAATTAGATTCCCCAAACTATTGCGATATTCAGAAAAATTAGTGCTATGTGAGCTAAAAGTCATATTTAGGCATTGCTCTTTTCTCACAGCCCGGCCAAGTTTTGTGATTCACCCGCAAAATACCGAAGTGCTAGTTGGAGAGAGCGTTACCTTGGAGTGCAGCGCAACTGGGCACCCTCAGCCACGGATTACCTGGACCAAAGGAGACAGAACCCCTTTACCAAGTGACCCTCGTGTCACGATAACTCCATCAGGAGGACTTTACATACAAAATGTGAAGCAGGAGGACAGTGGCGAATATACCTGTTTTGCAACTAACAGCATAGATAATATCCATGCGACTGCATACATCATAGTCCAAGGTAAGTAATGTTCGACTAGGAGTGGCATGCTGTAAAACATAGTAGGAAGAGTATATTACTTTAAATTGTGTAGTTTTGTCTTTTTCTCTGAATTGTCAGAACTGAACTAAAATCATAAGTTTTTTTTTCTTTTAATTACATTATTCTAGTGTAGTCCATAGGAAAGTTGCTATCCATTTCACTCAGAGCAAGATACTACATACTAATTCCCTGAAAGTTCGGTTTTATTGATTATTCTCAGAAGTTAATCATTGGTGTTTTGAAATGTTTATTTCTTATGTTTTGTTTGCCTATAGGAATAAACATACAGTGACAAATTTTGTGGGGGGGAGGGGGATTCATTTATTTTCTGTAACAGGCAACAATCCTAGAGATTAGAGTTTGTGCCTGGAGCACGAGAAATGGAGATTTGAGTGCAGATCTGTACTGCTTTCTTTTGTAGACACTTCAGTGAATGTGGGAATATTTTCTACTGAGTTTCATGGAAACTGTCACTCTGCCAGCTGAGGTGTTAGCATAGCTTTTCTGTAAAACAAAAGCCAAAATACTGTAACTGACTGTGATCACAATAATTTTGGCATTGTGTGTCGATAGTATGAATATAAAGTATGTCAAGAACAATATATCAAAAGCCTCCTATATATATGAAGAATTTTTTTTTTTTGCAAATGTTTTCATGCTGGGACTTTTATTTGCAAAACATTCTGAGTAACCTTTAAATTTGTTAAAGTTTCTTTCTGTTCTCATGTTAAGATCTCTAGTTGGCAAACAGTTTAGGTTGCAAATGCTTTGTTAATGAGTTCAGTTTTTAAAGCTGTACAAAACAACTTGTCCATGTATCTTGTTCATTTGTTATTCACTAATGGATGATTGTGTTTTGCTAGCTGAACACATTACTTCTCACACTGATAATGCCATGATGTTACTGCAGAAATTGGCTGACACTCCACTCACTGCTTTCCTTTTATGTAAAGAAGAGAACAAGCAACTCAGGATTGTTTTGACTACACTGCATTTTCTTCACAATTTAGCTGAGAATTTTTGAGAGAAAGAGAAGGAGGTATTTTTAATCCAGGAAAGACTCTGTGTTTGATTCTACAAGTCTTACCGTAACTCTTATTTTGGATCTATGGCAGTAGATCCCAGAGGCCTTCACTGACACCAGGAGCAGGTTGTGAGGGAGATGTTAATGTTGCACAAGTGGCTGCCCTATACCAGTCACAATATAAAACATTCCTATTAGCATTTCTTTTCCCACAAATATGAGATCTTCAAGTCACTGTCATTTCAGACAGTCATGCATTTTTTACTTGTTTTTTTTAAACCACTTTATTTTCTCTTCTGTAGCTCTACCTCAGTTTACTGTCACTCCTCAAGACAAAACAGTGATTGAGGGACAAACTGTTGACTTCCCTTGTGAAGCGCAAGGCTATCCCCAGCCTGTTATTGCCTGGACTAAAGGAGGTAAGTGTAATCCATTTTTACTGTTAAATTGCTAGAATAGTTTAGCTGTCATTTTGGATCACTAATGCTTTGAAAGGAATTGCATGTATTTGTTTGGATGCTTCAGTCTCTGAAGGAAAGAGTTAAGAAAAAACTCTCTTTCTGCTTTAGCTAGAAAAAGCAAGATGTCCCACAGAAACTAGCTGCCCAAACATTTTTCATTATTAAATGAAAAAGAGTCACTAAAACATATGTCTCCATAATAGATTCCTAATAATAGGTGTTTAAGAAATAGACAAATCATGTCTGGCAATACCTATCACTGCCGGTTTACTGCAGAAGAAATGGAGGTGACTGTCATTAACTGGAAATCTGAAGTTAGGTAGGATGTTCTTTCTTCAGAAACCAGAACAGTCCAACCTGTAAAGGGCATCCATATAATGGCATTTCTGTCACTTAATGTGGATTCATAGGAACACTGGGGTGCACTCTGCTGACTGTTTTATCACGTTGTGGCTGTAAAGGCATTATGCCAAATCCAGTACGAAGAAATAGTGTAGTGGATGTTTTATCAGTAAGTAAGTATTCCAATTGAATCAAATGAAATAGCTCTAGCAGGCAAAACAACTCTTAGGAACTTTTAAATTGTGGTAGATAAAGCAGATTTTTAACAAACTCTTAATCATTTAGATGCTGAAAATGTCCCTTTTTCTCCCTCTGCCAAGATTGCTACAATCAATTGAAATGTCCAGAAAGGAAGAACAGGGTACAGACACTATTGTGCCTTGTATTTCATTTTTATTTATTCCATATTTTCAGGCCCATGTGTCTGTTTCTATGGATTCTCTAGATGGCCTAGATAGATGAGATTAATTGTGTCTTACACACATGGCAATAATATGAAATAGGAATTACCAACAGTAATACCTGTTGGTGGTGTTCTTACGATGCCTTCTCATTCGAATGCTTTATCATGGTCCTTAAAAGAAAATATTTATTTCTACCACAAACAGAGAAGAGATCAGGATTATGATTGTGTGCATATGTATGTTTTGTTTGCTTTGTATGTTTATCTTCTGCGAAGTAAAGGTTTCAACCTTTTTTGTTTTTTTAAGAGACTTTATTTTTTTCCAATTTTTATCAAATTTAAAATCTTCTGGATTTCCCATTTTCCGACACAAAGGGACTTTGTTCTGCACTGCTATAAATAGCAAATGCTCTTGCTCTGTGTTTCAGGAGGCCAGTTGTCTGTTGACAGAAGACACTTAGTTTTATCCTCTGGAACCCTAAGGATTTCCAGAGTTGCTCTGCACGACCAGGGACAGTATGAATGCCAAGCTGTCAACATTATTGGATCTCAGCGAATTGTCGTATACCTGACCGTACAGCCTAGAGGTATGTTCTCCATGTACAGCTGCTGGGAAAAAAAAAAAAAAAAAAAAAAAAAAAAAAAGATTTAAGCTTACACTAAAATACACAGCACTGTGTTTGATTTTTTTTTTCCTAAAATGTAAGATTGAGAATTAGTTATTTTTGATGGCACAAAGTGTTAATATTAGGTAGTTTATCTTTGTTTAGAATTAAAACAGCTTTTGAAACAGAGCTTGAATAGTGCTTTGGTTTATCTTCAGGACTTTTGCTGCATTTTACAATGATTTTAAGTTGCTGGTTTTGAATTATAAGGTGTCTTATTAGTTTTTATAAATTAAGCACGTGGGACAGTGTGCCCTGATATACTTTGTTCAAAGTTACTTAGAGACTACATAAGCTTACAACTAAACATGGCCTTTTTTGATAAGAGCTTGTTAAAATGAGGCTATGTCTTTTGTTGTTTAAAAAACTTGCTGTTCAAGTATTGCTAAGATTTCACATTTCTGATAGTTATGTCTGAGTATTTGTATTTTTAGATTCCAGGTGTTTTTTTAAATAAATAACATGTATGGATACCTATCAGTATTTGTACAGAATATCATTCCTGTAGAACAGTCTGTCTTCTGTGAAAGAGATTTATCGGATTTAGTCTTTTTTTGTAAAGAATGGAGGTTTGCTACAAGCATTTCTGTGCTTGGGAATATATTTTGTTTTGTGAAAAGTCTAGTTTTTTATAAGACTCTATGCTCTTAACTAAACAGTGTTGTTAACATAATGTTGATGTTCAGAAACAGAACACTTTATTTTACAACAGCAGTGTGGCCTTAACAATGAAAAGTCAGTCCTTATACTTAAAATAAGCAGATACACCAAAAAAATCCCCCAAACCAAAAAACCCACCACTCAATTTTTCCTATGCTTTTCTTCAAGTGAATTCTAAGTAAGCTACTTCTAGGATTAATTATAATCATACTAATACATATTATTTAGTTAAGTACTTTGGTGTTTAACTAAATTCTAGGAGATTAAATATTTAATTCAAAGCATTTATTGTTAGCGACCTCATTTTAAACTGTATTTTAGTGCAAGGGGCTCAGATGTCTTCCTGAGCTTAGATGTTTGTCAGAAAAAATACCATTGACTTTTCTTAGTTTTTAATAGTACTGGGAGATGGATTTGTCAAAATTGCGATGTTTGGGGGTTTTTTTACCTCTCTAAAATTGTTGACTAAAATTCCATAAAACAAAACTCAATTTTAAAATTTTTATAGCCTTTCAGCTGTGTTGAACTTCACTGAACTTGAACAAAGTTTAATACAATTATTTTTGTGTAACTGGGGTTGCAAAATCCAGTCACCAAAAGATAGCAAATACAAGATTGAAGGCTTCATATGCAGCCTGAAATTGGAGTCCTCCATACATTCATTGCAATGCTATTTTCAATTATGCAAGAAAAGAAAACTTCTTCTTTTGAGCTTCTAACAAAAGGACTGTTCATCTGAGAAATGTCTAGTCAGTGGTCACTGTGGCTAAATCTGTGCTAATGAACACAGTTTAATGGTCTAGGTCTGTTTGCTGGCATGACATGGCTCACATCCACAGAGACAGACTCTCTTGCCTCCCCGTGCTGGATGCCTGCCTCTGGATGCCTTATTTGAAACAGTTTCTGGTCCCATTAAAAAATGTGTTTGTTTTATTCACACTGGGTTTAGGTAACTGTGTGCCCTGTGTCCTTAAAATTGAAGGTGATTTTTTTTTATGTTTTGAGGAGTAGGGCTCACTGGTGTCGGGGAGGTAGGAGCTCTGTGAAGGCTTAGCACCTCCACAAGTTGGGCTGGGGATATCAAAGTTGAATAAGTTGTGAAAAGTTTTGCTTTTGTCATCTAAGAAATCTCTGTTGTTCCTATTTAAAAAATGAGAACTTAAAAAAATGACAGAAGTGGGTGGGATATTAATTCTAGTAACTTTATTCAGATTTAGCTATTCACGGAAATTTTTTTCAGAGCTTTTATTCACAGAACTTAAGTGCTTGTGGCAACTAGTAGCCTGTTTTGTTAGAAGTTAAGAATATTTAAAAATGAACCTGAAGCAGACATCAGGAATAAGGAAATTTATCTCTAAGACAAACTTAGAAGCAACTAAAAACTTGCAGACAGAATAGGGTTATAGATTAAGAAATGGTGGGTAACTGAAAAAAGTAAACACTGCTGACCTCATTTTAGATTGTCTTTTGCACAAGTTGTATTTTGAACCTTCTCAGTGTGTCATTTGTTTTTTTAGTGACTCCTGTGTTTGCCAGCGTTCCCAGTGACATGACGGTGGAGGTTGGCACGAATGTGCAGATCCCGTGCAGCGCTCAAGGGGAGCCAGAGCCAGTAATTACGTGGAATAAGGTACTAGGTGTTTGTTTGGTGGTGGCAGAAAGGCAGTGGCCTTTCGTCTCTCCATAACTTGCTATTTAAACTGCATATTGTTTGCTCTGGTGTCTGAAAACACTACCTGAAGTTCAGTCAACAAATCTTTAATACAGAGCGTGTCTATAGATACCAAACCTGAATTTTATGTGTATTAAAATATATATATATGGTTGTGCAAATTGTTATATAGACCAGCTAAAATTCAGGCCTATGTATTTTAGTGACAGTTCAGTGCGAATACCCTGTTAATAGTTGCACTTTCAATGATATTATAGGTACAAAGCAATAAAAAGATATTGTATTGCTGAGCCTTTTGACACTGTTAGGTTGACGCTTTAACCAGGACATGCTTTGGTAACTGCTTGGTAACCTCTCTGTGGCTTTGATTTCCATTGGTGCAATAATTGTTATATCAAACTACCAGGTAGACTTATTACCAGAGTTACTGGTGAATTAATGGGTTGCTAATACTGATCTTCAATTTTCCTGATTATCTTCTTGTCTCCAACTAGCAAGCATTAGAATAGGTACCTTAACGTACCTTAAGTTGCTTCTAAATGTGCTGTGGCACGTGAAGAATTAATGCATATAAAACTCTTGACATCTTTTTTAGTTGGTTGATTTTGAGTAACATCAAATATATATGTTCTCAAGAGGTGCTATCTTATTTTAGGGTCTTAAATTTTATGTAGTGAGTACCTATAACTATTAAAATACTTTGATTTATAATAAGGAGTACTTCTAAATTATACAGTGTATTTATTTACTTTTAAAAGTACACGCAAGTAATTCCTTCTGTCTACATGACTGTGTGAGTTTTTTATATGTTTATCTAAATCTATTTGATTATTACCTTGGCATACACAATAGAAGTATAAAATAAAATGTAAAAATAAAAGAGGAAAAAGAAGACAAAAATTCAGATTTGAAAACAAAGAGTGTTCAGAATAACTAACCATTGTGCTTTGCTGCAGGATGGAGTACAGGTAACTGAGAGTGGAAAATTTCATGTTAGTCCAGAGGGATTTCTTACCATTCGCGATGTTGGAACAGCTGATGAAGGTCGATATGAATGCGTTGCCCGGAATACCATAGGATACTCCTCTGTTAGTATGGTGCTTAGTGTTAACGGTAAGGTGTATGAAACAGAGGTATGAGTTAGCAATTAGAATAAAACTAATAATCTTAATTTGTAAGATGCGAAAAAGTTAATCAAATGTTAAATTCCTTCTTTTATTCGTATTTTTCTTCTTCTCTTATAATACTCTCTCTTTTTTTCTCTTCATTTAATTTAGACAACAATCTGCACACATGTGAGTAGGATGGGAATACATCAGCCAAAATGTCTCTAGGAGTTAAGCTTCAAAACAAACAGTCCAGTCAGTCATACTACTTTCCTCTTGAGATATTATTTTGACCTATTAGAATTTGCTAGTTGAATACACAATCTAATCTTTAGGGTTAACTTTACAAAAAGTCCTGTGGCACCTTTAAAGGGGCACTTAGACCACTTGGTTGAAAATTAGGCTGCAACCATTGTGAAAAGATTTAGGAAAGTGATAATAATCTTAAGAGGCTAAAGGAGAAAACATAAAGAAAATGAGAATATTTGAGTTTATTCTAATTAATTTGAAAGTAATAATGGCAAATAATAGTTATCAATTATTAATACGTAATAATTATTAATAAAGCAGCCAAAGAGGCTAAGGAAATAACTTTGTTGCACAGATTGACCCTAATGCTTTTCTGACTTACGCAGTGAAGCTGCTGATTTTTCAGACTCATTTTGATTGAATATATTAAGGAAACTGATTTTTTTTGTCTTTTAGAAGAAAATATGAGGAGATATTTTTGTATAATTGAAAAATTAGTATTGAGCAGTGATTCTTTAACATATTGGATATTATTTTGCAGTGTTATATCTGATGTTCTATATTTTGTTAAGTAAATTAATAAATATATATCAGTGTTTTTTCTAATCTATTGATTACCATGATATCAATCACATGGTGTTAATAAAACGATGATGTTCCCTGGTTTAAGTTGCTTTTAGTAGACTGTCAGTCTATCCCCTTCTCTAGCAAAAATACATATATGAAGTCTGCAAATGAAAAAGTCTATAAAAATCAGTTAATCTTGGTTACTCTGGAGATGCACAGGAAAAAAAGTTTTTTGTTTTAAAAAAGAAGAAAAGATTAGCCAGATCTCAAACCAATAAGAGCTCTGAAAAATGAAACCACGAATTGAACTGTAACCCCACTGCACATCAGTTTCATTCACTTAGTGCAGATGTGAACTGCTCACTCTCATCTGCTGAAATGAGGAAACTACAGAACTTGGTGCTAGCTAATCTGCAATATTTAATTGTGATATGGTTATTTTTCTTGTAAACTGTAGCATCAATAAACCTAAAATTAGTGAAACTACCCTTGATTAATCTGCGTTCATTCTGAACTGGTAAATGATGTTTCTCCTTAAAACTAGTGGAATATCAGATACTGTTTCTTTATGGTTGCTATAAAAATGAAGCTGTCAGAGAAGCAAGGAGGACAAGTGGACAGATCATAAATACTGGATACTTGCTGTCTGGACAGTATTAATAATGGCACAGCCAGAAATGCCTAAAAACTTGCATATAAATGTTTCTTTTAAAAAAAGTTAATGTTTTATGAATGTTCCTAATGCACAAAAATCTTTTCTTGACATTGAGAAAGAATAAAGAAAGGCAAGCATATAGAAGCAGGGGGGCAAGTTTTGCTGGCTATAATATTTTAAAGACACTTTTGCCATTCTCTTCTATCCTTTTCTGTTGTTTTGTAAGAGTCTCTGGATTAAGTTTAAGGTAGGATGTATCTGGATTACGTTTTGTGGTTAAAAAAATTGTTATTTTACCTCACACCCTCCTCATCCCAAAAAAGGTATTGTGTGAAAGGCTTGCAGGGAGCTTGAACTTTTAATATTTATCACTCTAAAAGGTGAACTGCTGGCAGCAAATAGTACAAACAGAAATATAGTACAGTGTAGTAAATATCTGAGCAAGGTTTAGGATTCAGCCTGCACATACCATTAATGAAAAAGATAGCTCTGCATAACACGTATCTAAAGTGAACACCGAGGTTACGTCTGTCATTGACCGCACTAGGGAAGGTAACCTGCCACTGGATTTTTACAATCTGCAATGCTACAGTGTAAAGATGGTTCATGCTGCACAAGTGCTCTCTGAAACAACTAAAACAAGGGTAGCAAAGCTGTAAATGATATTTCTCTTTAAAATGAGTACTTTATCATGTTTCTATATGGTTGTTATGAAAATGAAGCTGTCGAGCCATAAGGACAGTTGGCAGTTAGGACAGGTCAGGGACTATTGCCCGTAGGCACTGTGAAAAGGGTCACTCCATTTTGGATGCTGGGCGCCTGTTGTGAGCCGCCCAAGGCAGCTGGCCTCAGGGCAGAGAAAGGGGCTTCAGCTACAGCGAGGGAGTGCCAGGGGCTGTTTTGTTTGATGGACTAGACTCTGAAACTCATATAGACACAGCTTCAGCTGCCAGTTATGAATGAACAAGGAAATATTGCCTATAAAAGAAAAAAAAAATGAAAAGCTTGCAAACAACAGTTTTTATGTCAGCTGATTTTGTACATCTGCTGATTTTATTCAAGTGTATTTGCTTTGGACTTCTTCCCTACTTTACCCTTCTTCCTGTGTGACTTGTCCAATCTAAACACGCTCTGGAAATTGTTAGCTGTTGCCCCTGGATGTGGTGGTTCTTGGTTTTGACTGAAAGGTAGGTTATTAGCCCTAGATACATTGTACAAACATCCAGCTGCAACTGAGTTCTGTATAAAAAGGCAGATGAATGGGCCTATGCATTAGTGAGTTTCCAGTTTTATGCAGAGTCGTTAAATAGCTTTTAAGCATGTGATTTTTAATGTAGTATTAAAAACCTAGGTAATTTTAAAGTAGAAAACAAAGTAGTGATCAAACTAAATAAAATATTTAGAGCCCTTTAAAATTAACATGTGTTGCTTACTAGACTAAGCTCAGGAGAGGAGCAGTGTTAATTTACTGTAGCTATTTGGGAATATATAAAATCTGTGGGGGTTTTTTAGTGTTATTCTTTTGTGCTTTATTCATTTTTTGGTGAAATCTCTTTGAATTTATGTGATGCATGTGTTTTAAAAGGCAAACTAAGTCTATCAGTATTTTCCACTTGCTGTAACACATTCCTGTAAACCCTTTAAATTCTAACATTGAATTGAGTACTAATTCAGGTAACTGAAATCGGAGGGAATACTTGCATTGATGTCGGTGGATATAGGTCAAGTTCTTGATATCAACACATGAAAGCTGATAATAAACTACACCAGAAAAAAAACCCCTTAGTAATCATTGATTTTTTCTTCGGTCATTTTTACTTGAAATTTTAGGACTAATTAATGGATAGTTAAATGCTGTATGCATTTATCTTCACTTTATTTTGTTTTAGAATTTTAAACAAGCTGACTTTTAAACTTACATTAACTTCTATTTAAATGAATTTTGCACTACTGTAATGTGCTTTGATGGAATTCCAAAATGGTTAAGAATTATATATTTGAACGAACTAATGCTTAAAGAACAGGGTTTACTTTGTGCAACTGAAATGATGTCGTGTCTAGACACTGTTTTATAGAAGTATCTTTTTGTGTGTGTGGCCATTTTTGCAATAACGTGTGAATTCCTCTTTCTGTAGTCCCTAATGTCAGCCGGAATGGAGATCCTTTTGTACAAACATCAATTGTGGAAGCAATTGCAACTGTTGATAGAGCAATAAATTCAACACGTACACATCTGTTTGACAGGTACCCCCTTCTTTTTTTTTGTATTGAGAAATAAAAATTAATTTAGTATATCCTAGAAATAATGGAAAATTTATTAAGAAAGAAACCAGTTTATTATTTAAATGACATTGTTAACATCTGGTTAGTTCTGGGAATACTAGCATTTTAACATGTAATGATTCCTGTTGTTTAAACACTCCTGTTGAGACCTCTATTCACTGCAGCAGTTTTTCTGCTGAGATAATGTTTATTAAAGGGCTATTAAATGTTTAATTGCTACTAAATTATTAAATATTTTTTTTGTTTGCCTTCCATTTTGAGATGAGTAACCAAGGTATGTACTAATCGCATTGCTAAACATTTAAATGATTTGTGTAGTATTGTTATTTTGTAACTCTTGTATGCACTTACTATTTTTTTCAAATTATCTATCAGTCGTCCTCGTTCTCCAAATGATTTGCTAGCGTTATTTCGATACCCAAGGGATCCATACACTGTTGAGCAAGCAAGAGCTGGGGAAATATTTGAAAGGACATTACAGCTTATTCAAGATCATGTACAAGATGGTCTAATGGTTGACCTGAATGGAACAAGTCAGTACTCTTTGCTTATTTTTCTGTGTTGAAGTGTATTTGCCTTCTTAAGTCATTGTACTTCAAGAGACATTTATTTAGCAAGTCTGGATCCCAACTGCAGAACCATTGCATTGAAATAAGTGGAGTATTTGACTTTGCAAAACTTTACCAAGTATATATGTTTACCCAGTTCAGTCCTTGGTTTGCGCATTGCTACATTATGGTGTGACTGAGTTTGTTTGAGCTCTCCAAGTACAGTGTTTTTATTTTTCCTTATGTTGATATTTAGGGGAAAATTCATATGCAGATTCTTCTACTGGTCAAATTTAGTATAATGGAAGTGCATAATATGTCCTCATTGTTAACTCCCTGTCTGTTAATCCATTAGGACCATTGTTTCTTAGCAGAACAGACTTTTCTGTTGTGTATTAAAAATTATCAGTATTTTGTTCATGTTTCTTTAAGTAAAACCATTTAGTGTTGGTGTGCCTTGGCAAGGAGAAGAGATGATATAACAAGAAGGATTTGTATACTTTACAAACCAAGGTTTCTGCATGTACCATAATAGTATTCAAAGAATTATTTGCCAGTCATTCTTTAAATGGGTATCAAACTAAGCTAAGTGTTTCCTTTAGCACTGATCTGATTCTACTTTTTATAAATAGCAGAAAAATGAAAGGTTTAATACTTCTACCTTTTAGTTATTGAAGTCCAAGTTCAAATGCATGAAGCCCAACTGGAGCATATACAACTAATGTGTGTAGATATGTGTGTGGATAAGCTTGAGACATAGGACTGAAGCATTTGGAAATAACGATAGAGTTTTAGGAGACCTTTTGAGACTTGAGACATAGCCAAAGGCTACACTGAAAATCTAGAGGAAATATTTTTACTTGTTATATTCTTTTTGATGTTTATAATTCAGTATTTATTGTAACTTCCGAAAACTTTAACTCTGACCATGAACTAGGGAAGTGTTTATAAAACTAAAGACTGCAAGCTTTGTGGAGTACTGTAATATTTACTAGTAAAAGAAGCTTGTTGCTCATTACAAGAGCTGAGTAAATAATTTGTGATGAATAGTTTACCACAAAATCTTCTTCAAAATTCTTTGAAGGCTTGTGTTTCATAAAAGCAACCTGATTTAATTTGTTTGTCTGATTAGATGCATATGCAAGCATATTGAATATAATACTAGGAATATATGAAGTCTGATGTGTGAGAATTGCTTGACTGCTTTGCACTAGGATTTGTAGTAGCGAAATTCAATCACGTAAAGTTTACCAAAAATTGACATTAAAGCATACAAATACAAATTAATGGACACAAAATCAGGCAACTTTCTATGATACTGGAAATCGTGTTCACAACCAGAGCTTGCTTCTCAGCCCTGCAAAATCCATAGAAACCTGGCTTTTGGAGAAACTTGAATAGTAAAATAAATCTGGTTTTATTTAAATAGCCTAATGCTCAGATTTTAGTACTCGTATTTGTCCTTATTTTGATTTATTTCAAAATGCAGAGCCTAATGAAAGGTGTTATATAGCACTTTTGCATTGGGAACAGTTGAGAAACTTGACAGTTTCCCGTTTGGAGACTTTTTTTAATGTAAAATCTTGGAATATCCCAAGGAAAGACTATGGAGCCAAATTTTCCTCTGCAGTGACAGACTGTATATAACGAAGGGAATTGCTGCTTGTGAGGTTCAGATTGGATGTTAGGAAACAGTTTCTCGCCAAGAGGCCAGTGCGGCACTGGAACAACTTACTCAGAACAGCTGAGGAGTCTCAGTCCTTGGAGGTTTTTAGCTGAGCTGATCCAGTGCTAGAGACGGCCATGCTTCAAGCAGGAGCTTGATCTGGTTAAGAAGTCACCTCTCATCATATGTCTGTGACACTATGAAACATCTTCCTTGCAGTTTGAAAAAACTGTAGCTAATATAATGTGAATTGAGTTTGCCAGCTTCTAAGCACTGGAAATGTTCAGCACCCAGCCTTTCAGAAAGCAAAGCCAGAGTTAGTTACCCCTACAATATGAGGGGTAATTAAGGATCTGAGACTGCCATTTTATGGCAGCCTCCACTTGGCTCAGAAAGCCATCAAATCTAATCCACAGATGAGATATTGCGTCCCACCTGAATTTCTAAACAGAGAAGCTGAACGTTTTATTTTAAATTGGTAATGAAGGTCGTTCCACCTAAAACATTCATAGTCAAGTTTTGCTCATAATTTGATTTCAGAAATGTGGGTGGCAACTGGGATAACCACAGCAGACAAATGTCTATGTAAAGACATAATAATGATCATAAGGAAAGAACTCCATGATGAATGAAGATAATTTAATAAGGAGTGTTGTTATAAAGACGATATGTTTTCTAGGTGTAGTTTTAGAATGAAACTGCCCTAGTAGTAGCCAGCATATTCTAATATCATATCAATAATATCCTCAAAGAATGTATTTTGCTGCATTGCCCAGTGGCACTTACAGGTTTTGCTCTCTGGTTTGTTTTTCTTTTTCCGAGTCTGGAGTATTCCATAAAATAATTTGTGTATGTGTACAAGAACAGGTTAGTTTTGCCTAATGCAAGCACTAAGTCTCTAATATCTTTGCTTTGACTTGTAGACCATGCGGAGTGCACGTAGCCTGAGGATAAGAAAACGTAGATCCCCTGACTGAGCACAGGTCCTGTCCCAGCTGAGCAGCTGGGAGCAATCCAGTCCCTTTCAAGGCAAAGACAAAGAGGGGCTTTAGGTGGTTTGTTTGAAATTGCCCTGCATTGTAGAAATTGGCGGAGAGCCAATGTGTCTAGCGCACGCGTATGTGCTGAATGTAGATGTAGGTCAGGGTCTTTGCAGGCACGCTGGGACTGAGCCTGGGACTAAAAGGAACATTTCCCGACTGTGTGCAATTTGCCTGCACCAACCTCTTGCAAAACTGCATTCAGTTAATATTCTTGAGTGACTACCATCATGGTGGGAACCCCATGAGCCCGTGGGAACACAATACTGCTATACACACCCTCATTTCCTTTTTTCCTTCTGCTTTTATTCTACTTGTTCGGTTTTACTCCTGACTGCAAGCTTTCCAGATCAAGAACCATGGTGGTGTATGATGGTTCCTAGTTAGCTAAGAGTACATCTACACTGCTAAATACTCTGCCTCCTGGGCTCTCTCCTGGATCCTGGAACCGTGCTCATCCACACCGTGTATCAGTCAGTAATGGAAGGTGTGCCTATGCTTTGGATGAGCTGGGCCTGTTTGAATTGAATCTCGCAGTTTGTGGTATGGTCTTGGAACAGTGTGGATTCTTTTCAGATTAAGGGAAAAATGTGATCCGGGGCCACAGTCAGTCCAGGAGAACAAAGTAGAGATTTTCAGAAGGAAATCTACTACTATTGCACAATGGATACAGTAGGGATGTCTTTCTCAGGATCAAAAATGTCACTCTACAGGCACATTTCTGTTTGTCTACACAAGTTGATAATGTAGATATAGGCTAAATTAATGCCTTTTTTTTTTTCCCGAAATGAAGTCCAGGTGTTTCTAAGAAAAAATCCCTTTTAGAATGACTCTTAACAGGCAGCATGGACAAGGCACAGCCTGACTGTTCTGCTATTTGCAGTCACCCAACACTGTACTAGGCCTTGTGGCCTTCCGTCCTTCCGCATACTGTCATACCACAGCAGAGATCATGCAACACATAGCCTTAGTTTGAAGTTATAAAAACATCATTCAAATGAATTACGGTGTGTCTTTTGTATATATTATTTTTCTATGAACTGAGAAAAAAAAATGCAGGAAAGCGATAAGTAAGCTGTAGTCCCAGAGGTGAATGGTGTGGATTGCAGAGGAAACCTGTGCCAAGTGTTATGCAAACACCACTTTTATTTAGAAACTAGTCTTGGGTAGTGTGAATACGAATTACTCCACACCACTTGTCCTAGATCACTCCTCTGTTTAGCTGTATTGTCTGCTATTTTTTGGGTGGTTTTTATTGATTTTTTTTTTTTCTTGAAATTCTGCAACTTTCACTGTAGTAAAGCAAAACAAAGTAGTTCAGTGAATTATCAAGTCTCAAAAGATTCTCTTGGAATCCATGTAAGTGTTATTGACACTTTTCGAAATGCTTTTAGTAACATGGGGAAAATTTTCCCATTTATCTCAACATGAGGCTTTTATTTCTGAAAATATCTCTGCTTTCTTAAGTGACCAAATAAGTAATGAGCTCCTTTTGTGAACATTTTATAAAAGTTGTACTTGAATTTGCATTTTATAAAGTTCCCTCCTGACCTAATAGTGATCATTGCTCAAATGATCTAATGTTCTTATATACATATATGATTATTATTATTTTTAAATAATGGGGATATTTAATCTGGTGGAAAATGCAATATAATAACATTTCAAAGAAGTTCATGATCTGTGAATGAGTCTATGAAGGCTTTGATTTTCTCTCTATCTCTCTTCTGGTTTCAGGTTATCACTATAACGACCTTGTATCCCCACAGTACTTGAATCTGATAGCTAATCTCTCAGGCTGTACAGCCCATCGACGAGTGAACAACTGCTCAGATATGTGCTTCCACCAGAAGTACAGGACACACGATGGAACCTGCAACAACCTTCAGCATCCAATGTGGGGCGCTTCTCTGACAGCTTTTGAACGTCTGTTAAAGTCAGTATACGAAAATGGATTTAATTTGCCTCGAGGAATTGAACCCAGGAGGCTCACTAATGGCTACGCACTCCCAATGCCTCGCTTGGTTTCAACAACTCTAATTGGAACGGAAACAATAACTCCTGATGAGCAGTACACTCACATGCTCATGCAGTGGGGTCAGTTTCTTGACCATGACCTTGACCTCACTGTGGCTGCTCTAAGTGAGGCCAGGTTTTCGGATGGTCAGCATTGCAGTTCAGTTTGTACAAATGATCCTCCATGCTTTTCAATCATGATACCACCAAATGATCCCAGAGTTCGAAACGGTGCACGCTGCATGTTTTTTGTACGCTCCAGTCCGGTTTGTGGAAGCGGCATGACATCTCTCCTGATGAATTCTGTGTACCCACGAGAACAGATCAACCAGCTGACTTCATACATCGATGCGTCCAATGTGTATGGCAGCTCGGACCACGAAGCACTAGAAATCAGAGACTTGGCAAGTCAAAGGGGTCTTCTGAGACAGGGCATCGTACAGAGATCTGGCAAACCCCTTCTTCCATTTGCCACTGGCCCACCAACAGAATGTATGAGAGATGAAAATGAGAGCCCAATTCCCTGCTTTTTAGCTGGTGATCAGCGTTCTAACGAACAACTGGGTCTTACCAGCATCCACACATTGTGGTTTAGAGAACACAACAGAATTGCCACAGAGCTCCTGAAACTCAATCCACACTGGGATGGTGACACAATATATCACGAAACACGCAAAATTGTTGGTGCAGAAATGCAACACATAACATTTAGCCACTGGCTACCTAAGATCTTTGGAGAGGTAGGCATGAAGATGCTTGGCGAATATAAGGGTTATGATCCCAGTGTTAATTCTGGCATAACTAATGAGTTTGCAACTGCCGCTTTTAGGTTTGGTCACACACTCATTAATCCTTTTCTGTATCGACTGGATGAAAACTTTGAACCTATTCCACAAGGCCATCTACCTCTTCATAAGGCATTCTTCTCTCCATTTCGGATTGTAAATGAAGGAGGCATTGATCCACTTCTAAGGGGATTGTTTGGTGTTGCTGGTAAGATGCGTGTCCCATCACAATTACTCAATACAGAATTAACAGAAAGACTCTTCTCCATGGCACGTACTGTGGCTTTAGATCTGGCAGCTATGAATATTCAGAGAGGCAGAGATCATGGAATTCCTCCCTACCATGATTTTAGAGTTTACTGTAATCTTTCTTCAGCTCAGACTTTTGAAGATCTGAAAAATGAAATTAAGAATCCTGAAATCAGGGAGAAACTTAGCAGGTGAGCCTGAGGTGAAGAAAAGCAATCAATTATCTAAATGTGCATGCAAAATTAGTAGTTAAATGTCTTAACTAGAAGAAAATATCTGTTAAGAAAGGAATAAAGGGAATTTTTAAGAAACTTCCATCTGTACCAGGAAATAGGTGTGGAAAATTCCCACATGCAGATCATTTCTCCGCTTCTACATCTCTGTGAACAATAAGAAGTTAATATATTCTGTATGTGTCCATGAAATTATTAATTTGAAATATCTGGTTTTACAAATGCTGTTAAATATAAATGTTGTTTTACTGTAAGGTCATATTAAATGCCAGTCTTATGCGAGTATTTACATGTTTAGTTCTATTCATTCCGTACACTAAAACAAATGGGAATATTGTTCATTGTATTTTCATGTGGACATCCTTCATTACCAGTAATCTGTTCTTCTTCAGGGTGTCAGTGTTTGAAAACAAGTCTTCAACTACCTGCCACCCCTAGTTTATCTACACACAATCAAAGACAGAGAATTAGTCTCAGATACAGTAAAAGAAAAAGTGCACAGAGGGGCAGGAAAGAGAAGCTATTGAAAAAGAAACAGTTCTAAGAAATCAGAAGAAAGCTAGTAGGAGAAAGGAAATTGTGGGGTAGATTTGCAGACCCCTGTGATGTTACTCACATATACAACCTACATTGCAGGATTTCTTGTATATACACTCAAAGCTTGTTCACAAAGTATGTAGCACCATCACTGTCATTTTTACTGTGAATTTTTCATATCTCTTGCCCTTAGTTTTACCACATACTGGTTATTTTGTAAATGTAAAATATTTGATATTAACTAATTGTGTTTTTTCTCTTTATAGATTGTATGGTTCCCCACTGAACATAGACCTATTTCCTGCTCTAATGGTAGAAGACTTGGTTCCAGGGAGCCGACTGGGGCCAACTTTGATGTGTCTATTAACCACACAGTTTAGGCGCATTCGAGATGGAGACAGGTAAATTGATATACCATGGAAACCAAAAGGCATTTTAAATTGAGAATGCTTGGTAACAGTTGCAATGGCTTGTTTCCAAATCAAGCTGCATTTTTTTTTTTTCATTTCTGATTTTAATATGTAATTGAAAAAGATGAAGAATACAGGCTTAAAACATTGCTGGAAGCTATGATTAATTTATTTTTTAAATCTGTTACTTTTTATGGGGAGTATGTCATACTCAGGTCTGAAAAGCACCACAGCCAACACAAAACAACAAGTTCCCTTTTACCAATTATTTGACTCTTTCTGAAAAATTGATATTATGCATCTCCTTTCATTGGTATTTAATTATTTTATTGACAAAGGAGTTGTGGTGGCTGAGACACTTTTACCATCTCCGTTACTTAAGCATAGGTTGGAAAAGTATCACTCTGGGTATATAACTCCTATGCATGTTTCAATGCAAGCAGTCTGTGCACCAAAAGAGTGTTAAAAGCAGGCAGGTTATTCCCAAGAACACAATTTGATAATTGTTCTTAGATTACTTTACATTATAAGCAATTTCTCATTTTCAGTTTCTACAGTACTTGAAATAAGAAAATGGCTATTGCTGTTGTTACAGCAGCCAGATCTCCTTCGCATACTTTCTGCACACTCGTTTGCAATCTGAAAATGAACGTTTCCCTCATTTTAACATAATTTGTGACGTAGGATCCTGGTTTTTGCATGGCACTAGGGTAGAAAGACTTATGCTGATTAGTCCCATCCTAGTGAAAGGGAAACAGAGGAGGAATTAGGAAATTAGATTTGATTCATTTTATCTAATGTCATTTGGTTTTGAGTTAGGTTTTTTTTTTTTGGGGGGGAAACAAAATTTAGAAAATATAGGCAAACATTGACTATTTAGGAAATGGGATTCTGCTGCCCAAAGAATACATGTGTTTTGAGGCAACATGCCAGCAAAGAGTAAAATATTACTAGACATAACGAAAGCAACTCTTCTTTGAAAAGCCTTTACAATGGGCAGAGGATCAAAGCTGCCAACACCATGCAAAACAAATGTCCCTGTGCAGGGAAAAGGAGTGATGTTTGAAGGGAGCCTAACTTCATGTCAAGATGGAAATTTCAGAATCTGTTTTTCTGATCCCAGTACTTGGAAATACATTGTCCACTGTCCAATGCCTTCTGAAAATGATACAATAAGTAGATAAAATGAAATTTGTTGATCATTCTTCTAAGTTTAGTATAAAATTGTCATTGATTTTTTGTAAAGGTTAAAGAGCCTCGTACTTATTTTTGGTTGAAATAGGTGATAAAAAGTATCAATGTAGAATTATAACTTTACAGTTTTGTGAGATGTAAATGATACCACAGTGAGCAATTAGTATATGTTAGAATAGTGTAAAATGTTTTCAAATCCTGGACAGTAACTTAAAATATTTTCTTTTACAAGTGCTGGCTTGCTTTTCACAGTAATTTATTATTAATTTTTTCTGTTGATAATAGGCTTTTTAGCACTTTATGTATGAAAAAATAATTTATTTGATAGTACAGTGTTTCCTGCTTGAATACAATTAATTAACCGATCATATATTAGTCAGTCCCTGAATTACTGTAGTCATTAAAATAGTTTTACAGGAAAAATTTCCTTAGTAAATTAAACAATCTCAGTTATCTTGATCATAAACTAAATATAGATTAATACTATATAATTACTATATTAATACTTCCAATCTCAGCAATTCTATCAAATTTTTTTTTCATACCCATAGAAAGTTTCCTGGAGAAAGAAATCTGTAGTAAATTAAGCCTCTACATTAAATGAAACCTAAACTTGGTAGTCTAGTGCCATTTTAGATGTTGGAATTGGACTAGAAGAGAAGTCAAAGGATTTGTTGAAGACTTGGGCCCTTTCAGTGTCAGCATGACACCAAGTAGGGCTGAAGTAACACCAAGCACTTACGTTTAGGTATCTAGATCTCTCCCTCAGATACAATGTAAATCTGAGAACAGGATTTATGGAATAATTAATTTCAATCTCAATATAGTATTGCAGTATCTCTGGAAAACTGTATGTTTTGTTTTTTCACTAGCAAACTTGTCTTTTCTGTGAGATTACAGGTTATGGTATGAGAACCCAGGTGTGTTCACACCTGCTCAGCTGACTCAGATCAAGCAGACGTCTCTTGCCAGAGTTTTATGTGACAATGGTGACAACATAACCAGGGTGCAACATGATGTCTTTAAGGTGGCTGAATTCCCACATGGATATAGTAGCTGTGAAGATATTCCTAAACTAGACCTCAGAATGTGGCAAGATTGCTGTGAAGGTCTGTATATGGGTGGATTTGGGTGTATTAATGTGTGCTTTGTTTAGTGTCAGTACATTTTATTTTAAGAAAATATTTGACTGTTGTTCAGTTTTTGTTAAGATGTTGCAAACTCAAAGCTGGAGAAGAACATTACTATTTAACTTCCCAATAGAAGAATGAGAGATTATTTATTTATTATTTATTGAAGTGTCTTCTTTGAGATCTTGTCTACTCATCTGACTTTGTACCAAGGGTTGAATTCTGTCTCGGTACTGATCAGCTGTGATGCTAAACAATTTGAGATAACCTTTTTGTCTTCATTAATTGCAAGGCTTTAAAGGGGAGAGGTAGAATAATGAGGTAGAATAATGTTCCGTGCTTATTAGTAAGGGAATAAGATGTAAGGCAGTTACCACAACCCTTGTTAAGTGAGTAATAATTCCAGATTTTATATGAAATATAAACACATTCTAAACATATGTTTTCTTCCTTTTGTGGATAAATATTCTTGTTCATTGCCATCTCCTTAAAAAGTCAGGACAGTGGGATGATTTGCTTTTCTTTAGAAGTGAACTTTTTTTCTCCAGTGTCGTAGTTCAGCCCTGCTTGGAACAAAGCTACGCAGTCTCTCGCTCACTTCCCCCACCCTCTGAGGGAATGGAGGAGAGTTAATATAACAAGAAAGGCTCAAGGTTTGAGATAAGGACAGGGAAAGATCGTTACAGTTACCGTTATGGGCAAAACAGACTTGACTTGGGTAAAACTATTTGTTTATTATTAAAACCAAAGCAGGATAATGTGGAAGGAAACAAAACAACTTCCCCCCACCCCTCCCTCTTCCCGGGCTTAACTTAATTTCAATTATCTCTACCCGCTTCCCCCTTCCTGAGTGGCACAGAGGGGAATAGGGAATGGGGGTTCTGGTCAGTTCATCACATGTTGCTTTACGCCTCTCCTTCCTCCTTGGGGGAAGAACTCCTCACATTCCTCCTCTGCTCCATGGCGGGGTTCCTCATGCAGGCTACAGACCTTCATGAACTGCTCTGGCACAGGTTGTTTTCCCATGGGGTGCAGTCCCACAGGAACCGACTGCCCTAGCGCAGGCCCTCCACAGGCCACAGCCTCCTTCAGGCATCCGCCTGCCCTGGTATCGGGTCCTCCAGGGCTGCAGGTGGATCTTTGATCCTCTGTGGACCTCCATGGGCTGCAGGGGGACAGCCTGCTTCACCATGGGCTGCACCATGGGCTGCCGGGGGATCTCTGCTGGGAGTAGCATTACTCCTGCCCCTCCTTCTTTGCTGACCTTGGCGTCTGCAGCGATTCCTCTCACAAAAAGTTCTTCACAATCTGCTCAGGCAGGCGCCTCTCAGGTTCTCTTCACATCTCCTCTCCACTTCTTGCGGCCAGGCTGGGCCAAGTCAGGCCCAGACAGCCACCCGGCAGGAGGCCAGAAGGTGAGGGCAGAAAGGCCCACAAGGCTCGCGCCTCCCACTCTCTGCCTCCACTTCAGCTTCTTCTCAGCTCCTTCCTTTTCTTTTGTTAAATTATTTTCCCCCTTCTTAAATACATTATTACAGAAGTGTTATCACAGAAGTGTTATCATGGAACATTGTGTTACCAGCTGGCTCAGCCCTGGCCAGTGGCAGGTTCGCTCTAGACCCAGCTGAGTCCACCGGACAAAGGAGAACCTTCTAGCAGCTTCTTGCAGAAGCTACCACCATAGCCCTCTCCACTAAACAAAACCAACACATCCAGAAAAAAGGTTTACTTAGCTTCATGAAGCACAGGACACTTAGAATCTCATGTTTCTTGGTAGCCTGTATGTTGACTATGCAGATTTTCTGCATGGCCTCTCTTTAGCCATCATCACATCAGACTTCACTGCATCTGTAACATAGAAGATCCCTTCCCAAAAGAATTTTCTGGAATACACAGACTTGCAGAATGATTTGCAGTATCATTAACAACCAAGTAGTTCAGAGGACAATGACCTCTCTTTATTGAGATCTCCTTGACAGTGTTGTTATCATTGTCATTTGACAAAACTCAAATTACATGCTGTGGTTGAAAAAGTACATTTAGGAATTTTGGGACCTTCTCTGTGGAACTCTGATTATATAGAAATTGCTGTTAAACAGATTACTAGCTGGAAAAAACTTGCTCTTATTAGAGAGAGTAATGGTACTATCAGTAGTCAATTATTAGACTCTTATAATTTACCCAATAAAAACCTAGCTTTCAATACCAGTATCTTGTAGATTTCCTGATGAAAGGTATCTAGATCTTAGAATCTTAGAATAGTTTGGGTTGGAAGGGTCCTCTAGTCCAACCCCCCTGCAAGGAGCAGGGACATCTTCAACAAGATCAGGTTGCTCAGAGCCCAGTCCAACCTGGCCTTGAATGTTTTCAGGGATGAGGCATCCACCACCTCTCTGGGCAACCCGTTCCTGTGTTTCACCACCCTCACTGTAAAAAATTTCTTCCTTATATCCAGTCTGAATCTACCTCCCTCTATTTTAAAACCATTATCCCTAGTCCTGTCACAACAGGCCCTACTGAACAGTCTCTCCTCGTCTTTCCTGTAAGCCTCCTTTAGGTACTGGAAGACTGCCTTCTCTTGTCCAGGCAGAACAACCCCAACTCTCTCAGCCTGTCCTCATAGGAGAGGTGCTCCAGCCCTCTCATCATCTTTGTGGCCCTCCTCTGGACTTCCTCCAACTGGTCCATGTCCTTCTTATGCTGGGGTTCCAGAACTGGACGCAGTACTCCAGGTGGGGTCTCACGAGAGCAGAGTGGAGGAGGAGAATCACCTCCCTTGACCTGCTAGTCATGCTTCTTTTGATGCAGCCTAGGATGTGGTTGACTTTCTGGGCTGCAAGTGTTCATTGCTGGCTCATGTTGAGCTTCTTGTCCACCAGCATTCCCAAGTCCTTCTCCTCAGGGCTGCTCTCAGTCTATTCTCTGCCCAGCCTGTATTTGTGCGTGGGATTGCCCTCACCCATGTGCAGGACCTTGCACTTGATCTTGTTGAACTTCATGAGGTTTGCACAAGCTTACCTCTCCAGCCTGTCAAGGTCCCTCTGGATGGCATCCCTTCCCTTCAGTATGTTGACTGCGCTACACAGCTTGGTGTCATTGACGAACTTGCTGAGGATGTACTCTATCCCACTGTCCATGTCGCTGACAAAGATGTTATACAGCGCCAGTCCCCTGAGGAACACCACTCGTCACCGGTCTCCACTTGGACATTCAGACATTGATCACAACTCTTTTGAGTGCAGCCATCCAACCAATTCCGTATCCACTAAGGGTACATCCATCAAATCCATGTCTCTCCAGTTTAGAGACAAGGATGTCATGCGGGACAGTGTCAAATGTCTCACACAAATCCAGGTAGATGACATCAGTTGCTCATCCCTCATCCACCGATGCTGTAACCCTGTCATAGAAGGCCACCAGAGTAGTCAGGCACGATCTGCCCTTAGTGAAGCCATGTTGGCTGTCACCAGTTGCCTCCTTATATTCCCCATGCCTTAGCATGGTTTCCAGGAGGATCTGCTCCATGACCTTGCCAGGCACAGAGGTGAGACTCAGGAGCTTGTAGTTCCCCTTGTTTCTCTTTTTAAAAATAGGGGTTATATTTCCTTTTTTTTCCAGTTGACGGGAACCTCACTGCCATGATTTCTCAAATACAATGGATAGTGGCTTGGCAACTTCATCCACCAGTTCCCTCAGGACCCACAGATACATCTCATCAGGTCCCATGGACTTATGCACCTTCAGATTCCTTAGATGGTCTCAAACCTTGTTCAAGGCCAGGCTGGATGAGGCTCTTAGCAACCTGATCTAGTTGGGGATGTCCCTGCTCCTTGCAGGGGGTTTGGACTAGATGACCTTTGAAGATTCCTTCCAACCCTAACCGTTCTATGATTCTCCTACAGTGGGCAGTTCTTCATTCTCCCAGTCCCTGCTTTTGACTTCTACGACTTTGGTGATGTGGCTAGAGCCCTTGCTGGTGAGGATGGAGGCAAAAAAGACATTGAGTACCTCAGCTGTCTCCTCCCAGAGAGGGCCCACATTCTTCCTGGTCTTTCTTTTGTCCCCAGCATACCTAAAGAAGCTTTTCTTTTTACCCTTGATGTCCCTGGCCATATGTAATTCTGTCAGGGCTTTAGCCTTCCTAACCTGATCCCTGGTCGCTCGGATAATGTCTCTGTAATTGTTCAGGCTATTTGTCCTTGCTTCCACCCTCTGTAGGCTTCCTTTTTCTTCTTCAGTTGATCCAGGAGCTCCTTGTTCATCCATGCAGGGTGTCTGGCATTGTTGCCTGACTTCCTCTTTGCTGGGATGCATAGCTTCTGAGCTTGGAGGAGCTGCTCCTTGAATATTAACGAACTTTCTTGGGCCCTTCTTCCCTCCGGGGCTTTTTCCCATAGTACTTTGTCCAGCAGATCCCTGAAGAGGCCAAAGTCTGCTCTTCTGAAGTCCAGGGTAAAGAGCTTGCTGCATACCCTCCTCGCTGCCCTAAGAATCTTGATCTGCAGCCATCTCATGGTTACTGCAGTCAAGGCTGCCCTTGAGCTCCACATATGCATGAATAAAGAACCACTGGATTTTATTTCTTAGAGAGAGGTCACCCTCTTCCTTTAGTGTCCATTTAACTTTTGGTAAGATATAATTGTTCCCAATGACAGAGAGTCCTTTGGTGATATAGCTCAGAATTTAAGGCCATAGGTAAAGTGTAAACTGATGGAGGATGTACCTTCAACCTGGTACAGATACAGTAAATACTGTGAAATGGCTCTAACTAGTGTGACTTTGCCATGAGAACAAACTCAGGTATCATTAAAAATTGAAAAAACTAGATAGAGATTTGCCATTCAAAGACATTACACAATTTGGCTTTTAAACTGACTACTGTATTGTAAACAACTGACTATTGTATTGTAAACAATTCTGTAAATAATAAATCGTCATCTAAGAAACTTCTTCCTTGGAAGACTTGGCTCAAAATATCAGTTATCTGTGTGAGACTAGGAGAGATAAATACTTTAGATCTCAATGAAATCTTGTACAATTTCACCCAGATATAATTTCATTCAGGTCTTACTCTAATTTTTACCAGGGATTTCTTTTTTGTTTATTCAAAGTTTTAAAACTGTATTTACTAGGTTTGCCATTCCCAAGTAGATTATAATAGCCTATGAAAATCTAGATATGGCTGACTCATTGTAATTTTAGTGCAAAGTCTTCCAGAATCTTTTCAAACTAACCCTGACATATGCCAGAAGCATTGAGAGAAAATTAATCATCACTCTTCAAATGCTTTACCATAAGCAAATAAATAATTTTCTACCAGTTCAGGTTAAATTCACTTTGCCATGGTTCATGCAACTTGGTAGATAGTTTCACAGATACTTTAATTGTATCGATTCAGAAAAATTGTAAAGCTATTCTGAGAAATTATGTGTTGATTCTCTAAATGTTATGTTATCACTGAGCCTTCTAGAGCAGATGTTATCTTTGGAAACTCTTTAGAGTATTCTGCCTTTCAACAGCCTAGCTTATATTTTCATTCAAGAATTTTACTACCAGAGAGTTCTACCGGATGCAGTACAGTTAGACAACTGCCAAGCAAAAGAAAGGGTAAATAACTAAGGTTCTTTTTTAAAAAAATCTGCATCTCCTTCTTCTGAACTCTTCTGAAATCTATGCAGAGATTAGTGAAGAAAAAATGAAGTATGCATGGCTCGAACTGCTTTCTTGCATGGATGAAGGGATGTGATATTTTCTGTGGGAATTCAAGGTTAAGCAATTAATTTAAAAAATTTCTTTCATTCTGTGGCACTGGGGACTCCCCATTACTCTGAAGTGGGAGGTATACACAGCACATATTCAAGAACAGCATTTAAGTTAAATAAATTTACCTTAAGTTAAATACATTAAGTTTGTTTTTTCCTTTGAATTTATATTTGCTGTTTGTTTATTTAGAAGGAAAAAAATATACCAGTCTCCACATTTAAAATACTTCTGATTTTTTAATAAATAAATCCTCCTCAGTTAAAATTTAGAATACAGAATCCTGTTCATTTCACTTTATGTATGTTTAATAAGTGACCATATGTTCAGCTGTTTCAGCTTTGTTCAAAAACATATCTGTTTTTGTTATCCTTCCTGTTTAGGCTCAAGTCAGAATTCTTTTCCATATGAAGAACAGAAAAACTTCTTAGTTACAAAAAGTTACTTAGATATCTTTGGTAAAGCTAGCGTTTATTTCTTCTAAAGCAGAGCATTATTCCATTATATAATAATGATACCAGATTACCTTTAGATTTCGGATAATGAAACATACAACAGAATTACTAGTTTATGGTGGGAAAGAGAAGGGGTTCCATTGAGGTACACAGGTTTTTCTTCTGGTTTTTTTCACTTTCTACCTTTCTTTGTCAGTAATGGCGAGTAATTACTGCAGCTTTTTATTTGAACGAAGAGCATCTAAGCTTCAAATTTTTCAAACAAGAAACTTATAGTGCTTTTTTCAGGCTCTCTAGTGCCAAAAAAAAAAATTATTTTTTTTTTTTAAGTACTTAGTATGGACTTCTATGATTACTCTTACTGATTTCGTATCTCAGTTCTGGACCCAAAACATAGAAAAGATAAACCTCTCTTCCCTCAAATATAAACATACTGTTAGGGATATGCCAAAAGTTTTTGGGAGATGAATTATGTAATAAAAAAATAAAAAAAGACTAACAATTAGGTGCAAAGATGTATTGGCTTAAATGGAAACATGATTTTACTCCAAATATGTAAATTTGATTTGTTTTCCATTGTGAGTGTTTTAAATTTTCACACATTTTTTTTTTTGTTTTGCAAATCAAAATGAAAAATTTCTTTAGCCTTTTGTTTTGTGTCAAACAATGACCCAGTGAGGAGCTGATTCAGACAAGATGCAAGTCATCTTCATTTAGTCATCTGATTTAGGAAGACAGTTCTTTACTGGTTCTCAGTTAGCAACTGACACATCTTCTGTATCAGATATTATTCTTTTTTTTTGTTTAATTCAGGAAAATAGATTTATACAAATTATGATTGAACATGTTTAAATCCCACTGAATTTTATTAGAAGAGTTAAGACACATTCTTAGTCTGAGTGCATTTATACATGGTCTTCCAGTAGGATAGACCTATGAATTCCTGCATTTTAAGACCAGGCCAACAATTACGCCATCCATTGCTTCCATACTGACCACATTAATCTCTTTGCTTCCAGAAAGCCATCAACTATTTGCTGTAACAATTGTGCTTTTTTCTAATTTAAAAATTGTCTAGCTTTTACTTCTAGTATTACATCTTCTAATGCGCTTCTCATTATGCCCTTTCATCGTCAGTGAAAATACTAAGCAGCACTGGGCTACGTACTAAATGCTGTGGAAAACTTTAATGTTTTAAAGTGTTAACAGCAATGTCAGAGTAAGACCACAAGATCTTTTGTGACAATGGAAATTCTTTAGCAAGAGCTCTTCAGAAAAACAAGATGATGCAATTTATGCCTGAATATGTTTTCTCTTTACACAGATCTTGTAGTTTGTTTCTGTTGGGTAGTATTTATTTTGCTTTATACATTCAAATGTATCTTCTAAAACTTAAATTTACATTTAAAACAGTGTTTCCTGTGTCTCTGTCCATTGGCTGTAAAACAAACATGGGTAGGAAGGCATCCTAGTGGAGGTGACCTGGTGATTTCTGCAAAACTAGGCAGTCAGAGCCTTTCCTTCTCCTCTGTAAACTATTACTGCCTTTCTAAGACACAGGTATCTTCACAGTATAATGGGCAGGTCAATTCTTAGAGTCCTTTTCAAACTTCCAAATTCCCATCAAATTTTAGTCTGCCTGAAATTGTTTTTCTCACTGATCTTTGATATTTGTATTCCAAAAGGTGCATGTTTTTAATCTACTTTTTTTTTTCTAAATAGTCCTGTTTAATTTTTTTGCTGAGGATGTTGGATTTGCTTTGGTTTGGTGTTAAGAACCTAATGGTTCTCCTTTATCATCCTTTGGGCTGTCCAAAACCTGTTGAGATCACAAAGACAGGATATGTTTTAAAATGTCTTTAAATGGCTATCATTAGCCATATATTAACAATTTGTATAGTCATGTTCTGTAAATTATCTGCATATTTGCTTTCTCAGTGATGTCTGTGCCTTTTTGGTAGCATCAGTCTCAGAGCTTCCAGGTCAACTACAGGGAACATCTTTATTATTAGAATTCTCAAGTATGTCAACTGGGAGATGACAGTCTAAGTTGTCACTTCATCTTCTACCTTCTATGTCATTATTTTTGTCCAGATGTTTAAATGATGTTTATGCAAAATGCATCTGTGCCAATCTGAGCAGATTACTTTTGGATTTTAGACCAACATATTATGTTTTTTTGCTGATATTTCATTTATTGTTTGCTATAAATTCATATTCAGCAGAAGAAATTAAGAGGTGCAGTGTAATGTGAAGGGATGTGGCCTATTTAGCAATAACAAAACCAGTATTTTGAGTTAGGACTTCATTGGAGGTGAAAAGTCTTTTTCCTATGTTGTGTAATTTTTAAGTAGCTGCTTTGTGAAAACATCTACTCAAAAAAATCTTTTGACATTTCAGACATTTTAAGTGTTTCTCCTCCCCTTTACTGCTCCCATTGGCACAACTAGGAGTTCTTTAATACATGGAAATTCTTACAGTAACAGCAACTTAATTGACTACATTACATCTCAGAAAACTGAAGTATAATCAAACAAATAGAAACAATAGTTACATTATATGTGCTTTTCTTCACATTCCTTTAGTGTCTCAAGTTGTTAATTCTCCTTGACCTAGATTTTGAGAGATGATTGACTGCGAATTAAGAGTGCTCAATACTTCTAAATGTCAGGATTTTTTCTATCCAATTTACATTATAGGTATATTTTTAAAACCTTGTGAGACATAGAATCATAGACTCACTTAGGTTGGAAAAGACCTTTAAGATCATTGAGTCCAACTGTAAACCTAACACTGCCAAGTTCCACTAAACCATGTCCCTAAATGCCACATCTGCACATCTTTTAAATACCTCTAGGGATGGTGACTCCACCACTTGCCCGGCAGCCTGTTCCAATGCTTGACAACCCTTTTGGTGAAGAAATTTTTGCCAATATCCAATCTAAACCTCCCCTAGTGCAACTTGAGGCCGTTTCCTCTTGTCCTATCACTAGTTACCTAGGAAAAGACTGACACCCACCTCCCTACAACCCCCTTTCAGGGAGTTGTAGAGAGCTATAAAGTCTCCCCTCAGCCTCCTCTTCTCCAGACTAAATGATCCCAGTTCCCTCAGCTGCTCATCATAAGGCTTGTGCTCCAGACCCCTCACCAGCTTCATCGCACTTCTCTGGACACGCTCCAGCAACTCAATGTCCTTCTTGTAGCAAGCGGCCCAAAACTGCACACAGTATTCAAGGTGCAGCTTCACCAGTGCCGAGTACAGGGGAACAATCACTTACCTACTGCTGGCCACACTGTTCCTGATAGAAGCCAGGATGCTGTTGGCTTCCTTGGCCACCTGGGCACACTGCTGGCTCACGTTCAGATGGCTGTCAACCAGCACTCCCAGGTCCTTTTCCAGCAGGCAGCTTTCCAACAACTCTTTCCCAAGCCTGTAGCATTGCATGCGGTTTTTGTGACCCAAGTGCAGGACCCGGCACTTAGGGGATTTTCTGAAGATGTGAACATGGTTTCAATATACAAATGGATTATCTTGACACTTGTAGTGTA
The DNA here is from genome assembly GCF_036417535.1 of Chlamydotis macqueenii. Lineage (NCBI taxonomy): Eukaryota > Metazoa > Chordata > Aves > Otidiformes > Otididae > Chlamydotis > Chlamydotis macqueenii. Next base: position 20,285,469 of record NC_141558.1, read on the forward strand.
ATGTAGATTCTAGAAGAAAGCATTGTCCATAGAGAAGAAGAATTACTAAGTTGCTCTTAAACATTTTGTACAGAAAATTAATTGGACTGGGTATAGCTAATTTGGGAAATTTTAAATAAACTGAAAAAAACAGAAGTTTAGGCTTAGTTTTCCGATTTGCTGTAACTGCTAAAGTATTCTTCATTTAAAAAGAAAGATATAAACTTCTTGGTTTAGGCTTTCTGAAGGCTAGAGCAGAGAATTCTGTCTTGTACCTCGCTGCAGTGACAATCCTCTTCCTTGTACCTGAAATTGAAACCAAGAACAAGAGTTGTTCATTTGGCAAGTTGAATTATTTGAGTCTTTAAAAGCTACAGAAATGTCAGGTCTGTGTACTTGAAGCTGTCACTGAACATATGGTTCTCATATTTACCAGTATAAGGTGATAAAAAACCTTCCCAGGATTTCAGACCTTTGTTTCTGAAAACCAGCCTAGGAATAAAAAAAAACAATGGGCCATTGTGCTATTGTACTAAAAATATATATATATATATCTATATTATGTTAGATGACCTTACCAGTTATTAAACAAAGGAGGACAGCAGAAACCTTTCACAAATAGCTTCCAAGAGAAACTAAAATTTCTGTGACACACAGGAAAACTTTAAGCAACAGATTGCTTTAAAAAAAAAATTCCTCTGACTAAAACTAATTCTTTTCTCCAGTTGTCCTTCAGAGTGTGACCCCTTTTCTCACCATACTAAATATAGAAGTGTCTAAGGGTGATCAAAAATGCCTTCATACCGAGCGTCTTAGAGACACAGTGGTCTATTCCCATCTGAAAGATCTTAACTTCTGAGAGAGCAGCAAGAAGATTATGTGAGAAACAGCAGAACACACAAGAAGAATGAACAATATGTTGGCAGTAAATATAATCTAGCTCTTTGCTAGTGCTGTTGTTATAGGAGGAAGGTAATAAATTTACTCAAAATTGGGACAAGCTGCAAAGAAATAAAAGAAAAGGAGAACTGTGTAAATAAATTGTGTTCAAGAATGATCTGTAGGTATTGGTTATGAACTGAAAATCAATCAGGATTTTTTTTTTGTCAGTCTTTTTTGTTCTTATTATCTTAATTGATATTAAGCCATGGCCAGACTAAGTTTTTCCTAGCAGGGAAATTGTAATAGTCTAATTTAAGTAAAAGTTCAATACAATTAAAAGTAGTTCAAGATACTTGTTTTTGTATAATCACAGAGCAGCAATGGTATTTGTTCAATTTATGTGAGACAAGAACTTTACATCTGTTTCTCAAGTTGTGCAGTTCAACAGTGTTTTTTCTTGACTTGAAATTTGTGCAATAATTTGTGCAAATACTTTAAGTATTTGATCTAGCTACTGCTAAGTTCCAGAAAAATACTTTATAAAATGATATTGACTTTCTGAATAAATTTATTCTGGTGCAAGTTAAGACAGATATTAGGGAAAATTACTTCTTCCCCTGTACAGTTGCTTTCATGGCTTATTCTGCTCATACCAGGCTTAGCTGGGATACGTCCATGGGATTCTGTTTTTCTCTTTCCCTTCTGTTTTCTTAGCAGACTCTCTGCTTCTAACAGTTGAACATGCTGTTGGTTCCCGCTGCAGCTTGGCCCATTATAACTTTTTGTTTTAAAGCTTCTGTGAACAGAAATTGTCTCTTCTTGTCATTGTCTCTTCTCCAAAGTAATGTTCCAGTTTTGTCTTGTTTTCCTTTTCTTTTTTTAAATGGGACTCCTTCCAAATACTCACTGTGTTTGGAAGGCTAAATAAAGTGGACTGAAGGAAAGACATACTTCGTCCTGTGAAGACATCCTCTTAGGATCTTAGGAGAAGATTTCTGTCGTGATTATTCTCAGGCTTGAGATTTTCACTTTACAGTGGGGTCTTAGGGTCCAAGTGACTGGTAATACCTTCAAATCCCTCAAATTTGGAGGTAGGGCTGGTCAACCAGTAAAGTGTGTTTGCAAATGTTCTCTCTTTCAAATGCCAATAATAACAAATAATAATGCCTGGAATAGATAAGGAAGCAACAGGCTGTTTTTCCTATCATGATTTTTCTCCATATGTAACTACTCCATTCCAAAGCAGAAAATAGTTAAAAGTCAAGAGAGTGGAAATTCCAGAACTGAAAAGAATAGTTAAAGTAGCACTGATATATTTGTGAAATAATCGTTATTCCTTTGTTTCCTATGAAAAAATTGGTCTGTGAGTAATCAAATTCTCTGCATTCAGCTGGCTTAAATGTTGTATCGCTGAGACATATTCAGCTGCCATCAAACTGATTCCAGAGGGATCAGACTGAATATATGAATTGCCTTTGCCAATTCAGAAGATACTGTAAAATCATAATAGTAGTATAACTGCTGAATTATACTGTAGTTTATAAGTGTAAATTCTTGTCTAATTTCAGACTGTAGAACTAGAGGACAGTTTAATGCATTTTCATATCACTTTCGGGGAAGACGTTCTCTTGATTACAGCTTTCAGGAGGACAAGCCTTTGAAGAAAATGAAAATCTCCAAAACAGTAAGGTGAGATTTACTTTTTTTTAAAGAAGTATGAAAAAAATATTTGTTTTCAAAATGGAATGAAGTTGAATGATTTCTTTGTAAGAGCATACCACTTTTTTTTCCAGTGTCTGCTTCCTCAAGTTTATGATTGATGTATGTCATTCTGACACCTCTGCATATCTGCTAATCACTTTTTTTTCAAGCTCAAATTTGTGTAAGACCCTTTGTAAGCGACACAATGTAGTGCTTTTGTTCTTCCTGTGCTTTTAATGAAAAAACTCGGTAATGAAGTGTAATTTGGGGGATTTGGAATCCCACAATCCTACTGTGCCTGCAGTAACCAAACTGAAGTATTTCCTTTCCTCCTTGGAGCTGCCAGGACCTCCTGCAGAAATAGGAGGAAACCAAGTGTTGATAACACTACTAGCATATAAATTTGTGATAATGGTAGGGATTGCTTCTAGTGCCAAAATACTCAGAGCAGAAATGTAAGAGTGCTACAGACAATGTTGTTTATAACTCCCTAATCCTCAAAACACTGTAGCAAGGAAGTAAGTCACAATATCAGTCACAAATAATCAACTGCACAAGGTCCCTGCAATTTCCAGGGAATCAAAACTTATCTATGAATTAGTGAAACGAAATGAGTTCTGCTCAGACCAAACATTTCTTGTGAAGATCCTTCATGAGTGAATTTGAGACTCTCTTGAATTATAGTTCTTTCCATGTGGCATGTGTTATTTTAGCAAATAAAATTATCTACTTGACTGAGATGACAAGGCAGAGTCTACCCACTCTGGCAATGAAAGCAGCTAGACAGATATGCAGACAGGTAAATTTATTACAGCAGTTTCAAATACTTCAAACATTCAAATATTACAGCACTGAAGAAACACCACTATTACATTTTACTTAACAGAGAGGAAGCTGTCCTGAAGTAACAGAGCCTTTAGGTGTTTAGGATTTTAGACAAGAGAAGACAGCAGCTAAGTATAAGCTTACTTATAGATGATAGAAAGAGAAAGGTTCCTTTGAAGTAATCTGTGAAGAAGGATGTTTTGTCCATCATTTTAAGTGAACTGTTAGAAAGTTTTAAATTTAGAAAACAGCAATTCATTTTTTTAAAGTTGCTAGTCCCATAATTCTAAAACAGTAAAAGAGTTAAACTAAATTAAAGTGAAAGCAAGAAAAAATAAAGACTTTTATCTAAGAAGCATCTTGTTTTCATTAACTTGCAGTTTAACTGTGTTTCAGAAATGAAACTCAAAAATTACAACAGTCCAATTCCTAATTAGGACTACAAACCAGTGAATTTACAATACTTTATTTATAGCATAAATAAAGCTAAAGCAACTTCAGTCCTTTAACATTCACATCAGTTCTCATGATCGTTGTTGTATTTAAATTGCATTTGTGGTGAAAAGATCTTTTTCTCCTTTTTAATAACTTGAGCAGGCGGGGAAGATTAAACTTTTTATTATATAATAGCAGCTAGTTTGCTTGAATTTTGGCATCTTATGTTGTTTAGAGTTCTTTTTCTTTAATTTAGATGAAAAGCTATGGGAAACTAAGTAGCTTGAACACCTGCCAATAAGTGCTGTTTTAATTTCTACAGAAAGATTATAAAACATTAGCCCTATTATATGAGAGAGGATTTCTTTGCTAGTTTATTCTTTGGGTATCCCTTAGCTCTGGAGAAACATGCTAACAAAATTGGAATGCTTGTATGGATTCAAGGATCTTAATTTAATAAGTGACTTAATAATTAGTGTTATCCTTGTTTTTGAATATGTATTTTCTTAAATGGTGCCAAATAATATGTTATTAGTTATGGGCAGTTCCTTTGATAACTGTTTCCCATCAACAGATTGAATTGATTAACACAATTTAGTGGTGTACATCTCTTATCAGAGAGGACTTTTTGAGATTCTCACTTTTGTCTGCTTTCATATTGGAGGCTCAAGAGATTTCCAGTGAATTTAAGGTGGTGCTGTACATTGTCACTGATGACAACTTTGTCCCCCTGCATGAAATACATACATTATTTTTCTAAGCAGGAGAAATTACAACCGGCTAGTGATATTTACAGTAATCCACAGCTCACCTGACTTGAGTCTTTCTTCAGCAGCACTGACTCTGCTGTTGTGGTTCATACAGTTTCTACGTTTGTTGATTGCTCTTCTTTTAAATTTTTTGCTAAGTGTTCTAAAACACCTAGCCAAATGAAAACGAGTTAGATGAATATCCTGACTTGGCATTCATTTGTTGCAGTTCTTTGAAACAGAGTAAATATTTTCGTAATGCCACATCAGCATCTAGTGAAAACACAAACATGCCTGCAGTGAATGACTTCAAAGAATTTGTTTTGGAAATGCAAAAAACTATTTCAAGTCTCAGAAACCAGGTAAGGTGCTATCATGACTAGTTTCTAATTGTAGATTTAATTTATAATGTTTTCCTAATATCACTCCTTTTATGTTTTTAATATTTAGACATCCACTACAGCCAAAACCCACCACATAGTATCTCAAACAAACACAACACAGAACATGGTGTGTTATTATTCTCTATTTCTATGTTCTTTTGAAATCATACTGAAACATTCTACAATTAGACCCTCTTGAATTTTCAACCTGAAGCCTTGTATACCATCATATACTAAACATGGGATTACTTTCTCTAAAAATTTGTCTGTAGAGTTAATAAAATATTTTTTTCCTATCTGAAATTTATAGAATCTGTGTAAAATTATGATTAAAATGAGACTTCATAAGCAGTAATGTGCCAGACTACAGCTGTAAACATGGTTAAGATCTAGATTGCTTAGAGAAGACTTTTACAGTGTGGCATAAATAAACTCTTTATTCAGAATAACTCAGCCGTAGAAGAATTCAGTTTGAAAAATGTATATCATCTAGGACAGACAAATCCAAAGTAGGCCAGAATGTTTGCCTAGAATAACTAAGTTCGTCCAGAGTAGCATTTCCATGTCATTTATAAATAGAAATAATGTACTTATTTGCATAGTAACTTGATTTCATCTTTGATGGCATTATTTAATCATTGTTGTACTCATCTTCAGTGCTCCCATTTTGACAGTAGTTAAGTTAAGACTTACTACATTTCAGTCAGTTCTTCTATCTTTTTTCGATGTAAAAAAGACTGAAGGATTGTTAAAAATTGTGCCTTCCTAAATCCTGTTTCCAAGAAGCACACAATCAGCAAGATAAACTAATTATATAACCCCTTTTTTTCATTATTAAAGAAAATGTTGAGAGAGTAAAAAATCCAAGCAAACATTTTTAATAATTTTTTTTTAATTTCACCTCCTTTTCATTTAGACATTTTTGAAAGTTTAGATTTGTCCTTCCATATATGTCACCTGTAGTTTGCTTCTTTTTGTACGCTCTAGTTATATATTCCAATGGTAGGAAAGATGTATCTTCTGTTAGTTTTTTTTTGAAGGGCTGTTTCTGTACATATTATGTTTCCAATCTTTTACCATTATGAAAACTAAGTAGTGAGAAGAAAACCCAGACAAGTATTTATCATGGATTATGTATGTAAGAGAAAACAGAGAATATCTTACACAAAAATCTTTCTTTGATTCAGTTATTAACTTTTTAAAATGTTTTCAGATTAAAAAACTTGAATCACGCCTCAGTAAAACTGATTGCACTGATGAAAAGGGTAAATCATATTCCAGCAATGAAACCTGGAAAAGGGACCCTTGTACTGTGTGTGAATGCAAAGTAAGTATGTGGAAATCCATTTTGAGATATAAATTACATTAGGCTCTGCTTCTAAAACAGCAGTTCCAGTTTTGTGCCTGCTAATTTCTGGGTAATAGTTGCTAATTGTTTTTTTAATGGATCTTCAGTTATTTGGTGCAAAAAAAATTATATTGTTCTGATATCCCTGCCCTTGACACTGGTTTTCAATCCAGGCTTTATATACTTTTATTATATTTCCATTTTCATTGATGTATAGCTGTACTAGCAAAATTAACTGCAAAATGAGAGACTTTTTGAAGAAGTCTACTGAAGTGCATAAAAATCAATAAAAGCTCATCTACCTTAGTACTAGATTTTAATTTTATTTTATCATGGTGAAATTTATTAAAAAGTAGTATAAGAAATATTTCAATGCTTGGTATCCCAGAGTTTCATGCCTGAACACTAGATAAAATGTGTATTCTGCTCCATTAAAGATGGTATAATGCAAAGAGCCTTCTCACTATAAGTTTATGCTGAAATACTATGTGGACATAATCATAGTAGCCAAGATCTGAGAGAGAATGAATGAGAACATGTTATTCAATAAATGAAAATATGAAAAATGTATTTCTTGTTTGGAAAACCAGAACAAACATGCAGCTAAATATGTTCTGGTTTTGTTACGTTTTTCCTGACACAGGTTGGTCAGATTACCTGTTTTGTAGAATCATGCCCGCCAGCTGACTGCGAAGCACCTGTGAAGGTTAAAGGAGATTGCTGTCCAGTCTGCTTAAAACAAAATATTAATAAAAAGAAGCCATAAGTCTGCTTTTTAAAAATTTAGGGTGCATACTCCTCAAATCATATCAATGCCTGCTGATGGCAAAACCAGGTAACTACAGTCTTAACAGCAGCAAGAAATCAAGATTTACATTATTCTAATGGTGCTGTAACAGTATACCATAATGTATAATTTCATTTTCTGCTCATGAAGGTAATCACAATGCAAAAATTAACAAAAGGGAAATTAGCAAACAGGTCAAAGTTAATTGTGTGTTAAACTTCTCAGGTTGGACAAACTCAAACTGGTGCTACTTTGAAAGAACACTGTCAGGTAATTTTAGGTACCCAAAATGACTGGGCTTAAGACTTAGTCTAAAATTAACACTTTGTTTCCTATCTTTATTTAGCAACATTAAAAGTTTACTATCCGTTTCAGTACCAGTCTGACGTGATATTTAGCTCTTTGTTATTATTTAGTAAATACAGGGAAAAGGAAAACACAAGGTCACTGTGCCCAAAACAATGTCATAAAGGGCCAGTGTCTGCAAACACATATGCATGGAAATTCTGTTGAATCACGCTATCATTTCGGCATCTACGCCAGTAAGGAAATAAAGAAAACTATGTCACACCTTTCAACATCCTTTCATTAATTCAAGGAGCAAAATTAATAAAAATTTTCAAATCAAAAAAGCTAGAATTAGTAAGGAAATATAAATAAATGTAATTGGAAGATACAAAAAACAACGGAATATATATTACAGGTGTAAATGACAGTGTTCCTCATTCTAGGAAAACATACATGACAGTAGCATTCAATCTTAAAATGAACATAATCCTTTTTGTCAAAACATATGTAATTGCTTAGCAACTTTTTTTTTTTGTTTCTTTTATTTTAAATCCTTGTAACGTGACCATCCAGTCCGTTCTAAAGCATGCTTCTCTTGATCTCAGATCAGCTCATGTATTTGTATGGCCCTGTTTTGAAAATGTGAAAAGATGTCACATGCCATTTTGTATACAAAGATTCCTACTGATTCATTGTGCACATTGTCAATAGACATATGTTCCTGATTATATTGTGGCACTGTTTGTTGAAAAAAGAACAATCAAAATCAAGCATCATGATTAATTGTGGATTGACTACTTTTTCTGACAAGGTATTGATTTTTTTAGTTTTTTTCCAGTTTCATCTAATGCATATATATTTTTACCTCAGTATTTTTATCATTTGTGTTAAGATGATCTGCCAATGGACTTTATTTCCCATTTAATAAATGTTTAACGTTATAGAGTATATGTCTACACTAGCATTTCAGAGTTGTGTATTTTTTAGAATACAAACTGCATATTTTTTACCAATAATTATATTCAGTGAAGGACAACTATCATACCTCATTTTACAGCTTTTTTGTGTTTATTCAGAATTGCTTCTCTCCCTGAACACTTAATATGTTAGAATTTATGTCTCTGTCCTTAAGTTCTGAGTCAGGACTAACTAGAACCAGTGCTCTTCTTTAGTTACAAAGTTCACTGACTTCTCAGTTTACTGTTCAAATTTAAGGAATGGAGACTCGGGTATCAAAGAAATCTGCACAAAATTAAGCATTCTCATCTTAAACATTTCAGATTATGCAAACAGACCGAATACTTAATAATCGCATGGTAGATCATATACCTGTCTAATAACTAACCTAGCACAACAATATGAGTTCCACTATAACATTTTGGCACATAATTTCTCTGATTACTAACATTAATAATTTCTAATTTGATAAATTGATACCATGACACACATTCAAACTTCTGTGTATCTTTAAAGCTTAATACAGAAACTTGTTTTATACTATGGTAGGAGCAATATATACATGTGAGTGGTATGTTAAAGATGTGTGGTAGAGATACACATGGAACTACAATTTATATTTTTAAAAATATTTTAATTGATTTTATATACAATGTTTTGACTTATGTAATTTTCTATGCTAATACTTTTAGAAATTGTGCGTGGCGAGCATGTTTGAGTATCATATGGCTCCTAGAGGCTGTCATTCCTGTATTTCTTTGATACTCTGGTATTTTGTTGACTTTTGTTGAGAGTCCAAACCACATGTCTCGTCCTGTAATTCCAACTCAGATGGAACTCCCATTGACCTATAGCAGGAATTCCTCAAAGAGGAAGGATTGTGGAGCTAAACCAAATATAGTTTAACTGTCTAAACAGTTAAATAAGGCAGTAATGTATCCAGCTGGTTACTACTTGCATTCTTTTATTCCAATTTTCTATTAAATAAACTTTCTCAAGATTTCCGCTTATAGGAGAAGAGAGTTTCCATTTATACATTATAAAATAGTACCTTATATCAGATTGCTCCTTTTCTCCAGCCTCCAGAGTAAAATGGGAGGTTTTCTTCATTGTTCACTGTTTATTCTTATGGTATATAAAATGGGCTTAGGAGTCTGGATATGCTTAAACAAGTGTAATATTGAGTTATTTTCTGCCATCCATCTGATTATAAGCCATTCAGGAAAAAAAACAGGTCTTTATCCACAGTTTAAAATGTAATCAGTCGTGGGTGTAATAATTCAATTTTATTGCAGTGTCTGCAGAATCAGCATTGATTTTAACATTTCTGAAACAGTGGCCAATGGCTAGATGACCATTTCCTCAGTATCCACTGTGAGAATATTGCTGTAATATGTTGCAAACTTTATATATTTATTTTCTTTTTTAATGTTACCTAAAACGAAGTCTTTGTTGTTTTTATTTTAATCAGTAAATTTACCAAAGAACTGTTTGCACTGTATAATGAATGCTTTTCAGTTAAAATAAAATGGGCCACATTTCCAAGTAAATTCCAAGTGATTTCTTCTCAATAAATGTATTGATTAGGTTATTTGCTGAAGATTTCAGTGTGTAGGCTTTTAGCAAAGATCCATGTTACTTATGCAGGATTGTCACGATCAAGACTCCATTTCTGAAAACTAAACAATGAGCTAATGAATCACATAGATTCAGTAGCATCTTTAATATTATAATGCATAGAATTTAAGTATTCACTTTTTTCTTCTAGGTGATGGGAAAAAATACACGTGGACTCAGGTTATTTTAAAATATATTTCTTTCTTAGTACAAATGTGTATTTGAAAACTCTTAATGTTGAACATTTTTTATCCCAATTTTTGTGAGAATGTCATTTTATTTACACTCAGCCTGTTCTTACACAGTTTCTTCACTTCCTCACATCTTCAAATAGATCCAGTCATGACTTGCCTTCCAATGCACTTAATTCTACATTTATTCTTTATTCACATCATTTCACAAATGGACATCCAGGTTCATGCAATCTCAGCTCAAAATGAGTCTCCTGTGCAAAAGAGATCCTCTTATTTACCTCATCTTGTTTCTCCATCATAGGATGTGAATTACTGGTAATTTACTCTCATCCTTTGGTGAGGTGTTAGGATCTCTAGGGCACTGGGTCAGTTCCTTTGTTAGATCCACCTGAGATTCATCTGTTTCTTCATGACTCCATACAGTAAAGCATTTTGTGATACGATATTATCACAATTAGGATATTTCTAAATTGCCTTACAGTGAAATGGGAGAAGTTAAAGATGGACTCCAAGACACAGAGTTAAGAATAATTTTTAGGTTGCAGTTGATTGTGCTTTCATGATAGCTTGACTTAGAGTATTGCATAAAGCAAATCTAGAAAGGCAGAACTGCAATAGGTTCATTTATGTATTTTCCAGGAGGCTGCTAAAATGTTCTGTTGCTCTTCCAGGGTGCTGATAAGCAATATTCAGTCACTATCCTATAAAACTTTTAGGGCAATCAGTTTATTTTTTTCTTCAAATTCAGATAAAATTAGTTTGACAAAGTACTTATGTACATTTTTCTAGTAACTTAAATGGGTAATGCAAGCTTCTTTTAACAGGCATAGTTTCTAACTTCCTAAGCCTAATGTAATAATACTCAAATATTTGCATTTCAACAACTTTTTTTTTTTTCGATGAGACTAAAACAGGCATAGACTTGAAGAGAAGATTTTGTTTCAGTAAATAACTTTGTGTTAGTCCAAACAAGACAACAGCCAGGGTTCAACACAGTTAATTGGCAAGAAGTTTGCTAAGTTATTAAAAAAACAAACCACAAAGTTTAGACATTTAGAATAAATTTCTTGGGCTGATATATTTTGAGAAAGATTCAGTTCTGTTTGAAATAAACTGAGTAAATGGACTTCATTCCTTTTGGTTGATTACAGCTAAGAATCATATGGTTGCAGTATGATTAAAGTTGTCTTTATAGGGAATGATCTCCCATACTCAGGAACTTTGTTTTGTAAAATAATGTTTTGCTGACATAGTGTATGTTATTAGATGATCTAAAATATTTTTCCTTATGTTTTCTTTTTAATTCCCCACTAGTTTAATGCTTTTTTTTTCCTATAGTATTTACCAAATGATAAATCCTTGCAGTGAGATTTTTAGATGTGTTGGGGCTGTTCCATGACGTCAGTTTTGAAACTGGAATAAGGTATGAAAAGCTGGTGTATTTGACTAATTTTCTCAATATGTCTGCATTATTCTGTGGTCATATTATTAAAATAAATTAAATGTTTTGCATATGCAGGATAATACAATTGTAAAATTACTAGTGAAAAGAAAGACTCTACTGTCCTCTCATGGTCTCTCTCATCTACAGTGTGGGATTCAGTGAAGAAAATTTCAGAATTCACTACACTAATTTTTGTTAGTACAAGAAAAAATTAGATCTGATATGTGACAAAAAGCTTGTTAGATAGAACATGTGAAAAGAAAATATTAGTATGAGCATATGCACATATCTCATTAATACTGAAAGTTTGTCAGGCTCTCAGTGGAAGGAAACAATGTTATCCTTATTAAAACTAATGAGAACCATTAAATTACTCAACATGTAATAAATTACTAGATAGTAATACCATCCTAACCAGCTTTGCATTATGATGTACCTAATCAGGAGATTGTACTGAGTCATTAAAAGGCAGCGTTGTCTGCTGATACTATATTTTAAAGCAGACATCCTAGCAATAGCAGACTGTTATTTTGCAATTACCCTGGCTACTTAGCTTCCTTTTTTCACACTTAGCCTGCTGTGACATGGCAAGGAAACCTCTGCACCTCCAACATACTTTTCCTTTTGTTTTCACCCCAACATATTTGCTGTCCCCTGGCAGTGTGATGAATGGTCCTTTCACTGCGCTTTCGCATTCCAGCCTGGTAACAGAGGGAGCAGAGTACAGATCAGATATGTCTTAAGTTACAAGATCTGGCCAGCTGTGTTTAGCTGAAGAGCTATGAGCTGAATATCTCTGTTTAGATTCAGAAATAGAACAGAACAGCAATTCCTGCGATAAAGGAATAAACTTAATTGTTGCATTCAGTAAAGATGTTTGTGTCTACTTGATGCCTCCCTCAGTGATATGACTTTACATTCCCACAAGTCACATGCTTTAAAAATGTTGCTGTGTTGCCAAAATAAATCCCATTACCTACTTCTATCTTTATGAGATGTTGTGTATTGTTAACCTGGCTTGCAGCCACTCCAAGGATCAGCGCACTAAAGTGCTTCATGTCTCTTTTCATAGAGATTAGCATTTAAGAAGTACCCAGAGGGAAAAAAAGTAATCAGGAATTGTCTGAGAAAGGAAAAGAAACTGTTACTTTGTTTTGGTGGGGAGAAAAAAAAAAGAAAGATTTCATCAAGTACTCTTGATTTTTTTCAGGCAGAATCCAACATTTCATCAGGAATATAGGAACTGATTAAATATACCAAAGCAACATATATATTAGACTGCAACCGAGAGTCCCCAGGCACTGGGAATCAGTTCCACCATTTATTTGAAGATCACCTTTTCTTTTTTTTTTCTCCTCCGTGCTTTCACAGCTAAGGGACTTAAATATGAACTCAAGACAACAAGCCAAAACATTTACTGGGGCAAATCATCAGCCTGACCCCTCAGAACAGCAGGTCCTAGCTGGTGAACAAGGACTTAGAGGCCTGAATGGGACGCTTTAGTGGAAGGTTCACAGTTAGCCAGTTAGAAATGTTAACCAAAGGGGCATTCTGGGTTTCCTATCCTTTTCCCATGCCTAAGTAGATTTGTCACTGTTACAGATTTCCATAATACGGGTTTCACAGTTCTGAGGAACTCTGCAAGGAGACACCAAGCTGAGTGCTCGCTGTCTCCTAAGTCACACTCGCTGTACAAAGCCATCTTCTTGCTACACATGGGAGGCAAGTGTGACAGCTTCTATACACAGGGAACCGTTCCAGTTAGTGAAGGAATAGTCAAGCTGTTTTGATCAAGGATTTTCTTTCCCTCTGGGTGAAACTGAGTTATTTTGCAACCTACGCTTTTATTTAAAACCTCAAATGCTGTAACAGAAAGTAAAGACTTTTTCTTTTTTTTTTTTTAACGAAGCTTTGTAGAAAGGGCCTTCTTGAATGCAGTACAGCAGACTGGAGACATTGTAAGAGCAGAATAAATGTTTTCTTTCAGCTGAACTGACTTGGCATTGTTGCATACAGCCTTACTTGTTGCCAGGCTATTCTCTTATATTGAGAGTATTTAAAGATTGCCATGGGATTATTTGTATTTTCTTTTATATCAACAATGAAATCAGGCAATAACAAACAATAGCTGCCTTGAGATCAGAAAATGACAGCTTGTTTCTGGTGCAGGCAAATGTTAATGTGGATTTTAAAACCTACATCTTATGTTCCCTCTTTTTTTCCTGCAGTGGAGTGCTATTATTGCCCTACATCTCACCTCACAAGCAGCAAATATTTTCAATTTGAACTTCAGGTGTATTCAGGAAACATGTCACTACATTTTTAACATCAAGCATTTTGCACATGAGGAATGACAAAAAGGGGCATAGCTCTTACCTGTTGCTTTAGATAAATAGACCATTAAAGCCTGGAGAAGTCACTGCAGTTCTGTCTAGCATCTGCACAGCATGTTAAACTCAAGTCATCCAGCGTTTCTTACATTAAGACACTGTCTTGTGTTTTAATAATGTAATAATAATAAAGACATGCAGACTTGACTGGAAATTTTAAAATGTTACTTCTACATCACCATAATGTAAATTATAATAGTAGGTTACTTACTGTCACAAAGAATTTCAGTCTGCAGTAGTTTTTGTGTGAATGTGCAGGTGCTGCACTGCCCATCCTGACCGTTAGTTTCACTTCTACTTGCAAACTAGATCATGTCTCTTATTTCTTATTTTAAAAATTTTAAGGTTTTGTGGAGGCACATTCAGAGTTTAAGATGACTCTTATTCACTAAATGATGCCAAGAATTCATATTCAGCCAGATCCTAAAGCTGCTGTTAACTATTTTATAGCCCCCAATTATGTGAGTAGGAGTCATATTCTTTATCTCCCTATGTATGATTTTGTATTTAAGTATGTTGTACTAATCGAATAAACTCAGTCTAGAAAACAATCTAGATGTTTGTGTAATTATTTTGATTTTCATTAAAGTAATTTACCTAAAATTTCAGATTATGTAATCTGATACAGATGTTCTGATGCACCTACAGGTGAATCCCTCTCTGACATTTATTGTAGCAAAAATCAGCCAAATACAACTGATCTCAGTTGAGAGAGCGAGAAAGGAAAGGAAAAATAAAGAAAGGCTGAGCTGCTGCTTCCTTTCTGTGGTGAGAAGCTCTTCACAAAAGGAAAAAGGCTGGTGACAGTTACTGTTGTTTTTTCCCCATCTGCTACTGTTTGCCTCACTCTTGATACACTATTTAGAAGTGCCACAGCTTTGAGAGAGAGGCTTTGATGTGAAAGTCAGGATTTACACTGTAGTAACATACTGCGTAGGCTGTGTGTTCCTGGTGGTAATCTTGTCTCTCCTTTCCCTTTCAGGCCACAAGCTTGTCTATATTGCAGCCTGTAGTTCTGTCTTTAATTTAAATTAAATTAAAAAAGAATACCCCACACTTATGAAAGAGCAGAAGAATATGGTTGGGGAAAATGTTTATATTAGAAGTTTAAAGAGTTTGGGCTACATTAAGCTATAGCTGTGGTCAGGAATTTTGCATATTTTAGTGTTGGATTTGCACCACTGGAAAATAAAATGCCTGGTTGGCTCAGTGAACGGCCATGGTTTGCAGATGTGAGAACTTCTCAGGTGCCAGTGAAATCCACCACAGCTCTGGAAAATTATTCAGACACAGATGAAGACCTGAGTTCATCCAAGCCTTGGTGTCTTTATTGAGACTAACCCTGCAAGTAAGTACTAGTCTTGATGGGTTTTCTGAGAATTACTTGTTTGCAAGAGGGTAGAAAGGAGTATTTCTCTGTTCTGTTCTGTGCAGAATTACTGATAATGGGTTTGCTTCTCCTTTAGAAACACTACAAACCATTTTACCTGTCTTCTAGAAGCATTCAGATTAGCAGTAGTAGATAACTGTGGCCAACTGAAACCCCATAATATTTATTTTGAATATTAGAATATTTATACCCAGAAAAGTTGCTTGCATGTTTTTTAAAGTTAATTTCTACTTAAAATGGTAAGAATAAAAGGGATATTTTAAAATAGAAAAAGAAAATGCAAATACCACAACAAGCACACATTTATTTTGTAAACCGAATTTTGACTGGTTGACTGCTTATTACTAGAGTACAAACTAGAGTGTTCATCCCAGACTTTACAGAAAATGGTATAGTTTCACAGATTCTTGCAAAGCAAACAAGATAGAAGTACTAAGTCTGGTTTGAAGAAAGCTGGCGACAACGACTGTGCCAGCTCATTTCAGCTGTTTTAAAATCATGTTCTTTAATTTTCCTATGGGATTATGGAAAATTTAAGCAGTTGTAATTTAAGACTTTATTAAGGAATGATCTTGCAAAAGTGCTGTAGAAACTGCTTTCCTAAATTATTTTTCTATTTTTTTTCCTATCTTCATCCAGCCAGGTGGCTTTTTTTTTTTTATTCTGAAATTCTGTAAAAATCTCTTAACAGGAGATAAAAGACAGGGCTGGAATCTTGTCTCTGCTAAGCCTATGTGGTTGATTTACTTACAAATCTTTCCTAATTAGATTGTGAGGGATAGTATGTGATTACAGTTTAAGGACAGGATTTCCCAAAAGGAATTCCTTTTACAGGAGACCATCAGGTTTGTAATTTTATTTTTTTAAAAAAGCCTTGATGACATTATCGTAGAAAATATTTTTTTCAATTTTTTAAGTTGTTTTTATTACACAAGGTCCATTCCTGTGACTGCCTAGCTACAAGTGAAATTGAAATCCATGTAAAAAGTAACTTCTGTGTTTTTGGCCAGATTTCAGGAAATCATTCACTCTTTAGAGAATATCCATAACTCCCCCAGCAGATACAGCAAATTCTCCTAGGCAGCTTGCCAGACTGTCAGGATGATGGCTGCTATCTCAGATCTCAGTTAGCACATTTTGGTCTTCAGTGAAGATTCCCAAAGCTCGTTACATCAGTCTTGGCACAGCGCATCAAGGAAGCATGCACAGGATCATGACTTACATGAATGCATTTCTCTCTCAGGCCCTGAATAAAATCTCTGGCAATCAGGCAGAAAAAAAAACATACTTCCCTTTCGTCTTGTAAACCTGGGAACTGATTAGTTAAAATATCTCTATGGAATACATAAATTTCCAGCTGTAGGCAGGAAGAAAAGTTCCACTGAATATGGTATTCCTTTATGACATGTATTTTCTTTTAATTATGAAATATTTTGTATTATTATGAGTTAAAGTCTTCCATGACTGTAGTGATTATATGTACTTATTTCTACCATGCATATGATATTTCTTATGCCTATCTGGTGATATCTATAGTCCACATGCCTCTCTCTTACATGACACTCGTGACCCTGCACCTGAAGAAAGGATTCAAAGTCCTGTCCAAAGTATTCTGTCAAAGGAGTTGAAGAGAAAAACAACATTTATGGTACCACACTGACTGGTTTAATAAGGGAGATTAAAAGACCTTTTGCCAAATGACCATTGTGAAGTGACCAAATAAGACAATTCACTGTTATTTTGAAGGAAATATTTGAAAAAATGGAAGGAAGGGTTTGTTTGAGGTGGTTTACATAGAATGAAGTTTTGGAGGAGAAAAAGGGTTGAGCATTGAAGAACTCTATTCAGTTCCTCAGAGGGTGGAATAAGTAAACCTCAAGTAAACTGAAGAGATTCATCTGTTCAGTTCATGGTAAAATTTCCACAAAATTAAGTGCAAGATGCACAAAAATAAATAAATACATAGCTGATTTGCAAGAATTGCAGCATATCTAAACATGTCATACCTGCTTTTATTTTTATACTGATGTATTCATCAGTATCTAGAAAGTTCCATGCTTTGTGAAAGGAATACCATCATGTAAGAACTATCTGCAGTATTCGAAATGGGGGTTTTTTAGGTGATACGGTGCTATTACTGTGTTACTAAATTGTATACTCCTTTGCTAATGATATTAACATGACAGTATTATCCTGATTAGGATAATTAGGATACTTGTTCCCAGTATCTGATATTAACTTAAGTATTTTTTTACATATTGATCCATATTTTAGTTAACTGGCTTTCCTATTCCCTGTTACAATTCTGTTTCCCTGACCTGAAGGCAGCACAGACCTGTGTCCTAAGAAGTGGAAATATGCTGTTTGGGAGTACTCTACAGTCTATCTACAAAATCAAATATATATTTTTTTTTTAAAGTAAATGTCAGAGGTAGAATTAACTGTCCAAACCAGAATAAGAAAGAGAGAAAATGTCCAGTCAAGCTGAGTTAACCCAAGCAGTTAAATGGAATTTAGGAGATTTTACTGTTAAACACATCAAAAAGGGTTGTGTTTTGAATGAGTAATTTAAAAGGGTTTGGCTGCAACATGTTTGTAGATTGTTAATCAGAAGTGCTCTAAAGAAACCATCTGGACTGCTAGATGGTTAGAAAGGATGCGTGGCTAACAGAGTTGCTGGCCCTCCTGTCTCCAGAGTTGCTGGATATTCTACATTGAAACTGTTTGTCATCTTGGTCTTAAGAACATATTCTGGACCAAGCCAGAAAGAGGGAAAAATATCTCTTAACCAAGGTCTGGCTGAATTTTGAACAGTTAATTGAAGGCAGGATGGCCTTGAAGATAAGAAACAGGATGGTTTTATTCTTGGATTAGCTTTCAGCATGCTTGGGCAATTCATTTAATCTCTCAATGTTTAAGTCTCCCATCTGTAAAAAAGATATAATAATAATACAGGCCTTTTAAAAGTCTTTTAAATCTACAGAAGCTCACCAGTGGTCTTTTATGTCTCAGAGAAAGCTTACTGTTGTTCCTTCTTCTGTCTTGTTTCCTGTTTGTTTTTCATTTTTATTCTATCTGCCTTTGTTTTGAATACAAATTTGCTTTACCAAATGAAGCCAAATCTGCCATTTACAACACCTCCGTGAACTTTTAATCAGAAGGGGAAGCTGAGCCTTAGATGATCTGATTACTGTAGAAGTTTTCCAGGTCTGAGAGCGGCTGATAATGCCATTGCAGTGCCTGTCATTTCCCACCAGCTGCTCTGCAGGGGAGATTAAGGGTTAGAAGTGACATTCTCTGTCCTGCTCTCCTTTCCTTTCCTGTACACGAAATTAGGCACATGGAGAATTAGTAACAGCAAGACCATACTCATGCGTATCTAATTCCTGTCAGATAGCCTATACCCTTAAAAATAAATCCTCAAATCACTTGAACCTCAGATTGCTCACCCAAAATTAAAATGAAGGAAAAACATCAGTTAATACAGTTTGAAAATAGTCATAGAACTATAGTTCTATAGAACCTAGAATAGTCCTAGAATTTCAGTGAACCCCAGTGAACTTTCTCTTGCTTAGATCAGATGAGACATGCTTCTACTTTCTCTACGCACTAGAGCTTCAGCCATGCAATGTCCAGTCTTCCTCAGTAGGGAGTTTATGTCTTCCAAGTTCTGCATCACAGACATTTTGATAAATTTGTAGAGATGCCCTCTTTCATAAATGCACCTGATGAAGAGCAGGATTCCGCTGCTGAATTCAAAGTCTTCTGAGTGAAGATTCCTATATCTTTACAGGCATGAATTACATTTTCATTCCCATCCCCCCCAAGCTTTCAGTTTTAATTCCATTTAAGAGGTTCCGTTAGACATTTCCCTGTAAAAAGTTGAGCAGAGGTAAAACTAAGCAGGGCATTTCCTAGATACACTTTTACTCTCTGTCAGTCTTCAAATTCCCTACCTGATTTGCCTGGGTGGTTTTATTAAGTCATATGATAATCACCAGTGAACTTGTTACACTACGTCAAATTTTCTGAACGACCATTAATTGCTTGATGTAACATCAAAAGTAAATTTATGTTAATATATATACTTCATAAGAAGAACAACTTTCTAGTCATCAAGATACTGTTAACAGAAAATACTGTGTACAATAGTAGACAAGGAATAAATATGGTCTTTTTCAAGTAAGTGGGAATCTGTCTAAAGATACCTACTTTATAAGAAATACCACTAAAATTATGGTCAGAGAAAGATATGAGATAAAAATCTCGTGGTATGAAAGGTGAAATACCACATGGGTTTTATTTTATTTACAACTCTGGAGCTTCACCGTTTGCTTTTTCCACGTTTCTGTAAAATAAACCAAGTTTCCTATTTTTCAGGCATGTTTACAGAGTCCACAAGAAAGAGTTGCCTTAGTGCTGGGCAAGACCAATTTTGTGGGAAGGACAACTATTCCTGATTAGTAACTCTTGTGTCTATATGTTTATTGTTTATTTTTTAAATTGTCAACATGGGTATTTTATTACAGTTCAGTAAAAACATCAGTATTATTTTTACTGTGATAGAAGAAATAGCAACACCAAAAATCTTTTGATTACATCACTTTGGGCATTTCAGGAATTTGTTGTTATGTAGGGATAAGCACTGCCCTCCTGTTCTTTTAGAATTTGTTTCAAATTTGGACTTTGATCACAAAGATCACGTTTCTAGTAGCCTCTTGCATTTCTAATGGTGAAACACATTGCATGACTGGGTTTCCACAGTTCTCATTTCCATGTTACAGAACAGCATTTTATAAGACATTCCAAATGAAAGGCAGCATTAGTCTCCTAAGTTGCATTAGCTGTGGAGTGGTCCCCACTGGCCTTCCCAAAGTGCAGCATTGGCAATTATTTTTACAATACTGCTGTAATTTTGCAAAAACATAAACCTCTTATAGAAATAAGGATTTATTAACACAGGATAATAATTTCTGTAGATAAGTATTGAAACCATCCATAGGACCTTACAAAAGAGATGTATGTCTAACTCTCACTGAGGAATAGGGTATCTTTGAAAACTAACAGACCTTTGCATCTAGATAGTTGGTCTAAATCTCCTGTTTAAGAAGAGAGAAGAGTAAGAGGGTTGTCAGACAAAGGGATGTATTCTTTCAAGCAACTAATTTGACTACTTGAATACAAATTACACTAGTAGCACAAGATTTTCCTGCCTTTTCAAGTGTAGTAACTTTTCTGGTTTAGAAAAGCTGCTAAATATAAAAGTCATGCTATTATTTGATTTTATATGATGGTATGAATATCCAGTATCCACTCTTTGAGGACGTTCTGGCGTACCAGCTACTCTTCCCATTTTTGTGTCATCTGCAAACTTGATGAGGGTACACTCTGCCTTATCATCCAGATTGTTAATGACATTAAACAGAATCCATCTGTGTTCATTTATAGCTAAACTCATTCATCATAGGGTTCTGTGGCTTTTTGGCCCATGGGTAAATAAGAGGTCTAAATTGCAAGTGTGAAGGTTCTAGGAATCAACAGAAGTCAGCACACCAGCTGGCTAATAATATGAAAATATGTCTTAAAATGGAAAAACTTCCTTAAATAAATATTTATCTTTAAGGTACTCAGGTCCTGCAAAAAAAAATCTGAAATCTAAGTCTTGGATATTAAGCCTAATATAATGCATAATGGGGGTGAAGAAACTGAAAATGGGATGTATGAACAAGAATATGCTGAACAGTGAGCAACCTACACTAACCCAAAGGGACACCCTGAGAATAAGGTTATGTATTAAATATCACCCCTGTCTGGACTTTATACTCCATTTACCATGGAGTGCAAAACACCATTCCTTGTTCCAAGGAACAGCATTGAGCATACACTTTAGCCATCCTTTTAAAACAATCACTTCTGTGAATATACATTTTACCTCATATATAAATGAGAAAAGGCATGCTACTGCTAATTTTCAGCTACTTGCTAACACTTAACTTAAAACTCTACTGAGACCTTATTTTTTTTAGTGCTTTTACAGTAATTTGATGACTTGTAAAGTGGCAGAGGAGTACTTGAGAGGCTGAGAACTAGGTGTTGTCTAATATTAACTGTTCATGGAATGAAGGCAGAGAAAATTTACAGCAGTAGTAGTACTGTCACTGTGGTGACTTGAGAACAACTTTATCCCAAGGCCAGGCTGCTGTAAATGCAAGAACAGCTTGCATTTGTAAGCTGAGATGCAGCTAACTGCAAGGTATCAGGATGATGAAGCTCTGTATGACAATAAATAAAACAATGCCAGGCTCCACACCTGCAAACTTGAGTGTTTTGTTAGAAAGAACCTGCACACTTTCAGCTTATTCCAACTAGCACTTTCTAAAAGTTAGCATAATCAGTTTTATAGGGTGTCAGTTTTTAGACATCTAAAAACCAGTAGACTGGATGATGCCTGGGATAACTGGTAATTACATGAGCTACTTGAAGACTACATTTCTACATAATTCCTATGTTATCTGACAATCCCTATTTGGGTCTTGCCCTGCTGTCACTTCTCTGATGCACCCTTCAGCTTTCCTCCTCTACGGCGCTGCCACCTTGGTTGCTTGTTTTTCCCCTCCTTGCATTCTTAACTCCTTATATTAATCCTTCTACTCCCAATAGCTTTTTATCCAAGTCTGCTCATCTCACTCCCACTTTGGCTCCAAGTTGGGCTTAGCTGGAAGAATAAAGCATGTCAAGAAGCCCCAGCAGAACAATTCTGAGCCTAACATAAGCAGACATTTCCTGTATACCTGATACCTGGATTAGTTCCATGATACAAGGATGACAAATGGCTCACTAAATAACAGGCTTCATAAATACATTATCATGTCAATGAAATGTTTCATAGCATTTCTGAAAAGGCAATAAGAAGTTAACTGTAGTGCAATTCTCTGCTGAGCTTCACAGTCAGACCTAGTTCTAGGTCCATGTAAGATGCTAAAAAACAAACCGGGGCATGATATCATCACCAGATGTTGGATATATAACTTGATGTATTTCTTGTGGTTAGAAAGCTGAAAAGCTGATCGAATCGTTATTCCCCTTTATGTAAGAGCAATGAGACATCTGTTAGAAATTGCACTAAGACCTTTGGGATTTTCAAATGCAGCAATGCAATTTTGCAGATGTAGCTAATTATACATTGCTAGATAATGAAGATTTAGGTTTTGGGGGTGAGGGGAGCAGAATGTATTCCATATTTTATTTTCTTAGTATTAGAACTGAATGTCTTCATAATTCTTGCAGAGGACAGGCTTGAAAAGGAAACATATTATTCAGTTTATTTTTTTTAAGAAGTGCCAACTACTTCTCTCACATTGATCTCTTTACACAGCATTTGCCGTGTAAATGCCACAGTATTTCAAAGAAAGGATGAACTGACTGTGGTAAAGAGTTGGCCTTACACAATGGCCAGTACACAAGAACAATGAAAGAATTTTGTTAGTGATGCGTAAAAATGTATTACAAAATAATATTTTAATCATTGTTGTTCAATCTCTAAAATGCAGAGACAAAAGAACTTCAGCTAAACTTGATATTCTCTTGACAATAGATGCAGATTATTTTCTTTGAAATTTAATAGTTAAAAAAAAATGCAAAAAATAATTTTAGTGGAAGATACAGGGCTAAAATCTAGTTTTCTTGAAATCCCAGTGTATATGTCCTAGAGCTAAGCTGCAGCATGTAAAGGAGAGGTAGACTCAAGACTGTAAAGCCTGCAAACACAGCTGGTCAGAGAGTTGTCTCTTTTAGAAGAACATTATCTACCCAAAGATATCATTTTTAGGCCTCCAGCTTGGGATGTTTGGTGAGGCAACTGGTTTTTACATTTGCTGCTGAAATGTGTATATCTTGGACAAAATCTCTTGTCTCTGACAAGTGTTTTTTGCTGTATATACTATCTCTTCCTTATTCCCAGCAGTAATTAAGAAACACCTTACCTCATTTATCTAACAAATTTCAGGTCAATTTGTGAAAACAATTCAGACAATACCTTATCTTAATGTGGGAGAGCTCTGGTGAGCCTCCAAAGACATTTTAAAACATTTTTTAAAAGTAAAAAGTTTCTCCTTTACCACCTGAGAAATCCTAAAGTCAGCTAGACAAAAGTATATATGTTTTCAATTTTTGCCAACAGGAGAAGGCCGAGATCAGCCATTTGCTCAAACAACTCTTGTCACCTGATATTCTGTGGATATAATGCAGTAACTTGGTAGTTCATAGCTTATCAATGCAAAAGGCAAAGATAAATCAGCCAGCAGTCTCGTCCCTTACAGTCCTCAATTCCATAGATTGGGATAGTTTGCTTGGATGATAAAGAACATCATGGCTGTGCACGTCCAGCCTCAGTCCTCCAGGGCAGTGACCATGGGAGACCTTGTGGCTGAGAGCTCTTCACAATTGTGAAGATTTACTCGAAGACAGAAGAATAAGAAGAATCTGAGACAAAAACTGAGGCAAGTATTTGATATGTGTAATAGCATGGGCAAAACTGAGGGATATTATAGGGCTGCTTTAAAGGCTTGAACTAAATATCCAGGTTCTGTAGACTGGTCTGTAACAACCCATGGCCTCTGTACGTAGGAAGATACACTATAGACACTCATTAACAAATGACAGCTACATAAGAGAAGCTCCATCTTGAGCCAACTTTGGCATTGCTTGTCATGGATGCCACCACCCTCTGAGGCCACACGGCCATGTATAAGCAGAGCAGCAAATTAAGCCCTGTGAGCCCTCTGCAGCTTAGCAGGGTCTCCTCGGGTGCTCCTGATCTCTGTCTAAGGCTCTGCTCCAACCAAAAGTTGCTGTTGGTGGATGAAGTCCACTCATTCTGCTCAGAGGCTCAGAGTTGCAGGACACAGGGTTCCTCTTTTCACCCTAAAGACAGACAGATGCTTATCTTTCAAAGGAGAGAATGAGGATTATGGAGTATTTTGTCACATTTCATCATATTAAGGGGAAGCAAAGGAAGACTTCAGCAAATTATATGACTCATGATATTTGTATATGTGAAATAGCTTGCCTGTTAATTTCAAATCTCGAAAACATTTGCAACAAGCTGAACATCCCTCTGTCTGGATAAAAATCGATTCTCTAGGCTGCCACTGGAACTCGGCCACTTTTTTTTGCAGAGATCTTTTGCTCTCAACCTCAAGTGTGTACTTTAAGCTTGTCTTTCCCAGTAAAAGAATTTAAGAACTTAAAACAACCTCCTGAATTTCCTCTAACTCCTGCTAAAGCTGTCTAGCTTTCACTAAATTGCACACAGATTTGAGATTTTGCTTTCTTCAGTTTCAGGTTTGCAGGACAGGTCTGAAAAATACATAACCAAATCCTTAATGTCCCCCCAAAACAGGACACTAGGCAAGCTACTGTGTGTTAATTTTAAGCCTTGCAAGTCTCCTGACATTTTTATTTCCTTGAAAGAAAGCAGCAATTATATGTTTAGCCATTTGTTTTGCAGCTGAAAAAAAATAAGAAATAATTTCTCTCTTATTAACCAGACCAGTGTGTGGACACCAGGGAGACCTTACAAACCAGCTTTTCTCAATATTTTACTTTCTTCCAGGTGGCTGAGGAAAATAATGCATCTGTTCCAAGTCTCAGCAGACCCACACATTACCGACATCACTGGAGCCCTAAACCAAACATGTTGTGTAAAGCTGGAAATGTTTCAAGAGTTCCCACAATTATGAATTCATCTGATATTCACTTGAGAAACGTAACAGCTTGGAACAAATTATCTTTTCTAAACTAGCTGTAGCTAGATTTTCCTCTGAGTGTATGTGTGTGCAAAGGGGTAAGAAGGCAGTGGGGTAGACAGATGGGTTGAACAGTGTCCTGTGCTGAGCCAAAAGGGACAGAGGAGGTTCCTGGCAGCCCAAGATCTGTGACTGGGAATGAGATAATAAGTTACCAGTCTGAGATTTTACTCTTCTCTGGTGGCTTGAGTTGTAGTATCCATTGATTTAAATTGTCAGTGAAAGATACATGAGGAGAGAGCAAGTTCACAATAACTCAAAGCAGAACCCTTCTGCTAGAATTAACTCCCTTGCTTACTTTATTGAAACTATTTATACATTATTTCATCAGGAACATCCCCCTTGTGACACACTTCACATTTTCAAGGATGTCCTGGGAAATCGTTATGACCTCATGGTAGATATTTTAGCTTGTTTCTACCTGGGGCACAGCCAGTATCATTCATGTTCTCTGTGATAGGGCATTTAATAGAAGGGTTGTTTTAGGACTTTTCAACAACATTTTGTCCCCATTTAAATATCATACCAGCCTGTTTTATTATGGCAACCTCATTTTCATGTTAGTTTTTCTTATTCGTTCATCTTTATGGATGACAATGTTTAAGCACTTTTATCTCTTCAGAAGTGTCTATACTTTTAACTGTCCTGTTATTATTTTGAGCCATAATACAGTAAAAATTGTTGTGTCAAATAATTGTGTTGTATCAACTTAGTATTTTAAAAAAAATCACTCCTTGTCAAAGATCCAGAACACCACCATTGCTTAGCAGTATACTTAAAAACACCTGTTCTTAAGTACTGTAGATAATACCTTTCTGAACATGAGGAAAATGATATGTGAGGGATAGGACCTAAGGGAAATGGCAAGATGCATGAGAAAAACAGAGAAAACAGGGAAAAGAAAGAAAGAGAAACTGTTGTTTTACTGTATAGAATGGCCTAAGTTGTTGATATAGCAAAGGCACTTTTATGACTTCTTTTTAAAGGTAATTGTCTAAATTATTTTAAGTTGCATAGCTTGAACTGATGCCAGCCTGTCTCTATTTAGACTGTTTCTTATTTTTAACTTATACCTGTTTCCAATTTATGTTTTATTGTAACCTCTTTTCAGTCTTTTTGTATTTATTTTCCCTTATTTCTATTCTTCATTAGTTCCCCTCCTCTTTTTGGCCAGGAAGTGTATGACTGGGGAGAGTAATGATCTTCAGTCTGCCTTTGTAATACTTCCTTAAGGCTCTCTCTCAGCACACGCAGGAGTGAAAAACAGCCCTTCACTTGGATACCTCTATCGGGTGCCCAGCTCAGGAAGTTATCAATATTTGCAGTCCTTATATTGGTTAATAGTGAGCTCTCATAATTCAAAGATCTTTCTCTTCTCTTGTCATGGTCTCCCCATGGTTCGTTGGAAGTGACAAAGTCCAGCGTAACCGGAGAAAGAGTACAACTTTGTGAGCCCAGCACTTTTTTTACTGTCTAAATATGTGTTTGTGTAATTGAAGCAACACTACTCATTCTCCTGTGACCCTGCAGATCTAGGGATTTTCACTGATTTTATAAGGTACACTGACAGACTTCATGCTGTTTGGGATGCCTGCAGCATCCTGCTAAGAGTAGCAAGAGGTGAGTTTTGACAAAGGGGAAAGGAGATAAAAGGATTACAAGAATGCATATGTCCTTGCTTTTAAGCTTTGTCAAAACTGGATCTTGCATCCATCTTCTTCCTTCTGCTGCTAACAACGTTCTTTCATGGACATGACTTTTCTGAAATCTGTGTTCTCCAGTGAGAGAGAAGTCGTGTTGGCAAGTAAATAAATGCAGCAAAATTAAGCAAGGGGGATTTGGATTCCCTGCTTCAAGATAAGAGTGACAACAACAAAAATGACTAAAAATTTCTGCCTCAGATATAAAAGATGAAAAATAAAATTTTTAGATTTGGAGACCAAATTTGTACATGCTCTTAATATTACCTAGAAGTAGACTACCAGATGGACATGGACGTGTCCTGGACAGATCCTGTTTTTCACCTGAAAATGTTACCTGAATGCGATTTGAGGATTACGGGGATATGTGAGGACTATTTGGCTTATGTTAGCCACTAACTATAGCTCCTACAATGGAGGCTAGAAGCACATTGTGTATATTGGGACTGCTGTATTAACTGTATTGTGCATACCGTTCACTGATATCTCATCTTTTTGATGGACCTGACTTATTGCAAATGTATACTTCTGCTCAGAGAGGTCAATCTGTGCATCGCATAAGCAGTGGGCTTCATGTGTCCTGGATCTGTGTCCAGCTTATTCTATTCATGTTGTGGAGCACATGTGCATGTACATCTGCTTAGGAGATGTCAGTCAAAAACTGCCTAGACAATGATTTACCTTACCTAAGACATGAGGAAGGGAATTTGCAGCCCTTCTGGTCTCAGAATCTTCAGTAGTTCAGTTACATCTGTTGCTGAATTCTGGAAGTGGTATACAGGAAGGAAGAATTTCTTTATTTAACAAACAAAATGCATTGGATTTTTTCTTCTTCCTTTTCAAGTAATGGGAGAGAGATATTTCAAGGGGCAATGACTGCTGAGAATGACAAAGTGAAGAATTTCTAAATTTGTATTTAGAGCAAGTGTTTCCTAGATCAGAAGCATAACATGAAGGGTCCCTTTCAGTGGTGGTCATTGCTCTGGTAAGCTGCAGGAAAGAGCTCTTTGACCTTTACAGTGTGAGACAAGAAAATACTTATAAGCAATCACGTATTTTTTAGAAAAGACTCTTTTGCTAGTTTAAGCACTGTGGGATGATCAATTAGTTATTTAGACAATTATTAAAATCAGGTATAATATATATCTGGCTATGAATTGTTCATTATTACAGTTATTAATATATGTTGTGTATAACATACACAGTTTAAAATGTCTGGTAGAGATATGATGTTCAAATGTAAAATCATGTTATGAACTTCAATTACTACACCAGGCGTTCATCTTCCCCAGCTAGTTCCTCCAATTCTCTGCTCAAAATTCATGCTCCAGATCCTCTTCCTTTCCCCTGTGTTCCTCGGGAACATTTCCTTCCTGCTCTCTGAGATCTCTACAGCAGAAACAACATGATTCCCTATCTTCAGTATACCAAGCTGCTCTTTTATACATTCAGTTAGGAGCAATTCATATTTTTTTCATTTGTGAAAATTCACATAAGATAATGCTGTGACAAGCAATTCAACTTAGTGAGCTCTGACAGGAATGCTGCAGATATGTTATGCAAATGGTAGTAAGTATTTCTGCCCTGGAGTAACGAAATCCCACTCATGCCTGGCAGTGGCTTGGAGGCACCTCTGAACATGATGGATGTTGGGTGCTGAGCAAAATGATGAGATGGTCATGGGAGAAAGTGAGAATTTAAGAAATTAAGAAACAGCAGCAGAGCCACCTACAGTGCTTAGGAAGTATTTGGAGAACTGCTAGTATGTGGTAATTTTATTACGATCATTGTATTACTTAGAGCCATGGGATTTTGTTCAGAGGATATCCAATTAAGAACCCTGAAAGAGGAGAGATTAGTCTGCGGAAGCCTTGGCAGTAGCAAGGAAATATTAATTACAGGCTGAAAATTACCTCTGTACCTCAAGTCCCACCATGAAACCACAGAGCCTTGGGCCAGCTCTTTATTTTTCATCCCCTTTGTGACACTTGGATCTCTGTTTGCATACTTAAAGTTATAATGACAGTGTACGTTATTGCTAGGAGGCTGCAGAGATCATGCCTTTTCCTTGCTGTAGTCAGGAAGGGTCTGTTTTTCTCATAGCATTTTTTTCCACTTGTCCTCAGAACAACTTATTGCTCCAGTGGTTACCATAGGGACTAGAAAGACATTCAGCATATTCTTCCACAGTGTTTTCGCAGGCTGCGCTACGAGCCTGCACAATTCCAGTAGTGTGACACCATGTTATCTTTATTTATTCAAGACTTATCTCCTTTCTTAAGGAAAAATGCATTATGAATTCTGGACAAGTTCACAAGAAGCAACAAGAAGCACTAGATATCTCATTAGCTCATTTTTTTTTCCATTTCTTTCTTCATTCTTTAAAAATATTTTTTTTTTAAAGGAAAAAAGAAAAGAAAATAAGTCACTTCAGCCCTTGTAAAAATCTCTGGATCTAAAAGTGGAGATTGCCCTAAAGCTAACAGAATTGTAATTACTTTTCTCTTACCCTCTTAGACCTACAAGACATACAGATGTAATCAAGATTAGAGAAAGTTAACACAAAGGCCATTTCATTTGTGTTCTGGGAGTAATAGAACAAGAATTCTTCCTTGTTATTAGTCATTAGATCAAAGCTACATTATACAGGAATGTTGTATTTATGTTCTAAACTTGGATTTCACTCAACAAATGGCTTTAAGCTCAAGCTTTGGTGATTAAATTAGATACTTAAAATCTGATTAGGCACTTTAATGAAAAAAAAAATTGCTTGACCTATGGTTCACTTTTATTTCTGCCCTATTTTACTGCAAAAAATATTTTTTTTTCAAAAGTACCCTGGTGAAATATGGTCCAGCTTATTTTTCACTGCACCTAATCATTTATATGTCAAGTCATTTTGGATGTTTCAGTGCTAGAGCAAAGATGCAAGACACTTGAAACTGTCCTCTGATTGGCCTACAAAATTTCAGGGATCTAAAATCACTCTGCAGTTCAGAAACTCTTACCCTATCTTTGAAACAGTGCCCGCTTTAAGTGGAAGCTAGTTGTAAAACCATTCTGTGGCTCAACCAGTAAAAACTCTATCCCTAGCATTGTGATGTTCTTAAATGTTTTCCTTAAATGTGCTAGGCTGTGGCATTGTAATACATGGTATTCTTATCCCTTTGGAAATAAAGGGAAATTGAAAAAGCTCCAGAAAGTCTACAGTCCAAACTCGTCCCTCTCCCTGAAGCTCATTTTCTTATGTGAATAACTGTATGTCTCAAGCTAGATGTTCTCTGAAGCTGACCTTCCCTGGGTGTCCTTTGTAAAGCCAACTGCGTTTTTCTTCTACTGTGGGGACACTTTAAAGGCTGTTTGTCAGATGGTCCAGCCAAGAGAGAAGAAATAAGGCTTCATTTCTGGGCATGGGTCAGGAAACAACAGCAGACCCAGCAGAAATCTCCTATTTACAGAAAATTTCCCCTAAGAAGGGAACACTTTCCTAAATACACTTACAAAAGAGATGTGACTGTCTAAAGTGCACTGAACTTCTAGCTTTCCCCATGCAGTCTCCAGGCTAATGAATTTTAGCTCTGCACTGCAGAACTATGCTGTACCCCAGCTAGCATAGCCTTTCCTGCTTCTCTTCCCTATTTGAGCCTTACAGCATATTTTGCCCCTGGATTGGAATACACAGCATGTGTTTGTGTGGAGATCTTCACATCTTCAACATTTGCTGGACACTCAGCAGGAAGCAAGTTGTGTGCTTAAGCTGATAAGCCCTCACATCCCTGACTCTGTGAGCTGTTCGCACTATGAGGTTACGTGAGAATTCATGCAGGCTTGGATGTGACGGGCTTCTAAAAATATCGCACTCCAATGTACACGCACACTGACGGCAGAAATGCCAGACATTCCTCACTGCTCAAGGCTTTCTATTGAATGTGTGTGTGTATGAAAAAGAAACTAGTTCAAGGAATAAAATAACTTCCCAGTAAGACGGTACTGTAAGAATTCATTTAGCAGTTTTTTTTGCTAATTGTTCATAGATCTTTTGGTTCCAAATAATCAGCAGCTGTAGCCTGAAGTACTATAGATCTTCTCCTGCCCTTGGCTATTCAGTCAATTTGACTAACCGTGAAAGAAATCAAACGAGTGACTGAAGCAGGGCTACAGTCAAATAAAATTTGCTATTGAAACAAAAGTGAATCTGCTTCCCTGACAGACTTTCCATGAACAAAAGGGTATTTGTTTTCCCTTTGGTACTCACGGTGGCATGGCTTTCATTAGAAAGTTAGCGGGCCAAGGTTACAGTTTTACTGGATTGCCAGCCAGCTTTTGCAGCCAAATGGTTTAAAGCAATCCATGAGAGCACAGCTGTCTCATAGTACAATGAGGTGAGGAACACATGATGAATAGCTAAGTCTGTGTCTTTAGGTGAAGTGGGGAAGGAGAAGAGATCACCGAGGCTATTGCAGAATGCAAGTAGTACAAATTATTCTGAGAATTTGCTGTCAGTTAAATGAGCTATGCATCTGATAGTGCCTGAAAGAACAGATGGGTTGAAACTAGGATGTCACATCCAACTCATCTTATCTGTGGCCAAGAAGGGAGGGGAAACATTTGAATTCACAGCTTCAACATCACTCCTATGCTTATGGTTTCCAGTAAGATCCCAAAGCTGGAAAAGCCTGCTTCCCTTTTGAAACGCAGCCAGATTCTCAAAAAGAACAACCCTTCTCAGGAGATTTCATGAGATTTATGGCCAAATCACATAACTGTTAAAAAAGTTTTTGGCATGGCTGGGTCTGCCACCAACCCAAACTGTAATTCTGGTAAGCTTAAATCTTCAAGCTTAAATCAAGACCAAAAGTCTTTCATTCAGCCCATATTTACTAGGGAATATATCTGATGTTTTGCTGTTGGTAGAATTGTCTATGTTTGAATTCAACAGTAGTGAACAAATCATCGCAATTCAATAAATTGAATTTTATCTGTCATATTTAGGGCTTAATAGTGCTATGTGGAATCAATTATTTTTAAATTGTATCATTAAAAACAGTCAAGTCTGTGTTAAATCAAGAGTATGTTATTCTTTGTTCCTTCAAACTTTCCAGAGCCCTGAGAGAACCCACAGACCTTTCTAGCCCTACTCAGATTTTACTGAGCCTCCCCCATGCCTGCCTGTAGGCACAGAACCCCATTTCAGCTCATCCCAGGGCTCTCTGTCCCTGCCCAAACTATTCTGCAACTCTGTCTCTTTGCAATCATTTCCATGGCCCCATCTCTTTTTTTTTTTGCCTGATGGGATCCCTGGTATCAACCATGGGCCTGGAGTTCGGGCTGTTGACGAACCCTGCTACCAGCCCACGTCTCTGCCCGTGGTGCTCAGCTCCTGTGGGACTGCGCCTTGTTGGTGATGGCACGGCTTGCACTGGATCACCGCCTCCTATGCCCTTAGGCAGCAGCTGGCCCTTGCTACTCCCTGACATCAGATTTTAACAAATTAATTTCTTTTTTTTTTTTCCTTTCAGACAGAAGTACATTTTGTATACAACTTTGCAGCACCATTTAAATCTCAGCTGACAGTTACACTCTGATGCTACCTTTAAAGAAACAGAGAGATGGTCAAGCTTCTTCATGAAACGATTTGTGTAGCGTGCCTCTGTTTCTGACTCAGTCAGCTCTTTATGTGGTGTAAACATTTTTTGTATAAATGCAAGCAGATACTCAGTATAGGGGAAAAAAGGTCACAAGATTTGTCAGTCCTCCATATTTGGCAGTAGTTCCATGTTTCCAGACAGCCTTCTCCTGCCAAAAGTCTAGCTCATGAGGGTTAGTTAGTTAAGCAGTAGTGATAGACAAACTTGGCTGCATGGACCCTGCTCCTGATGCAAACACATGGGAGAAATAAATCATAGTAGGGATCAGCACCAGAAATGGCCTTCTGTCTTTCTCTCCTCCTTGTTCTCTTCATTACTCTTAAAGGCAGAAGAGATTAAGTCATGCTAAGTTTTCTCCTTCAGCCCTATCTAGTTTTCTTTATGTACCATGTTTTTAAGACCTCCAGTCATTGTTGCTTGTCTGGAGTGATCCACATTCTTCTTGATCTGCACTGCCCAAAAATGGATGCTGTACTCCCACTGAGGTCATACTACTGACAAGTAGAATGAAAGAGTTATTTCATGTGTTTTGCAAACAAAACTATTCTTTATCTATCCCAGTATGGTGTGTTCTGGTTTTTGCAGCAGCCTAACATTGAATCATTTTCAACTTGTGTCTCACTGTAGTTCAGAGACCTTTTCCTGTAGCACCAGAGATCATAATTATTCATCCTGTCATTATACAGCTGGTTGCTCTTACTTTTGTATCGAACTTGACATTCATTCTTGCTGAATTGCATTGTATTCTTCCCCAGACAATTTCTCTAAAACTGCTCAGTGATTCTGCTGTGAGCCTATTTTTAGAACCACTCTCGTTAGCGGACAGTGGCTAAAGCCACTGTCACTGATGCCTCATTACCACAGGTAAAGTTTGCAGTGCCACTTCTGTCACACTGCATTAGGGTAGCCCAGACACTGATGGCACCAAAGACATCTCCATTTAGATGCTTGGGAGTAGATATCTACAGGCATTTTACATGCTTAAACTTCCACTGTAGGCAACGTCTACTGCAGGCAATGAAGATACTATTCAGTGTAATTTCTGAATATTTGAGGATTGTTTACTTAACCAGCCCATCAGCACAGTGGTTCTTGAGTGCCATCTGAGATGCCCTAGGCTGACCCAGATGTCCACAGCAGAATGACAGAGGGTGGACAGGAACTTGGGGATGTCTGTGCCCTGCCAGATGGCAGCAAGGTGTCAAACAGGAAATCCTAGAACCTTCAAATGGCACTGGATCCCTCTGATAAACTGAATCAACCCCTATGCATTTAATAGATGGGGAACTGAAGTGCTCTCCAGACTCCACTGACAGCACACTGTAGAACTCCATACACTGTAATTGGAATTTAGCCTGTCATGCTGATAGATACTTACGCATTCTAATTGCAAACTTAAGATCCTAATATATACTAGCAGGAGGAGGAACTCCATTGCTGAGAGGGGAATGTTCTTTTTCATCCTCACGTAAGTACAATGTAAACACTTTTTTCACAATTCCTTCCTTCTCTGAAAACAGAAAATGGAATGCTGAGATTACAAAGGAAAAGGCAGAGATTTCACGAAAGTCCTAGGACATGCTGTCTTAGATGAGGGACTTTCTCCTAGTTACAGAGAAAAATTAAAATCTGTAATGAATGGTAAGTTGAATTTCCTTGTGAGCAGCATTTAAAGGCACAAGCTGTTCGCACACATTTAGTGAGGGGTACACAATCTCAGCTTTGCTCAGTTGAGTTACTTGCTAAAGTCTAAATAATGACTGGGAATTTTCCTTCAAGTGCAATGATCTTTTATAATCTAAGATCAATTTGGTCTTCACTTGGTAGAGAACTTCAGGAATGCCCAGTGTTCCCTAACATTAAACATTTTAAAATATTCTGAATTTTAGTCATTGGGGTTATTTTCATTCTAAATGAGAAAAAAAAACATTTGTAATCAATTTCTGGATAGCTTGTAGTGTTTCAGTTTCAGGGATGATAGCTACAAGCTCCATAGTTTTCTGGGTAATGCTTTCAGGATATCTCTTTCATGTAATTATTTGCTCACTCAGTTCTTCAGACTCATTATCGAAATATCTTAATCCTGATCATCAACTTCAGAATGTCCCTAGAATGGACAGCAGTTAGCTAGATGTCTGGCATGTACAAAGCTCATATAGAGTGATTAACTTTAAGCTTAGCTGATCACTCTGTATTTTCTTTTGTATCACTCTGTCCAGAAATAAATTATTTTCATCTTTCTGTCACACTCCTTAAAACTGAAGGAAAAATCATTTTTCCAGGGCAAAGCATGGAGTTCATAGAAACAAAGTTTTGTTCTTGGTCACTAAGAATTAATCTTCCATAAGAAATGTTCCAGACTATCCGAGGGAGGTGTTGTAGCTGGCCATGCCTGGTGTGAGGCTAGAACCTGTGTCACAAAGAGGAAGCAATGGGTGACCGTGGTCAGAGACTGCATTCTGTGAGGAAAAGCAGCACCTATTTTCTGAACAGCCCTGCTGTTTTGAGAACTTCACTACTTACCAAGGGCCTGGATATAGAATGCTGCAGAAAAATTACTGAGGCTCGTCTGGTACTAAAATGACTTCTCTTTGCTACAGTGGATGTTGTTTCATTTGATTTTAGCAAGCCCTTAATGCAATTTCACATATCATTCCTACAAATTTGTTCTTGTATGGACTGAATGGAAGGAATTCTTTGGTCTCAAAGGACAGTGCTCAGTGGTTTACAATCTAACTTGTGGCTGATTACGAATAGTGTTCCTGTGGGACTGACGCTGAGTTCAGTCTCAGAACTTGGACATCCTGGGGGACAGCAAATTGTACAAGTCATCTCTGCATGCTTGCAATGCAGGACCACTACATACTAGGCTGCATTAGTCAGAACCTAGTTACCAGGTCAAATGAAGTGAATATTCCCCTCTACCTTGCATTCATTAAAATTGTATGAATGTGGACTATTGTGTCCAGCTTGGGGCCTTTCAGTGCAAAAGAAGTATTAATAGAGTGGATCAAGTCCAACAGACATCTGTGAAGATAATAGTGGTCTGGTGCATAAAGTATAAGAAGAGTTTAAGAAGAAAGATGGACTTATTCATCCCTGTGAAGAGAAGGAAAAGGGGAGATAATAAATTTTATATTCAACCACCTAAGGAGAGGAAGACAGATTTAAAATCTTCTTAGATATGGTCAGTGAAAGGGAAATTACAGCTGGATATGAGTATAATATTTCCATTGTGACAGTGGTTAAGCACTGGAGGAGGCTGCCCAGAAAGGCCATGGGATCTTCGTCCCTGAGGCAGTCAAAACTCAACTTGGCAAAGCCCTCAGCAACCTGACCTGGCTTGGTAGCTGGCTCTGGTTTGAGGAGGTGGTTGGACTTGTGAGCCTCCAGAGATACCTGCTGTCATAGTTTAGCCCCACTTGGGACCAGACTACACAGTCTCTCTCTCACTCCCCCCACCTCTCTGAGGGAATAGGGAGAGATAATAGAAGGAAAAGACTCAAGGTTTGAGATAAGGCCAGAGAGAGAGTCACAAAGTTACCGTTACGGGCAAAACAGACTTGACTTGGGGAAAACTATTTGTTTATTATTAAAACCAAAGCAGGACAATGAGGAAGAGAACAAGATAACTTCCCCTTACTCCTTCCTCTTCCCAGGCTTAACATCATCTCTACCTCCTTCCCCACATTGAGTGGCACAGGGGGAAAGAAGGAATGGGGGTTCTGGTCAGTTCATCACACGTTGCTTTACACCACTCCTTCCTCCTTGGGGGAAGAATTCCTCACATACAGTCCTTTGTGAACTGCTCCAGAGTGGGTAATTTCTTCCATGGGGTGCAGTCCCTCCAGAATGGCTGCCCCAGTGTGAGCTCTCCACGGGCCACAGTCTCCTTCGGGCACCCGCCTGCCCCAGCGTGGGGTCCTCCACGGGCTGGTGGATCTCTGCTCCTCCATGGGCCTCCATGGGCTGCAGAGGGACAACCTGCTCCACCATGGTCTTCACCATGGGCTGCAGGGGAATCTCAGCCAGGAGCCGCATTACTCCTCACTCCCTTTCTTCACTGACCTTGGCGTCTGCAGCCGTTCCTCTTACCAGAAATTCTTCACAATGCACAGGCCCATCACATCTCATCTCCTCTCCACTTCCTGCAGCCGGGCTGGGCCAAGTTGGGCCCAGACGGCCACCTGGCGGGAGGCCAGAGGGTGAGGCCTGCAAGGCCCACAAGGCTCGTGCCTCCCCTCTCTGCCCTTGCTTCAGCTTCTTCACATCTTCTTCCTTTTAATTTTTTCATTTTTTTCCCCTTCTTAAAAATATTATTGCAGAGGCATTATCAGGGAACATTCTGCTGCCAAGTGGCTCGGCCCTGGACAGCAGCGGGTCCACCCTAGGCCTGGCCGAGTCCACTGGACAAACAGGAGCAACTTCTAGCAGCTTCTTACAGCTTCTTACCGCCGCCCCCCGCCCCCGCTCCAAATAAAACCAGCACACCTACTAACCAAAATTATTTGACTCTAAACAACATGCAAACCAAAGCAACGCTAGATTTTAATTTCTTTAATATTGCTTTCACACTTTTAATTAGGGGACTGAGGGACAGAAGAACAAACAGAAGGGTAGGAAGCACCAATAACTGAAGCTAATTTTTTTTTTTATTGAGAAAAACCCCAAAAGTCCATGGCAACAGCTGACATTTAATTAATTCAAACACCCCTAAGTAAAATTAATAGCATTTTTTTTATCAAACCTCTCTATCAAGTTTATGGTGTATTTATTTCTTATATGACACTTCATTACTGTCAACCATGAATGGAGAAACTTGACAGATGGCAAAAGAACAGCAGTTCACTGGTAGAACTGGGAACAAAATATGTTCTTCCCTGTACAGTGCTCAAAGCTTTGGACAATTTTGCCTATTTCCTGTCAGGAGTGTTCTTTTTTTAACTGCTGTCAGTTTTAATGGATACTCAAAACTAGGTGAACGCTGTGCATGTTCACATGGTCAGCTTGCTAGGTCATGTTAGAAAGCACTTCACTGGCCAGTGTCATTGCTGATGTTACTTCTAATTTATTGGTCTTAAATGACATTCAAGTCATCTGAGTCCCCATATTCCAGTAAATTTCTGATTCTGAAAAAAAAAAAAACCAAAGAAAAAGGAAGGCAATACATAGACTTTGTTTTTTCTCCCAAGATCCCAGCATAAAATAGAAAAGTGAAGAAATAGCCAATATAGGAAAAGGCTCTTCTGTTCCAGCTGCTCTATTATGACAGCTTGAGTCCTTGAACGCTCTGTCTCCTGTTAAGCTATTCCTTTTCCTGTCTTATTTTCTCTGACCTGACAGCTAATTTGCTGGCTCCCTATTCACTTCTGCCTTCCTTCAGACTTTTTTTCACAGCCTGTTTTGTAGCTTTGCTATCCTTTCTGCTCTCATTTTTGGATCATGATGGTGTGGATACTTCTGGCAGGTTATTTTAATTAATCATGTCTGTGCATCCAACCTGCTTTACTGTAAGACCTCTCTGAGGAAAACATACAGTGGGATTCCATTTTTCCTGGCAATTTTTTTTGAGCTTTAGTAGATTCTCAGGAAGTTTTGACAGGTCTGGATATCTTACTATTTGACTCTTTGCTTTTTCATTTGTCAGTCAAACAGAGAAACCCAAAAGCCAGTCACAGTTGGTTGACTTGCACAGTGTACATGACTTATTTGGATTTATATTTTTTCCCTGTTGGCTGAATGCATTTCTTATAATTGACTTTCTGACTTGGATGCGTACACCAACTTGTTTCCCACCTTTTGCATATCCATTTGTTTGTACGAACATACATGATGAAAGATCATAATAAACAATGGGTACAAAACTGCCAAATTCACGATGTTAAAACTGTGAATAATTGTGGGAAATGTTTGTGAAGAATGCTAATAATAGTGAAAGCAACAAAAGATTATAATTATTGTCAGACAACTATGTGTGTGTTTCACTCCAGCAGTGGCTGGAAACAGATGTTTCAGCCTGGTGTAACAGGCTGCTGTGGCAGATACTACCTATGGAGAAATTCCTTCTCCTTCAGCAGCTGGAACCTGGTTCATACTTTAAAACCTGAGGACTTATATATCAGAGAAAAGCTGTCTGAACCTTTTCTGTCCTCTGGATAATTTTACTGTTCTTACAAAGGTCCAATACTTTTTGGAAAACAGCTAAGCTATTTGGCTCCAACAGTGTCATGTCTGAATCTTGTCAAAACGTATTCACTCTTCACAGCCCATAAAACATATGGGAATATCTCATGACACAGAGTAAATTCAAATTAACAAAATTCATGTACTAAAAACAAAATAAAATGCAGTTTTCAGTGCAGAGAAATTCTGGTAAAGTTGTGAGCTGGGATAAAAGGAAGATCTGGATTTCTCTGTTTAGCACACAGTAAGTGAACAGCATTGGAGCAAAAGTGATGACTCAGTATTGTTAAACAGAAGTATTAACATCAGTCCCCAAAGGAAATAGCTTGTTTTTAATCCCCATATCCAACTCCCACTTACAACAATAACAGCTACAAGTGAAGATCTGGGATAATAAAAGGTTGTAGGTGTGCCAAGATGATTGCTTCTTGGAAAATTAGAAAATATATGCACTGTGGGTAATGTCAATTTTCTTAATTCTAAAAATATTGATCATATAACCATAGAACCAGTTAAGGAGCATGGGCTTCACTATCAAAACATAACAGAAATGTATAGATTTTTGGAGGAAAACAGAGAAGGAAAACAGCTGGTAAAATACAGTACTTTGCTGAAGATGATTGTTTCAGATATGGAACTCTGATAATTTTGGATGAGATCCATTCCACCTAAAACATCCATAGCAATAAATTAAATAGAGCTATAATAATTCCAGTTTGCAGTTTGGATGAAGCCACCCTCCTTTGGTGCATGTTTTATTTTAGACTATTAACAAAACAAATAAAACTTTCCTGCAAGCAGCCAAATCTCTGTCTTCACTTTGTCTCACCTGATTACTTGAGGAACACCATAGGAAAGTGATGACTTCTCAATTACTCTCCCAGCACAAGATCTGGCTTACTTCAGCACTCAGCATTTTGCCTTCAAAAGAGAATGGGAGGAAAAGAGCTACTCCATGCTTGTGTAGTTAAAGATTCCTCATTTGAACAAAATTGAGCCAAGAAGTCAAGTTTCTTTCCTGCTTGAGTTCTCTAATCATTAATCTGTTAGGCCAAAGAAAAATATGTCCACAGTATGGTTATACAGCCTGATTAAGAAAAAGCCAAGGACAGGCTGCATCCTTGCTCTGTGTACTTATAAAGGCAGACGTAGACTTCTAAATCACCCAAAGTCTTAAGAGGAAAGTGGGCTTGGTGTATGTCACTGGAGCTGCAGAAGGTGCTTCTGCTGGTCAGAAAGGCTGTCCCTTTTCTGGTTTAGGGAGGTGTCTTCATCCACTAAATGGGGAACTTAGGCACTGACTTTAGACAGGCAGACTTCAGGTTCACTAAAATCATACTTTAAATGCTATTCAGGTAGACTGTGCCGTGAGTTCATTAAATGTTCGTTTCATACCTATACTATTGTCATTATATGGGAGCCATCAGCAGGAAAAAGTTAGCAGCTCCCTGCCTAGACCACTCTAAGCTTGAAAGATAAAATAGAAAACTACAGGTTTCAAGATTTTTGTATACTGTCCCTTAGAAAGCTACTAGATTTGTTTTGCAGTGCTGGCAACTAATAAAGCCAGGGAAAAAAAAAAAAAGGAAGACAGATCAAAATGACTGAGAAATGTTCAAGGCTGACTCTGAAAGAAACTTAGTTTTTACAAAGGAAAAGGGCATGTTATGGCTAATAAAACTTAATAAAACTTATCAGGATCTCAATATGAAAAGTGGACAGAAAACTGGGTCTTATAGTACCAGAATAATTAAACCCAAAGCAAAGCTTGAGAATAGTCAAATAAAGTGACTTTGCTTTGGGAACAGTTAAAACTCATGGCAAAAAATCTGAGAGGATATTGGCTCAGGATCTGAGACATTAATTCTGAGTCTGTCTTTATTTGATCTAACACAAAAGGCTACATATTTATTAGGAAACTATGTGCCTGGGACTATCCTCTGGCACTGAGGCCAAGTGGCATGTAAGGGAATCCGTTATCATCTTAGCCACCAAAGCAGGGTGGCCATCCCTTGAGGTCAGTCCCTGGTCTGCAATATCACTCAGGACATGCCTGGAAATTGTTTGATAGAGCAATTGTTGGCCCAGGATAAACAGTGCCAGGGAATGTTCTAAGAATTTAACATGTTCAGGTTCCAGTGCCCAGGAATGTTCCCTGGCACTGCTTGATTTGTTAACACAAAAGTAGCCAAAAGCCTTTTGCTTTGGACACTTAGGATGACACTTGCGACACAATTAGCAACCGACGAGAGCTGTAGAAAATTCAAGCATTCATAGGAGAGAAATAATACAAAGGAACGGAGAAGGTGATAGATGTGGGGAAATATGAAAGTTGTGGTTAAAAATGTATTTTTTGTTTGATAAATCACTGAAAAAAAAATAGATACTGATTAATCTCATTTGAAATCATATTTTTCTCTGAGACAAAGAATAAGACTATGTTTTTAGGACTATCAGTCTGACGGCATTATGCCTGTCCATTCTGAAGCATTACTGTGATTCCTTCCACACATTCAAACAATACTGGCCATCTTTTTTTACATTTTCTGTATCATTTTATGGATGTACCATTTCTATAGAAAAATAGACCTATGGAACTTTAATTCTTATGTACTGAACTGTTCTTTCTCATAATCCTTATTTGTCTTGGGGATTAATTTTTGGTATTCTTTTCTTTCTCATTTTCCATTTTCTAATTTATATTTATCAGTATTAGTTTTCACAATTTTCTAGACGTTGCTCTGGTTTTATAGTTATATTCTCATTTTGTTTGTTGAGGTTTTTTTAGAAAGATTTCTTTCATGCTTATAAGATTATGACTTTCTGGGTATGAAGCAAAATATTCATAATATTGATTCCCAGTTATGATATGATTTTTCTGCTTAGATTCTTTCTGCCAGCTGACTTGACTCATAATTCTTTTCAACTTTGGGAAATGTCTCCTTTCAAAGCACTAATTGCATATATTACTACTTGGCTTGAGGAAGCAAATGTAATCAAACTTATTTTTTGCACTTATACTACCATTAATTTTTCCTTATACAACAAATTCTTCTTTATCTCTCACAATGGGTTTTCACTTTCTTGGCTATACATAGAATCATACAATGGTTTGGGTTGCAAGGGACCTTTAAACACCCCCCTCCAAGGACCAGGGACATCTCCAACTACATCAGGTTGCTCAGAGCCCTGTCCAACTTGGCCTTGAATGTTTCCAGGGATGGGGCATCCACCACCCCTCTGGACAACCTGTTCCAGTGTTTCACCACCCTCATTGTAAAAATTTTTCTCCTTATGTCTGCTCTGAATCTACTTCCCTCTATTTTAAAACCATTACCCCTTGTCCTATCATAACAGGCCCTGCTGAAGAGTTTCTCCCCGTCTTTCCTGTAGGCCCCCTTTAGGTACTGAAAGGCTGCTATAAGGTCACCCTGGAGCCTCCTCTTCTCCAGGCTGAACAGCCCCAACTCTCTCAGCCTGTCCTCATAGGAGAGGTGCTCCAGCCCTCTGATCATCTTTGTGGCCCTCCTCTGGACCCTCTCCAACTGGTCCATGTCCTTCTTATGTTGGGGGCTCCAAAGCTGGATGCAGTACTCCAGGTGGGATCTCACGAGAGCGGAGTAGAGGGGGAGAATCACCTCCCTCAACCTGCTGGCCATGCTCCTCTTGATGCAGCCCAGGATGTGACTGGCTTTCTGGGCTGCAAGCGCGCATTGCAGGGTCATGTTGAGCTTCTCATCAAAAAGTACATTCCCAGTGAATGAGAGAATTACTGTGTAATACCTGCTGAAATTTCAAGGATGTTTAAGTACTGTCAGCATCACATTTTTGCGTTTCATGCATATTGATTTCTCCATGTAATAGGTTTCTTTTCATGATTTATTAGGCTGATGTTCACAGAGCTGCTCATCCTATTCTATAGAGTAAGTTGGAGATTTTTCAAAACACGATAAGTAATATCCCATCTTCTAAGCATTGATTCTTAAACCGTTAAGATTATTTTTGTTGAAAAGAGTTACTTGGCTAGACAATGAGTACAATTATTTTGGTGACATTTTTTTTTTCCCCTAGATGATCAGCGGGATTACTGCTTTTACAGTGTAAATATCAGATTCTGCATTATAAATAACACTATGCTGAAAAAGTGCAAAAATCACAGGTGTTTCTGACTGATTTTGCTTGCAGTAAGAAAATATCATAAGCAATCCAATTTGGAAGTGCTCCATATACAAGAACAGGAGTGGACTTGGCCAGAAAACACTCCTGAAGGAATTTTATTTAGATATTTAGAAAAATCAGGACAACCACCCAAAAGAAACTGTAAATTAATTGTGAGCTATAGTCATAGCCAGACCAGGAGAAATAAAGCTAATAGATTTGTTCTTTTAATATATAAACCTGACTGTGCTCTGGAAAGTCTCAGACTGCGATATTTAATTTGCTCCATAATTGCTGCTGAATTGCTAGCTCCCATTCACATATTAATTCTTTGCAAATTTTTTTTGGTGCAAAGACTCAAGATGTTCAGTCTTGAAAAGGGCCCAGTCTTCAAAGCGCAGTTTGTCTTTCCCTCTCACACATATTCCACGAAGATTTTTTTTTTTTAATGAAACAATGGGAAATACCTTTCTCATTGTGAGATTTACTGCTCCTTAGAAATATCTGACAGTTAACCTTGGCAGTCATTTTATTGCAGGAGGATGCAAGAAAAAAAATTTAAAAAGTTCTGGGACTCTGCTCATCTGGCAGCTAAAGGATTCCAGCAAAGCCTTGCTTGGCCTCAGGTTGAAAGCATGAAAGTTTTAATTGTTCATGTGAATACCCTAAACCAAAGCGGAGCCTGAAGAGGGGCGTTTGCCAATATATCTGCCTGAGAGAATATGTATGAGAGTTCAGCTGTTCTTGTGAATGTTTCACTCCATTTTAGTCGTAAAAAAATGTATTGTACTCCTTTAGATTCATTGACTAATTACACTGTATTGTTATTAACACAAATTGGGTAGTCTTCCTCATTCATTATTTTTCCCAGAATTCTAAGTGAAATAATGTAATAGTGTGGTTTCCTGTTGATTCCTGATATAGTTTCTAATGATTCACAACAAATTTACAAAAACTGATGCACATTGATACTACTGGGAGTACTTTCATTGACCAAAATAGGCTGTGAATCAGGCACAAACTGTAAACATAACATTCTCAAGAAATCTTTCTAGAAATTTTAAAGAACATACAAATCAATCTTAAAGCTGAAAAACTATAATATGTGGCAATAAAAATATAAAGATGCAGTAGGAGTCATCCAGTGATAATTCCATGGAAATCAATGGACAATGACTTTTAAAGTTCTTTTTTAATAGTATTTTTAATGTCCTAACTTTTCTTCATTTCATAAGACACTTGTTTTTCCATCCTTTCCTCAGGA
This sequence comes from Chlamydotis macqueenii, assembly GCF_036417535.1. Taxonomy (NCBI): domain Eukaryota; kingdom Metazoa; phylum Chordata; class Aves; order Otidiformes; family Otididae; genus Chlamydotis; species Chlamydotis macqueenii. The sequence continues at coordinate 20,329,597 of NC_141558.1, forward strand.
AATCTATACAGACAATCTTACTATAGTGCTATCATAATGCTGTCCAACCATGACTGCCCTTATATTCACAAATATTTGTAGCCTAGAAAACATTTATCCAGAAGTCTATCTCAAGTCAAGAGGAGGTCTCTGCACCTTGCACAGGTAAAATGTTATTCTGTGAAGAATAGCAGCTATGTGCATAGTAGCAACACAAGTAGGAATATATACTTGGGCAATTATCAGGCGAAGCTCCATGATTCTGTGTAATGTGAACCTTAGCATAACCCACACTGGGCACCAGATAGTTGTGCAAACAGCTTGTGCAAACAGCTGTATTCAGCAGTGTCCCACTTGTGTGTGAAGTGATGGCTTTCCCATCTCTGTGATGCATCCAATCCAATGAGAGCAGAATGAACTGAAAAATCCAGTTCTGCGTTCTTGGACAGGAGAACTGTAGAACCAAAGAAAATTGCAAGCGGATTCTTATGTCAATATTTGCAGTGAGGTAAAGTTTATACGAGCTGGAGATCTGGACTATGTATTTTAAATGTTATATTTCTGCTACTTTTTGTGACTCTGGGCTTTAAAACGCATTCTCTGAATGTAGGTCTAGCAGGGCATGACATTAAGCAAAGCTGAAGGACAAGGGGCTACACTAATTGTAAGAATTACTCCCCTTGGCAGACTTGTAATCTTGGCAGACAATCATAGGTTTGGTTTAGGAGTAAAGCAGAAATGAGCCTGATGGTGTGCCAATATCAACTGGCCACTTTTGACTACTCCTGCCCTCAGGATTTTTGCATAGTTACATTTTTGTTACATTAGCTATAAAGCAACTTGTGAACACAGTAAATAGTTAACTAGAAAAAAAAACTCCTGTCACCTGTGAAAAGTGTTAGTTCAATTTTATTTTCAACACATCAAAGAAACAACGTTTAAGAGCAGCTGTCCCATAAAAATAGGTAGAAGAATCTACATTAAAATAATTTGTGGGCATATTGTATGAACTCAAAATAAAAATTGTTGAAATTGAACAACTAGCAGCAGAGATTTGCTGATAATGAAACAGGTTAAAGAACTATGGAACAGAGATTTCTGTATATTTCCAAATTCTTGACCATCTGCTGTTTTTCTTACCTGTTTGATTTCAGAGTTGAAACTTTTAGTGAATTGCTGCAATTGAGATTTTTAAATTAGTGCATCCCAGAGCCTTAGGGGACACGCTATTATTTACATTAACAAAATTACACTAGTGTTATTTACAATAATAGACATTCCTGCTTAAATGGGAAGGTGGCAGGTATCTTAGAGATATAAGAAGAGGAACTCTGTGTGAAGCAGGCACTTCTTCTGGCATTATACAATATTTTTATGATGGATGGAAAGCTAAAATATTTTGAGATCAGCTTTAGATATGTTAAATTCACACCAGAAATAATCTCACTGAAATTATACATAGAAGCAATCAGTAGCAATCCCTTGAATTTACTGTAATGCTAGTCTGAAAATTATTTTCTTTTTATGTTTAATTGCTAAAATACAGTTTACACCTAATGAAAAGGGCTTGCATTTCTGCTGGTCTACAGAGTAAAATTTCTGTGCACACCTTTTGGCAAGAAATCTCTTTTTCTTTTTTTTTTTTCAATAAAACATTGCCATGGATAGTAACTTTTCAAATCTCTTACAAATATTTTCTGCCAGAATGGCTTAACTCCAAAAGTTTTGCAAGTAGATGTTTTTGAATGTTGCCAGAATTAATTCTGAAGTCTTCTGTTAGTAATATAGATTCAGTGCAGAGAATGCCATGAAAAGTTTTAGCACATTGCCTCCTGTATGCCTTACTTTATTAGAGAATGATGTATTGCTAGATCTTCAGTTGTTATAAATCAATCTATTAAAATCATGAGGATTTTTGAGAGTTCTGATCTACTGTCTAGTAAATCCTTGGCTTGTCCACTAAAACGACAGATAAGTTTGCCAAGTTGGATCAATTGTCTTTATTTGAGTGCTTCTGCTTTGCTACGAGAAATGTGAGCCTACATTATAGATCCAAAATGTACTGTTTGGTTCCCCAGGTAAAGAATTTTCCTTACCATTAAATTACCAATTAATTGTCCCCTTCTCTTACAATTATACTTGGGTTTTTTTTCACCCAATTCATACAACTCAGAATATCAACCTCTGTCACTGTTTGTTCTGGATCTTGACCCAGCTTCTATAGAAGTCAAGGACAAACTTCCACTGGCTGCTGAGACAGAAGATCAGTCATCAAAAACAAACAAACAAAAAAACCCCAGCCTTGGAGTACTAGTTCTTCACAGGGACATGCAGGAGAAGATGATCACACAGCAACAGTGGTCATTATATAGAAGGGTATTTTTTCTGGGGATGAAACAGTTAGGATGTTTATGAGAGCTTTTGTCATGTTATATTCTGGGGTTAGCACGCTTTTCTATTGCAAAAGTCCTTTTATTAGCTGGCTTCTTGACAGGTAGGATTTTTGTTCCCATACCATCTTGCAAATTTCCCTGGAAATATTTGTTACTCCAAACTGTGCCTGAACATTTACCTGTTTTTCCAGTAAGCAATCTGTGTTGCTAAAGGATTTGGAGAGATTCATCCTATAATACCAGTACTGGGTAATCGGTCATCCAGACAGTGTAAGGTGGTGGTCAGTCCCACCAGTGTAAAGACTTAGCACTTAACGTACCATAACTGGTGAGTGGGTGTTGGCTGCCTTTGCTATAGCATATAAGATGCTATACTTTTATTATAGGGTACACAAGACATCATTAAAATATGACTAAGACCCTATGAAACAGAAAGATACCAGACTTCCTATGGTTAAGAATACACACAAGATGGTTATTTTTTCATGTTTATTATCCTAACTGGGAATATTTGGATTTCTGTTTATCTCTTTGTTATCTGTTGAGTTCTTCAGATTTGTGGAATGCATGTTTTTTCTCCACATATTCTTATAGCCATGCATTTCTACTCTGTGGTGAGAACTCACAGTTTTATCACATAATGATTATTCCCTATTCATTGTGGACATGGCTTGTTTCTAGAATACAATTTTGCCACCTTTTCTAATAATTTTTTTTTTCTTTTGCTCTGGGTATCAAAGCTAAGTCTTGCACTTAGTGCTGTGGAACTACTCCTTATTAGAGAGCTCTACTCTAAAAATGTTTTTTTTTTTCCCATTCTCTTGCAACCTTTGTCTCATTAATTGATGCTATTACTTCAATAGATTCAGCTGACTAAAAGATGTTGTACTAAGATTTTTCTTGAAACTAAATCTAGTCTTTCCATAGCCAGCCATAAACTGGTAACAGATATACTACAAATTCTCATTTTTACTTTACTGGTTTAGGATTACACAGTTCTTTAAAATTTATTTTGCTCTTGTTTCAGCTTAATCTCAGCAGGTTTTTCTTTTTCCAGTTTAGCTCCCTTTTGCTTTTGCCCTCCATAAAGACACGAACATATATACAAATTCCTGTTTCTTTAGCATAGTCCATTGTACTAAATGCAGACATTTTTCTCATTTTTTTCTCAGAGGAGAATACATTTTTTATGAATTCACAGAATTTAGAGCTGAAAAGACCCTGGTAGGCAATGCTTATAGGAAGTTATTTTCAACTGATTTGGAAGAATTACCTTAAGGTGATTTTGGAGCAGTTCTTTACCACTCACTGCTCAATGGCGTAACATACTTCTCTAATTCTATCAATAAATGAACTGCATCTCAAATTAAGAGTCAATTAAATTTTTGGTTGTTGTGCTATCATTTCTTCATAAGTTGGGAGATGCTGTAATATTTTAATTAATAGATAAGAATGCTGTTATTTAGTCCTGCTTTGTGCTGTTTTCATTTGCACATTTATCCTTACAGTAATTTTGTTTGAGTCAAAACAGTTTCAGATTTTTCAACATTTATCCTGGGAAGATGATATGACATAGCATCCCGTAGGAAAAGGATATCTATGTGAGACACAAAGGATTTGCTTATAATCACTTTGCAATCATTCTGGACCACAAGCCTAGAAAGGTAAGCAATCTGTTATTTTCATTAGGAGTAACACAGACAAAATAGTATGTGAAGATATTTAGGTAGAGGTTTTTTTTGTTTTTTTTTGTTTTTTCTGAAACCAGTAGTTCTGATGAATGTGGGAGACATTCTGTGACTTGATTCACATATATTTTGTCAGAAACAGTCTCATAGTTTGAGGGCTAATCTCATTTCACATGGTGCAGGGGGGAGGGTAATTTTTAAGTGCAGTCAGTAAAATGACATTAACTACAGTGAATACACATATGCAAACAAACACAAAGTTCTGTGTGAACTGATCCTCAGCTTCCTGTGGGAATGACATCTTCAATGGATTATATTTGAGCCCACTGAGAATCAGTCGGGATGACAGCTGAGCTGGAAGCTATAAAGAATACTGGCTGCCGTCTGGTTTCATATATGTTAGTGATACCTATACTTAGCCTGCTGTCTGGGGTAGAGACAGTAAAATTGGTATGAAGGACGGCTGTAAAGTGAGCCTGATGTGTGATTCTTCCAGGCAGTTGTAACATTATTTTGAAGATGCTTCCTGAAATGTGTTTTCTATTTATGACCTGTTTTATGGCTCAAGGACTTTTTTATTCAGTTGTTAATACTGGTTATTTTCATGCCTTATGCTCCGTGCATTTCTTGATAGCAAGGTAACTTCTTAAAAGTAAAAACTCTAAAAGTGTAGGAATTATGTGAGTGGAGTGGCATTACCAGGTTATGTGTATTGGCAATGTAATACAAAGCCCAGAACAGAGATCTGGCTCTAACTTGCTGGCCTTTCTATCTGTGAATATATGTTTAGAATTGCCTTACCTTGCTTCATCAGAAATAACTCTGTATGTAGGGGTGGTATGTGAACAGATTAAAATACTCACGGCCTTTGACCAAAAGCATGAGGATGATGCGTAAATCAAATTCCTTTAGTTCCTTCAAAATTCTAGTCACTAAATAATGCTATTAGGGTCATTTAGAAGTGATTTATTGATGTGAAAATTACAGTGGTGATATAACTTACATTTCAAGAAGCAAGAAAAAGTTTCAAGTAGGAATAAGAAGGCTTTTGTATACATTGATAAAGTTCTCCTGAGCCTTCTTTTGTCTAGGCTGAATGGTTCCAGCTCCCTTAGCCTTTCCTCATGTGTCAGATATTTATCACCTTTTGGCTCTTTCTGAGATTTGCTCCAGCATGTCCATGCCTCTCTTATCTTGAGGGGCTCAGAGCTGTACCCAACACACCAGATGGGTCTCACTAGTGCTGAGCAGAGCGGAAGGATCACCTTCCTCATCCAGCAGAGCGGAAGGATCACCTTCCTCTTCCTGCTAGCACGCTCTGCGTAATGCAGCCCAGGAGGTTGTGGCCTTTGCTGTGACGGTCCTTTGCTAGCTCATGGTCAACTTCATATCACCAGGACCCCCAGGGTGTTCTCTGGTTTCCAGCAGGTTGCCCTCAGCTTGTGTTGTTCCAGCCAGAGAGCACGTGAAGTAGTCTTGGTCTCAATCTCCCTCAAAGGAGCTGGTTTCACACACAGCTCAAGGCATAACGGCTTTTCAACTCAGTCAGCCAAGCTGGGGGTATAAAACTGACTGTTGAAAATATCCTTCCCTTCAGCCCATGGAGTATTTTTAACTATCTTGTCATATCCTTCTAAAACAAGCAAGAAGTCATGAGTAGCAGTCTCTGTCTGAATAGTTAGAAATTAATCTGGAAAGGAATCTAAAGAGCAGAAATATTACAGAAGTGCTAAAGTGGAGCAGCTTTACAGGAGCTCTAATGGGCATCCTTGCTCCCTTCCTTTCACTGAAATTACATACTTTTGGAATTATTATTACTGCTTTTAAGTTGCCAGTGACATTTAATATGTAATTAAAAATAAATAACTTAACACAGGTTTATTTTCAAAGATAATTCCTAGGAATTCTCTTCTTTAAACTTAATTCTAGCTGAGGCTTAATGATGGGACAAACCTTTGCAGACTAAAGGTATCGTCTATCCTTCTTTGAATGTGGATATCCTCTTTCCAGACTGCTAGTCTGCCAATGCTAAGCAACTCCTTCAGTCCTAATCTGGAAGGAGTATTTTTCTTGTATTTGTGCAACTGCCACAGCATCTTATTTCAAATTATCTGAAGTAATTCCAGAGTTTCTCTGCAATCCTAAGGTTGTTTGACCCTACCACATGATTTGTAGATGTAGGGAAAATATGTTCAGTGTCTCCTGCCTTTATAAGGAATCATCAGAAGTCACTGCTAACAGATAGCTTGCTCGTTGGGGAATGATTTCATATAATTCAATCTCAGATGAAGTTCATTACAGTGAACTGAACAGTATGAATGCTAACAGCTGTCAATTGTAAAACAATAATTTATGCTAAAATCTCCAGGATGTAAAAGAAAACAGAGTAGCTTGGCAGTATAAAATGTTGTGTATGACGTAGGAGGATTTCCCACTAACATTATTTTTGGCATTTTATGCTTTGTACATAGAATCAATGGCACTTCATTCAATGTGTATTTTCCTTGAATAACCTGAGAAAGTGAGAGCCAAATGGAAAACTTTTTAAAGGTCTCGTTGATGTAGTTTAGGAATAAGTTCTGTGATATACTTCATATGCTTGTCAAAATCATGTTGTTTGTCATAGTTAAGCAATATTTTACAATGTGCTTTTCATTCAATGCCCTTCTCATCTTGACTAAGCCTGCATTTTATACATAGTACATATACAGTATATAAACTTTGTACATATTAGACAATCTCAAGGTCCCTCAAATGTAACAAAAAAAAAATTATCTAAGCCCTTCTTTTCATTAAATACACAAGACCAGACCTGTACCTACCTTTAAAATACAAAAAATATGAAAACTTCTCTATAAACAGAGCTCTACTTAATGCATCAACATAATCTGTCTTTAGTTGGAACAATAACTTGGATGAGACTCAAGAGCAGCCCCTCTTCTTACCGTGAAAGGAAGAAGCTTTGAGATGAGCAGCACTGTAAAACTTCTGTGTGACACATTTGAAAAAAATTATTAAGGATGTTATGTAAACACTCTGTCTTAGTGCTCCGCAGAGGAAGGAGCTCTCTGCTCCCATCTTTTGGTGATCAACAGGGAATCTGTTGATTTTATCTACACAGTATGTTTATTCAGGGCTGCAGCTGGACAGAAGCTCCAGGTCTCCTGAGTGGATAGAGCACGCACATTAAACAATCTCTGTAACCATGAGCTCTTTTGTTCACTGATAGATGAAGAGCTGGATGCTGTCTCCAAAATCTTTGCAGTGTGTAGTTTTAAAAGTCACTGGTAAGTGGCACTGCAAGAATGTAAAGGGAAATAGGGGTTGCTTTTTCAGGTACAGAACCTTCTCAAGGGAAAGAAATGCCACAGTCTTCACAGTAGAAAGGTGGCTGAGTTAGCACAGGTGGCCTTTTGTCAGGATAAGCTGCAGGACTGCATGATTCCAGTGGTTACCCAGTCCCATGGGAAGGATGGTGTAGGAACAAGAGGTACTCCCATAGACACTGACAGCTGGCCAACCTGGCCTGTGCACTTGGAGATGGGGTTTTGTGCAGACATCAAAGTGTAAGCAAGGCTTGTCAGGTGAAGAAAAGTGAAGTAATGTAACAAAGTGAACTTACCTCTTGGGTTACCATACTGAACAGAGAATTTATTTTGAAAATGGCTATTAAAATCACTAAGTAAAGAATGGTTGTGTTTTCTCAAGTAGATAGTGCATGTGCTTCTTTCCTCGCTAAGATGTTTCTTGATTTGTGTGCATATTTAGTGCTTGTAAGGGATGGAAAACTGTCTACTAAGCGTGCCTTAGGAAAGTAGATAATGGCTTTCAGTGCAGGCTTGAGATAATGGTGGTTGTCCATTTTAAGGGGACTGCAGATTGTTTGAGTCCAGACCTTACTGTCAATGGTGTCTGGCAGAGAGTGCTTTCAGATCTCAGCTAGTTACTGGTTTAGCAGAAGAAAAAGCAACATAAGGCAGCCTGAGAATAGGATGTGTGACATCTATGTGATGCATAAACTGACTCTTCCAGACAACTCAAGATTTGAGGATGTCACAGATGTAGTTTCTCTGCCAGCTTCCTACCTTACCTCCCAAATGCTGCCCAATGACTTCCCCACAAAAGCAATCTATCTGTGTAAGGAAGGAGGGATGTGGAGCTGGGGGTGTTGATCCTTCACAGCTCTTGCTGAGTTCCTGTCACCTTGCCTGCCCATTGGCACAAAAGAAACTGAGAGAAACAAAAATCCAGTTCAACTTCATCTGGGTTTTGCATTTCTTTCTGGATGACAGTGAAATTCTAAAAACCTTGCAACCTTAGCCTCTTTCTGTGGTCAACTAAGCAATGAGATTTTAGAGTATTTTTTATCATTTTCTCTGCAAGATACCCAAAATTCTGAATCTACTTAAAGGAACAAGCTGAAAGTTTCTCATTATATTTGTTCTCACTTAGATAACATAGTTAAAATTATTGAAGATGTCTGTCTTTTTCTTATGTTCCCTTTTAGTATGAAACGGCTACAATGCTTCTGGACTGCTTACCAGTCCCTTCACCTAAATAAGAACTAAACTGGTAGGTAGGATCATAAATAGAATATGGAAACTTACATCACAAGAATTCTTGCAATACATACAGCAGTAGTCAATAGTTAGTACTGCCACATATTTAAAGTTTATCTCATCTTCTTCACAGCAGGTAATTCAGGTTATTTGGGCTACATCTGGTATACATGAAGTGCATTAGTTTTTTTTTACACATGTGTGAAGGTTGTGATTCATTATTTATTAGAAATGCTAGAGCTGTAGACCTAAAGTGTTAAATGCCATGGATCCAAGTGTCCTCCAAACATTCATAGAATCATAGAATAGTTAGGGTTGGGAGGGATCTTTAACTGTAATATAGTTTCTTATAGGTGACTTAGGACATTATTGCCCCAAACGGAAAGGAAACTTCTTACAAATGCTCCAGGATACCATAGATACAATGTTATTTTTTTGGGGTTGAAATTCTTGTAACTCACTTTACACTTTCCTGCAACACCCACCAATGTAATATCTGAGTACTATATCTAGAGAAAAATTCTCCCAAATCAGTAAACAGAAATTTCCACATGACGCCTCATCCATAGCCACTGCATAACTGGACAAAACTTCTGTATGCAGATGCTTTGGTCTTCAGACAAGGAACTGGACAAAATATTTCTCCATAGTTTATTGACTTGGCATGTGTGAATAAAAAAAAGTCTTTGTCCTACTTTTTCTCTCAGAGCCTCATTCCCAAACTCCATGTCACTCTCTCAAATTCTATCTTCTTGTCCCTGGATATAACATTACTACTACCTGAAGTAAAGAAGCAAAACAAGTTCTAACCCCAATGGACTGTAGTGAAACTGCAGCAAGGGAAAGCGAATCAGGCCTAGGGTATTTAAAGTGCAGCTGTGACGGAAATGAGGAAGGAAAGAGAAATGTGGGAGGATGAGTAACAAAACCAAAGAAGTGTATGGAAACTCTTGAATTTTCTCAGGGGCATTCTCCACCCCACAACACAGCATGTTGGCTAACTTTTTAAATCTCCAACACAATTATACAAAATCTTTCTCTGTCTCCCCCATTGTACCCAGTGTGGGTTTCACCAACATGCCACTGATTTCTCTGCAAGAATCTCAGTGCATCATTTGAGCTAGTAAGTGTAGATATCTGCAATTTACAGTAAAACAGCTTTAAAACATAGCTAAGATGTCTGGCAGGATATTTGATTCTTATAGTTAGTTAAGCCTGGGGCAAACTGCTATGTTTTCCTGGGCTAAACTTTCTTTCAGGAGAAGAGACTTAGCAATTGGCCTAATCTTCTGAGCTCTCAAGCAGGGAACTTGCTGTTGCTTTGTTTTCACAAAATGTTTCTCAGCAAGGAAGTGTATTTATAGTAAATATGGGAAAACACAAAATTAGATTTGATTTGTCTTGCTGATAAGTGGAACAAAATACATAAGCATTAAAATCAATGTCTTCAAAAGCTGCCTAACTGTAATAAGCTTCATTTTTTAAAGTATATCGCTTCCACCTTCCGAGAAGCAGACTCTTTAAATTTTTTGAGTAAAGTCCCAAATACTAAGGAAAAAAGAAATAACTATTTAGATCTGAAATACAGGTGCAAGAATTTAAAAGGAGTTTGCTACAGCATCCAACAAAGTCACAAACAAAACTCCTCAATTTTATCCATATTCAGCTTGGTTACATATTTGTAGTTACATCTCAAAGGAATTTTAATGGAAATTCTCATTTAAGACATGTGGTGACTGGTAAATAAAAAAAGACAGTGTAAGTGAAATAAACAAACCCAGAAGTTTCCCTGGACACCAATCAGCTTTGTAAAGAAATGAATTTCAGTTTATATTTAGTCACAAAACTCTTTTTCACAGGCTAGCAGCCTGAGAGCAAGTGTAGGCTGTGGGTCTAGAAACTTTGTTTGGACAACATTGTGTCCAGATGTGCTTTCTGCAAATAAGTGGAGTTCAGAAACTTAGTTTTTGAATTAGGAACCTATTTAAGAGAGGTATAAAAGCTCAAGGCCTAGCACCTGAATTTTTAAATTCAGCACCTCAGTTCATGAGGAGGCACAAGGCTGAATGAAGATTTGCTGAAGGCTGATATCCATGCTTCAGGCCCTCCCAACACTGCTGTGTGAAATAATGTGTAGAAGTACTATGTGAACATGAATGAGCAGCACAGGGAGAGTAACGCAATATGGAAATGTTAACAGGAGACCTGTTGTGTATGTGAACTGTGTTTGAAGACACAGCAATTAGCACAGCCAGCTCTTACATTTTTTTCCTATTTGAAAATAACACTCATCAACCTCGCCTCTTTTACCCCATCAAACAGGAATTAAAAAATAAAATATATTTATGTTTATAAAAATAAACATAGTGCACAGACTTTCAAAATGACAAAATTAGCATGTTGGGCAGAAATATATTCTTCAAGGAGACTGAACACCAGCAAATGTTACATTCTGATTTTTCATTGAAAATTATATCCCTTTCAAAGAAAGAGCTGGCTTATTTAGTTACCTACGCTGGCTTCCCTTTAAGATCCCCAGTTGAGTTCAGGAGATCCTTAGAAAAGCTGCAATGATCACAGCGTGAGCAGAGTGATAATGTAGGCAAAGGGCAGCTTTCCATTATTTATCAAATATAGGAACCAGCAGCTGCTCTCCCACATGGTCTGCTTACACTGCTGCTGGAGAAGCCGGGAGCGATAACTAATCAGCCTGCATGGAAGTTACTGCACTGCAGTCCTTCAGCCCCGTGTGGTCCTTGAGGAGTGAGCTCTGAATTACTGGAAGGTGCTCCTGTATGGGCTGTTACAAGGCAATCGTCAGCTTCTGTATCTCACCACAACTTGAGTTTTTCAGCATAAAAAGCCACTGGTGAGTTTCTCTTGCACTGCATATTTTAAAATCTGGCTGGTTATAACAAATACAGCATCTTTGTAAACCTGGCACTGACACAGCCTTTATTAAGGTATGTAAAGGATATATCTGAATTTACTCAGACATTGTATCTTGTTTTAGGACATAAGTCTGTGATTTAGACTGTATGATTGTGCCAGCACAGGAATACATGTTACACTTTAATAAATTTGAATGTTTAACTTCAATTCACTTAATGTGATATACATGGAAAATATGAAGTACTCTTGATATTTGTTACATATAAGTGCTCTTTTGGAAAGCTGCCATAGCTAAAAAGAACTCATATGCAGAAAAAAAAAAGAGGGTTCAAAATTTCAGTGATAACAGAAAGAAAGGTCCACAAAGTGAAGGCCCCGCACTAGGTGCAGTTACATAATGAGACAGTGCAGATTACCTTATGCTGGATGCCAGTTCATCAGTGCTCAGAAAGGCCCCTGGAAAGTTTTGCCTTTATTAATACGATAGACTTTAAGGAACAGAATAACAATTAGCAGTTAGCAAACTAGACATTTCTAGGACCCTAGTGAGACACTTCTTGGGCCAGTTTGTTGCAGAAGAAGGTTCATTCCTCAGAGAAGTGCATACACACCGCTGCCTATGGGAAGAAGAGGAATTTTGTTAAACTTCTCTGAGGAACTGTTCTTGAGCAGAGTCCTTATGCAAAACACACTAATAAGTTTCCCCGGGCAATGCAAGGTGTCAGAAAGAAATTTAAAAGTCCAGAATATCTGGAAAAGGAGGGGAAAGAATATCATCAGTCTTAGATACTGTGAAAAATAATTGACAAAATCTGGATTTTAAGGCTGAAAAAAAAAGATGAATGAAAAAGAATTGTGACTTTCACATACATTTTGGAGTGTGAAATCTTTTTTGTTTCTGATTGGAAATAAACATTGAAATTCACTAATGAGCATTTCTGGTAGATTACTAACTACTGTTGAAAAGGAAATGCTGAAATTTTTTATTTAACACAATTTTTCAATATATCTGATTCAAAATTGAATGAGACAGAGAAAGAAATCTAAACAGAACTAGCCTGTAGAGAGATACATCTGCCCCACACATGCAGCCACAGGAAAATTTAAGCTCCTAAAGAGTATCTGAGCAAAAATAGGGACACAAATTGCATTACATGTTGTGAGGCAGAGCTTTGCCCCTGCCCCTGCAGAGCACTCACTGCCAGCTATCAAGAGGCAGAAGGGAGGGATTATTCTGCTCTGTTGTAGTAATAGAGAGGATGATGGATGCAGGACAGAGCAGTGTGGCAAAAGCACCAGGATGTTATTTGTGTATATGTTAGAGTGTCAGCCAGAGGTGCAGTATGCAACCTCACCGTAATTTACATAATTTGTAACTTCTCCTTCTTTTGCCACTCATTTTCCTTCCTGTTGCCTGTTAAAGATACGCCATCTTTTTACATACTTCCCAAGGGGTTGCTAACTTTCTGAAAAGCTATGCCACAGTCTGAACATAAACACTAAAAACATTCCAAAACAAAATGTCAGGTGATCAGCATTTCAGATTTTCAAAGAACAGTCAGGACCTGCCTGCATTCCTTCTACTTCACTTTAGACATCTATAAAGTGAGCATCTCTGCTCACACCAGTTAGACTTATTTCACTTCACCGTCAATGAAACAAAAAACAACAACACTTTTACAGTTTGATAGGATTAACCTTGTGAATGTCTATGCTGAGGTGATTCCTGTCCTAGAAGTGACTCATTCTCTTCATCACCTGCAGAAAGAACCAAGGATGATAATCCTGGATGTAAATGTCCTTCGTGCAGGTGACTGAGGTTATCTTTTGTGAGCAGACAACTAATACATGTTTTGTGCCATTTTGTTTTGTAGTGTCCTTGTGAAGGGTTAGCAGTTAAGAGGTGTTTAAAGATGTCTGCTGCAAAATACTTTCCATAGCAGCAAAGAAGGAGGATGTGTGAGGGCAGCCATAGTACCTACAGTGAGTGCCAACTCTTCCTTTCCCATGAATGGTTAGCTAAGTCAGCACAACACTTCTTCAAACTAACAAGAACCTTATGAATATCCCTACAAATAACACAAGCTCACTTTTTAGCAGGAATGACATTGTTAATTGAGTGCAGATGGTTTAGGTCACTGATAGGCTTAAATAACCAGATAAGTAAGAATGACTTGATGCTGAGAAAATTATAACATCAGAATACAGAAAATTGTTGTTGTTCTTATGTAAATTAATCATCTGCAATCCAGTCTGCTAGGTATATGTGTTTAGTCACAGCTGGATAAATAATATACTCATTCAAGACCATTCAGCTTAGGTACCATTTATAACTACTGTTCATTTGGCAATGCTAGACCTGGAAAACACTCACAGTTTCTGTTCTGCAGAAGTTTCTTTCTTTCTTTCACTTCATGGAATGCCATCGGCAAGGTACTTTATCTACCATTTCACTGATTTATTGAATACACCTCTAATATGTAGTTTGAATATTCATAACTTGTATATTTTATAATAAATACTAAAGAGTAAGCAGATGTTAGTATGGTTCCTCAGTTGCAAGACAAGGACACTCAGAGGTAAAATTTAGTAGTAAACTGGCAGTACGTGCCACAAGAATAATTAAAATATTTCACTTGTGCTCAGGTGCCTAAGCCAAACAGCTAAAGTGAATTATTTTATTATAGATAAAATAGAAAATGCTCAAAAGAGTAAAATCCAAACGGGATGTGAATGATTCCAACTTCATTTGCCCTCATTTTGCTGGTCTGAGTGAACTGAAGTGTTCTGAAATCATCCTAGTGATTACAAGGCAAAAGCCAAGATTAGAGGGAGGTTCTCCAATCCTCCTGGATTCCTCACATACCAGCTAGCAGACTCCTCCACTAAAAAGAGATTAATTTTGTCCAATCTGGGACAATGCTTGAGGCCTTTCTTTTTAGGATCCCCCAGCTAGCCTTCTATGTGAGTATGAAAAAAAAACTCACTCATTTTACCCTTTAGTTTTCTCTAGACTTTTGCTCACCGTACCACATCAAGTAGAAAGACGGATGAGGCTTATTCCTTGACCGCTGGTTACATGCATAGCCTATACAAACAAATGCCTGCTGGTTAGGCTATCTGATGCTCTGAAGATGAACCTAAGTTGATCAGCGAAGCCCAGACTCCCTTCTCTAAGTTCCACTTTACTTCTGAGAAAATATCACTCCGTGGGTAGGATTTATTTGCCATAATGAGGATGTCTAAAAGGTAAATGTTCATACTCGTCATTGAGGTATCCTTCATCCTTGGGTGTAATTCATCTCATCCTGGAAGAGCCATCCATACTAAGTCAGGAACGTGCCCTTATATGCTTTTTCCTCTCCATTGACAATCTGTTCAGCCCTGAGGGAAAGACTGGAGGGGTATCTGTCTATATTGAAGGACTGGTGACATAAGCATGTCGTTCTAATACATTTCATATCTTCCCTGATGAGAAGCAAGAAGAATGTCTGTCCAAAGCTCCTGTATGCACCCAGTAGAAAGCTCTGAAGGTCTATTGCAGCATGAAATCTTTTAACTTAGCATTTCTACTACTAGATGATAGAACTTTGGTGGTTGTCAAAAATACCTTCAATCCTTTAAAATATCCTCTCCTGTAGCAAGAGGAACATATTCTAAAGAGATTACTTGTCAGGAATGACTGACATAAGGTAAAAAATCCCCAAATTTCATAGAAAAATATGTGCTACGCACTGCCTAATAACATGAATACATGAGTTGTTATTTATTTTCCTGCTTCATACACAGCAATATTTCCATGTCTTCCTCGTACACGAATGGTATGTTTCAAGATTTTTATCTAATTTTTGTCTTGAAGGCAGTTGAAATTGCCTCTCCAGATGTTATTAAATAACCAAAGCATGCTGTAATCAAGCAGCCTAATTCCCTGGAAAGGAAAATAATTTCCTGTACATTATTTACATATCTCCAATTTCTTCTAAAACTTGCAGAAGAGACTTACGACAATGGTAGTTGATGCTGTTTTCCCACTTAACAACAAATAGTTCAGATTCTCTGCTGGTATTAACCCCATTCACTCCCATCAGCTAGTCTTCAAGGAATCCTGTAAGAACAATTTTGAATACAAGTGAGTTTGTCACTTTGTAGTATAAGGCTTTAGCTATCCCACAGGAAGAGTATAAGAAGCTGGGTGGAAAATTGACATAACCCTTGTTTCTGTGAGCCTGAGCACACAGGGAGAAATAAACGCATCTCTTCTAAGAGAACTAGTTGTATGTTCGCTCTCTTAAATGCCAGCAGGATGCACATGCCTTTAATTAGATAATATAACCTTTGCACATTCCACATTACCATTTTAAGGGCAGCTTCCATTACATATTCTGAAACTGAAACTTGTAGAAATAAAAAGCAATTTAACACTTGAAACCAGTGGTCTCAAAACATTTGCAGACTTTGACACTTCCAAGTCGTGTAGCTCAAAATTAAATTCCATTTCAAAGAGCTAAAATTTGAAAGAAATACTTGGTTTCTCTAATCTTCCTCCACCTTAAGTACAGTTTTTGTCCTCATCACAGAATAGTACAAAGCTAACTAGAATGTAAACCAAACTATAAAATAAAAGCACATGTGAATCACTCTCTAGCTGACATAGCAGCTTAGCCTGAAACCTATCATTTGTAGCTGGATACTAACAGGCAAAATGCAGTTTAAAGCACAGTAGGAGCAGTGACATTAGAAAATGTTTATGCCTTATAGCTGGTAATGTACATGTCCAGTTTAAAGATTTTTTTTTTGTTTTTCTGTGTGTGAACATGTAATCTCAAATCTTGACATAAGAAGAAAGGAGAGGAAAATGAAAAAACAAAAAAAATCCTTCTTCTTTATTTCTCAAGGGGATACAGGGCAATTCCTGTAGCCTAACACTGGTATATGAAATGTGAGTAGTTCTCTCCTCTTTTTCCCTATGCATCATTAAAGGCCAAATCTAGTTAGCCTTTTCTCAAAATTTGTTCCCTTGCGCCCCTCACAAGTCAGTTCTGTGATATCCTGTTTCAAGAATTTCCCATTTGTTCAAATGAGGCCTCATTAATGCTAGACGAAGTACTACAATAACTTCATAACTCAGTAGACATGTCCTGGGACTTAGTTTACCCTGTTTTCTTGCTGCAAAATAACATGCAGATGGTTTATTATGCACAATCACTCCCAGTTCACTTCCCTGACCTATGTCCTATGACATTAACATTAGACATTATAAACCTCAAGTGCATTAACATTTGAGAGTTTTCATCTTAGCAGTCGTATAGTCTTGGTGAAAGACATTCATTAAAACCAGCTCACACTGACAACGAGTAAACTTTCTCATTAATGTTCTTTAAAGGTCAGGGACATGATGAAGGAAAAATTTTGTAGTAATAATTAATAGTAATGGTTTTACATTTATAAAGTACTTTTGTTCTCAGTATTCCAAACTGTGTTAAAAACACTGTGAATAAAAATGTTTGTACTTGGTGTGGTTTGTTTCAGAAAAACATACGTATCACTGAAACTGAATTTTGAATTCTCACAAAAATAGTGATTTTTTTTTTTTACATAAGCATGGTGCAAGTTATTATGAAGCCATTTTCTTTTTCTTTCTCTTGCAAGTGTTTCCAGGATTCTGTCACTGGAAATGTTCCATGTTGCCCTGAAGACTAAATGAGTCTTCTCATTTACCTCTTAACCTTGACAGTTAATAAACAGGATTTCTCACTGAAAAGCTGCCTTACACAATTTACTGTGCTCTTCTGAGGAAACTGGTTTGTTATAAAGACACACTTCCACAAGAGACAGACTATACATTTTTCATTCATCTGCAAGGGCCAGTAGCATAAATACCACACCAGCAAAAGCAACAACCCTTGACAAGTAACTTCCAGCGTCATGGTACACAAGCAGCCAGAGAGTGTGAAATCAGCTTAAAAACTAAAGTCTACACAAACTAATCACTGCAGGTCTACCCAGAAAAGCAATTATCCTGGGAATCCCTTTCTTGCTGAACAGATCCACTCTTTAGTCCCATCCCACAACTGGAAAATTGCCATTGACTTCAGCACACTCTGAATAGGGTGTAATTCATATTGCAGCCTATATGGTCATGCAAATGACAACACTGAATTCTTGGTGTATGCTATGCCTTTTAGCACTGCGGAGCCAACAAAGGGGTCTGCGAGAGGGAGTTAGATACAAGGCAGGCTTGTGCTTCATCAGCAGATCTGTCTCCTCCATTCTGATTGCAGTTTCCTTATGGCTGCTGATGATTATGAGCCAGGAAAAAATCACAGCTGTTGTTCCAAAAAGTCCTTTTAAAACAGAGTAAATCCAACCCTGTATCACTGGCAAGTCAATTAAAATGAAATGATCTGATGCTGGTTTTGCAGGCTTACTTTTTAGCAACTATCAAACAGAAAGTTCAATAATAAGAATCTACATTATAGGCATCCCATTTACATCCTCCGCTTCAGCAGCAGAAAGAGAAGACTCCAACTATCTTTATACTTGTTTTAATTTGTTCAGGAACACACATTTTAGAAAGGTTGATAAGGATCCAGAATACTCTATACTGAGAGCATAGAAACCAGTGGACTGTTATATACATAGTATCCATTCACAAAAGAGACCCCAAATCTGCAAAGTTCTTTTTGTCATAATTTGACTTCATATAAAATCATTTATACTAAATAAATGATATTGTTGCATGATGTAAAATTAGATTTTAGGGAGATAGAAATGGCAGAAGGAGATTTGTGTGCTTGAGCAGAAAAGCATGACTGCCTTGAAAGACAACAAAGAAGATGAGGAAGCAAAGGCTATTGCAATGCTGCCACTTACTGCCTGAACAGGAAAGAATTGCTCTGAGCAACCACCATGCACTTTTTGCTTTCCAGTGTGTGATGATTGCCCAGAGCAGAAGCATCAAGTTGTATTACAGCTGATATATTTTTTTTGTCTCTCATAATTATTTACAGCCTAAAACCTTCAGAGCAGGGATTGACTACTGCTGTGAGGTTTTGTATAACATGGCTAAGATTTCTGAATACCATTCTAATCCTAATATTCTAATCCTAACAATAAAGTTGTTAAAGACTATGAAAAAGCAAGCCATGGTCAGAGACCTGATCTGGGTCTGGAGCTGGGGTTTCTAATTGCACCCTGAAGACTGAACCGCACAACATTTGCTGTGTTTTGAGAGAAAACAGTGATCTAGTCATCTGGACCCAAAATGAATGATTTCAGCATAAGAAGCTAGAAGCTTTGGCTATGCCTATGTTAGCAATGCGACATATTATGGGACGTATTAAGAACAGCTTCATAGGGAGAGAGTTGGTGCTAGGCACTTGCTGTCCACACTTCACATATTTGGGGCAGATTTTAGACTATCCCTCATCTGGTCCCACAGGCTGAATGTCTCCTAGTGGCTGAAGTACACTTTCTGGTTTGGTTGCATTCAAAACCTGTCCAGTCTGAGTGGTCTAAGACCAAAGCATGATAAAAGGGGATGACTGGGAGATCCCCTTAAAAAATGTAGTTCTGATTTGAAGTGAAATGTTGATGTGATTCTTGCCCATAATCCTTACCTGTGAATCTAATGTGCATCAAGGAGCTTAAATGTAATCCTGAGTTAGGCTCCAGGTAACTGCCTTTCTATAAAACCACCCCTATGAGATCTTGTCTGGGTAGCCCAGGCCCAGTTCTGGCCAATGTGTAGGTCTCTCACCCTCCTTGTATTCACGGTATAAAGATGGGAGTACCTGAGCCTGTGCTGTGAACTTGATATTTCCAATCAGAAACCCAAGTTCAGGTGCTGCAGTCCTGGGCAGCACAACATATAAGCCCTTTCTTGGATCAGGAACAAATCCCACAATTAAACAAACATGTTTCTGTCTAAGCAGGCTGCCATTAGCTTTTAACGAGGAAACCTCTTGAGATCCTAGATTTGTGACGCTCCTTTAGTTAGTGAGTTTTCAGCATCCTCTTCAGTACTTCTTGTATTTTGTGCTCTTTTACTAAGTTCACTCATTCTTAGTGTCTAATATTCATGCTGTGATATCAGTTCATACAAATTCTGAAGTGGAATAATTAAATGTACTTAAGATTGTGCCAATGAGTAAAGTTAGTGAGGCCATTTTCT
The DNA here is from genome assembly GCF_036417535.1 of Chlamydotis macqueenii. NCBI lineage: Eukaryota > Metazoa > Chordata > Aves > Otidiformes > Otididae > Chlamydotis > Chlamydotis macqueenii. The sequence goes on from NC_141558.1 coordinate 20,349,281, forward strand.
TCAGACTGATAATTTTACTGTCTCCGGGAGTCAAAAACAACAAAAGCCTTGTTTCAAAGGCATAGTGGTATGCCTGGTAGGCAGCTCAGACACACACAGCCCCTCATGCACTTCCCCCCAGCAGGATGGAAGAAATAATAAGGGTAAAAGGGAAAAGAGAAAACTTGTGGGTTGAGACAAAGGCAGTTTAATAGGTAAAGCAAAAGCTATGTGTGCAAGCAAAGCAAAATAAGGAATTCATGCACCACTTCCCATTGGCAGGCAGGTGTTCAGCCATCTCCAGGAAAGCAGGGCTCATCACAACTAATCCTGACGTAGGAAGACAAATGACATAACTCTGCACACCCCCCCTTCCTCCTTCTTCCCCCAGTTTTATTGCTGAGTGTGATGTCATATGGTACAAGATATCCCATTGGTCAGTTGGGGTCAGCTGTCCCAGCTGTGTCCCCTCCCAACCACTTGTGCACTCACAGCCTGCTAGCTGGAGTGGAAAGTAGCGGAGGTCGTGGTGCTGTGTAAGCACTGTTTAGCAATAGCTAAAGCATACTAGCTACTATGAAGAAAATTAACTCTATCCCAACCAAAACCAGTAATGGTTTTCATCCATTTTCTTCTCATTTTAACATTGCCCAAAACCTTCTTTCATGTGTAGTTTCGAACTATGAATTAATGATGATTCTATGCGTGTAATTGAAGCCTGTTTGAATGTAACCTGAATGTATTTAACTGCACTGCAGGAAGAACACATTTTGAAGTCTTGGAAAGTTGCACTGAAATTCTTGTTTAGCTACTGCACAAGTCTGACATGACAACAGGCCCAGCGCCTTCTTTGCCAAGATCCCAGTTCCTTTTACTTCAAAGCTCCACCTTCCATGTGGGGTCTGAGCTTTGTTTTTTTTGCAGCTGTACCTTGTGCTCCCACTCTCACACCCTGCTGGCAGCATGCTGGCTGCCAGAGCCAGCCGAAGGAGCGAGCAGCACCAGAGGCTCTCCCAGGGTGAGGATGGTGAGCTCGAAGGGCAGTGAAGTTTCAGTTACTGCACTGACAATATCTGGCTTCTAAAATTCTTATCCATTCTTGTGTACAGTCTTCTACCTTCCTTTTTTTCCACTTGACTTCTTCCAGTAACCTCATTACCCTCACTGTTTTCCTTACCTCTCCACATCTCGTCAGCCACCACGCTTGTTATTGCTTTTTAAAGGCTCTAAGTGATAGATTTGTGACTCCCTATATATCCATTTCTCTGGCTGGAGTGAAAAAATAGGCAATCATTTCCTTACTGCTGAAAAATGTCATATGGAGAGCTATGTTTTATGAACAATAAGAGAAGGCACGGTGGAGGCCATAAGCAACTGAAAGAAATTGCTGTGGTTTGGATGAAGCTGTTACCCCAAAAGCAGAGATACACTGCGCCATGAGCAGCAGCCTGAATGGTGATGGCTTCCTGCGGCTTGTGGTTTGCAATTTGGTGCCCCCCTAAAAGAGTACACCTATGGAAAAATGATGAAGAACTGAGACCTTTACATGAAAGAGTATGTGCATATAAATATATATTTAAAAATGTAAAGAGATTGTTCGCAGAGGCAATCAGGGGGAGGGAACAGATGAAGAAAGCTAGAAAGTAATTTTACTCTTTAGATCCATTAGGAGCGAGCTTTGAAGTTTTGGAGCAAGTGAGACTGGACTGGGATCCATAGTTTTGAAGTATGAAGGAAAATATTTCTAAAACATATGTATCTCTGTGGGCAATATTCAATTGTGTTTGTGCATAGGAGTCCAATTACACATATCACGCAGGTATCAGGAGAGATGATATATGATGAAGGGAATGAGAGGAGTGAATAGAGAAATACACACTGAAACACATGGAAAATGTCACTGAGCAAATGTATAATGCTTTTTTTTGTGGCTCTTTTTGTAGGGAAAACGATATGTGAACTGCAGAGTACAACTACAGGGGGTATATTATAGACCTGAGTTTGCATTGAAATCTCAGCTTCTTTTTAAGATCATCTGGTCTCCAACTACAGACAGCAGATTGCATTAGTATGTTTCTGTAATTTTGTTACATTGAAAACAGCAAAGAAACATTTCTCAGGCCTTGTGCAAATTAGGGAGCAAAAATACAGTTTAGAAATTATCAACAGTTCCAATAAAAAATGTACCATGGATTAATTGAATAATTTTCAGAAGATATTGATATGATTGGGATGAATGACAGATACTATCTTCCCTTTCTAATAAAACAGTAAATGAATTTCTTGAAATAAAAGTATCGTGGTGGAGTTAGCTAAGTACAACCAAAAAGAGGAAAACTGTAAAACACTTAGTACTAATAGAAATGGCACAGTAAATCAGAATGAGCACCTGAATTGAATGAAACTTTATGGCCTATTCTGAAGGAAATTGAAAACAGTATAACTAGGGACACCACAAGATGCAGAGTCTGAGTGTTGGATATCATGCTGTTTTAATAATTCAGTGACTCAAGAAAATTCCTATTTTTGCAAGATATCAGTCGTGTCTCCTGAAAAGTGGACATGCGAAAATACTTTAAAAACATGTTTTTAGTCTCTCTTTTTAGTATTGTTTTTAATTATTTTTTTCTTGGAAAGGGAACTGATTCAAGCTTATGTCTGCTAAAAGTTTTTCTGAGATTTTACTACAACAGGTTTTTTTTTATTTTTGACTGAAACAGTTTTTCAGGAAACAAATATCACTAGAGGCAAGTGAAAGATAGTCAAGGAAAATTTCACTCCTTTCAGGTGCACACTGTGGCATACATTCTCATACATTTTTCTCTTATTTCATATTATTTGCAATCGTGTAACCTTATATGATCAGTAATTGCATTTGTGCTATATACCATAAGTAGGCAGTTGTACTTCATAACCAAAAATAGTATTTTTGATTATGTTTGTGATTTGGATTAGATAGACTAGGAGATTGTATATAGTAAAAGATTGGTAAAAAGTAAAGGGATAACTTGAAAACATAATCAGTAAAGCAAATGTATTTTTTGTGAGATACATGTCAAAGTTAAGAAATGTTTTATACTACAGATCAACTTTTTGATAAGTTGTGCTCTTTAGAGTTGTTAATTAAAATTTCCTCCTACTTGTCTAGGTTTGACAAGCTTCAAAATACCCACTTAGAGTGCAACAAAGCTCCTGGTCTGCTACTAACAGCATGGGAAAAGTGCTTATAGGCACTTTGTCAGGCCCTGCAGTTAGAAGAGTAAGCAAAACCTACTCATTCATGTTTCTCATGAGCCTTTCCCCTCTCTTTCCCCCTCCTCCCTAACTGCCTCAAACAAAAAGCCGGCTCTGTGTTTGCAGTGTACTGTGAACTGTTTCACTGCTGGTGATTAAAAACAAAGCAAGTCAAACCTTTGTGGGAATTTATACAGTGGCAATAAATCCAGTACATGCCATCCACATGCTTTTCAAATCTCTTCATGTAACCTCTGTTTCTTCTTTCTGGGATAAAGAGCATGGATTTTGATAAATATAACTACTTGAAAGAAAGAAAATCCCTATGTCATGTACTGTGCCCACCCCCCTCCCCACACTGATTCTAACTTTATAACAGGAGATTAGGGGGTAGGAGGGTAGCTCACCAAAGCTACTTAAACTCTGTAAAAGTTGGAGACTACAGATGACACAAAGCTATCTTTGCTATTGTCAGATATAACAGTAAGCTAAGGAAAGGCCTGATTAAAAGGAACCGGTTACACAGAATGGCAGAGAAGAAGTGTGAATTTAATCCGTTATAAATACAGAGTGCTAGTACTTAGACTGTTGTACCTTTGAAGTAAAACAGAATTTCATGAAGTCTACACCATTGCAACTGAGAGCAGTGTTTGACCCAAAGTCTGGCTTAACCAGAGCAGAAGGCACAGGAACTGTGTTTGCAGCCAGTGCTGTGCCAGTGAGTATCTGGGAGAAAACGTAGAACTCAGTCACACTTCAGGACTCTCCTTTGGCATTGCACAGAGAATAAAATTGACTCTGTCTTCTCACCCGTTGAGGGCTTCCCTGTGTGCAGAGAGTTATAACATGCACACTTGGAGGATGACTCAGATTCAGCAGGGAGCAGAGGGGAGGAAGCGGGCCCCGTTTGTGCCATGCTTCAGCAGCTATCAGCTGGCACTTCCTCAGGGAGCTCCTGCCAGTCACACAGGCCAGGCTTGGAGGACGGAGGGATCCTGGTGCACTGGGGGCTAGACTCTGGCTTACCAGCTATTGATTATGTATAACACTTGGTAAAGCATTTAGTAAACTATCTTCTGAGTATTCATCATATATATTGTATGCTCCATTCTGTAACAGAACTAGTGTTGTAACTATAGGAAGCAGAGAGTGCTAGCTGAAGGCATCAGCCCTTCCAATTTGAGAATTTTAATAGAAGGCTGAATTACTGAAGCCGAACACTTTTCATAGGAGAACATAGCTAAATTTAGAAGGCAAGCAGCAAACAGCCTTTGTTGCAGTCCTCCAAACCAGGCATCAGGGAATGGGTAATAGGGGCTTTGTGGCCTGGCTGACAGGCTTGATTGCCCAGCATGGCAAAGGGACTTGTGACAGAACTGCATTTTCCAGGAATTGTCCTTTCCCTGTCTCATTCACTGTGTGTCTCCTCTATTCTGAAAGACATAAGGCAGAAGTCCTACTGACAGCAAAGCTATGGAATTTTCTTCATGACATTTTAAAAAATCTTGCAGTGATTTTTTTTTTTGTTTATTTGTTTGTTTGTTTCACTTTGGAGTAAAGAAAAAAAAATTTAATCTTTCCAAACAGCCCTTCTGGCCTGTGTACATTCATTCATCAGTTCCACAACATGGCTTTCACTCTGTTCTCATTTCCTCTTCAAGTCCCAGTTGAACTCAGTGATTAATTGATAGTAGTAATCAGTTGCTATCATCTCCGCAATAGCTGTGAGAAGGAGTTGAGATTGCTTGCCAATAGGCTTCAGCAGTGCTATTTTGGAAGGAGTGAAGTAAAGTGCCGGAATGCTAATACTGAACAGCACAGATAGCCGCTGGGCTGAACCGTTCCAATACATGCTATTTTTGATCATTCCAGCATAAAATTAACTCTGGCTTTCACAGTTATGTGCTGCCACTGGAAATGTTGGTGCTCAGAAATGAGGATCTGGGTTTCAGTTTTAAGGGAGGCTGTGCTTTACTGGATACCGACATGTCAGGCTGTCTCTTTTCCTGGGAGGAAGCCTTTTTGTTGATGTCCCCACCACCATGCTCATGTCAAGCCTCTCTGCTTTCTCAGCTCCTCAGTCAGATGTTCCCCTCATATATCCTGTTTCCAGATTTTTGCTCAGTCAATAAATTTTTTTTATTTGAGTCTTTGATCTAATTTCTTCCCACTCCAGCTCTCAGCTCCAATATCCCCAGTGTCTCTTGGTGACTCCCATCACACTCTCCCAGCCTAGTCAACCTTCCTTGACTATTTGTCCTAAAAGAGCTCTTCAATCCTCTACCACACTGCTCCACTGAGTTTCCTTTCCAGACACAGAACTGCCTTCCAAACATCTCCTCACTCACGATCCTTATCCCATAAGCTTCCTTGTGACCTTTTCTTTCCTGTTGTTCCCCTCAGTCTTTTCCAAAAGTCTTTATGCTTTCTGAGCTTTCTCTTCCCCTTTCCTTTGAAACCAGCTCAGATGACCTCTAACTTTCCCATATGTTTTTTTTTCCTTGTTTCTCCAGCACCAGCTTCTCCTCCTACCTCATTTCCTCTACTTGGCTCCTCATCATTAGCCCCTACAAGAGTGCTGCTCCGGGAACTACAGTTACCCGTGACTAAGTCCCGTTTCTGCAGCTCACGCAAAGTACTGTTTAGAAAACTTCCTCATGTGTATTCCCATTTTTGTTGCCAGTGACAGCAGTGTCTGAAAGCCACGGCTGGAGTAGAAACAGACGGGTGGTGCTGGGGAGCTTAGGAGATTTGGACTGGCTTCAAACTTCCTTCAATGAAGCATAGGGAGGCAATTAATGGGGAGGCCTGGCACAGTGCCCATCTGCAGAGTCTGCCTGTGTTGTACAGCTGGCCTTACTCATTTGAACATTTTCTTTGGTTCAGCTCACCACATGGCTTTACTTCACTAGGATTAGCTCTTCAGTTGTTGTAAACTTATGCAGCCTTATTGAAAGTAATGTAGAGATGCTGGTTTACAGCAAATAAGGATACAGTATCTTTTTTTTTTTTAGGCTTCTGAATGGAACTAAACATTGAAACAGAGTTTGCCTTGGTATCATGTCAAAACCCCAAGTTCGACATAATTTCAGCGTAAAACCTCAAAGTGGCCTGGGTGAATATGAAAAGGCTCATGAAGTTTAAGGAATCTTTAAATGAACTTGATTTCAGCTCTGTACATGCACTTATCTCATGTGATTCCCAGTATCAGGTTTTACTGCAAAAAATTTACATTAATTTAATTACTCTCCAGCTGGAAGAAAAGGGATAAAAATGTGTACAGCGTATTCAGACTTAAGTATTTGTTCAGCCTTGTTCTGAGTCCTGCATTTTTAGCAAACAATCTGAAATGCTCAGTTTCATAGACTTCCTAGACATTAAAGGACAGATCTTCAATGGGAAGTTAGGTTAGAGCCAAAGGAGGATTTAGGGATCTTGAAAACAGGCAGTGTAGCAACTATATTTTAAGCACTTTCCCCTGGAATGCTATCCAGAATCAAGAGTTACAGTCCTCAGGGCATGGGAAGGGTTGTATAATTCAAAATGGTAGACCCAAACCCCTGTGCACTGAGAGAGGAAGACTTGCCATCAGAAATTGCCAAAGATGGATTATGACAGAAATTTTTCTGCTGCTACAAGTTTAAGCGCAGAGTCAAGGCTCCAGGCAGGCATATTGACTAATTAAAATACATTTTAGAGTTACCTTAATTATCAAAGAATAATTAAGATCTCTTTCTAGGTCATGTTATGAACTGGATTCCCATGATTCTCAAGCACTGAAGTAAAAAATTCTAGCTGGTTCTGTGCAACCTCTACACAATAGTATGTTTAGGAATTTATGTCAGACCTCAGCGATTACGTGTTCTGTGCTTATGCTTGATTTGCAACAAAAGTGTAATGCTTTTAAAAGAAGACTCTGGAAATGGATTATATAGGTAGAGTAAAATGCCCATCTTTTGCATAACTGTCTTGTTCATTAAAACACTTACTTGAGGAAGGGGGTCACTTAGGTTTATTTGCTGCCTCAGCTAAAGGAGGAACATAAGCCTCAAATTCTTTCCTTATCAAAGAGCAGCTCAGATGTAAGACTAAAATGGCATGGGAAGTATTGCCATTGCTTCACTCGAGGTTACCAGATGGAGAAAATAGTGCAAGAAATAGCCAGAGCAGGGCAGTCTGGCTTGGTAGCTTAGTTTTTAGGAATCCTTGTGGAAAGGGAAGAGTCCTGAGCTCCTGCAGGTGAATTCCTGCACCATGAAATTCAACATTGCCTGTGTGGAACAAAAGATAAGCAATACCGAAGAGTTTTTGGTGTGCAGTTCTTCACACTTTTCACACTACTTATGACCAAAAAGGTATCAGAGCAAATCCTCAGGCAGCTAACAGAAACCATGAAGCTGAGATTAGCATGTTGTCATTATCTTAACGTGAAAGTGCACTTGGCATGAGTACATGGCGGGCAACATGAGTAACCTACATTCCCTATTATAAATAAAAAAAAAGAGAAGGATAAAACATAAGATCACAGATTTCTGAATCTAAAGTACACGGTACAGCGAGCAATTTATGATCTAGAGGTTTTCAAGATGGGATTGGACAGGGTGCTAGATACTCTCATCAAAGCTCCCTTTCCCACTAAAGGTTGGATCAGATGACCTTTCAAAGTCCCTTCCAATATGAACTATTCTATGATTCTATGAGATGTGTGTCTTCAGACACCACTTCTGACCTAATGTGCTGTACTGCATAACACTGGCATACTGATCCTACTTATAAAAAGCCAATTGCACTATTGTCTGATAAGCACTGATAAACTGCAGTCAAAGATGACCCTTTACATCTCAGGTATAAAGATGTTTCCAATTAACAATGTTTCAGCTGCTTTGATGCAGAAAATTTTTGGTTTATAAGGAATATCAGCCACGCTGTGATGCTCACAGTTATTCAGTTCTCTCTCTTTCCAAAATAAATTTAAAATGGGACAGACTTACTATCTTAATGACCACAGTGATATATGGAATTCTCTGTTCCATTTCTTGGTGTGTCTGGGAGAAGCGATTTCAGCTTGCCAGCTTCCATCTTTGCACTTCAAGAGTACTACCACAGTTGGTGTTTCTTCAGTAAGGACATGTAGCTAGGAGGTACCACTCTGAAATGTATTTTGCTCTTAATTTATCCAAGTATTTAGCAATTTTGAATCTTTAGTGAGGAACGCAGGTTTTTAATCAGTTACATGAAAGAAAGAGATTTGGTATTCCACAGCCCAGTTTAATCAACCCTCTCTACCGCACATCTAGGCACGCTAGTCATCAGCTCCCTAAAGCCCTGGTGTGAGCTGCTGAGTACACTAAGAAACATGATAGTTATCTGTCTAACCAAAAAGATCCTACACCTCTAACAACACAGAGAACCTGATTCCTTTGCATCTCAGTCCTTGGGTTCTTAAGATAAAATTACTATCTAGGCAATTCTAGGTAAAGGTATCTACAAAAAGACATTTTAATCCTACAGGTTGAAGAGGGTGGAGCCATTTAACCTTTTAACTAGATAAACGTGAACTTAAATTGTACTGCCCATTGCATGAAATGGCATGACATTTTCTTCCTTTTCGAAATAAAACTGCTTTAGTTCATTCCGAAGCAAAAATGCTATATGACATAGCAATATCACCACCTTGTGGGGAAGAAATGTGCCTCAGCATGTACAAGCATTGTCATATCTGTGAATATTCCTGGAGCATGTATGTACTGAATAGGAAGAACCAAAATCAATACATAGTCAATATTGCTGAAATTAGAAATGAAACAATTATTCTAATAGAAGGTAATTTGTATTAAAAATAACAAGATATTGCAATGGATGGTTTTATCTTCTGGTATATACTTAACACATCAACTCTTTAAACTTTGCACGACTTGTGCAGCTAATTACAAATGTTATGATTTAAGCCCTTGGTTCATAAAGATATTTAAAATTTATAAAATTTAAATGTGTTTATAAATGTGTTACAAAGTAATGTATTTCTATATATTACAGTAATGGATAAATATATTTAAGTGCCACTTTACACAGTGTTTCTAGCAATTCTGCTTTCTCCAACTCTCATTTTCATAGAAAACATTGAAATTAGGCTCTTCTGAGAAGCTGGACATCTGGCAGAGGCTGAAATATACCCAGCCTGTACTCAAACAACTGATGAATAAGAACATCCTTTCTGATCCTTAAGCCCCCCTTTTTTTTTTGTTTCCTATTTAACTTCCAGACTCTATCAAACATAAGGCAGAGTTTGTACAAACAACAGTTTCATTCACTACAGCCCTAACAGTCTATCTTGTGCACTGAATGACGTAGTATCCTGTGGAAAAAATAGTATATACTTAGGTTATTAAAAGCTGTAGTAAAAAAAAATCATACTTAAGATTTAGCACAAAAATTAGAAACTTAACTCTAGAATTTCCTAATACCTTTAGATAATTTTCAATGTTAGTAACAGACAATACAAAGGTTTTAGTATTTATTTCCACAGATATTATTTTACAGAGAAAGGTGAAAACTTATTCTTTGATCTGTTACTATAACACCACTGAAGTACTCTAGGTCTTAAAAAAGTAAAAAAAAAAAGTTTTCTTTATTGGAAAGTACAAAACACGTTCTAAAATACATACCAGTGAAGGGGTTTTGTACAAGGAAATTGTACAAGAAAATTTTTGGAACAAGAAAATTCTGTTTTACTACTGGAAGAGATTACTTTTTTTACCCTTCCCTGGTATCCATGTAGCAATAAAGAAGTCCGTGTATAGCAGACCACTGTCACTATAAAATGCATACTCTAGCAGAAATAAATTAGAACTTTTAAAGAAGACATTATGGCTTTAACCATATGTAGGTGAAATAAATTATTTTTCTTGTCCTGCACCGGAATAACTCCTCAAAGATAAGAGAAAGCTGTCATTTACACTGCCCACTTGGCACATTGATTTTGGAAGCTTCAGTGCTTAAAAAGAAGACACCAGGCTTTCATAAATTGAGTCAGGCACCCTAACCTGGTCCTAGGCTTCCTACCTGGCCATGAAAGTCTCCAGACTGTGATTTCCTTGGTTACGAGCCCACCTCTCCATTACTTGAAAGTTTCCAGTGGGTGAATTATTAGGTGACTGATTCAGGATTCATAGCACACACTTCTGAATGCTTAATATCCAGACACTGGTTGCTCTTTTGGGAGCAGGCACTTACTGCAGAAGGAGATACAAGGAGAAAACTTATTTCATACAGTAGTAGAGCAGTTGCCAAAAAATAAGGAAAAGGCTCTAGGTTTACACTAGCTTGAGGATGTTTGCACTAGTAGTGCCAGCCCAAAAGCTGGCAGAAAAGTCAGAGCTAATTATCTTTTGAGATTTTTCTGTTGATCCTGGACCTTTTACAGCACAAACTGCAAACAAAGTAAGAAAATAAGCTAAAGCAAGCCTAACTTGGGGCTTTAACCTTGAGAGAGGTTTCTAATTTTCCTGCTCCTGGTGTTGGTTATTGCAAATTACTCGTAAATGCGCAAGCATTCTTTGATTCTGGTTCCTACAGATACATTTTCTCAAGACTCTTTCCTGCTTAGTCAACAGATCCCTTCTTTTTTTTTTTTTTTCTGACTATGTAGACCTTCTGAGAGCCTTGAACATGATAATGAATTTTTTTTTTTCTTTTTCCATCTAATTTGTTTCTTGTTTAACTTTTAGACATAGAGTTCTTTCAAAAAATCCTATCAGCTTCAGATCCACAGGCAAGAAGAGCAACTTGGAAAATCTACACTCCAGAACATGTAATTAGCATCTGCATTTGGCACTGCAATGTTTCCCTGGCATGCAAACGTACAAAGAAGTCTTTTTAGTTCCTGCCTCATCTATAGTGTAATTCAGAGGTGAGACAAAAAGCTGACTAAAACCTTGAGGAAAGTGAGATCTGTTAGGTGTGATCTTTGTGCACTGCTTGCCACAAAGTAAGCACAGAGTTCAGCAGACAGCAAAGCAACCACAGGTGGTATCTATCATCTGAGAAAGGGGAGTAGTGCACCACTTTTGCAGAACAGACTAACAGCTAGGACACTGGCTTGGGAGAGATGACTGGAGATTCTCAAGTAGGGCGTTTATTCTCCAGATTATTTCTGATTTTGGTTTGAGCTTCAAAGTAAATACAATGAAGAATGCATAACTGATCTGGTGAAAGCATGCACAAATCTGTTCTTACTCATCAAACTAAGCATTCAGATCACTAGGTGACAGTGTTACACTTTGTATTTCATCTCAGTCTGCTTTCATGGCTCTGACATTCATGGCTTCCTAACAATTTTCAACAAACAGAGGTGAAGATGTACTTATTCTATCAACCACTGTGTAAGGCATTCACAAAGGAAGTGGAGAATCAAAGAATTATAGAATCATGGTTTGGGTTGGAATGGACCTTAAAGATCATCTAGTTCCAACCCCCCTGCCATGGCCAGGGACACCTTCTGCAAGACCAGGTCACTCAAAGTCCCATTCAGCCTGGCCTTGAACACTCCCAGGGATGGGGCATCCACAGCTTGTCTGGGCAACCTGTTCCAATGCCTCAGCACCCTCACAGTAAAGAATTTCTTCCTTATGTCTAATCTAAATCTACCCTCTTCCATCTTAAAGCCATAATCCCTTGTCCTATCACTACATGGCCTTGTCAAAAGTCCCTCTCCACCTTTCTTGTACGCCTCCTTTAGGTACTGGAAGCCTGGAGCCTTCTCTTCCCCAGGCTGAACAGCCCCAACTCTCTCAGCCTGTCCTCATAGGAGAGGTGCTCCAGCCCTCTCATCATCTTTGTGGCCCTCCTCTGGACTCCGTCCAACAGGCCCATGTCCTTCTTATGTTGGGGACTCCAGAGCTGGATGCAGTAGTCCAGGTGGGGTCTCACAAGAACGGAATAGAGGGGCAGAATCACCTCCCTCGAGCTGCTGGCCACGCTTCTCTTGGTGCAGCCCAGGATGTGTTTGGCTTTCTGGGCTGCGAGTGCACATTGTTGGCTCATCTTGAGCTTCTCATCAACCAGTATGCCCAAGTACTTCACCTCAGGGAGAAGTATTTGGCTGCTCTCAATCCATTTTCCGCTCAGCCTGTATTTGTGCTTGGAATTACCCTGACCCATGTGCAGGACCTTGCACTTGAACTTCATGAAGTTTGCACAGGCCGACCTCTCAAGGCTTTCAAGGTCCCTCTGGATGGCATCCTTTCCCTCCAGCATGTTGACTGCACCACACAACTTGGTGTTGTCAGTGAACTTGCTGAGGGTGCACTCAATCCCACTGTCCATGTTGCTGACAATGAATGTAGATTTTAATATCTATTGAGGAGAGGGAGACATGCCTGTGCTAGTTAGCAAGGACACTGGACCTTGATGGGCTCTGTGGTTAATTGTTTTCCTATGTATACCTATGGCCCAGGCTGTCTTGGACTTTCCCAGATAATTCTGGGTTCAAACCAGCTGTTTGCCCTGATCAGCGGATGCACCCTCTGTTACATTGTTCATTTCCCACATTATCCATCAACTGTTACATCCAGATTTCAGCAACTGGTTTTCCAGGATGGGGTACCAGGCTGCACCCTGTGTGAATAAAGTGGACTAAAGAAACACACTTCTATGTGGAGTCAATATTTTGTTGTTAGTCTAAAGTCATCAGTATTATTATTAGGTCAGTTAGTTACACCGATATTAAGATTGACGTTCAGATTACCAAGTTATTACAGCTCTTTCCCAATTGTGATGTAGTTAGCATAGATATACACACATTTTCTAGTATCTCACTCTTTCATGTGTTAAGCTCACCTTTCTATATTTCTCAGAGTCCTAAAATCAATGGCACCCATCTGTTTTGGTGTTTAAGATAATTTAAGAGAACGGATTTGTCCAGACTCTGCCAATTTAGTGCTTGTACACTAAGTAGTTAACTACTTTAGATGCAGTTCTCCTCATGAGTGCTTTAATTGCCAAACTAGACTGCAGACTTGCTTGCAGAAATTAGGCATTTATCCTTAGGAGGGAACTAAGTATGTGAAAGGTAGAAGTGCTGAATCACTGAATTATTTAGGTTAGAAGACGTTCCAAAGGTCATAATCCAACTTCCTTTTCCAAGCAACACTGTTTGCAAGTTAGTTCTGGTTACCTGTGGCCTTGTCCAATCAATTTCTGAGAACCTCCAGTGATGGAGATACTGCAAGCCCTCGGGCCATCTGTGCTTAACCACTTTCATGGGAAGATTCTAGATGTAAATGAGAACTTCAAGTTTCCCTTGCTGCAACTTATAATGGTTGCTTCTTAACCCTTTGTTGAGCACCTCTGAGAACAGAGTCTGGCTCTGTCTTGCCTAAAACCTTGTATTTAGGCAGCAATCAGATATCCCTTTATCTCCCTCCTCTTCTGGGATGTCTTTGAGAACTGGTTTTGTTAAGGTGTCTCATTTCAAAATTAGGTACCTAGTTTCAAATCCCTTTTCAAACTTTTGATTAACACTTGCGACCAATCCATTAAATCTCTAAAACAGATGAAATCATTGCTTGCAGTTGGGGAATGATAAAAAAAAATCCCAAGCATACAAAAGCCAACAAGCCCAAGTTCTTGAAAACTGGATGTCTGAATGGACTACCCCAAACTGCCTGCGAAGGTGTTTGCCTGCAGACTGGTACTGCTGCAGAGGAAGATGAACACCAGCCAGCTTGAACAGTAACCGGGCATTTGCCTGGAGACTTTTCATAAAAAGGGTCAGCTTGAAAAGAAATGTAAAAGTCTCTTGATTTTTTTTTTTAACTGGGAGACAGAAATGTAAGAAAAGCATATGAAGCAAAGCCTGGTGTGGCACTACCTGGACCTGCCCTGCAGCATTGTAGCCTTCTTGTGGACCACCATGAGCTGCCTGTGCCCAGCCTGGGGATGGGGGGACACATGGGGACCCATACCTTGATGTGCCTATGGGACCCTGGGGGAGATTTTGCACCAGCCCCACCCAGCCCCAGTAGACTGTGGGGAGCTGCAGGGGCACACACAAATCTGGACCACTCACTTCTTCAGTGGGAGAGGAACATGTACAGTGTGTAAAGGGGAGATTCCCCAGTATCAGCGTAGGAGGTGCGCATGTAATCTCATGCAGTCACAGAGAAGGCACATGTGCGCACGTCACTCTGTGTGTATGTGTGTTGGGGTGGGATTAGAACATTTTTGAATTTTTTATAAAATCATGTTCAGAAATTCATAGGTGTCTATTGACACTTTGTGTCAATATATGTCTAGTATTGTCGTTTATCTGTTGTATTGCTGCTGATGATCCCAAATTACTGATTGGCAGTAATTTCTGTGTTGTTAATAAGTCAACAACCAATTTGATACTGATTTGATTCAGTCACAGGAATTGAGCAGTTTTCCTTGCACTACTCTGTTAATACATGTCTTTCACCTCCTGTGGCCAGAGACCCAGTGAGTCTCCCAGCTGCCGTTTCAGGATCAAGCTTCCTAGCACACAGCGATGCTGCTCTGGACATCAGGTTCCCCATCAGTATGACATCTTGCTAGAGCTGAACATTCATTTACAGAGTGTCAATTTGAATGAATCACCTTTTTCTAATGAAAAAGTTCAGCCAAAGGACTTGTAATCTGCTTGACATTTTGTTTAGTTCAGTCAGACATCAACTGTAATGTCACTGCTTTTTAAAAAGTAACAGGATGTGTTTTTTAGCAAACCAGTGTTATATGAAATATTTTAGGCTGTAGGTGTAGGTCTTTTGTATGTAGGTGGAATAAACCAGGCAATGACTTAGATCTATGTAGCACTGATAATAAGCTGGTTGTATTGAACATTTTTTCAAGACTATGCTTTTATATGTGATCTGTATGACATCACTGAAGGCTCCCTAGGGATTTGTTCTCGTTGGAGATCTCATGCATATGTCACAAGCTCGTTTTCCTCACTCTTCGTTACAGAAATAAAATCAGAAGTGCAAAATGTGGAAATTAAGTTATCTAAAAGATGTAGAGTAGAAAAGAGTGACCTGAGGGTTTTATCAACTCTGTACTTAGCAGGAATTATGCTGAGTTTACACCTATGCTGAGAGTGAGCACAAAGCCTTGCACTATGACAGCGAGCAATAAAATGTCACCTCCTTGAAATGTCATGTTATGAGTGGTAATTAGATGCTAAATTTGCTTGAGTTTTCATATGCATTCTTTATAGAATGTCTTAATATAACTCAATTTCAGGATTAATCCCCTGAGGATTTTGCTAACAGCACTATAAATTAATTGAAAGATATCTCACTTTCTCAATAAAGCCATCCAGCTTTCTAATAGATGTTGAGTAAAATTAATGGAATAACTTTGACAGTTTGTCTGACAGGCACCTCTCAAGCACTGCAGCACTGCCTTGCTCTGCTGTAAGGACTTCAATGATTTTATCTTCTGAGGAGACGAATGTCTTGCATAGCGTGGGCCAATGTCAGCATTGATCTATTTTTTATTCAATATCAATAAATGAAAATCTTTAGTTTCTCGCCTACAAAAATTTTTTTTCTTCCATCCTGGCATGACAGACCCCTGCTAGTGTGACACAGCAGGGACAAAATCTCCAAGTCTTTCCCCTGCAGGTGAGAGTTGAGCTCCCTCTTGTCTGCTCTCCATGTCTCACCACTTTTCACTTCTGCACTTTCAGCTCCACAACTATAAAAGGAGTGAAAACAACCTCAAAAGCTAGCAGTTAGGACATTTCCTTGGAAGAGTGGGCTGAAACTCTGAAAGAGAAGAGTTTCACACCCAGCTGTCCTGTGCTGACCACTTTGCTATATCCTTTAAAGGAGAACATCAGTTTGGGTTGCCAGTTGGTGTAAGCATTTTTGAGCAAGTCAATAAGAAAGGTACGCACCTTAGTGTAATTTTACTTTGTAGCTCTCCAGAAGCCTTCAAAGCTATAGCTTTTTCTCTGCTGACTCAGAAAGAATTTAAGCATGTCCCTTCAGAAGAGTAATTATGTTTCCCCACTGGTGCTGTGTGCCCAACATTCAGATCTATTTGCACCAAAATTAGGGGCCTCAGTTATTCACATTGGATCTGTGGTATGCTTTCTACCTTTGTGTTATGAGTATATTTCATTAGCATCTCTCATGTAAAAATAAAAATGTGACCTTTCTGTCCACAGAGGGTAGGGAATCTGGTAATTTTCTGATCTAAATTAAAGCTTCAGGATTGCTGTCTTGAATTGACAAGTTGTGACTTCCAAGATATATTCTTTTGTACAGGATCATTAGAGTGCATTATATAGCAACTGCCTTCTGGGAATCTGCAAGCAAAATTTTCTGGTACTGTTTTTATACAATTCCTGCCCACAAAGGAATATTATGACCACATGGCTGAGGGCAAGAAGTCCAAATTTCTGCTTTAATATCCTGCCCAGAAGTATGTGT
The DNA here is from genome assembly GCF_036417535.1 of Chlamydotis macqueenii. NCBI lineage: Eukaryota > Metazoa > Chordata > Aves > Otidiformes > Otididae > Chlamydotis > Chlamydotis macqueenii. The sequence goes on from NC_141558.1 coordinate 20,365,948, forward strand.
GAGCGTGCTATGTATAGCACATCAGAGAGTCAAACATGTCCAGGAAGCATCAAGCATACTCTTCATGTACTGTACCATTTTTTCAATCTGCAGTAACTTCAGCATGTCTGGACATTTTAATGTGACACATGTTCAGTAGATCAGGATCAGATGTGTAAGAATGGGCATTTTGATCCCGTGATGATGAGATTTCACGGTGGGCATGTCTGATCTACAGACGTCATTGTCAGAGCTCCTGCTGTGCTGAGAGGTGTCTAGAAATCCTGGACAAATAGTAAGCAAATATTTCACTCTGATAAGTGTGAATGAAAAAGGACTCTCCTTGCAAAGCTCAAATTGATGTTGACTTGATCAGACTGGATAACCCCCACTCTATACTTCCAGTCATCTACAGTTCCTCTAAGCCGTATTCCTCCAAGTCATAGAATCACAGAATCATAGAACAGTTACGGTTGGAAGGGACCTTTAAAGGTCATCTAGTCCAACCCCCCTGCAAGGAGAAGGGACATCCCTAACTCGATCAGCTTGCTCAGAGCCGTATCCAGGCTGGCCTTGAATGTTTCTGGGGATGGAGCATCTACCACTTCTCTGGGCAACCTTTTCCAGTGCTTCACTATCCTCATTGCAAAAATTTTTTTCCTTATATCCAGTCTGAACCTACCTCCCTGAAATTGTATGTTCCTGTTTACATTGCCTTTTAATGAAATTAGGCAGGTAGAAAAAAGCTCATTAAAACAGCTGATGTATCTTGACACGACCTCCACTTCTGATATTTTCTGTCTATTTTTATGCAGTTCTCTTGAAATTGTTGATGCATGATGCTTCAGATTAAAAGACTGTAAGATAATTAATACTACTCAGCATTTTTGTATAGCTATTAGATCACCTCAGTTAAACTAAATTTTAATTGTATCATCACAGATTTGACTTACGAAGTGTTTGATGGAAGATGTTTATACTACTAGAAGTCAGTTGATGTATCATTACGTAGTATTTAGATAATAACTTTAACACTATAATTTCAAGTCTATACTAAAATAATTATTGTACATATCCTTAAAAGACAAGTGTTAATGGTTAATCATTATCTAGTATGTACATTTCAAGTGGTATTCTTCAAGAATGTGTTATTGACCTCTTACGATCCTGAAGAAAACTATTGGCAATATAAAACTTTACTGGCATAGTTGCATATAATACACAAAATTGCCAGAGTTAAAAATAATAAAGGAAATAAATTTTCCAGAAAAAAAAAAAAAAGTGGTTGGGTAACCAGCTGAGCTCAATGTCCATGTGGAGACCGGTCACGAGTGGCGTCCCTCAGGGGTCCGTGCTGGGCCCGGCCCTGTTCAACATCTTTGTCGGCGACATGGACAGTGGGATAGAGTGCACCCTCAGCAAGTTCGCCGACGACACCAAGTTGTCTGGTGCCGTCGACATGCTGGAAGGGAGGGATGCCATCCAGAGGGACCTTGACAGGCTGGAGAGGTGGGCCCATGCCAACCTCATGAAGTTCAACCAGGCCAAGTGCAAGGTCCTGCACCTGGGTCATGGCAATCCCAGGCACAAATACAGGCTGGGCGGGGAATGGATTGAGAGCAGCCCTGAGGAGAAGGACTTGGGAGTGCTGGTGGATGAGAAGCTTGACATGAGCAGGCAATGCGCCCTTGCAGCCCAGAAGGCCAACCGCATCCTGGGCTGCATCAAGAGAAGTATGGCCAGCAGGTTGAGGGAGGTGATTCTCCCCCTCTACTCTGCCCTGGTGAGACCCCACCTGGAGTACTGTGTCCAGTTCTGGAGCCCCCAGCACAAGAAGGACATGGACCAGTTGGAGAAGGTCCAGAGGAGGGCCACGAAGATGATAAGAGGGCTGGAGCACCTCTCTTATGAGGACAGGCTGAGAGAGTTGGGGCTGTTCAGCCTGGAGAAGAGGAGGCTCTGGGGAGACCTGATAGCGGTCTTCCAGTACCTCAAGGGGGCCTACAAGAAAGATGGGGAGAGGCTGTTTAGTAGGGCCTGTTGCAATAGGACGAGAGGTAATGGTTTTAAAATAGAGGGGGGTAGATTTAGATTAGAAATTAGGAAAAAATTTTTTACGATGCGAGTTATAGAACACTGGAACAGGTTGCCCAGAAAGGTGGTGCAGGCCCCATCCCTGGAAACGTTCAAGGCCAGGCTGGATGAGGGTCTGAGCAACCTGACCTAGCTGGGGATGTCCCTGCTCCTTGCAGGGGGGTTGGACTAGATGACCTTTGAAGGTCCCTTCCAACCCTAACCATTCTATGATTCTATGATTCTATGATTTGAATAATATGTATTTTAATGCAGCAAATTTGAGGCTATATTCTAGAGGCTAAGGATGTTACTTACACATTGAGGAATATGTTATGGGCATCACTGACTCAGAGAGAGAATTAGCCTGATCGCAGCGAATAACAAACTGGACATGAACTTACAATGTACCACACTGCTAAGACAGCTGATACGAATCTCTAATCTAAGTCTAGGAAGTAACTGAATCAAAGTCTGTAAGTACTTACATAGGAAAGTGATTTCCGAGAGTATATGGGTCATTAATCTTGCAAATAAAGGCATAAAAATGTCCAGTGACTGTCAGCTAAAATGAAACAATTTCCGCATAAAATAAGGTGTAAATACTGTACTGGGAATGCAATCTATTTACACATCTTGCAAGGTAAAGTGAGCCCTCTTCTATCTGACCTCAAGTCTGGAAGTCACACCAAGCTTAGCAGCCTATCCAATGCTGTTGCTCAGCAGAAGTTAGGGCCCATGCAGAAAACACTGAGGTGTTTTTTGTGAAAATCCAGATTAATGAGGGAAAATATTATGTCAGAAATACTGTGATATACCTTCAAATATAACAAAGTAATACTTTATTATAAAGATGAGTTATTATGAGTTAGGATGAGGCAGTTATTAATCATAACTGTCTTGAAAGACAATGATGATTTACTCTTTGTTCAATTCAGTTCTATAGGTATGTGTAGCTATACCTGAAACTGCTGAAAGGGCATACCTTAATTTCATCATGGCCCAATCTGACTAACAGCTTGTGCCACCATCCAGCTATAGTCCCTCCCCACCCCCTGCCCAGTAACAGAGACTAGGGGAAGCATTGTAGTGGACTTTGAAGTCATTGAGGAAGCAGAGGACCCTAGGTGGGACTGCTGTGTTGGAGCTGCATTGTTGGCCAGAGCCCAACATTGAGCCAGCTGGGGTGAGTGCCATCTTACCCCAGCATGGGTTGTGATGACTCACTGACATGATGACTCTATGTGTGTCTGTGTGCGTATGTCTGGGCAAAGCTTTTTCTGACAGCTCCTCCCTTTCTTGGACCACTTAATAAACTGAGATTAGTCTGGTAGCCTGGTGTTGCCTGTTGTTTCCTCCTGTGACAATAAAGGTGAGAATGCTCCAGTTTTAGCACAAAAAGTAATTTACAGGGAAATGTACACATTACATCATACATAATAAAGTAACATCATAATGTTCATCAGCTGGGGGCAAAAACCACTTAACATCTCTCCAGATTGCTTCTTCACATGCTGTGAAACCCAAGGGACTGGTCATGGGATGGAGCAGCAGCAACCAGCAGGTCACATAGCAGAGAAGGGGCAGGTCACAGGCTCCCAACACAGCTAAGCCTGTCGTGTATTATCAGGGAACTGTAGAAGCCCATGGCATGACCCTGAAAATGAGGTAATACATCCCTAGCTTCAGGGCACTGTAAGGTTGGAGCCATCTGCACAAGCCAGGCCTGATTGTAGCATTTGCAGCAGTCCTTGAATAACTGAGCTGCTGCCACCACATTGCTCCGATTTTCAGTCATTCTCCAGCCTGTGCTAGAGAAAGTACAGTGCCATCAGTCATCCCTGGTTTCCTGGCTTGTCACAACATTCAGCAAAATTTAGCAGGCTGCCCTTTGCTTGGCTTTTCTGCCTTAGCAAGTCTGTAGCCCAAGTGGTCAGACAATTGAGGCTGGTCTCTGCAGTGGTGGTGTCAGTGCTCTTTCCACGGTGCTCACAGACCCCTTCCTTTTGCCCTGCCTCAGTCTCTTACCAGCAATACTCCTGCTTATTTTTCCTTGAAACCTCTTCTCTCCATCGTATCAGTCTGTCTGTCTGTTTTGCTGATAGTGGAGAAACTGTTGAGGAAAATGAAAACTTTAGGACCCATGCACAGAGAATCAACTGAGAGAAAACAAACTGAATATGGCTGTCTCTGCTGAAATGAGAATCAACAGGTTTATTCATCACTGATTTCAAGTTCTCACAACTGATTATTTCGCATTTCAAATAAGACTGCTGAAAAACTCAAAAGGAGTGCTTTGCATTATTTTTGTCTCTAAATGCATGGCTATGACTATAACTTTAGCAACTCTTTTGTACAGCCCCTGAACACACGTGAATATATTTATCCCCCTGCCCCAACCCCAAAACTTATTTGGTTAGGGAAGTCTGAATCCTTTTCTTGGAAAGGCGTCTTCACATATTTGTTTTTGCATGTTGGTCAGTAAAATGAACTTTTGGTGATAAAAATAATCATTCATCTTTGAACTGAAGTGTGAAACCATTAGGAGAAAAAAATAAGGCAAAAGAGAATCAGGCAGGATGTTGCCAAGGTTTCTTACCCCACATCTTTTTCTTGTTTTGAGAAGTGAACTGTGCTGCCTGTATATTTTTCATCACCAAGGCCACTGGCAGCATTCAGAAAAGTTGATACTCTCCTTCTCAGTGATGGTTATTTGTTTTTCTTGTTGACAAATTTGGCTTAAATCTTAGCAAATTTTGTTTTTGTTTGTGTCTTACTGTTTATGTAATTTCCAAAGGCCTGTTGAATCATGAACTTGCTATCTGTGTCCGAAACTGTCATGCTGGTTTAACCTATGATATGGTGCTAGTGAACACATTCTGCTGGGAAAGGCTGGGAGGGAGTGATGAAATCAGTAACTTCCTCAACTAAACACAATACTTCACAACTGTGAGAAGCATTATGAATGATGCTATAACAGATAAGGTGGGAGAATATTGAAACAACAAAATGGCCTCTGTGCATTTACTGAACCAACACAAGAATACAGCTTTGCCATATGTTGGGATGTTGTGTTCCACGTCTGGAAATGATAGCCTTTTGGGCTTACAAGAACGTGTTAAAGGGCTACTCGTATTTATGCCTAGTATTTTTCAGTCATTACAACAATGAATAGTGATGAAAAAGAGTTGCAAGCACTTGTGTGATATGGGAAATGCAGTTTATTTTGCTGCAAATTACAAGTCATGATTCAGAACCCTCAGAAGTCAGTGCACAGATTCAGTACTTCAAAAGCCAGATTCAAACCCTCAAAAGCCAATTCAATGATGGAATGAATTTGTAGTACAAGTAGAAGCATGTGTAGTATGAACACCACAAGCCTATAGAGACGATACAAAAATTGGTACGCAGATAGATTTTCGGTGGCATGAAAGCATCAGGGCGAGGGCCAGGATCCAGAGGGGACTGAGAGAGATCCTACAGCTCTGACTTTCAGCAACTAGTTTGCTCTGAGTTCCACATTCAGTAAGAGCCACAAGTCTCATGCCTCTCTAGGAGGTATTATGACACGAGACTGCTTGTAGCTGGTGGAGCATAAAGAAAGATGTATTACAATTAAACTCTGTACCATTATATTTTTCATTTAAAATTATGACATGATTTTAAGGGTAAAAAAAACCCCAATATGCAGTCTGTTTCTAATGAAGAAAGGATTATCATCTGGAAAATGATGACTCAGAAGAGTCTTGAGGACAAGTAATTAAACATAAACTTTCAAGATACTGTTGTTTCAAAAATAGCTGATGTGATCCTGGGTTAAAATTTAATAGAACAGTGAGTAGCAGAAGTGAAATTACTTCCTATCTACACTCAGCACATCCAGTATTTAAAAAAACATTGAAAAAATTGGAGAGGTGCAAAAAAAAGTCACAAAAATCAATTGAGAACTAAAGAAAAGACTTTGTGGGTATGAAAAACTCCAGTTTATTTAATTAAAAAAAAAAGTCTGAAGCAAGACTTTTTAACAGAACCTTAATATCCCCAGGAGAAGAAAACATGCTGCAGAGAAAGACAACAAGAAGTAGCAAGTGGAACTTGAGGCCAGAGAACTTACATTAAAAACAAGAGACACTACCATTAACAGCTGGAGCTGACTGCCCGCAAAGTGATGGATACTTCCTCTCCCACTGTCTCCAAATAATGACTAATTCCCAGCCAGGGAGGCACAATCATGTTACAAGCAAGGTATTACATGTAATTAAAGATACAGTGACATCTCACCCCCATTTAGAGACAGGGGAAGAACTGGAGGCAACATACATAGGAATATGGCAGCAACCATAGAGAGCAGAAACAGAAAGGGCAGCACCAACCCAAAACTGGGACAGAGAAGTGGCTTAATCTAGTTCATATAGAGTCCTCGCTGTTTTCTTATTTTATGTTCAGCTATGAAAAGATCAGAAAACCTTGCTCAAACTTTGTTTAATCATAAATTATGGGATTTATGATAAATCATAGAATTTAATGCGAAGGTAACTGTACAAAAATGAATGATGTGTGGAAATCATGGGAAATCAGACCAGAAAGTCTAATGCTTTTTAATTGTTTCAAACCTCATGTCTTTAAGTGAGTAGGTTGTGTATAATTAGCTCCTCTCACTCTTAGTGTATAAAAGGCCACCATTGCTTTAGACCTGGAAGAGATATAAAGACAAAATTGTACTCTTGGGAAGACTTTATGATTGAGAAAAGTATTGAAACTGCCTCAGCATTTGTTAAAAAAAACAGAAAAAGTGAAATAAATGCCACATCCAGTCACTTGAAATAATTATAAATTATAAATAAATATAAATTATAAATAATTTGTGCATTTTCAGATGTCTCTCTTGCCCTGCCCAGTTTGCAGGAAGTGTTAGCTGGCTTCTCAATTCATGAACCCTCGGGCTTTCTGCTAAGGTTATTGCGGAAAAGGAGCAAACTGTGGAACAGCTGCTTTATCGTTTCAGATGCATATTACATTACACATACCTTCAGGAATTATTCCACTTATGAATCTGCATTAGGCCACCGGTACAGCTCTTACAGCTTCTCATTAGCTCTGCCAATACTTTTCTGACACTCAGGAGGAAAAGTTATTAACTGTGAAGTCTGGTTGCGAGGAGCCATTATTCCGACTTACAACAGAGTCTTTCCATACATAGAGCTCCTCTCTTAAATTGAATAAGATCGTAATTCTAATTTCACATGTTTCTTAGGTCAAGCTCCTGTGCAGCTACAGGAGGAAGTATGAGGTGAATCATCTAAGACTATGCTAAATTGTCAGAAGAAAAATAATTTGCTGAAACTATTCAGAAGAATTGGGTGCAGGTGTTTTACTGTGGGACACAAGGGAGACGTTTATAAACTCCTGCCCTGGGATTTCCCATACCTCCTGCTCTGCGTTGTCTTACCTTTTTTTTTTTTCACCTGCAACAGTTTTTTCTTTCTGAAGTAGAATTAAAGGTCTAACAACAGTACAGAAATAAATAAATAAAATAAAAAAAAAACCAACAACAAAGACCCCCCACTTTATCATATGCACTCCAATGTCTAGCCTAATTTGTGCAAATGTTATATTTTCTGCCATGGAGGTAGGAAGCAAATTGCAGGTTTAGAATAAGTTTATCTTGGTCATCTGATATAGTTTTAAAGTTTGAAGCATTGGGGAGGGAAAAGTGTTTGTTATACTTTAGGTAAGATTTATAGAAAAGCAAAAATAAAGGAACAGATTAAAAACAATGCGCAGTTAAAATACCCTGCTAAACTACAGACACTTTCAGCAGAGTTTGTGCATTCACAAAAGTTATAAATTTAAATGTATAAAGGGTGATAAATATGGTCAGCCAGACTGAAATATTGTACTATTCTGTATGATAGTGCCCTATAGAGATAAGATATCTGCAGAAATTTAGATGGTATGGAAGAAAAAAATTATTTTTTCAGTTCTACTTTTCCTAACAATGAACAAGGCAAAGCATCTGAGGATTGTGCTCATATGAAGCTGATCGGTTCATTTAAGCAAGAACTTGGAAGTGAACTCACATATATGTGGACGATCAGTGGACCAGGATCCAGGCACAGCGAGGCAGCTAATTTGTCTGGCAGCAAACATCTACCGATTGTATGAAAGGGAGGATGCAGGGAGACCTAGACTTGAGACAACATGTGGGACATAACTCAAGATTTAAATTGCAGATCTCTGTTTCTTTTGTAAGGTCTAATATAACCAAAACACTTCCTAGGTTTTATACAATTAGAAAGAGTTACCACAGACTACAATATTACCAGATTTAAAAGTAGAAAATTTAGCGTATATATAAACAAGTGAAGCAGTTTCAGAACAAGGACAAGTTAGCGAAAGGTGTCATCCATTAATGAGAAAATAAGCAGTTTCAATACTTCAAATGAAGGTTATTGACAATAACGTAACAAATCCACAGACAAATGTGAATTCAAGCCTATTGTGAGATTTAACATCTGATAAAGTACAAATATTACAAGATATCTCAGTCCTCACTGTAGATGGTGCTGTAGCATAAAAGATGCATTGCACCCGGGCTGTTGGTTTTAAATCATCTCACTATGGCAGACCTACAAGTTACTCTGCCCAGGATTAATACACAAATGGTTGTGAGGTGTTCTGTAAACGTGTAGCAATTTATGTGTGTTTTATATATGAGCATAGGAAAGTAAAAAAAAAAAAAAAAAAAAAAGTAGTTGAAATATTTGCCATAATACTAATATACTGCTGTATTGTAGTATATGCTAGGCCACAGCAAGGTTTAGAAAGGGCTCTGGAATATACTTGCTGAGAAGAATAAATCTCTCTTTTTTTTTTGTTTTGATTGCTCTGCCTGGGACATAGCAAGGTGAGAAGATTTCAGCCTCGTTTTTTTTTTTTTTTCTGAGAGAAAATACCAGATATTTCCAGCACTTCTTTGTTTCATACTGACTTCTTACTTCATTGAGAATCCATGTGAATTAATTTTCTCTACACAGGACAAATACAGAGCATCAGTAAAAAACAAATTCAATGCACATGGCACAAGCAATTCTTATTCCAGAGAAGTCTAAACTGGCATCCACTTATAATGCCGTGCTTCAAGCTGAAAGATAAATGGTGTTTGCAGATGAGAAGCGAGTGTCTTGCTGAGATAGGTGCACACTGCGAGCTAGAGCCAACCTCAGGGACTGCAGTGACCCCAGGAGAATGGTTGGAGTGGAGGAGGGCAGAGTGCCGTCCTCTCCCTGCCCATTCCCCTGCAGCACCATCCCGCTTGTCTCACAGGCGCTTGGGGAATTCATGTTTTTATTACATGTTGTCTGTACTATCTGTTTTAGAGTTAAAATACCTTGCTTGTCTCTTTTCAGTTGGCAAATGCTGATGCTTATGGAGCACTGTAGAAAAAAACCCACCAACATCCACCTTCCTCCTCCTCCTCTCCTTTGTCTCAGTAGTAACTCAAATGGTGGAGTAAGCACCATCCTGGAAAGATGCTTGTCAGCTAACTGCCACTCCCTCTCCTGTGGGCAGCAGAAGCCACCCTATTTATCTGTAAAATCTGAGAGAGGCTCTCCACACCACCAGTAACAGCAGTCTGCCACGAGCCCTTTCATGAGCCCTGAAGCCGGTTCTCCAGCTGCTGCAGGTCACTTAGTCTCCTCACAAAAGCTGCTTGCCCTGGGCAGCGAGTGCCTCCAGTTCCTGGAGGTGATGCATCACCTTGCACAAATGCAGAATGAGCAGAATGAGATCTCTGTGCCAATCCACTACTTAGTGTTTCTGCTGAGAGTGCTAAGAAAGCCCCATATTTCTGCCTTTTACAGAAATATTTATCACATGGACATGAAAAACTGCTTTTCTTCAAAATAGCTGGAGATAACATCAACATACACCAATGTAGGATCAAGTCCACTGAATACAGTAATTGTAGGGTAAACACAGCAACAAAAATTATGCAAATAAATAAATTAATTTGCCTTGGCAAAAACAGGTGATACTGCTTAATGCTGCAGAAATGAAATAAAAATGACTGAACATATAATAGCCAAATCTTCGGATTTTTAATCTGGATTTTGTTGTGCATCAGAACATACTAACAGAAGCAGATGACTACGTGAGTTTTACATGAGTCTTGTGTGCTCCTTTGACGCAAAATATAGTGTGTTTACTTCAGTGGAATATTAGGACTGAGAAAAATTCTGAAAGTTCTGCTCTCATGTAGATGTATGCTCCTGAATCCAGACATCCTTGCCCCACATCACTGTGTAAGAAAATAGCTTTTCTTTCTTACAAGCCAACTGACATTACAGCAGTGAAAGAGGCTTCAGTTCCCTGTTGCACACTGAAGCTTTGGGTGCCCTGCTGTCAAATGGAGCCTGCAGCTCCACTTACCGGACCTGGGCTTGTCAGGTGTTTGTCTGATAAAAAGACAAATGCTTAAGATGCTGTCTGCAGGGTTCATGGAGCGAGGAGCTCACTAGCCTGGCCAGGAACAAGTGCACAGAGGGTGAGCCTTCAACCACACCGCAAAATCCGTTCTGGCTTTTCATTTCATGCTAAGTTTCAAATGCAAATTATCTCTAGCATAGCGAGATTTCTGCAGTTATCAGGCTGAGAACTTCTCTAAGTAATGCTCTTCTACACCTTTGACTGTTCCTTTTGTTTTTGAAAAGGAGGCTTACCCTCTCTCATAGCGTCAGGCTTCAAAAAAAAAAAAAGCTTTTGCTGCACTGTAGTGCTTATGGTGCAACATCTGCTAATCGTTTTGCTGGAAACAGCAGCTGTCTCTTGGGCCTCCTAGGCTCACCTGCAGCCTGTTTTAGCAAGCTCTTCCACATTATTGTGTCATCAAGTCCACCCCTTCTAGCTATGGAGGCACCACTGGTCCTGCTGTGCAACGCAGACTGCTTTGAAGCCAAAGAAGCAATATGCCAAGAGGGGAAATGAGGGGAGAGATGCAGAGAAGGAGAAAACTCTATCTATATAAGCAACTTCACATCAGAACGAATATTCTTGTAGAATACTATTTGAGTAATTTATCATCTGCTTATACCTGTTGTCCAGGCATTTTTTTTCCCCTACTTTTCTATGAATTGTCAGTCACAGCTCTTAAACTATTTGCTCAGGGAAAAATCCTTCCCTTAATATTCTGGGTGATAGAGCAGGAGCAGTTGCAGAGGACTCTGCATGTGTCTGATTGTGATCTATTTTACCTTCACGGATGCAGGGAACCAGAAGCAAAGTCTAACTGTACTTCTGTGCACTGCTGTGAGAAAGGTGCTCACGCATGTGCTTCCCCTGGCACTGGTCTTTCACATGAGGGCAGATGAGATTAAAAGCAGTGATATGATGGCCTAAAAGCAGATAGTCTAAATAGGAGTTCGGTAGTGTGACTGATAAGCAGTGAGAGGCTAACTCTGCTACGGTGATGCCCTGAGCAAAAGCATCAAATGACAGTATGACTGTCGAGCTCAGTCGCATGGCTGGGCAATGCAAAAGATGCAGGACTGAAAGAAGAGATGTGAGTAACGAGCTGTGGTCAGCCTGGGAGCACTTCCACTGAAGAGGGGAGGATTCAGTCTTGTCTTTGGTGCCTGGACAGCCAGCTGTCCCTGGAGCGCCCTGCCTGCCAGGGGGACAGGCAGTCTGGGGGCCAAGAGGAGGGACAAACCCTGGAGGCACCTGCCAGGCACTTTTATCAAGCTTCTAATTTAAAAGCTGAGAGGTCAGCTGTGTTTTTTGCCCTCAGATTTTTGTTTTCTCAGTCTAGCTGCTGTCTCCCGCAGCCCCCTCCTTCCCTGCAGTGTTTTACAGAACAGACCTGATCAGCAAGCATAAAATATGTCACTTCCAGTAAGGCATTGGAACAGTAGTGTGCTGCATGATCAGAAAGTTCATTAAGATGTAAATTTGGTAGCAGAAATTGCCAGTTCTGATATCTCCTTGAAGTTATTTGACAAAGCTATTTATCATTGATGAAGTGCTTTTGTCAATTAAAAAAAATGTCATGGTAAACATGAGCTAGTCATAAGCTATTTCTAAGAAATAATTGATTTATCTTTTTTGAGTCTATAATCAAATTTATCTTAATTGTCTTAGATCTATGTACAATAGCAAACACATGCAAAGAATGAGAACATATTTACAAAAAAAAACCAGCAACAAAAAAGCATTACTTTAAGTGACCACTGGATAGGAAAGAAAGCTCCCATCAGTTTCTAAGGGAATTCTCTTTCCCAATTGTGTTGCTGATGCGGAACCATTATTTAACAGTGAGTATGTCTGCTTTATCTTTGCTATAACTTTTTTCCCTGACACCTGTTTATAGTAGCTTGACCACTCCAACACCCTTCTAAAGGTTCAATTATATATGGTTTATCTTGATGACCAAATTTAAATAAGCAAAAAGCTCAAGATATGGATAGGTGCTTAGATGATACTTTTGAACACAGAATTCTTGGTTCTCATCATATTGAGTATGTGTCTGTATTATTAACTTGCAAACGCTTGTACACGTTTGGCTCACTGTTTAAATTTCTTATTCCCCTCTCCCTTTCTACTCAGTCATTCCTCTCCTAAGCAGTTTTGTCTTTTAAAAGTGAATTTGAGTTCCACTCATAACCTTGAATAAATGGAGATCCCTGGAGTATTATGTCTTCTGAACCGTGGGCCAGATCCATAGCTAAGGTAGGTCACCCTACCTGCATTGTCCTCAATGCCAAAGTACTGAATTTGGGGATCTGACCTTTTAATGGCCACTCATTTAATGCCACTAATAAATCAACTATAATGTAATCTCCAGCATACCAAATATAGTCCTGAGAAATACAGCTATGTCATTTCTCCTATGTGTTCAGATAAAGTCACAGTGTTTTCATTTGTATGTTTCCCTACTACTGCTGGAAAAAGCAAAGAATATCTTCTACTACAGAAGGACACTTAAATACAAATTAGCATCATTACCATAAAAGAACTATGTAGCATTTTTAGCAGATCATTAATTAAGACAAAAATTAATAGCACAGATAAAGGCTAGTTAATTTAAATAGTTCCTACCTCTGATAAGATGCCTTATCGACTTCACAGTATAACATTGATATGTTCTCTATATTTTTAGCCATAATAGAAGTATGAGTGTTGTAATTAAACTGGATGATATGCAGTTAGCCTAAATATATCTGTCCGGAATATAGCTACATTAGAATTTTGATGCAAAAGTGAAATTCTGTTGAATTTTCCCAGTTTGAATTTCCATTCATTAATTTCACTGGTATTTATATCTTATTGTGGGTTTTCTCTTCTTAATGTGCATTTATATGATTTATATTTTTATCTGAATTATATTTAAACCAGTAATACTTGGCTTAATAGGGCTCCTATACTTATGACTTACGATATGAAAAAAAATATAAGTCTTTCCAAAAGTGTAACTAATGAGGTTGGATACAAGTGAAATTCAACACTAAATATGAAAATCCCATCTTCTCAAAGACCAAGATTCACTGAGTCATGCATCAGTTTTATTTTTAGTGGATTACAAGGAATAGGTACAAGTCCTCAGCAATTATTTCTGCAACTTTGAAGAGCTGAAAAAGACTGAATGAATCAGCCAGCACTGTGGCGGTTTTAAAATTAAGTGCAAATGCAGAGTACTCAAAGGCTTATATTTTTAGAATAAAAAATTATCTGAATCAGTTCATAATTATGTCCCTTAATTCACTAACACAATTTAAAGTTTGGGTTTTAAAATGTATTTTTTTTTTCCACAGATAGTGTTTAAATTTTCACAAGTTTTTCACCAAAATGCACCATTGCACTTCCTGCATGCCAAAGTCCCATGTTGGAATAATGTTATTATAATATTATTTCAAATACATGTTTACAGTTTATATAAAACACCGCATAGCTAAGCTCTGATCCTAAAACTTATTTGGGAAAACACTAAATATACTAACTCAAAATGATATTATAAATTCCTACAACTTGACAAAGCTCTGAGATACTCTGTGTTAGTGACCTATACTGAGTGACTCGGTTTTGGTGAATGTTAACTTCATATGCCAGAGAAAGGGGAAAAACAAGCAAAATTTTCCTCACTTCATATTTTCAAAGACTGAAGTTGAGAGAATAAACAATGGAAATATTTTGCTGTATTTCATGTTCTTCCACTTAGACAAAAAGGAAGAATGCGAAATATTACAGGTACCAAACTCCTAGCCAAACTCCTAGCCAGCCTGCAATGGCCAGTGGGTCTATAGTGATATCAAAGAGGTAAATGGAGCAGATTCTCCTGGAAAGCATGCTAAGGCACATGGAGAGCAAGGAGGTGGTTGGTGACAGCCAACATGGCTTCACCAAGGGCAGATTGTGCCTGACCAATTTGGTGGCCTTCTATGACGGGGTGACGGCCTCGGTGGACAAGGGACGAGCAACAGATATCATCTACCCGGACTTGTGCAAAGCTTTTGACACTGTCCCGCATGACATCCTTCTCTCTAAACTAGAGAGACATGGGTTTGATGGACGGACCACTTGGTGGATAAGGAGTTGGCTGGATGGCCGCACTCAGAGAGTGGTGGTCAACGGCTCAATGTCCATGTGGACACAGGTCACGAGTGGCGTCCCTCAGGGGTCTGTGCTGGGCCCGGCCCTGTTCAACATCTTTGTCGGCGACATGGACAGTGGGATAGAGTGCACTCTCAGCAAGTTCGCCGACGACACCAAGTTGTGTGGTGCTGTCGACATGCTGGAAGGGAGGGATGCCATCCAGAGGGACCTTGACAGGCTGGAGAGGTGGGCCCATGCCAACCTCATGAAGTTCAACCAGGCCAAGTGCAAGGTCCTGCACCTGGGTCATGGCAATCCCAGGCACAAATACAGGCTGGGCAGAGAATGGATTGAGAGCAGCCCTGAGGAGAAGGACTTGGGATTGCTCGTGGATGAGAAGCTCAACATGAGCAGGCAATGCGCCCTTGCAGCCCAGAAGGCCAACCGCATCCTGGGCTGCATCAAGAGAAGTATGGCCAGCAGGTTGAGGGAGGTGATTCTCCCCCTCTACTCTGCCCTGGTGAGACCCCACCTGGAGTACTGTGTCCAGTTCTGGAGCCCCCAGCACAAGAAGGACATGGACCAGTTGGAGAAGGTCCAGAGGAGGGCCACGAAGATGATAAAAGGGCTGAAGCACCTCTCTTATGAGGACAGGCTGAGAGAGTTGGGGCTGTTCAGCCTGGAGAAGAGGAGGCTCTGGGGAGACCTGATAGCGGTCTTCCAGTACCTCAAGGGGGCCTACAAGAAAGATGGGGAAAGGCTGTTTAGTAGGGCCTGTTGCAATAGGATGAGGGGTAATGGTTTTAAAATAGAGGGGGGTAGATTTAGATTAGAAATTAGGAAAAAATTTTTTACGATGCGAGTTATAGAACACTGGAACAGGTTGCCCAGAGAGGTGGTGCAGGCCCCATCCCTGGAAACGTTCAAGGCCAGGCTGGATGAGGCTCTGAGCAACCTGACCTAGTCAGGGATGTCCCTGCTCCTTGCAGGGGGGTTGGACTAGATGACCTTTGAAGGTCCCTTCCAACCCTAACCATTCTATGATTCTATGATTCTATGAAATAAGAGATAGATTTGAATAATTTCTGTCTTTAGGATGTTTCTGCTCCCATAAGCTCTACAGATAAACAGTATAATAAAGGCTTTGATTCAGATACCTTAAACGTCGTTCTAATAGCAAGTGAAGTTGATGAAGCAGGGGTCTGAGACCAGAGACCTTTCTTTCCCCCCTTATTTAATTTAGAATGATGTAGCGAAATTTCAGCTGTAATAGGAAATATTTGAAGGAAGAAAATATCATGCTGGCTACAGGGACTTTCTCTCAGCTCCACTTGACAGATGCAGTCGTATTTTTGGGCAGAGCTCAGCAGCAGAGCATCTCAATTGCATGCAGTAACATTTCCCCTAATAGCCTGTTCAGTTAGAGTGGCTCCCATGATGTGCAATGCCATCCATGGTATATTCACTTAGTTTTCAAATGTAACAGAACTTGCAATAACATTTGCATTCATTTGCATTTCAATGCTGACATGAAAAGTACTGGAACTAGTTATAAAAGAACAGATATATTGGGGCATTTACCATTTTATGACTGAGAAGCCCTATGGAGAGTGCAATGATCGACAGCTTCTGATAGTTACTTCAAAAGAGTAAGGTGCTTTCGTTTGGACCAGTTTATGGCTTTCTGCAGGCAATTAAAACTCCCATGAAATCATTAGGAGCAGTGAAGAGGCTTACTTTACTCACATTTGCCTCAAAACCTACAACTCCCGGTTATGTCCCTACACTTACCCCAAACCATTCTCAGCAAGAGGAGCACTGGTCCTTGCTTACCAGATACTCTCTGACAATTGCATTAAATATCGATTCTCATGTCTGCAGCTCAAGCACTAAAATACATATCACTGTCAAGATTAGGAGACTACCAAATGGGTGAGAAACTGGCTGAGCTCTTGAGCTCATGCAGTAGTGGTCGATGTGTTGTGCTCTATCTGAATGCCTGAAACAGGTGAAGCTCTGCAGGATGCTGTTCTGGGATCTGCTCTGTGTAGTATCTTTATTAGTGAAGTGAAGGAGGAGACAGAATAAATCCTTACAAAGTTTGTGAGCAGCAAGCTAAGCCTGAGCCAGCAGTGAGTGCTGGTAGCTGCAAAAATCAACAGCATCCTGGGCTGTGCTAATAGGGAAGGAATTATTCTCCTTTGCTCAGCCTTTGTTGGACAGCTTCTGGTATACTCCATCCAGAAGACACTGTAGGATAAACTGTAGTGAGTTCGGTGGAGGACACCAACATGGTCCAGGGGCTGGAGCACTTGATCCGAGAGGAAAGGCTGAGGGAGTTGGACTTGTGCACCCTGGAGCAGAGGTGGCCTTGAAGGGACCTGGCAGCAGCCTTGCAACACCTGCATAGAAGTTACTGAGAAGATGGACCCAGGCTCTCTGCTGAGGTGCATGGTGGGAGGGAAAAAAAAAATCAGTATGAGAAGTGGGAACAGATTGCCCAGACAGATTTCACAGATTGCCCAGACAGATTTCACAACACCTGCCCTCTGAGGTTTTACAGACCTGCTTGGCCAAAGCTCTTAGCAACCTGGTCTGAACTTGGTGTAGACCCTGTTTTAAGCAGGAGGTTGCAGCAAAGGCATTGTGAGTTCCCCTCCAGTATGAATGATTGTATGACTCTGCAATGCTGTAGAACTAGATAAATTATTGCAGTAGTAGGTAGGTTTTGCTTTGAAAATTAAGCAGAAATGCTCTGTAGATTAAGATACTTGCCTCTCCTTGTTTCCAACAATTTCTCTTGCGTGAATTACTTTGCTTCCTTTCCCACTTGATGTGCCTTTCACTTAGGGTCAAAGAATCTGCTTCGGCTTTTTATTCTAATATTACTGCAATTTGTGACAATATACATCTCTGTTATAACATCCTCCCTCCCCCAGTCTCTCCCAGGTACTCCTCCTTCTCCTCTCTCTTATTAATCTTCAGTGTTTTCAACTGTTGTTGACATGATCAAGCTCATTCATAAAAACTTCTGGCCTGTAAATTACTGTCTATCTCTTATTGTTCAGTGCAGTCTTTACATAGCATGTGTTAGAAATCACTGGTGGTAGTTGAAAGCTTCCTTATTCTTTCTATTTTTAGCATATCTCTAAAGCTTTCACAGTTCCTTACAGACCCTTTCACAACAGCCCTCCTAACTATCAGCTTTGTTTCTGTCTTAAAGACATGTATCTCCTTCTTATGCTCAGTATTTCTCTTTTGATGAAGGAACAGTTGTCTCTGTGCCATGCTAAGGAGAATGGTATAAAATGATGGTGGTGATTTCTTTTCCTGACTACTGTTCATTGGGTGAATATAATAATTTATGTAAATACTTACAGATATCTTCATTGCAGCTACCCCAGGTTGTTGTCCAAATCTATAACAATTGCATCTAATTAGATATTCATAAGGTAAATAATATTAAGAGAATTCTGATACATATTACAAAACTTCACAATGATACTGAAGATTCACTGCACAATGAAAACAACTCACATAACTGAGACAAGCAGTTGCATACGTTAATATGTACTGCTGCCTGGAAATTTTGATAGAGCTGTCTGAGCACAGATGCGTCATCTCTGGAGCTCCTCTTTATTCTTGCTCCCCAATACCCTTGCCTGAAAGTACAGAGAACAATCATCACTGCAAAAGCTCTGCAGCAAATAGCAAGCACGTCTACACAGCTAAGTAGAGCACAAGACAGGGATTCCCAAACTATTAGATTAGAAATTCATATGGCATAGACAGGATCAATACAGACAAATTATTATGGTGCTCCATACACACCAATTAGTCTACCAAGAGTCACAAACTAACGATTTCTCACTCAAGCTGACTTTGGTCAGGAAGTTTGGTTTCCAACACTGGGCCCTACTCCAATGTTATGTGGCTATAAGCCAGGCCAGCCTAAATCTGTGTGTCTCTGCTGATTAAATATGTGCAGAAAAGGCACTCTGAACTTAATTTCTGCCAAATGCTTTGTAAATATCCATGATAAAATATGTTGGCTTGATAAACAAGTATTAAAAACACCTTTATGCAATCAATGGAAGACTTTCTATTTGCAGTGAACTGGAAATTCTGTGACCTCTTAAACTATCTTTTAGAAAACTATAATGGATTAATTAGGAAAAGTATTATTAGAATCAACAGGCCAGTCTGTCTGTCTTATTCAGGAGGACATCTCAGTCTTGCTGAGACCAAGAGCAGAATTTCCAGTGGCTGCAAAGATTTTTAAAATTAAACTGACACTTTCACTTTTTAATATACCAAGGATCTATGTACTGCAATGTTGATGTTGTCAAGGCTAGGGAGATTGGTAAGGAGGTAGGAACAGAAGGTAGTCGTGAACTTGAGATGGATTTTGGCATCGACAATGTATGACACACTGATTCATATACAAATGCAGAAGGAAGGGAAGGCACTGCCTACATAAGACATAGGAAAAACAAGTGGATCTAACTCAGCACAGGACAGGACTGCAATGTGAAACCCAGCTCTGACTCTTCTCATTGTTTCAGTCTTTAACACAAAGTCATAGTTCTGGATAGAGTCTAACTCTCAAAAGCCAATTTGCTGCTTCTAAGGGCTTTTATTTGTGAATTTTATATCCTCTCATCCCAAAGATCCATAGCCAGGAGACAGAAGGAAACCAGGCCAGAATAAGACAAAGGAATAGGTTTCCTATTCAAAAAAAATTAAGAATGCAAATTCAAATAGGAATGCCAGTTTGAAGATCATCTGTGATCATAGAATCATAGAATGGTTAGGGTTGGAAGGGACCTTCAAAGGTCATCTAGTCCAACCCCCCTGCAAGAAGCAGGGACATCCCCAACTAGATCAGGTTGCTCAGAGCCTCATCCAGCCTGGCCTTGAATGTTTCCAGGGATGGGGCTTCCCTCTCTGGGCAACCTGTCTCTTCACCTCTCTGGGCAACCTGTTCCAGTGTTCTACAACTCGCATTGTAAAAAATTTTTTTCCTAATATCTAATCTAAATCTACCTCCCTCTATTTTAAAACCATTACTCCTTGTCCTATTGCAACAGGCTCTACTGAACAGCCTCTCCTCATCTTTCTTGTAGGCCGCCTTGAGGTACTGGAAGACTGCTATCAGGTCTCCCTGGAGCCTCCTCTTCTGCAGGCTGTCTTCTTTTCCACATGAACCAGCACAGCTCATTTGTGAACTACATAGCTATGCACTTCGATGTTTTCTTGTCTTGTTCAGTGTGTGGCCCCATGCCATGCTTACTGCACAGCATTTAAATTCAGCTCTCAATCAGAATGATTCATTTCTTTGCGGATTTCATGCTAAGATCTTCATGTCGGGAGTCAAGCTTGGAGCAATCTGTCTCACACTGGGTGTTAGTAATGGTGCTCAGAGCCCCAGCGCTATATAGAGAAGCATTAACTGATACGAGTCAAAGAAACCACATGGTAGAGAAGGATCAACCACAAGTCCAGGCCTTTTTTGCTGGTATAGACATAGCCTGTGTACAAAGACAAAGTGGCTATTATCCTGACCAGTCTTGTCCGCAGAAGTATTTTCTCAGTTTTTCCAATGTAGTCCACTTGTATTGCAAGTATGTAGCTTGCAATAATTGTGGGGACAGTGTTTGTTCATCTCTCACTAGGCACTCGGTGTACTCCCCAAGCTTATGGGCCTTCATCAAGGCTGCTGCTCAGCCAGCTGTCCCACAGCCTGTGCCCATGCTGGGGTTATTCCACCCTTGGGCACAGGACTTCACAGTCCTTGTTGAATGTCAGGAACTTTCTGTTAGTTCTGTCCTCAAATTTATTAAGGTCCTTCTGGACTAAGCTCTGCCTTTTGTCATGCCATCCCTAATTTGGTATTATCTGCACATTTGCTGAAGGTGCACTTTGCGCAATCCATGTTACTGACGTTGAACAATGTCAGCCCTGGTAATGACTCTTGGCTTTTGGGGGTAATGTGAAGTAGCCATTGATCTGTCAATCTTGTAGCAAACTCACCAAACATGTAGAACCTTATGAGTATATCTGTAACATACTATGCAGCTTTTGGCAGAAAAAAAAAACCCCTAAAGCTGGTTCCTAGGTGATATATCCAGGAGTGCTAGCCACTGTCTCCACATTGTGCAGTGTAGAAATACCAACTCTTTTGGAATTAAACTGAGTATCTCTTTGTGGTTCTGCATTTAAACTGTAGACTCTATAGAACATGTAATTGATTCTTCTTACTGCTAGAGACACGAGTTCAAGACCAATTGAGTTTTCTTCTTTTTTTTTTTCTACTATTATAGCAAGAGTTTAATATTTTCTCTCTCTGTGCTTCAGAGTGATAAATGGACCTCATTAGAAGTTCCCCATTATCTTAGAATATTTTACAGTAAATCTGTATTGTACCACAGTACGTTGCTGTTCTGCCTTACAACGCAGAAACAGGGTATTGTTCAACCATCCCTTTGAAAACACAGTGTGAATTTGAAGACAGAAAGCAAGGGAAAACTCTGAAGGCACAGCTGGGAAAAATCTCAGTGCTACTACTTTAAACAGGTTTTTGATATCCAACAACAACTCAAATAATTTGTCAATCTTTGTAACTAAATTCTTGCTGAATCTGTGGTCTAGGTAGCTTTACACACAGGTTTTTTTCTGCTTTGTGCATACTTTCCTGTTTGTAACTATTCACAAGCCTTAGGAAAAATATTTTTTTTATTCATTCTTTTTTTCTTTTCCTAATTGTTGCATTCATAAGAGAAAGCTATATATTTTTATATATATATTTACAGATTTGTTGACTGTCTTCTATAGATAGTAAATACAAAAACATTTTAAATATCTTTTTATTTTTCTCTTTGAAATGAGAAATTAATGTGAAAAAATACATATTCTATTGGTGCTTGAAAATCCAAAAAGAAGCTCAGAAAGGAGAAATAGCAAAAGAAGACAAAGCTTTATTAGAAGGTAATAGGATCATGTTTAACATTTTCTCACCCAACAGCAATAAAAATGAGCTCTCCTTTCTGAAAATACAGTCCAATTTATCATAAATGTAAAAAAAAAATCATAGACATAGGTAGTTGTGCATATGGGAAAGCTAAAGAGTCACCTTCAAATGTGTATAAGAAGAGAGCTGGCATCGACACAGAGTGTGTTAACTATGAATCATGTGCAGAGATCATTGTGGTTATAAATACCAGCAAAAATGACAATCTGAAATATTGCTGTGCACTGGTGTAAATGTGATTGTCTTATTTTAATCTGCATTTCTTAGCATATGCATCTGTCTTGCTTATATGTTCCTAATTTGGTTTTTGGACAAAGATTATCAAAACCAAGAATCTCTAAAGATTCTAAATGGCTAGCATGTAAAAGTGATAATTTGGATGAATAGAGAGCAAGAAAGCTATATTTCAAGTGGACATGCTAGTAGCTGAGAATGAAGAATTTATGTGAATGAAATGCAAATAAATGAAATTGAGGGAGTTTGTCAGCTTACGGAGATTTTTGTTTGGTTTTGATTTTTTAAAATTTTCTTTTTACTGATGATTACTCTGGAGCTAGACAAAGAATAGAGCTCTTTACCTTTGTTTACAAAGAAATTAAGAGGACATCTTGGACTTTATAGAGTAAGTATTATACTACTCTTTAATTACCTTTAAAAACTGGAAGAACACATAGATTAAAATGTAACATACTTTGAATGATGGTCTTAACGGTGATACAAGGTAGTAAAAGTCTAAAAAACTAAGATGATGTTAACTGTGGAGATTTTTTGTTAAAAGAAGTTCAAAAGTGCCAACGTGCTGAATGCTCTCAAAATAATTTTTCTGAGTTTTTCCATTGTCTTCCAAGATGCTCTAAGACTTTTACAAGCTGAGTAAATTATGATGGCCCTAAAGACAAGGAAAAGAAAAAGTAAATTTTGCATTTAAAGCTTTGCCTGAATTCCATGCACATGTAGATAATGTTCTGCTGATTTGGATCTCAAGTATCTAATTTTAGAGAGCTGAGGCTGATGAATGGCTGCACCAACAAAATTGTTTTATGACTCATAGCTCAGAAGAGGATTTTCATACTTTACAGCCTCCTCAGACAATAGTGATGCTCGGTGCTTATTTGCTGTACGCATGCTATTGCAGAGTGCTTTGGATGCCTTAGCCTTTGTGCTGCTGAGAGCCTCCAGTTTGCAGGTGTGCAGCTTGCCTTCCCCCAGCATAGGGGGAGTGCTCATCACCCCAGCCCCTTGGGCAGGGTCTCCCAGGGCCCTGGAGTGGGATTTTCCCCTCTGTGATCTCACAGTTTTGCTCGCAGGCTATTTTTCTCGAGGCCTTGCCCCAGCAAAGCTGATAATGTGCCTGTGCTGGATTCTCATAGGAAGCAACTGTGGTAGGCAGGAGAAACACTCCATCTTTGCCTCCTTTCACCTTGGCTGGGGCTTTGGGTGACATTAGAGGTCCAATAATACACTTTCACTGAGTGTAGCCGTGAGTGAGGATGCAGCACCAGACCCAGCCAGCATGTGCCAGTCAGAGATAAGAGCATCATAAGCAGGAACCATCAAGAGGAGTTGAGCAGGTTCTGATTAAACCTTTGTCCTTTTGCAGGGAGCCCTGGGGTGTCTGCTTACCTGGGGCCACCCCATCACTTCTCTTCCCGCTGGCCACTGAGGAGTTTTCCCTTTCCTTTTCTCTCCATCTCTCTCCTTTTGCTTTTATTTTTTTTCCCAAAGTAACTTTCACTGTTAGCATTGTTATGTACCATGAACTATGAGCTCCACTTGTAAATTTTTATCCACCTATCTCAGCACCCTCTGTGCAACAATGGCTCTTTCTGCAACTTGCTAATATATCCCTGCACCCACTCATCTTTTAAAAAACTATGTTCTGTATCCTAAAGTCCATGTTCCTTAATTTAAGTGGAGTATACTTTACATCTGTATGTGTGCTAAAACCCACAATGTCATCACCTACATCCTATCTAATACAATTTCACTAGCTCCCTGCTTATTTTGGGATTCAACTCAGAGCAATGTGCAAGCAGACTTGCACCCCAGTCTGCACGTAGTGTTCTGCTGATATGTCTAGTCTCCAAGGCTTATCTGTAATCCGCCTTTCTGTGATGCCTCAAGTGGAAGGAAGGAAGAATTCACTTGATGTCAAGTTCCTGGTCAAGGGCAAATTTTATTATATGGGCACATGCCACATTGTCTCTGACACTGATTCAAGTATTTTACGTATTTTCAAAGATATGTTAAAACCAAAGCCCAATCATTTGCCCAAAATTAAAGAACAAAGTATTAGTCAAACTTATAAGAAAGTTCAAGTGCTTCTGCAGGGCTTTATATAACCACTTCCAAATTTTCTCCTGCATCCATTTTCTACACCCTTACCCTGAATTTGGAAAATGGATCATTCTATGTGTATATACCAGTCTGTAAAACTGCCCACACTCTTCTTAAAGTATTACTGAAGTGCCATTAAAAATCATCCCTGTAAGGAAAACTTGGACCAGATGTAGGATTTCACTTCAGAAATACTTTCGATGACGTTTTGGTTTTAGGGAACATTACACCTTGCTGGCTGGATAAGCCAGCATGGTGGGTTGAGATGTCTTCATCTCAAGGCATCTCTTTGCAGCTTCCTTTTTCTGGATAGATTAACTCCATCTTTTAATATATCTAACTGACCTGATCTGCTAACTGAATATGCCCTGACAAATATGCCGTGACTGAGTATGCCCTGTTTAAAACAAACGGGCAAATGTGCTGAACTTCTCAGATGGCTGTTACAGTGAGCAACTCAGCTCAAATCACATCTTCTGGGTCATATAACTAAATATAAAGTAAAACCTAAAGAAATTATTGAGCAAAATTTGGAGAGAAAATAGATATGTTGTTTAGATCAGCTTTCAAACACTAAAAGGAAAAGAAAAATTACACAGAGTAACTGGAATATTTCTGTGTTAAGACTCCAAAATATAAATGCATGCTGACTGCCTATCCCATCTACTAGTAAGCTCTCTGAATCAGTGCCTAGAGATCCAACTTCATCACCCCATAATGAACACTGAAGTTTTATGCTTCTCCACTATGGATTACAACCCACAGGTAGATAATAAAAGACAACCCAGAAGGTTCAAGGTTCTTTCAGTTTTCACCATTTCTAGTTTAACACACAGTTACCAGTGTAACTTTTTGGAACTGTCACAAACTTGAAAGGTTGCTGGGTCAAACAGAACCATTAAAATGGCAATTATACTATTTTTTTTTAATTTTCAGTAAATTTAAAGGTGCTATGAAATATCTAATTTGAAATAAAATGCTACCAGGCAGAAATGACTTGAGATTTTCTTAAAAAGAAGAATTTTGTCAAAAACTGGACATAAATGTATATACATATACGTAGGCACTGACAGACACCTACACCAGGTCTGTAAGTTTTTCTGCAACTGCAATCTGCTGTAACTTAGTTACAGAAAATACAATAAAAATTGTATCAAAAGCTGCAGACTTTGCAAATGCAAATGCAACGGAATTTGCATTTTATTTTTATTTCATACATAATTATTGATGTTTTTCCAAGCCAGTAAGTTAAATGTGCACAAAGGATCCTCTGCACTTTGGTGAAACTTCTGAGAGCTGTATGTCAGTGCTGGTGGGTGTCTGTATATTTCAACTTTCAGCCTTAGCTCTTTAAAACCACTTCTGACTATTTTTTATCAGTTAAGTAGGGCAGAGGAGAAGCTTTTAAAATACTTAAAGTTCTAATTCTGAGATTTTTTTTGTTTTTCATTTTGCTCCAGCTCATTGAAAATTATTTTGCCAAAGAGCACGTGTACACATAGGCAAACACACACACGTGCCCAGACAAGGTCACACAGATCAGCTTTAACACTTTGCGTTCTTCTTTTCAAAGTAATTTACTGTAAAAAAAAAACAAAACAAACCCAAAATCATAGAAGTGGTAAACATAGCTTTCCTTATTACTGACATTTAAGTAGTTCAGATAAGGTCCTTAAATCAAAATGTCTCATTCTCAGCAGCTATTTGGGAAAAAAAATAAAGTAAAAAGAAAAAAAAAGAGAGTTTAAATCCTGTTCATTTATCTGTACTTACAGTGGCAGAATAATTATTAAATATAAAAAAGATGGTGGCAGTGGTATTTATCTCCACACAGTGTGAATTTAGGGCAGGAATTTAACACAATATTACTAGAGAATGCTGACAGGGCATTGTTAATTCATCATCTCTGCAATTCTCCTGCAGCAGGTTGGCTATTAAACATGCTGCTCATAGAAGACGGTCAAACATGCAAATTAACTCAGTATAGGTGTTACTGTGACTCACTTAATGGAGAGATACTCTACTCCATACAGAGCCATCCAAAGATTTAATTCCATTAAATTAATACCATTCCAATTATCACTAATTTTTTTTTTTTTTTTTTCTGAAAGGGAGGATAATGCAACAAACCCTAACAGGCGTAGCATGCTTATGCAAAAATGATAAAAATATACTTTTAAAATAGAAGCCACATAGGCAATTAATTTCATATATTTAATAATATACATGATCAAGACTAAGACACTTCCTTGTGCTGCTAACTCAGCTCCACTGGATAGCAGTGCACCTTGGCACAACTTTAACAGTATTAGGCCTGGTCTCCTCACAGGCAATCTCCTGTGATGTGCTGGATGCAGCTGTGAGTCCCTCTGAAGTCTTGTTTTCTCCAACTTGTAAACTGTTAAGGGGTAAGGGTCTATTTGCAAAGGAAAATGAAGATCCCAGTTATTAGTTCAAGAAAACTCATCAGAAGCAGATTCCAGGTTTTGGATCTTGGGTACAAATACACATTTGCCTTCAGCCAGGAACTGAGGTTTCAGGGTTGCCTACGCATGCTTCATGCTCAGCATTTCCAAACAATCTAATTTTAGATAGTTGTCTCTGTGTGTGTTTGGGGGCGTGCGTGTATTTGGTGAAGGGAGCTAAATGCCATTCTGATGCGAATCATTCACTGCAGAGGAAGCCTAGCTGCTCCTTTGCTCTACTTGATCTAGCCCTTGGGCTCCTATGTGTTTTTATGAACATTGTCTGAAGAAAATAAACCAAGTGTTTCTGTAAAAATGATCAATAGTAAATATGCCTTCATTGTGGGAATAGGAACAGGAAATTCCAAAAGGCTGTATAAATTTCTATTTTGTATGAAAGGCAAATTAGGAGATCAAAGTTTATTCAACAAATGACTTACCCATGAATGGCCTAGAGCTTTTCAAGAAATAAATTCCAAAACAAGGTTGTTTTTTTTTCTCTTTTGGACAGTACTTGAAAGAATGCTGTAGACAACATACTCAGGAGAATGAAGGCAGAGAGGTGAAACAAAGACATTTGATTCAGGACAGGAGAGGAAAGGCAAATCCAGGCTGTAGCTAGCATCAAGTTACTGTTCTAGCACTCTTCCTACCGTGCTTTGTTAACGCAGCTAAAGTTTTAGGTATCGTTTGAAAAACTGGAGTGGCTGCACAGGGCAGAAAGCTGGTTAAAAAAAAAAAAATATATATATATATGTCTAATTTGTTTTATTCTTTTCCTCATGGTTATCAGAATAACATCCTCACAAATATTAGGTGATTTTGCAAACAAGAAGTGGGAAGTGTGCAAGAATGCAAGATTACAGTTCAATGTGATGGATATGAGGACTAAAGAGTAGATCTCATATTTCTGGAGGTAGGAAAGCCGTTTGGGTGTCAAAAGCAGAGAAACAGAGACAGATTTCCACGTGTTCAACAGCCCTGTGTACGTAGGCAAAGTGGATGGTGTCAAAGAATTGTATTTCACATATTTAATAAACTTTCAGCTTCCTTATAATAAATTCATATTCGCAATATAAGTATGTCTCAGTAATACTTTTCAAAGTGTCAAGACCACTGCTGCTCCTAAATTTCTTGTTTACTGAAAATCTAATTACTCCTTGCTGGTAAAATTAAAGAAGTTTTCTAAAAACCAAAAATATCTCATTTCTAGCTTTGCTAGTGAAGAAAGACTGCTGTAATTACTTATAAACATGGTGATATAAATGAGTCCTACTGCTAGTTCAGACTGGGCTAGCAGTCTCCAAAATGTTTCCAAAGCCTGTAGGAGAATAAATACTTTGTAGACAGATAATTAATAATTACTCATTTTATTAAATAAATTTTAGTCTTACCTATTCGGTTTTTTGCAGTGACAGGCTAATTAAATAACAACTCCTCTTAAACAAAAATTTCTACCTCTTCAAGATGTGTCAGAAGTTAACTTCAGCTGCAAACAGTTTTTGCAGGAGGTGTCTCAGCTGTTAAATGTCATGCAGTCTTTGTTTTAACAGGGAGAAACCTCAAGTTGAAAAGATAAAGAAGATTACATAAATAAACCACAAACCTCATATTTGTTCCTGAAAAATAAAATATTAACAGGACTCTAGTATTTGCATGTATTTTGAAACTGCTTTTGCTTGGGATCTGCTTTTAAGCTGGGGCTCCCCTGCTTGTTCCCCTCCTGAGCTCTGCTGCAGATGCTGCTTAGCAATGCCCATGCCAAACCATGTCCTCCATTGATGTGGACGTGAACCCCACCTGCGGGCTGATGTCCCAGCCCAGCCTTGTCCTATCTCCATTCCCAGGGAGGTGCCTGCTACCTGGGATTGCCCCAGTGCCCCTCGGCTGCCCTGCTCCTGGCTGGGGTGGTGAGATGGGCGCTGGCATTCCAGTACCTAAAGGGAGGCTATAAGAAAGACGGGGAGGAACTCTTTAGCAAAGCCTGTTGTGATAGGATGAGGGGTAATGATTTTAAAATAGAAGGAGGTAGATTCAGACTAGATACAAGGAAAAAGTTTTTTACAATGAGGGTGGTGGAACACAAGAACAGGTTGCCCAGAGCAGAGGTGGTGGAAGCCCCATACCTGGAAACGTTCAAGGCCAGGTTGGACGGGGCTCTGAGCAACCTGATCTAGTCAAAGATGTCCCTGGTCTAGGTTGTACTAGATGACCTTTAGGGGTCCCTTCCAACCAAAACCATTCTATGATTCTATGAGAATAAGTGCATCAGAAGAACTGCACCCCAAAAAGCCTATTTTCAACAGAACCCCATAAAGGCAGCCTAACTTCAGCAACAGGCAGAAATCTAAAATCAAATGGTGTAAACCCCATCCTCCATGTTTATCTGGTGTGTGGAATAGCTACATGTAATAAAGTGTATCGAGATTATGTTGCCAGAGTGCAACATCTGTGAACGAAGCAAACCAACAGATCAGATTCATAGAAAGGGAATAGTCCAACGTAAATAATTGAAATCTCAAAAGTTACGTACATATATATATGGAAGTTTTGGCTCTAGTATTGTAATACAAATTTGGAAGAAGAGTAGATGTTACACCATTTGTAGAAAGTCATCACAGCATTTTTTAGCAGCATGAACGATAAGAACCTCAGCTTCCTGTGTTACCATTTTTCTCATTTATCTTAAGCCAAATTACTTATGATTTTGGCTTTATGCAGTGTGCCTTCAACTGCAAGAAAGCAGAGGCCATGTCTGCTGCAGGAATATTTCTGAAGTGTCTGTGGAGAGAGTGACACACCTTATATGAGTGGCTTAAATTTGTTCTTCCTATTGGTCTTCCAGTACCTCAGGGGGGCCTACAAGAAAGATGGGGAGAGGCTGTTCAGTAGGGCCTGTTGAGATAGGATGAGGGGTAATGGTTTTAAAATAGAGGGAGGTAGATTTAGATTGGATATTAGGAAAATTTTTTTTACAATGAGAGTGGTTGAACACTGGAACAGGTTGCCCAGAGAGGTAGTGGATGCCCCATCCCTGGAAAAGTTCAAGGCCAGGTTGGATGAGGCTCTGAGCAACCTGATCTAGTCGGGGATGTCCCTCTCTTTGCAGGGGGGTTGGACTAGATGACCTTTGAAGGTCCCTTCCAACCCTAACCATTCTATGATTCTATGATTCTATTGTTGCCAGGCTTCTTTCACTGAAGGTATAAAAAATCATTTAAGTTTATGTTTAACATAAAGAGAATTGCTACTGGAGTTTGCAATAACACAAGAACAATTGTTAAAAATACCAAAAGAGAAAAACACAAGAAGATCACTCTGTATAATACGCTCACTTGAATACTCCCATGGTACTTACCTCCACTAAACAGACAAGTTCTCTTTATTTCAAAAGTGTGATACATACTAGGTAGAAGGCAGATACCACAAGCTCGGAAACAGGTCAAAGAGAACGGCACTGCTGTACATGGTAACAGTCCAAAGGCAGAATTTCTGTCTCATGGAAGAAAATGGCAGAATTGTACAGTGTGAGGAGTTGCTCTCATTCCATCAGAAGTAACTTCATGTGTTTATTTGAATAATATGTCAGATCAATATAATGGGAAAATTCATACAGAAATAGTAAAAAATAGGTGGGAGCTGATTATAAATAGCATAATTCTAAACCATACCAAGTATTTAAATTCCTTCTGGTAAAATCTTATCTAACTGTCATTGTCACTTTGTCATATTTCTTATATTTTAGTTGAAAGTAAGATTCACGTTCAAATTTATAGGATAGAAGCAAGCATCAGCAATCATTCAGAGATATAGTCAGCAGACTCTCTGTAGGCAGAAGCATCTTCGTTATCTTACCACCAACTCTGCTTCCAAAGCTCACAAATTTTGGGGGTATTCAACAGTGTTCAGAGACCATTTGTGGCAGATCAGAATTCTCAATACAAGTTTTGACATGGGAGAGTTAAAAAGCTAAAGATATTGCTAGAGCTCTTCTAGCTGGAAAATTGCCTAGAGTAGCTGAGAGCTTTTTATTTTTCCTAAAATTAACAAAGGGAGGCAGAAAAGTCCTGCTAATTTGCTTACAGAATGGAAAATGGTAAAACGAAAAAAAGTTATGAATGCAGATATTTTGTTTTTGTCAAAGAAGTTAGTGCTCTTTAAATACCTTCCAGCTGACATCTCGGTTACTTGCCATCTTAGTGAAAAATGTCAGAAATTCCCTGAAGCATTGTGGTATACGTAAACTTTGAACCATAGCTCTAAATCTCTCAATTCACACAAAGGATCATAGGATTTTAATGACCCAAATGGGTCAATACCTTTGATTTATAGCTCCCCTAGTTGGGCACTAGCCTCAGCCCATGCTTGTTTACCTTCACTGTTATTTGCTATATAGAGAGTGGTAGTGTCCATTATTCTTCATTTTAGGAGCTCAAAAATAAAAGGAAATACAACACTCTTATTTCAGTCACGTCAACAATTATTGAAGATGCGAAGCCGAGCACTTGTAATGTATAGTGCTCAACCGAGCTGAACTACAAATAAATGCTGGGAAGAAATAACTGGGAAAATTGTAGTTCATTTTGAGCATAGGCTGAAGTCTCTCTTGACACCTTCATGGGACTGATCCAATATTAACATTTCTTGTGTTCTTCAAAAGATAACGTTCATCCCTTCCCTCGTGGCTAAATCTCATTCAGCAATCAAAGCAGCGAGGTGATAATTAATTGCAATTAATATAGTAACCCCAAGAAACCACAAATGGAAATAAAGGATAAGTGCTCTACACTTTTATCATAAAAAGGCAGAGAAGGAGCATACAGGCCATGCATATGATACGAAAGCAGGTATATGAAACACCTAAGAAGAGAATGGGAATAGCGTGATAATCCTGATGGAGCACCTGCCCCTTCTCAAGCACTGCACAGGCAGCTTGGCAGCATCGCTCTGCAGAGATCATAGCTCTAAAAATCATAGCTCTTGCTCTGCACCGTGTAATAGAGCTCAAACATCACGCTGGGGAAATGGTCAGTACACACACCTCTGGCTTTTCAATGGCCTTTTAGCATGAGTTCAGTCCTGTGGTTTGGACCTATTTGCCTTGCAGTGCTTGCTTCTGAGTTAACTCTGGGTTAACAAAGTCTGCTTGGGGTTTGACTATGCTGTATGCAGAAACTTGGGATTCACATTTACATAGGCTCTAGCATGCAGCTCTCAGGTTTTCCAGAAGCCCATCACAACAAATCTCTTCTGCTATGTCAAGTGTCAGAGTATCTTTTGCTTTTTCACTCTACCTTGCTATCTTTCTGATGCACACAGAAATATGATGAAGTCCAAACTGGCACATGGTGATAAAGCGACAAAGCTTTCCTGGAGGGTGGAATTTGAGCCCCTGCAGTGATGGATGTGCAATGCATTTTCAGCTGCCATCTGTATCCTAGCAAAATTGGTTTGCTGTCTTGGGAGTGGGCAGACATCCCTCAGCTCAGCAGATGTGTATGCTTCCAGTGCCATGTAGCACAACGTGTAAAATAAAGGTGACCTTCCCACCTGGGAAGTCTGATTGTCATCTTGAATTTCAGTATTCAATGGATGTAATGATGTGATTGGCAGACTTCTGAAGAGAGGTACACCAAGTTCATTTGCAGCTTGTAAGCCAGGATGGGAAGAATAATAGTGAGTATGTTAACTCCTCATTAGCTTTCCACCAAAAGCCCTACAGAAGATTTTAAAAATTGATGATACTGGTAAGTTAGCTTTGTCATTGTCAATGCTCTTAATTTAGTATAAATACACAAAACTTTTCTTACTTATGGTGAGATGCCAAATGTAATTGCTATGGATACTCATAGAAATCATAATACACTTTAAATGTTTTTAATTGAATTGAATCTAATAGAAGGGGACATGTCAGAGAAGAATATAATAGCTGCTAAACATTGTAAAAACCATCTCCCAATCTGCTTTAATTCAAGCACTTCATTTTGCTTTTATGCATCTCAGTCATTAGCGGAATAAAACTGTGGTTTGAGTGTAGTACACAGTTAATTTGAAGTGCTGTACTCTTTTGCTTCAATCTGCTCTCTTTACCTTCCCCTGAATATAGCTCAGTATTTACCTTAGTTTGTCAGATAAATATTTACAAGGACATGAATCTGTCCACTGGAGAATAAAAAATTCAGAATGTCGAAAGATTTTTTAAAAAAATACATGAATAGCACAGAATCTATGGCTCCCACAGCAAAATTTTTTTCAAATAAAGGCAACATTTTTATTATATTTTTGACAGAAATGTCAAAAGTCATGTTTTTGTCACCTCAAACCAGCTGTGTGTTTCACTCCTGCAGGGTGCAGTGCTGGGAGTACTGAGTGACTTTGCAGACTAAAGCACCTGCTGTGATGAGTCACTGCTTACAGCCTTCTGTGTTTTGCAGCACAGCAAAGAAAGTTTGCCCAATGTTATATTTCCAGCAAAGTTTAAAGAAGTATAATTTTCAGGATTTATGTTCTTTTGACATAGCACTAAAAGCATGCAAAAAAAAGGTAAGAACATATATCCAAATGTTACTATCTGTCACTGTCATAAAATTCAGAACAAAAATTAAAGCCAATTAAAGTTAGGAGGCCAATGACAATGTTTTGGGTTGAATGACTGAAGAATCCTGAGACTAAATTATTTTGTGCTGGGGTAAAATGCACTTTAAAAGATAAGTCTTTCTACTAATATTTAGAGGACTACATACCGAAGAAAGGGAATTCTTGTAAGCTAAGCTGTATACTGAATTGAATTGTATTAAACACCAACATTTTCACCTACTTTAAATTATGGCAGATTTTTATTTTCCCTAGCTATGGAGATTGGCTTGGAAACTCAGAGCTCAGAGTTTCCAAGTTCCCATTGGGAAAATGCACAATAAATTCAAAAGGTCTTAGAAAGAGTAGTTAGACAGTGTTGTCCAGATAACAGCTACTTCATCAGAGATTATTCAGGGTCACAAATATTGCCATAGTTATTCCTCTTCATCTTATTTACAGACTTCAATAACTCCATTCTTTCAGATTTTAATGAGTCAGAAAGTAACTGGGAAAGTATGGTGTGAGAGTGATTTCCGAGGTCTAATCCATTCAATCCCAATTTTTGTATTGTGTCAGCATTGCTCAGGCAGAACTGTAGAAACGGTAACAAGTAGGCAGAATCTGATTTAAAAACACATATCAAATTTAAAAAATTCCCTTCTGTTAATCAAAAAACTTCACTGCATGTTTCCAATGCCATTTCAGTTTAATTTAGTATATTCAATGAAAACTGAAAATATTTTGAACACTGTCTGTTTATTCTACAATAAGCAATTGTAAAGCTTTAGAAAGTTGTCCTGGTTTCAGCTGGGATTAAGTTAATTTTCCTCTCAGTAGCTCACTTATTTTGGATTTCGGGTGTGAAGAATGTTGATAAACACACTGATGATATGAGTTGTTGCTAATGAGACCAAGGACACTGTCCAGCTTTCCAGGTCTCACCAATGTACAGGTGCAGGAAGTTGGGAGGGGTACAGCCAGAGCAGTTGACCCAAACTGGTCAAAGAGAGAATTCCATGCCATAAACATCATGCTCAGTGTATGAGTGGGTCAGGGGGAGCACCCCTCTCTCTCTCTCTCTCTCTCCTTTGCTTGCTGCTCAGTTTCAGTTCTGTGATCGCTGCTCGGGATGGGCTGTGTCAGTCTCTGGGACATCGGGTAGTAAGAAATCGTGCGTTGTTCATTTTGTATATTTCAGTATATTCTGTTATTATTGTCATTTTCCTTTGCTATTCTAGTAAACTGTCTTCATCTCAACCCATGAGTTTTCCTTTCTTCCCAGTTCTCTCCCCTGTCCCACTGAGGAGGGGGAGGGAGAGTGAGAAACTGTCTAGTGACTAGGGCTAAGCTACAACAAATGTTTAATCATCATACTCTGTGAAGAAGAAATACTACAAAAGGTCAAAAGTTGGGACATTATGTCTGCTACTAGTTGACTATGCAGAGAAAAAAGATCTAGGGCAGAAATTACACCCCAAAGAAAATAAATGTTTGCAAATTTAGATAAAGAAGATTAAAAGTTGGTTAAAATTATGACTGCCGTAGTACTTTCCAACTAATATTGACAAAATATGATCATGATGACCCCTAAAATGATGGAAACTAAAGAGTCTTTAGGAAGCATTCCAGTATCCACAACAACAAAAAGTATTCTATATATATGGCAACACGCAATAACTGTACTGCCTATGCAGTAATTTCAAACTTGAAAATAAAAGTGCCGGTTGCCTATAGCTTATTGCTCAAAGAGCCTTAGTGCTGCAGAAGTAGATAACAATTGTCTCACTGTTATTTTATAATTTCTTCCATCGTGTTTGTTATATCCACATCTTTTCTATTATCTTCTCTCTAAACTATAGAGTATCTAAAGAATTCCTTGAATAGGGAATTGGTGCAGATCCTGCTTTAATTAGACAGAGCCTCTTGCCACTATCCCAACACAAATCAGTATTAGATAAAGAAATTACCTTATCTGAATGAATCATATTTGTATAACAATTGAGATAACAGGTTGTGCCTTGGACTCACACAGGTACCCAGAAGAACAAGAAAAAGCACAACACCCAAATAGGCAACGATGCTCAGTAGTGCCCTCAGATTGGGCTAGCGACAAAATTTTCTGCTACTCTAGGTTACTTTTGTGGAGGGTAGCTATTTGGCTTGCATGCCCCATGTCAGAGAGCATTTCCCTGAGGGATCATGAGGTGTGACCAGGTCTCTGCTACCTTGGATCGTTTCATCCATGTTTATGTTAATGTTAAACAAGGAAGGAAAAGAGACATTCCAGCTTCAAGGCAAAGCTTACAGCAATGTGGTTAGAGTTTATAGGAAATCTGAATTCAACTTTGCATGAAATATTTAGAAATCAAAGTTCATATTCCAGTAGCAGGCTTTGTGAGTGTAAGTTCAGGTGGGTTACAGTGCAGGCGTAGCCTGTCAGCTTAGGAGGAAGTTTGCACTGTTTTTGGTGCACTTGTGGAAACAAAAATTGCAACAGAGTCTAGACTACTACTATGGCAAGGAAGAGGGAGAGGAGTCTCAAGTACTTGACCCCTTCTTCAGGTTTTATTCAGCGCAGATGGAAAACATCTTATGGTTTCAGGACTTCATTCCTTACAATAAGGCTGTTGTCATGGTTTAACTCCAGCTGGCAACTAAGCACCACACAGCCGCTTGCTCACTCATTCACTCCCTGGTGGGATGGGGGCGAGAATTGGAAGAGTAAAAGTAAGAAAACTTGTGGGTTGGGATAAAGACAGTTTGATAGGTAAAGTAAAAGCTACGCACACAAGAAAAACAAAACAAGGAATTCATTCACTACTTCCCATCATAAGGCAGGTGTTCAGCCGTCTCCAGGAAAGTAGGGATCCATCACATGTAATGGTAGCTTGGGAAGACAAACAACATACCTCTGAATATCCCTCAGCTTTTCGTTGCTGAGCATGATGTCATATGATATGGGATATCCCTTAGGTCATTTGGGGTCAGCTGTCACTGCTGTGTCCACTCTCAACTTCTTGTGCACCCCCAGCCTACTCACTGGTGGGGTGAGAAGCAGAAAAGGCTTTGACTTTGTATAAGCACTGCTCAGCAGTAACTAAAATATTCCTATATTACCAACACTGTTTCCAGCACAAATTCAAAACATAGCCCCATACTACCTGCTATGAAGAAAATTAACACTATCCCAGCCAAAACCAGCAGAGCTACATAGAAATAAAATGCAATTTAAAAGTTGTTTGGCAGCTGGGTTTCTTAAGTACTACTTTTCTAAGATATATTTGTATATGTAGTGAGAGAAATTAAAGGTGAGAGCATGCACACTGATATACTGCCACTTTTGTTGACAATTTTGTCAGAGATTTCAAATAGATTAGGTAAATAAACATCAGTTGATTGAAAGTATTTATGAGCATGTTTTCCTAGAACAGAGCAGTTGCAAAACATATTCACAAAAACCCATAAAATCTATACCCAGACCAACAGACTACAGGGTCTAAACAACACTTTTTTTTTTAACCCAATGAATAAAAATGTCTCATTTTTTTTTGTTCTGATTTACACTGAAAATATCTTATGTGAAACAACATCCTTATTTCTTGGTAGCTGTATCTTGTTTCAGTAGTAGAAAGGGAACTAATTCTAAATTTTCAGTTTGTTTTGTCTTTCAGAGACCTAGTATTGGAGTATTATTACAGATAAACCTGAAATGTCACTTCTGGCTCTGCATCTTCTCCCAAATTGTTTTGTCTTTGAGATTACAGTTAAGGACAATTCCTTAGTGGGAGCTGTCCTCTGATCAAGTCAATGGGAGCTAAATTGTTTGGGTTTTGGTCATATATACCGTACTAACCAGTTAAACTGGCTATGGAAAAGATTTACGGTTAATTCTGGAGTTATAATATTAAAAAGCCATCAATCAAATTTAAATATAATCTGAAGAGAAAAACAAATAGATACATTATAGTCCCGAAGCTAGAAGTTGTCATGAAGGCACAAGAGAAAAGTTACTGAAGTGACAACAGTAAACACAGTATCATAATGGACCAATTTTTAACAGCAGCTGAACTAAACTGAGTGGGAGGAAAAACAGGTTTCTCCAGAGTAAAGTTATGAGAACATTAAGACTAAAGGGCTTCAGAGAAAATGGAGAATTTACAAGTGAAGTAACTTCACTTCCTGGTGAGTTGGACTCCAGATCCTTAAAAAGTAAGAGAGGGACTGGATATCTATGAAAATTTATGTTAAAAGAGATAGGTAATTGTTAGCACTGTGGGAAACAGTACAGTAAAATGTATGAGTTTCTTCCCAGTTTGAAATTACATTTGCTGCTCTATGCAGTGTTACAGGTAACATTAACCTGCTCACTAAGACTACAGAAATGAGGATGAAACTTCTTCATGCTTACTTACACTGATCTTTAATTTTAAACCTATTCACTTGTTTAACTTAACTCATTTGGACTACATTGTGACACACTTAATGACAGAATTAAATCTTTACTCTATTTACCAGGTAAGAGCCTAATATTGTTCATTTTTTAACCATAACATGTAACATGGACAGGAGGAAGACTGAGTGCACTCACACAATAGACTCTTATCCCTTTAACACTGTCGTAGTTCAGCCCCGATCGGGACCAGACTACGCAGTCTCTCTCTCGCTCCCCCCACCCTCCAAGAGAATAGGGGGAGATGATATAAGAAAAACGGCTCGAGGTTTGAGATAAGGACGGGGAGAAATCCTTAAAGTTACTGTCACGGGCAAAACAGACTCGACTTGGGGAAAACTATTCATTTATTTCTAAAATTAGCAGGAGAATGAGACAGGAAACAAGATAACCTCCCTCCACCCCTCCCTCTTCCCGGGCTTAACATTATCTCTACTACCTTCCCCTCCCGAGCGGCACGGGGGGGCGAAAAGGGAATGGGGGTCGCGGTCAGTTCATCACACGTTGTTTTACGCCGCTGTATCATCGTCAGGGGAAGAACTCCTCGCATTCCTCCTCTGCTCCAGCGTGGGGTCCCTCCCACGGGCCACAGTCCTTCGTGAAACTGCTCCGGCGTGGGTCATCTCTTCCACGGGGTGCAGTCCCTCTAGAACAGCTGTCCCAGTGGGCCCTCCACGGGCCACAGCCTCCTTCAGGCCTCCACCTGCTCTGGTGTGGGGTCCTCCACGGGCTGCAGGTGGATCTCTGCCCCTCCGTGGACCTCCATGGGCTGCAGGGGGACAACCCGCTCCACCATGGTCTTCACCACGAGTTGCAGAGGAATCTTGGTCAGGAGCCACGTTACTCCTCCCCCTCCTTCTTCACTGACCTTGGCGTCTGCAGCCGTTCCTCACAACAGGCTGGCAGACGTCTCTCAGGATCCTTTTTACACCTTATTCACTTCTCATCTCCTCTCCACTTCTTGCAGCCAGGCCAGGCCGAGTTGGGCCCAGTCAGCTGCCCGGCGGGAGGCCAGAGGGTGAGGCCTGCAAGGCCCATGAGGCCTGCGCCTCCCCCTCTCTGCCCCCCGCTCAGCTGCTTCACATCTTCTCCTCCTTTTTTTTCTGTTTTCCCCTACTTAAATACGTTATCGCAGAGGCGTTATCACGGGACATTCTGCTACCAATTGGCTTGGCCTTGGCCAGCAGCGGGTCCGCTCTAGGCCCAGCCGAGTCCACTGAACAAAGGGGAGCGACTTCTAGCAGTTTCCTACAGAAGCTACCACCTTAGGCCCCCCCTCACTAACAAAACCAGAACAAACACATAATGTATTCTCACTGTAGCGGCACTCAGTGGTCCAATTAAATTTTCAGTAATTTTACACACTGGATAGATTTTTCATTAATTTATCATGCAATGTAAAAAGTAAAGCTGAAACTATTACTCATTGAATTACACAGAAGTTTCCCATGAGCACTTTAAATAATCCTCCCTCAATCTTGTAAACACATACTAGTTTACTGGTTGAAAGTATTTTTAATACAGCTTTTTCAAGTTTTTAATGTATTTTATATTTATCATATTTTTAAAAAATGTGGCTAAATAAGTCTAGATTCCTTTTAAATTTGAGATCACGTCAAAGAAAATAGGATTTTTAAAAGTAAGCTTATTTCCATTGACCTGAGGGTAGGAACACGTACTTATTTAATCATATGACACAGTTGAACCTAAAAAATTTCTTACCCATTGGCTAAGCCTTCATAAATGATTAGTTTCAACCTACTTCATCTGGGAGGAAAAACATGTACATTTAAAATATCTTCACTCTGGGTCAACATGACAGTCTTTCTCGCCATTAGAGTATACACAGATGGAAGGTTGGAACTTTTCTGTTGATAATTTTTACTTCCAACACTTATACAAACCATGGGCTAAAGTGGTAATGGCTGAGAAACTTTGATTTGAAGCAACTTGACAAATTCACTTCCTGAATAAAGTTACCCTATACAAGTTTCCATGTGAGTCAAAAAAACATTATCCAACCTTAGAAAATAAAGCCTTCAGCCTACTGATGAATTCTATCAATAAAAGCAGGATTGAAGGTTATATAGATTTGCAGTATTGAATAGTTAGCTTTACTAGAGCTCTTCAAAATTTTAAGAGCACTTTAGTTTTGAGGATTGAAATGCTCATAATAATGTGAAGTGCTCTCATAATTTTAAATCACTCTATACTGCAGATCCCCGAATTCTTATTTCTGCTAAATTTCAGCTGTTCATTTATTATGATCAACATGTTTGTTTAGAAAAGTGTTGCACTGCCTTTTTACGAAGACTCAAAACCTCATTCTAAATATATGATGAAATCAGCTGGGCCTTATGAACGATGTCCTTAAAAATACAAAAACAACAGACCAACAAACCAAGCCACTCAATGACCTTGATAAAAATTTATTATATCTACTGAAGTAAAACCACAGAAAAGTTGTTTTATATAGATTTCTCATACATGCTTTTAGATATGGAAATTAAACAAACTAGAACATAGTTGATTTGGTAACATTCTCCTTTCACTTGTTAATACAAATATTTTTGGGATAAATCTACTGTCAAGTAGCCAATTAACTACTTCTTTCTCAATGGAAACAGTGTGAGAAATGACAGGGAGATATGCACATGAGCATGTCAAGAACCACAGTTTACAGAGAAACCATGTAAAACACCTCTAAAAACCTGTTCCGTTTCTCCATATTTAATCACAGAATCAAAGAATCTTTGAGGTTGGAAGGGACCTTTTGAGATCAAAACATCTCTGTTTGAGCAGGATCAGCTACATCAGATTGCCCAGATCTGCATGCATTCAGGTTTTTAATATCTCCAAGAATGGAGACTCCACAGGCTCTCTGGGAAGACTGTTCCAATGTTTGACAACTTTCATGGTAAAAAAAGTATTTTTTGCATTTCATGTTTTTTAGTTTGTGCCCATTGCCTCTTTTCCTGTTAGTGGACACTACTGAGAAAGGTCTGTCTCTCTCATCTTAATTCCAGTTCAGTTCAGTTGTGAGCCTAGATGTTGGTAAGGCTTTTGACATTGTCTCCTAGAAGATCCTCATAGACAAGCCATTGATGTATGGGTTGGATGAGCATGTGGTCCTGAATCACAGCTCAAAAACTGGATATACATTATATCACTGTAGATGTCTGTTTGTTTGCAAGAAGGTATTTTTTTTTTCCATGGAGGATTATCATCCTGTGTTTTCTTTCTGCAATTAATAATAAGGGATAGTGCAATCCCATGTCATAACCAAAGTATTCACTGAAACAGGAAACAAGAAATGTGGCGGGCAGCACTGAATGTGCAAGATCAGAGCACTCTAAACTTTCTGTGCTTCTCTTGGGCACTATGGAAGAGTAGATATCCATCCATCTGAGTTTGGATTGCAGGTTTTCATGGAGCTTTTGACAGATCTAAGCACTCTTTCCCCAGAACAGATATTGCTCAGCATCAGTGGGCAACTACACTCACACTCCCCACCTAAACCTTAAGACCCAATACAACTTCCATGCATGCTGAAGAGCTGAAAAACAAGAAAATGCATAATTTATGCTAGTCTTAAAAGGATTAACAGTTTGGAAATGTAATAGGTGGAACTTAGTTAAGATTCAGATGCTGAATTTAGATACTAACTAGGAGAAACTGAGACAGATTTGATCTCCCCTTCATATACACTGTCAGGAAATACTTATAATGGAAAATGAAAAGCTTACTTCTGTGTCTGTATTATTTATTCAATATCTTAATTTACTTTACAGAATCTGACTGTATCTCTATGCCCATGACTGTGTAGAGGTTTTTATACGTGTTAACAGCTCTTCAATAAATCTCATTTTTATGAGTTTTACAGCATTGTAAAACAGAACAGGGAAAGCTTTAATGGAGAGTAGGTTCACAAGCATTACCGATGTGCATTCTTCCATCTTCTGCCAGCTTGTAAAGATCAGTTCAGAGACATTTGTAGCTGCCTTTAGTGTTAATGCATTTAGCAGAAGGAGAGCATGGTGGATTAATTTCATTTTCACATTCATTGATGTCTGCAAAATGAATACACACTGATCAATAATCATTACAAATTACAGAGAGCGATTACTACCTTCTGATATATGCCTTCTACAAATATTCATAAATGAAAGGTATTGTACACTTTCAATGACACATAGACACTGCAAAAGACCCTAATTGTTACACTTTAAAGTGCAAAGTTGGTGTTTGTTTTGGTTTGGTTTGATTTTGGGATTTTTTTTTGGTTGGTTTTAAACTGGAAATTATGAAAAAAGAAAATGTTGCTTTGGTATTCCACCAAAAGCTACAAATGGCAATTGGTTGAATTTTCAAAAATGTAAACTGTAAACTTGAGAGCTCTTCTTGAGAGCACGTGTTTATATACTATGACTTCGAGTTCCTCTGTAAACTTTTTCCATACTGTGCTCTGTAGAGGTAGTGAAAATAATAACGCTGACACAGCTCTATACACTTCTAGACATGACTTTGAGGACCCAAGCATTCAGGTTCACTTTGGATACAAAATTTAGAACAGTAATCTGTGATATCACTGCAAAGATGGTTGTTTCTAGATGCTATATAAATTCTGTGAAACGGCAATGTGACAGAATGATGAGCAGATGATCAATTATCTGTTGGAAAATGTACATAAACATATTGCTCCTGAGGCTATTCACAACATTTCACTCTCGCATTCTGGTGAAATGGGAGTTGGTGTGGAGTGCAGGAAAGAAAGTACTCAGTGAGGGGAAGAATGAAGCCTTTTCCATATTTCTGTCTTTTCCATATGTCTTTCATATTATTTTGCTTCTTTCTATGTAATATTTACTTGCAGGACTTGATACAGTTGCCTAAAGATAAGTGTTAAGCACTGTTTTAGATAGTTTCCCATTGGTCTTGTATAATATTTGCCAGCTTGTTCAATGTCTCTGACCCATGGTCCTGGGAAGCACTGTGAGCCCATCCATGGGCAACTAGCTGAGCCTTTAGTGTCTTTTCTTTTTTGTTATATTCCTTTCTTTTCCTTCCCTACCACAATGTTTGATCTACTATTTTAGGCTAAGTAGCTCTTTTTCATCAGTGTTAGAAACTGACCCTGTAGGAATGATTCACTGACTTAGTTTAGCATTGTCACTCAGACTGCTTAGGGAATTCTGTCATCGAAAACAGGATCAAGCCTGATCGTTTCTTAATACAAAGCAGTATCTGTGTCCAAAATTAACCATCAACTGAGACAGCCAAAAGATTAATCATGCAAGGAGTAATCTTAAACTTCAGAACCCTGAAGAAACACTAACTCTCATAACACCTCTCTGAAGCAGGAAAATAATCTGTTGTTCAGGATGAAGATTCCTGAATAAGTATTACTCCCTTCAAGACTACACTTTCGGTTAACTTTCACTGGTTTTGTCATTGTCTGGGAAGGAAAACCTGCACAGGCTTTGCCTGCACTGTAATTAAAATGCGCTATTTCAGCTTTTGTAGATCCAGTCATGCTGTCTGTTAACTATCTATCTCTTTCTCCATCACTAAATAGTGATGTCAGACCTTAACAGACTACCCTACCACTCAAAGAGAGCAGTACTTTACTGACGCAAAGTAAACTGTTATCCATCAAGAGTAAGATAATACTTAATATAAAGGAAGGTAGCATAGTCTAGCACTAAATGACTCCCTGAATCAATAGAAATAATTTCTGTCAAAGCCAAAGTTAGTAAGCAGGAATTAACAGCTCTCAGATTCATATGCATTTGCCAGCAGGCCACTCTGTCTTTTCCAGAGCACCATATAATTTTGAAACCATCTGCAGAAATGCTAAGCTCTATCCTCCTCATTATATTGCTTGACTTATTCCTAATTTGCTGAACATTTAAAAGAATGGGAACACATTGCACAGACATGCATAGAACAAAGTGCTTTCTACTGTAAAACTCAAGTAGCATCTGCATAAGTGGTTTTTGATGGTTTCCTTTTAATAAAGGCATTGCTTATTTAATATATGCGGCAGCTTGTTTTCCTATAGCTGATATACAGCCTTTTGTTTACATTACTGAACATATTAAAAGAAACTAGGACAAGGAATGATTCATTCATATAACTTATTTATTCAGTTTGCTGCCAGAACATTAATCTATTGAAAAGATTTTATTATAATTCATTTAACAGATTTATTTCTTTATATGGCATTTAAGTGGGTGGAATGCAGTGGATAAATAGGATTTGAATAAAGGAAAGAGCTGCAAATTTCATTTGACTTTTTCGATACCAGGTATACAGTTAGAATGAACAGCTTTCTTTTCTGCTGTCACAGAAATACTGATAAGTAGACTTTATTGCGGATCAGCTGCAGCACTTGCATTCGAATTAATTTACCACTGTCCATAATGTATTCCTGAATATGGCCCTTTCAGGTTTCATTTTATATCATATTCTTATAAAGCTGAGCAGTTTGAGTATGTGTGTATATATACATGTATATAAATATAAATATACACACACACCATTATAAACACACAGATTTGAAATGTGAACAGAGATAATTCATCCTTAATAGCTGTGAATGGTGAAGATCTTGTAATGAAATATTGCCACATTCTCTTTCTTCCTATCCTATTCTACTTAACAGTAAAAATAAGTCAAAAGGAAAAGAGA
The DNA here is from genome assembly GCF_036417535.1 of Chlamydotis macqueenii. NCBI lineage: Eukaryota > Metazoa > Chordata > Aves > Otidiformes > Otididae > Chlamydotis > Chlamydotis macqueenii. The sequence goes on from NC_141558.1 coordinate 20,410,136, forward strand.
AGATAAAAGAACAATTAAAATAACAGAAAAGTATTGTCCTGAAAATGTACATGAAATGACAAAAGTTAGTATCTTTTTACTGATTTTTCACCTGCTTTACTTTTGTACTTGCAGAAGTAATTCATTTCTGGCAAATCTTTTCACAGTTATTTGGGAGAGAAAGGGTGGGACAGAAATAATAATTAATTTGCTTAATTTCACTTATTCACTTCAGAGTATTTTTTCTTTGTCACTTTTGCTTAACTTATTAGGGTTATACATTAACTACTGATGCTGAGTTCATTTTGTATCGAGAGCATCCATTGAAACAATGCTAGGAAAATTACAACTGTCTGTCTTGCTGTTATGTTGAATGTAGGAGGAAGAAATGCATAATTCTGATTTACTGTTTTTTTTTTTCTGCTGGTTGTTAACACACTCAATTTTTGCTTAATTAGGTAATTTTTAGTGACAGTTTCCTATCATCAACTTTGTAACTGAATTGGGATGGATAGAGATTGACATAGCAACCCTGGAGCAGAGAGTTTTACATTATCATGTTGTTGCACCTGTAAACCCAGAAGGTTGACTACAGCAGAGCATAGGAGGGAGTTCACTTCTGATGAGCTCTGCTGAACTTTAGCTTTTAGAAAAGTAAGAAACAACAACAAAATATAGATACCTATACAAATGGGAACCTCAAAGTTCCATCCTTCACTTGTGCAGGTTAATTGCTCTTCTCCTTGTAATTTAAATCCATGTTGACATGAGTAAGTCACTGTAGATTTTCCATATTCTGAACAGTATACAAAATCACCATTTTCCACACTCTTTGGTGTTCCACATATTTCCTCTAAAAAGAAAAAGACTGTATTACAAGCTCTTAAAGATTACCACCTTACTTTTGAAAATAAATATTATTCTCCATTACTTTTATAAATTAAGTTCAGTGAAATTACATGTTTTAAGGTGATCAAGAATTTAATTCTTAATTTCTGGATGAGAATTTATATGGAGTACCTCAGGTCTGACTTATAATTCTTATAAAATTAGCATTATCTTCTAACTGTATGTCCTGCAGAGTTCTTAGGTAATATTTTATATCTGTCTAAGAACTCCTGCCCCAGTTGCCATAATGCCTGAGTATCTCACAAGACATTCATTTTATCAGAATGAAATTGGCAAACACTATCTGTCTTTTTTACAGAGGAAGTTGAGAAAGAAGGAGAAAGAGTCCTAGACCACATTTCTAAGTGGTAGAAATACTAAAGGTCTATGACAAATCAGGAACTCAAGAGCTGCCATAACCATATTCAGTGTTCTAACTGCTGATGACTCGCCCCCATCAGAGAAGACAGGTAATTACCGGTTTACCTTCCTCATAGGATTCTTGCCAAGCTTCTAAATTCATGCCAGGTATACTGTCACAATGCTTAAAATCCTGTGGAAACTTTCCAAGCTTAAAGGCATCTACTGGGACTTCAGAAATCCCTGTGTTGTCACAAATCACGCGGGACAATGAGTGTTTTTTGAGTTCATGCTTTTGAGCTTCTGTGAAAACTTTATCATTTTCCCACCAAAATCTGGAAAGACAGATAGAAACATTTTGAAAAGGTCAAATTAAAAAAGCTGATTATTTTTACTTTCACAGTACCCTATGTAAAAGATCCAAAATAAGAATTACAGAAAAAATGTAGGTGGAAACAGCAATAACAAAAGTAAATGCCATGATCTGCAGACTTACATACCCAGCTTGAAAGTCATGAAAAGGCTAGTGTGAGTCTGATGTACTGGTCAACCCAGATGGTGTGTTAAAGTTACATAGTTAAAATTATTAATTATTCATACATGCAGAATCTCTTTTCCTTGATGATACATGGCCACAAAAAAAAAGTTGCAATCCTGAGAGAAAAACTCATAACTGATTTGTTTGAACTGGATACTTAATCTTATGCACACTAGCATTCACTGTGCTCTCACAAATTGTTTTAAGAATGAATTACGGGAGAATTATAGGAGTAGCTCTGACACGGTTCCCTTTTGAATTCTGCTTGTGATTACAGAATGGTTGCTATGAGAACAGGTATTGCTGAATCTTCTCTGTTTAATATGGAGTTCTTCACTTGCTAAGAAAGCTGTAGATATATGGATTAATTACAGCAGAAAATTGTAAGAGAGTAATTGTGCTTTTGATCATAGAATAACAGAATTTTAGAATAGTTAGGGTTGGAAGAAACCTTCAAAGGTCATCTAGTCCAACCCCCCTGCAAGGAGCAGTGACGTCTGGCCTTGAATGTTTCCAGGGATGAGGCATCCACCACCTCTCTGGGCAACTGGTTCCAGTGTTTTATCTACTACCCTCATTGTAAATTTTTTTTTCCTTATATCCAGTCTGAATCTACCTCCTTCTATTTTAAAACCATTACCCCTCATCCTTTCACAACAGGGCCTGCTGAAGAGTTTCTCCTCATCCTTCCTGTAGACCCCCTTTAGGTACTGGAAGGCTGCTATAAGATCTCCCCAGAGCCTTCTGTTCTCCAGGCTGAACAGCCACAACTCTCCCAGCCTGTCCTCATAGGAGCTCCAGCCCTCTGATCATCTCCATGGCCTCCTCTGGACTCACTCCAACAGGTCCATGTCCTCCTTATGTTGGGGGGTCTAGAGCTGGACGCAGTACTCCAGGTGGTGTCTTATGAGAGCAGAAGGGGAGAATCACCTCCCTTGACCTGCTGGCCAGGCTCCTCTTGATGCAGCCCAGGATGCAGTTGGCTTTCTGGGCTGCAAGCGCACATTGATGGCTCATGTTGAGCTTCTTGTCCACCAGTCATACAAAAAGGTAATTTGAGAGGACTTTCAGGACCAGAGGGGAGCTGCTTTTTCCATTTTGCCAGACTGAGAGTGTAGCGGCAGGACAGAAGAACCAGTTGGTGCTACAAAGGTGTATCAATTAAATTATATATATTATATGTAATATGTATGTGTGCATACAGACATTCATATGTATTTAAAGATAAAAAGAAAAGGAAAGAGGGGAAAAATAAAGGATAAGCATTTTATACATATAGACATGTTATGAATGCTAAAAAAAAATTCTGGAGAGTTTGACGGCACATCTGCATGAGTATATTAAACAGTGTTAAGCACTGCTGAACTGCTAAGATAGTTCCCTGTGGTACAATTAGGATTTTCCCAAATGCTAAGGCAAGATTTGTGGTAAGATGTCCTAGGAGCATTAGCAGTAGAGGATGCATGTGATCACACTGTACAAATTGAACTCAGGTTTAACACAGGACTTGAGCATCTGTAGCACTGGGGGAATAAGGCTGGGATTTCTAGAAAGGTCTGTGGGTTTTGCGTTTATGTTTTTCTAATCAGAAGGGAACAGCAATGTTGACTATGGACCCTGTGCAAACCTGTCATGTGTGCAGTGTGTTAGGGTTTTCATTAGCCCTCTGAAATGGTATAATGTGAATGAGAAGCCTGATAGTCCTGTTTGTGTTCTGGGGAACATGAGGGCTGCTAGTGTGCCCTGTGGGTGCTTTTCAGGGCAAACTGGACCCTGCAGCCAACAGGAGAGTACACAGAAGCCCAAAGCCACTCATAGTCATAAAAGTAATTTAATTAGGGTAAGTGCATGTGAAATTTTGGAGAACTGGCTTTAGGTATAGACAAAGAGTTACCCACAGCAAGACAATTCAGGGAGAAACCTGTTCTGCTTTGCCTGTGTTGGAGGAGGAGGCAATCTACAGGACCAGGGATGGGGTGAATGTCTCATACCTCAGCAGCACTGCGGCAAGAAGTGCAGGAGAGATGGAGGGGCTGGAGAGAGAGAGGAAAAAAAAAAAAAAAAAAAAAAAAAAGATGCCTTTCTCCTACCCCTGACGTACACGCTGTCCCTAAACTTCTCAGAGCATCCTGAAGTCTCTGACAATTCCTTTCCATAACCAAAGTCATCACAGTCTTTGCTCCACTTGGCTCTCCTACACATTTTGTTCTGTCTTTTGTGTATGTTAAAACCTGTTCTATTCTCATTACAAAATTCAGTTTTAACTACACTTCTGAGAAGGCTTGAGAAGATAATTATTTTTTAATCTACCTAGCAGACAAGTGTTTGCTCTAACAAAGTTTGCTCCAACCGATCTGTATCAGGCAACCAAAATTTTATGGGTGCATATTACAGCATCAGGGTAAAAAAGAAAGAAAGAAAATAATAATTAGGCACAGTCCCCCTATGCAAAGAATGACAAAGCGAACTTCAGAATTTTTGTCCAACTATTGTAAATCCCGAGATCACAAAAAGATTCAGAGTATGGAGAGACAGAAAAAGGAAGTAAAGTCTGATGGAATAGAAGCTATTTGTTCCAGGTGATTTGGTTGAGGTTGAAACAGTGCCAGAGTGTAGTACACTGGAAAAAGAAATCCCTCTGTGTTTTGTCAGATTACTGACAAAAGATTTTAAGGCTATCCAGCATGAAGTTCATTCAGTCAAAAATTCCACTTAGTCCTGATTTCTGAACTTAAACGAGTATGTTACAAGAGATGTTTTGAAATCCTTATTTACTGACATGTCAATTATGGTATCTAGTAAGCATGTAGTGTTACTACTGTACAATCCATCCCACTACTGTCAGTATGGTGCCAGTGCTACACCAAGAGACGCCCAGAACCTAGAAAAGGATTGCAGTTAAGTAGGAGAGCAACTAAAGTGCAGCTCAAAGGAATTTCAGCCACTCCAGACAGCAAGTCAGCTTCATAGGAGGCCCAGCTTAAGTGCCTCTATGATAACGCATGCAGCGTGGGGAAGAAGCAGGAAGAGTTAGAGATGTGTGCCTTGCTGGCATCACGGCGACATGGTGGGGTAGCTGTTATGACTGAACTGTTGGAATAGAGGGGTACAGGCTCTTTAGGAAGGACAGGCAGGGGAGATGAGGAGGGGGTGTCACCATCAATCTCAACGACCAGCTGTTGAAGCAAGTCCAGAGGAGGCCACGAAGATGATCAGATGTGTGGAGCACCTCTCCTATGAAGAAAAGCTGAGAGAGTTGGGGCTGTTCAATCTGGAGAAGGCTCTAGAGAGACCTTATAGCAGCCTTCCAGAACCTAAAGGGAACTTACAGGAAAGATGAGGAGAAACATTTTAGCAGGGTCTCTTGTGATAGGAGAAGGAATAATGGTTTTAAAATAGAGGGAGGTAGATTCAGACTAAGCATAAGAAAAAAAAATTTTTACAATGACAGTGTTGAAACACTGGAACAGGTTGCCCAGAGAGGTGCTGGATGCCCTATCCTTGGAAACATTCAAGGCCAGGTTGGACGGGGCTTTGAGCAACCTGATTTGGTTGGAGATGTCTCTGCTCCTTGCAGGGTATTTGGATTAGATGACCTTTAAGTTGTCTTCCAACCCAAACTATTCTATGATTCTATATAGATATTATCCAATACTCGATCTGACAAGGCACTGCAATGAATGTTAGACTTTTGCATTACTTTACTTACTCTGTAAAAGCTTTGACATTTTTTACGTACTTCTAACTTTTCTTAGATAGTTCCTTATCATTGTTTTATTGACAGAATACCATTTCACACGAAGTTAACTGACACAAACTTCATGGCAGAAACTTTGGGAGTTCTTGTATTACTAGAACTCTCTTTTTCTCAATTTGGAATTAACATTAAATTATGTTTAACTTTAACTAATGCTAGTAGTGTCATAAGACACTGAATAATAGGTAGTATCATGAGGCACTGAATAATGGAAACAAGGTTGGGAGGGCCTCGATAGGTAATCCTTCCACAGATAGGGTCAAGTATGCCTGTATGATTCAGAAGACTTTCAACCATGTTTTTAACATAGCTGAGTGGAATGTTTGTTCTCTATACAGTTGATGCTAATAAGAATCCACCTTTATGATTAACATCACTTTTTCCTGTGAGCTAATTAATTAACATTTTTTAAAGTTCAGATTTAAATTCTGCATTGGATGCTTATTTACATAATTGTTTCTTTCACAACAGTGACTTATGAAAGGACCTTAAAGGTGAACGTAAGGACGAGATGTACTTAAAACACCACTGCTAGCATGGTGTGAGCAGTTTAAAATTAGTCTTCTCATGAGATTCAAAATTACTGCCACAAGTACATGATGAAAATGAAAAAAAAAGGTTGACTTTATAATTGCTTCAGGAGTAGAAGCAAGATATAAACTTAATCTTGCACCTCTTTGTGATGTGAAATTGCATTCTTCCTGCCTTCCTGGTGTGGAGTGTTGAACTGGCACAGGACCCTGATGGTGGTTGTGCAGGGTGGGTGAAGGGGCATCCTATGCTGTGTCTAATGAGGCAGTTCTGGGAGCAATCTGCAGGCCTAGTTCACATAAGATCAGGTCCATGATGTTTTTGTTTTCCCCTCTAGGAGGCCTGAATTACAGCTCTCTGCCTATCCTTTCTGACTTTGCTGTGGTTGCCAGGGAAAATGTGGAGGTTCTTCCATTTAAGGACTTGAACCCAGTGCAGCCCTCAGGGACTGGACAGCTAAGGCCTCCACAGTACTACGTCCATCTGCGCAGAAGTTACCTGCCCCCGGCAAAATTAACTGCTAGTGGTACTTTGCATTTTCACCAGAAGTGCAAAATTGGGCATCTCAATAACAATCTCCATGCCATCTGGAACGGAGACTATATACAGACCAAAGAAGAAGCAGCAAAAGCTCACCCAACAAAACTAAAAGAGATAAGATTAAAATGTGGAAGTGGCAAGGAACAATTTGTTTAAAGTATGTTTAAGCGTCATGTGTTCTTATGTTCTGGGAAGTATCCTCACATATCTATAAAAACTCCATTGCTTCTGCTTTTTTGTGGAAACGATTCAACAGCATGAATAAACTCACCGGTCACCATCCCTTAGTGCTTTCATTTGCTTTCCAATTATACACGCAAACAGGGGACCCGTTCTAGCACCTGGAAGAAAGTCTTCTACCAGACCACCAAGCCAAACATCTATATTGCTAGGATTATGGTACAATTCCATAATTTTTTCACTGACATTGTGATTGGTTATTACTGTATTCAGGTCAGTTTGAGTTTCCAGTTTTGGTAAGCCACAGAATTCCCGCCAGTCATTATAACCTGCAAATATTATGTTAAAAGGAAGATTAAACTTGATTGTTAAGCATGATATATGAAATTAATAAATGCATAAACACTAGATTCTGACAACCTTAATCACAGTCATAGTCAGTTATGTCTAAAAATAGGCCTATTGTTATTGGTTAAATTGATTGGGGAAATGATGTCAGGATCTGAGACTACAGAATATGCAATTACTGTGTCATTTCCATGAAGGAAAACACAGATTTAATACAATTGTCCCATATTTAAGCTATGAAAACATGATAATAGATAATAAGAGCATGCACTGTGTTTTGATATTTCCTGATTAGCAATACTGGAGTTAGATGAAGAGTGGGCAAGAAGGAACCGGAATGAAGTCAGTAACTAAAGCACTTCACTAAGAAGAGTGTCTTAGGGCACGTGTGCATCTCGCTGGAAAATGTATTTCTTTTACATTCTTTTGCATCATTGGAATTAAACACCCCCATCTCCCAGAAAAACTTTAATTTCTGGTCTGGGACACTAAACCTCCATTTCTGCCCTCATGTAGCTGACAACTTGAAAGTGCACACCAGAGTCAGACTTCATTTCTACTGTCCAGGGCCAATAATACCAAAGCTATTATTTGAAAGCTTATGATTACATCCCAAATACAAGCGGTTACACTTCAGTTAGCAGTCGGAAGAGAATTCAAGAAAAATCAATAGACCTGGGAGTCCGTGATCTCGGCCACGCTGTAAATTCAATGATGCTAAATCAAATGAACCGTTATTGGACAACACAAAGAGTTTTTCTGTTAACTCCTCATTCAGCAGTTGATCTTGCACCTGCAGTTTTGCTGAATGTGCTAGAAGACCCCTTAGTAAAGGATCCAAGCCACCTTTAAACACAAAAATAATATAATCTTATATATATAAATATACATATATTATATATATATATATTATAACTTTCTTAAAAATGTGAATGCATGTATGTTTCTATGTTTTTTAAACTTTGGCCACATAGGCTTTTACATTAAAATACATGCAAAAATGTACTTCAGGTTGAAATAAAAGTAATAATGCTATGAAAAGGCTTCATCTACTAAAATTTACAACCTAATAATACATTCACCCACCAAAAAAAAAAAAAAGAAATATTTTCATAATAAATCATCATCTATTGTCAATCTACCAGACTAGTTTAATCTGGAGGGTAATTTTTGTCTGATTCAGACAACTATTTAACTCAGAATAATTGTTCCAGTTTATGTTCGTGCTCTGGAACCCATTCAATAACTTAAATCAGTGATACAAGTCAATAACTGCTTGTATTTCTAAGTAAAGATAGGCAACTTTAAAAAAGTAACAGTATTCTGGAAAAAAATCCAAACAGTTTAAATATAAACATACCTTCTTTAATTAGTCTCCAAGGACTAAAGAAAACTTCATGTAAATGAAGATTTGGGAGTTCTGGATCATCTAAATACTGTGCATTCAATCGCCTTACTATTGGTTGGATGGTTGCATGACCAAAACGAAAAGCAGCTGTTGCAAATACGTTAGAAACTGTGGGATTCACTGCAGGATCATAACCTGTATAAAGTCCAATATACAGATTAAAAGCATCCGGACCAATGATTTTGGGAATGTAATCTCTTAAAGTTATAATCTGAAAGAAAAGAAAAATAAACATTTATCATTCAATGTTTTTATAGATGAATAGTAATGATTCCCATGTGCTGAAAGCCTTTTTCTTCACTCGTATATCCCCAAGCATTTGGCATGGCTAGGAGCCATGGTAAACAATATCATTCTTATTTTTGCTGTAAGGAGACAAATGACAGGAGAGAATCAGTGGCATGGCTCTGTGCAGTATGACAGTCAGGCCCCTGTTAGTTCCTGCCATAAATGCTAGACCAAAGCTTCCTAAACAGAGATTACCGCAAACCATGGGGGTAATCCAGCTCCTAGGAGGTGTGCTGAGATTTAAAGCCCTGATTGTGATGGTGTAAATTATAATTCTCTTAAAAATAGCAATGAAAGCATGAATTACTATAAAATATTTCAAGAATGGTTGTTGATATGAACAGATTCTATTTTCAGCCATGTTATTTGTGACACAAATCCTCTTTACTGAATATTTGATATGACGAGACTTTAAAATAGTGATGCCCAGAATCCCTTGGTAGACGTTTTCTGCTAAACTCAAGCCAATTTATAGACTCCTAAAAAACACACTTCAAAAATTAAAATGCTGATAAATACCTTCTGTCAAATTGTTTTATAATGTAATAGCATTACGGTCACATGAAAAAAGCATATGAGCAATCATGACCAAAAAAAAGGGCAAAGCGACCTAATGTACCAAATAAAATGAAAGTGCAGTGTAGGTTAAAGATTACACTGAACTCAATAAAGCATAATGGGGTGAATATGAAGCATAATGAACTCACTAAAATACCTTATATATTCAATATAGTGTGCAATAAAATATACAGACATATCTACTTTGAGCTTGATATAGTGCATATTGAAAAGCTAGTTGGCATAAAATGACCTTATGAAAAACTTGCATTTTTATTCTAGGCACGGCACAGAGACAAACACCTCCAGAAATCACTCACTTTTCTCAGAAGACAGATGTAACGACTTCTTTATGTTTTCAGATTAGGTCATGGAATGAACAAACTATTTGAAAGACAATAGGTTAGAATTTCTTTTACAGCTCTTTTAAAATGGAATATGAAGAAAATAAAAGAATTGCTAGAAATTAATACTGACACTGTCATTTGAGAACTTAACTTTTTACTACAATCACAAAGGTTTTGCAAGACAACAGTTCTTTCTAATTTTAGATTTAGAGTTTGTTTTTACAAGCAAAAACTTTGTAATAGGACTAGGTTAGCCATGGACACAAACATCCTGATATGACTGTCATTTTTTGGCTCATTGTAAATGAAATCCCAAGTTTAGCTGCTCATAAAGGCCAGATTCCCTAAAGGAAAGGGCAGTTCAGATTTTTCATTTGCTCCAGAGGTAAAATCTTCATTTCTTGTTTCCTTTGTTGAGAGGTTACCATTTCAAGTCAGGAAAATTGAAAGACCAAGCATAAAAAGGGGTCTTATGCCTGCCTTGAGCTAGGAGAGGCATCTGTCTGATGGAAACTTCCAGTGGTTACATGAGGCTTCATCAAGTGGAGGTGACTTTTAGACAATACAGACGAAGAAGATATTACTAATACAGCAGAAGATGATACTGTCAGAAAGAATCTGGAGTCTGACAGAGAACCATATCTCTTTAGATATGCATCAGCATATAGCATCCAGTCTTTCTGTAGTGTCTGAATGTACTTTGCCTGAATTTGTCTGTGTGAATTCAAGGAGAGGATTGCTACAAATTCTCATAACTGACACAGATATGTTTTAAAGAAGGTATGAACAGCTGACAAACATCAAAATTATTTTTATTAAAATTCTTTTGCATGCATTCCCTGTTATGAGATAGTGATTTGAAATATTTATTTCCTTTCATATTTGGTGTAAATAAGCATAATATTTTCTTTCAATTTAGTGTTCCTTCAACAGCTGAGACTATCCTGTGGAAACAAAGGACTGTGCTCGTCTAAAAACATGGCAATAAAATCGGAGTCAGGAAGGGACTGTATAGAAAAGAAATTGCAAACAAGTACAATGAACTGCTCTATTATTTATTACTTAATTTGAGTCTACTTATGAATAATAAGCTAATTTTCAGCAGCTAATAATCTAATAAGCTAATTATACAGCGGTATAATTCAGTGAAAAATGATGAGAAAGGGGCACTGCCTTTTAAATAGAAGCCCATATGCTCAATATTTAAATGACTTTAGTAGTCTATATGACCAGAGAGTAACAGAGAAATTGAAAGTATTTAAATGTTATTAATTTAGTAATATCAGAGAAAATAAAATTCTGATCTCCTAACAATTCAACCAATTATTTGATAAGTATTCAGACAGACACAGAATCTGAGTGTTTACAAGACTGTCAGAAAAAGCTTTGTATACATTTTACATCGTATCATGAATCACATGTGCACTGTGTATGGAAAAGTGACTGAATTCTGACCTGCAAACACAATAATACTCCAAGTTAAACAGGCTGTTATTGTGAAAGGTAACATCCTTCTCATTCAGAAGGCAGAATTACAACAGCAGTTCCCAATCATCCTTATGAACTCAGCGAGCATCCTAGAATCATAGAATAGTGAGGGCTGGAAGGGACCTTTAAAGGTCATCTAGTCCAATCCCCCTGCAAGGAGCAGTGACATCTCCAACCAGATCAGGTTGCTCAGAGCCCCATCCAACCTGGCCTTGAATGTTTCCAGCGATGGGGTATCTACCACCTCTCTAGGCAACCTGTTCCAGTGTTTCACCACCCTCATTGTAAAAAAAAAAATTTCCTTATGTCTGGTCTGAATCTACCTTCCTCCATTTTAAAACTATTACCCCTTGTCCCATCACAAGAGCCCTTTAAAGAGTTTCTCTCTGTCTTTCTTATAAGCCCCCTTTAGGTACTGGAAGGTCACCAAAATTTGGCTGGATTTGCCTCCAGCAGAAGTCAGTTATACACTAGATATTTGGAACTAGGTTACATAAGTTCAGATTATTTTGGAAAAAAAATGTTAAATTCATGTTAAAAGTTATTTCAAATTAGGCGCAAAAGAAACGGAAATTCATATTACTTGTGCTAAGGTTTGGTAGACTTTCCTTGCAAAAATCCCTCCAGTATTTTCCAAAGTAAGTGTGGATAGGGCACAATGGAGATGGAAAAGGAAACTAAAAAAAAAAAGGCTGGTAGAGAGAATTTGAGAATATGTGAACTATGGTAAGACTAAGTAAGGCTGAAAGTGCAACTTGTCTTTTCTGTTGGCCAAAGGTAACTGCAAAGCAGTAGTAGGTCACTGAGATAGTGAAGAGCCAATTAAATGAAGCTCCTGCACTTGGGAAAGATTGCAGAAATAATAGAGAACAACCAAACATGGCAAATATGTTTAATTCATTGAAGTGCTATCCACAGTTGGTTTGAAGTTCTCACTGTAGATATTAAAGGATTTACAGATGATATTGAAGTCCTAAACTTTTCTTTAAAGGGTGGTTGTATGATAGCTCAATTTTTAATAAATAATGAACACATTATTATAGTTCCACTAATAATCTGAAATATACTCTTTATGAACATGATTTATGACAATGTGGAACACATACTCTTTTATATCTATTATTTATCTATTTGTCCTTTATCATTTCATAGAATTTAAGCTCTGAGAGGAGTTATTTAATCATTTAATTTCACAAACAAGTTTAATCCAAGTTAGCCATGTTGAACTCAGTAATTGTAGTTAAAGTTCGTCAGCCTCAGAAGACACCTACTTTCAACCCACTCCTTGGATCATGGCGGAGAGGTAGGAATGCGAGATGCTCAGAGAACACAAGCAGATGTAGAAGGAAGTGATAAATCCATCTTTATACACACTGAAAACTAAAGGCAATTTTCAACTACAATTGGGATCAACTGGCAGTAACACCATTAATTCAAAGATGATTCTCTGATACTGTAATAAATCAAAGACAATTTGGTTCAGATTGATCTACGAAACTCCTGCTTCACTCTAACTAGTGCCACATCATTTGGCTTTCACAATCCAAATGGCACATCAGGGGAAATGGTCTCTGGGAGAAACAGCATTTGCTCATCCAATTGTATCGTGCAAACCACGTATGTACGAAATAGCAATGCTAAGACTGTAGTAGTTGTACAATTTAGCATTTTTTTCTGTTTTGTCTACTCTTTTTGTTTAAAGGAAAACAAATTTAAGCTATTTTCTTTCAAATAGCTTAAAAGAAGGAATCCTAATTCTCCTTATTCTCTAAAGTCAAAATAGGAATAAGCAAAACAAGCAGACAGTTTCATTTCAGTTAGTAAATAACAATTAATATTTTTTTTTCTGCACAACACTAGGTAAATCAGAGTATGTATTTTTACCACTGTATACCACAGTGTTAACACTTTAGATTTAAGCGTGTGTCATTCCCATAAAATACAAGAGGAGAGTTAACCACTGTTGTGGCTCATATAAACTACTACTTATCAGTGAAACATGCCTACAATGAAATGAAGAAATCTGTTTTGTCCAGGATATCAACAGGCAGTTGCTATGTTTGGTAACTTTGTCAAGTTTCTATTATTAAACACTTGTCACTAGAGATATTTATGCTGCTAAAAAAGCAGGAGGAAAAGTATGATCTAGAGAGAGATTTTTTTCATTCTCCTTATTCTATAAAGAAGAGAAGACTTTTTGTTCAATTCTCTATAATTACACACCCACAGGCAAAAATTATGCTTGAAAGTATTCATTCCAAAAAGAGAGAATTTTAGAAATGTGTAGCAACTGAAACTAAATTTTAGAGTGGAAATCTCAAAGTTACTTCAACTAGAGCTGTCATTAGTGTGCTGGTTAGCATACCACATTAATAGAGATACTCCAATTATCTCTCCTGAATGAATGTCTCTAAACCAGCTAGATATAACTCAAATACATTTCTAATGAGCCATAGGCAAATCTCATTAGTCTGTGATACTGGTAGAGATAATTAGTAGCTCAGGTTCATGCAGCGTATTGCCTTGCACAAAGTATTTTCTTTCAGGCCATAATGTTACTGGACCTAAATCAGAAGAGTATGAATGCATGGAGGCCTACTTTTGGATTTGTACTTTTCTTCTACGAAGCGTTAACAACAATTCTGACTTGTCAGTGACATTATTTTAATTCAAACAACACATTTACAGCAGAGGAGCTGACATGGCTAGTGTAAACAAAATATACATTAAAAAAAAAAGGCCAAACTTTTCAAAAGGACTGACTAAATACAATTAAATAAGGTATGTTACTTTCCTGAAGTTTTAAGTGCAAATAACAAAAATCCAGAGAACACAGGTGTTTTCTTAACATATTCTGCTGACTAAGAGTTGTGCAGAAGGAAAGATGTGTTTTATCAGAATAGTGACATTTTCCTCCCTTCTTCCCCATTTTATCTTCAAAAGGTCTCCTTTCATTACTAAAAAAATCTGTTTGCAAGAACTAGAAAGCATATGAAAGTCCCCTAGCCTTCAGTTTATTCTAGTCCATACTCATCCAGTATGATGCATTATAACAGACAGACCGAAACACTGTTCTTAGGTTGTCTGATTAAAGGTGGATCTCCACAAATGGAAAGGCCTTGGTGAGGATGGGAGGAGCAACTTCAGGTAGAGCAAACTGAGTAACTAAAACATGGAAAAGGAGCTCATGGGATTGCCTGTTCCCCGAGACCACCAGAGGGAGCAACCAGATGCCGAGTCCAGCTGTGAAACCCTCCAGGATGAGCCAACGAAAGAAGTTGTCCCCTGAATGTCACACAAGCTACAGGGGCAGTTGTCTACAGGGGTAGCACTTGTTGTGAGGTGCAGAGAGGAGATTACTTGGGGGCACTGTGTAGAACTTCATTTGCAATGTTTTAAGGGGTTGTGGAAATGTGTGAAACACTATGGGGTACTCAGGGAAAGAACAAAAGGTGGGGAAGGGGAAGGATCAAGGTGCACTGGGGAGGAACAAGCATGAGAAAATAGAGGAAAAAGGGGATAAAAGGGGTTGTCTGAGTGTGAAGAGTTAGCTGATCTGTGTGCTTGTCTGACTTAGCCATATGCTTGATATCTGCAGTTTAAACTATATTCTGAAATTCTATTTCTAACTAGCTTCTTTGTGGGTGTACTCTCTATTCAGAGTATGTGTGAGCAATCACTAGTGAGTTTCCAGCCAGAGCAGAGATGATAAGCAGCATAAGAAACTTGAGGACCTACAAAAAGAGTGAGCGGTACCCCGAGCCTCATGGGCTTGTGGGTCCAGGCATCGTTAGCCAGACCAGCTCTGGGGTCAACCACTGTGCAGGCATCAGGAAGAGCCCTGCATTGCCTGTCTGCATACTTCACTAATGAGCAGCCGCAGAGAACATGGGTTGGGCCATCCAGTCCATTCACACTCGTATGAGTGCCAGTAAAGGTGCTGCGTGTGTGCATATATGCATCCACATACATGTCTACTGGACATAAGTGCTTGGTCTTGTACTGGCTGGACCCGAGGACAGGGAGCCACAATATCCTCCCATCTATTGGACTAGCACCAGGGGAGTCCATCTGTGTCCTGATGCCATCCAGATTTCACTGTCTTTAACACTGTAAGCAAGAAGATTGTATTTTGTGCAAGAGAAATCCTGTTAGATGTTTTAATTTTGTTTTATTTATGATAGGGTCATGTAGTGGTCTGCAGGAGCTGAAGCTGTTCTCTGAAGCTGAATACCAGAACTGTGAGGAAAAAAAAAAGTAGTTAAAGTCTGTGTAGTTACTTCAGGGGTGATGGGGAGGAGAAAAAGGAAAAATACTGAGTAGAAAAAGATTTTGCTATTCTCAGGTCTAATATAAACATTCTTATGGACTCTTCAGCATTTTACCATATTTATTTCTCCTGCCATCTCCTATCAAGAGTAGCCCTTGAAGATTATGCATTAATGCATCATTGAGAACTTCACAGGCTTTCTTAACACAGGGACATTATTCATTTTCATAATTCCTATGAGAAAGTAAGCGTTTTAAAGACTATGTAAATACAGGGACATTACTTTTTAATTGTTTCTTTTACTAAAAAAAAAAAGCCTACAAAGAAATGCATCTGAAAGGGCCTCTTCAATAGCCAAAATAGACACCAGAGAAGCCTGCAGAAAGATGAAGCAGAGCAGAAACTGCCATGAAAATCAGAGCATTGAGGGATCTGGACAAACTAAGGATAAGGACATTGCATTCAGGAAAGTGGAAAACAGAATAAAGTTTAAAATGTCAAGTGCAGTTTTTCTGAAGTGCAGAAATAAGTGGCAAAGAAAGGATAACATAATCCCCAAAGTCAGTCAAAGATTTGAAGTTCTGTGATTGATTCTAAGATATTCACTGCAACATGTCAGTAAGCAAATAAGCAGCCAACCTGATGCAGAGCACCGACAATTTTTCGTGCTTCTTGGTAGACTGTCTCAGCGGTCCAGTGGCCGTTGATGCTTTTGAGGGCTCTAGCCAGGCGGTTGTGCTCTCTCAGCCACAGCGTGTGCATAGCTGCCAGAGACACCACCTCGCTGGATCGGCTGTCCCCGGCCATAAAGCATTCAATCCTCTCACCTCCACTTGCATTTGCATCCTGTGCACAAGGTGATGGGATCTGGTCTGTAAAAGGCAGATATTCCCGATGGTTATCATAATAGTTAATGTTTACTCTAAGAAGGCCTTCTTTGCTTGTTAAATTCCTCAGTTTGTTTTCAACTGCAGGGGTACTGCCATAGACGGTAGAAGCATCAAGGAAAGAAGTTAAGCCATTAAGCTGTTGTCTTGGACTTAGCGCTGATAGACTTCCAAGGAGAATACCATGATCACCAGTGCCGCACGCAGGAGATGAGCGGTAGAAGGGCAGGCAATCCATCCCTGCAGTTAATGTATCATTGGTGGTCACCTGCATTAAAAAAACCAAACAAACAAAAACAAAACTACACATGTATTTTCTGAGGTGAAGGTAACATAACTGTAGATGTTGAATAAAGGCTTGTGTAAATATTTCTACTCTCTGTCTCACTTTTAAGTTGTTCAGATCTCATCTACTGGAGGGATATATTCTAAAACTGTAGAGATTGTTTTCCTTCAGATTTAAGCAAAAAGATAATTCAACCCTTTTTAAGCAAAGACAGAAATAAAACCCAAACCATTTACTCTGTCATAAGAGCAAGTTACTGATGTAAAGCCTTTTGCATAGTTCTACATCTAAATTAATCTGGCTTCACAATCAAAATTAATCATTAAATGTATCACAGTGAAGACATGAACATCTGGTCAAATTACATTCTACTGAACACCAAATGAAACAGCAGGTTTACATGTATACATAAAAATGTAATGAAGTGTTTCAATGTCAGCAGCAGCATGCTGTAAAAGCTTTGTTTCGATACTTAATTTTAATCCAGTTTCCTAACTAAAAAATGCATGTATAATTATTCACTCTGCTTTCTGTCCATCCTCCACAACTCTTCCTTCACATTGTTTTACAGTGACTAACATCTTACAAGTATTAAATTCTGATTGTCTTTATAGAAAAACAAAGGCTGCACATAGCCTTTGCCAAATTAAAAACTTCCTCGTCCTTTATAGGTTTGACCCATGCACAGCTGAGAGGCTGAGGTCCAATGGTGATCCAGCATTTGTGTGGATGCTGGAGAGTCAGCCTGGACACAGTCTGAACCAGCCTGCCGCACTGTCAGCTACTCCAAACATAGGTAAAGGGTATGGGAGAGACGTGGGAATTATCAAATCAGATCTTGCAGAATATGTAAGTGTATTAGGGGAAGATGCAGCCCAAATGAAACAGTGAGAAGTTTTGCCACACCAAAATGGTATGTGAATAACTCAACAGATGTGAGGAGGGCAGCAGAGACGGAGGAGGAGGAAAGAAAGGAAGAGGGAGAAAGGTTTTATTTGCATTGACGATAACCAAGAGGAAAGCACAGACTGTCAATTCTATTTCAAAACAAAAACTGCCATGTTTCAAAATTACTAAAATCTCTCTGTGTTGGCTAATGCAGATTTGGCTTTACAAACTCTCTTTTTCTGAAAAGCACATCATTTCCAAGTTCTAACAGTACTGTATTGTGCACCAACAATGAGCCATAACAGACTGTCAGTTCTACGAGTTTAAAAAAGATTAACCTCAATTAAAAATGTTGTAACTATCATGGAATACAAATCTAGAGTTTCCTTATCAATTGATTAACATGAAACAGGCACAGATAACACTTACTAAAGCTGCTGAAATAGCCCAGAAAAAATAATCTTTGAACATTTAACTGAGAGAAAATAAATGTTTTGTACAGACAACTGAGCTAACCCTTCTATCTTATCTGCTTGCTTTTCATTTTTCAAAACTCTTTGTCAGAAGACAGTGAATACTGCAGATGTTTTATAAAATTATGTACTTTCTTCTTCATTCTTCTAATAATATAGAGATCAGTCTGTGAAGTTAGAATAGTCATTAACTTGGGGGTAAAAGTAACAAGGCATCTTCAGAATGGAATTCAAGAGCTTCATATAACATCATCGTTACCTTATTTATTATACCAAGCAATATTTTCTTACTACAGAGAACTCACGTCAGTAGGAATTGATACCAATAAAGCATTTAAGTTAAGAAAGAGTTTTGTCTATTTTTCAAGTTTTGTTTGGTAGAGAAATTTTACCCATATGTCTTCACTACCTAGGTTTTAGCAAATCAAGGTAGGTTATTTTGGAAGGAAATATGTAATTTATTTTTCTTTCTTTCACTGATTGCTGAAATTAGTAATTTCTCTGCCTTAGGTTTCCTGTTTAGTATTTGCCTGTGTTATTATGTATCTTGCCATTAGTGTGGCTTCTTTTTCCCTTCAGCTGGTAACATAAGCAAGAAGTTCATCTCATACTACAAATATTTGACATTCACAGCCACAGCATGGTATCTGTTTGAGTGCCTCCTGCTCCTAGTTACCAGGAGAGCCTGGAAGAATTCAGGTATCACTGGGAAAAAAATGTATGAGCTGCCTTTAAGTTGTTAAACAGCAAGGCTCACAACAAAACGTATCAACAGAGAACGGAGTTTGTACTGAATAATCTTTGGTTAACTGCGTCTGCAATTTGAATTCAAACCATTCTGTGCCCCAGTGGAGAAAACCAGCAGTAATGAACATTAAGGGACTGGCAGAACTGCATAATACAGTCCTTTCCCTTTCCATGGGGTAAGCAGTGTGCAGCCAGCAGCTGAATGTGCAAATGAGAGGTTCCTTGCATTGTTATTCAAATGACATCAAAAATAATCTGAGGGGGAAAAAAAAGACCTTTCCTGCTGAAACAGGTACAGAATCACTCTTTTCTCCAAAACTAATGAAGAATACTCATATTAATATTTTCTTTGCCTTGTATCTTTCTAAAGGAAAAAAAACTCACAACAAAACCCTCTCCGCCACAATAGTTTTCCTAGTATAGCTGCACATTGACTTAAACTGTCATTATATATATACATATATGCACAGTAGAACCTGTTTATGGTGAAATTATTTTCATATGTAGGCAAATGAAAGGCACTAACTGTTTCAGTGTACCACAATGTCTAAACTGTTATTTCAGTTACAGAAAAGTCTTTCTTATTGTGAACTTGTTCTGTGGGAAATTACCTTGTAAAAGGATTTTTGCTATAGACTTTAAAGAAAACCTGGTTTACAGGCTGTGAAAATGCCAATAAGGAAAACATGAATGTGTATTTGGGGATGTGAAACCCAGAGAAGAGTCAATGACCCCATCTGACAGTGAGCTGCTACCTCTGAAATGCAGAAGGAGAGAGCATGTGCTCTCTTTGCTGGTTGTTGAGCACAGACAGACTGATCCTTTTGTAGCTGAGACAGTAACTTGTCATGTTACATATCAGCTTTTGCAAATCACCTCACTATTCTGAGGCTCAGTTTCTTTTTCCACCTTTTTTTTTTTGTAACCAACTGAACTGTCTGAAAGATTTTCAGGATCATATCTTACTATGTGTATGCACTGTGTCTAACTTATTGTCAGCAATGAAATTAATAGTGAATAAAGTCGGTAGCTGTCCTATGAAAGTCTTTCTAATGCCTCGTTATATCTCAGCCCTAACCTAAAATAATCATTTGAGGAATGACAGTTTGTCTCCACAACCCTGTTATATGTGCCAGGCTGCTGTAAAAAAAAAAAAAAAAAAAAGTACAAACTAAAGGTAGCAATTTTTTCTTTTTTTTTTTTTTTTTCACATTAAGAGATTCTGAAAAGATACAGAAAAAGGATGTTCAGGCTCTACCAGAAGCTACAGGCTTGATGTGAGAATCTCTGGGTGAAATTCTGTAGCCTTTTTTAATGAAAATGTCCAGAATAGAAAATAATAATGGTTCCTGCTAACCTATGAATCATTTACCTACACTTGTTATTAATATTAATGCACTACTGCAGCTTTCAGTCCTTCATTGAATTGCACTGACTCAGAACATTTTCCAGACAGCTTCCCTAACCTGCACAGTCAGGAGCTCCCTGTCTCTGGTGAAGCCCCCAAAGAGGGGGTGTAGCTCTTAGCACGATTGTCCTTTTCCGTGAGTGGATTCTCCCTTGTGTGCCACTGTTCTAGGAACACAGCAAGAATGCAAACTGCAGACTCTGCATTTACATTGTTGGATAAAATGCTATGGGTCTCATTGTCTTTGGAAACAAGACACAGTATATTAATACACAAAATGAAGGTATAAAACTAACTGTGGCTGTTTTCCAAATATTTAATAGGTAGAGATTAGCTTCACTTAAGATTTCAGGAAGAAAACAATTTCTAAGAAGAAACAGTATTTTGTTTCAGTGTTCAAAAGATCCTCTAGTTATACTAATAACTACAACCTCAGTTCTTTTTTTCTTTCTGTTTTTTTTTTTAATAGAGGGTCTATTCTTTGCCTTTGACAAAAACATTCACAAAATGCTAGGCATATAATAAAAGCAGAACAACAACACTTTTCATATCTGTCCCTCCCTAAGTTGTGAATAACAGAAAAATAACAAAATGGAGCTGAAAGATTCATGGGACTCTGATGAAGTAATGAATTCACAAGTTAGGAGACTTACCTAATACTTACAGGATTGTGTTTGAATTTCTTTATATGTCCCCCCTCATAGATACTCTCTGTATCAGACACCAACTCCCAAAGGTAGTCATGAGTACGCCTTGGCCCGGTCCCCTGCTGAGACGGAGCAGCTCCTAGGCTGCATTCAGAGCTAGATTTAGTACATGTAACTTGCTTTGAAGCGCATCCTTGAAATATGCTCTGTGATGAATCTCTTCACTGCTCCACGCTAGAAACCTGAAATATGTCCCTTGTTTAGAGCACTCAAGAATGCACTTGTAGGTTGATGCCATGGTAATCCCTGCAGCTTCTTTCTCTCTGCACACTAATGCTGCTGCCACATGAATAATGTTAGCCTTGGAGTCTTTTTTAGAAGATCCCTTAAACTGTCTTCTTTTTAAGCAGATGGGATTTCTAGATAACTTGAAGCAGCCACATTCAGTGATTAGACTTCTATGCTCCCTGTGATCACACTTGATACAAGTTACGGGCAACACTAAGAGTTGTTCTCAATTTAAAAATCTATTTACCAATAACAAACGTGGATTTTTTTTTCCACGTAAAGATCAATACTATGTAACTGTTTAAAAGAACATGTAATAAACACAGAACATAAGCTTTGAAGAGTTTTGCAGTTCTGTCTCTACAACAAACTGAATTTAAAAATGGGAGTCAGTATAGAATCATGGAATCACAGAATGGTTAGAGTTGGAAGGGACCTTCACAGGTCATCTAGTCCAACCCCCCTCCAAGGAGCAGGGACATCCCCAACTAGATCAGGATGCTCAGAGCCTGTTTCCAGGAATGAGGCATCTGCCACCTCTCTGGGCAACCTGTTCCAGTGCTCTACAACGCTCATGGTAAAAAACTTTTTTCCTTATATCTAATCTAAATCTACCCCCCTCTATTTTAAAACCATTACCCCTCGTCCTATCACAACAGGCCCTACTGAACAGCCTCTCCCCATCTTTCTTGTAGGCCCCTTTGAGGTACTGGAAGACTGCTATCAGGTCTCCCTGGAGCCTCCTCTTCTCCAGGCTGAACAGCCCCAACTCTCTCAACCTGTCCTCATAGGAAAGGTGCTCCAGCCCTCTCATCACCTTTGTGGCCCTCCTCTGGACCCTCTCCAGCTGGTCCATGTCCTTCGTATGTTGGGGGCTCCAGAACTGGACACAGTACTCTTACCAGGGCAGAGTAGAGGGGCAGAATCACGTCCCTCGACCTGCTGGCCATGCTTCTCTTGATGCAGCCCAGGATGAGGTTGGCCTTCTGGGCCACAAGGGTGCATTGCCTGCTCATGTTGAGCTTCTCGTCCACGAGCAATCCCAAGTCCTTCTCCTCAGGGCTGCTCTCAATCCATTCTCTGCCCATCCTGTATTTGTGCCTGGGATTGCCATGACCCAGGTGCAGGACCTTGCACTTGGCCTGAACTTCATGAGGTTGGCACGGGCCCACCTCTCCAGCCTGTCAAGGTCCCTCTGGATAGCATCCCTCCCTTCCAATTTGTCGACGGCACCACACAGCTTGGTGTCATCAGCGAACTTGCTGAGGGTGCACTCTATCCCACTGTCCATGTCGCTGACAAAGATGTTGAACAGGGCCGGGCCCAACATGGACTCCTGAGGAATGCCACTTGTCACTGGTCTCCAGTTGGACATTGAGCCGTTGACCACCACTCTCTCAGTGCAGCCATCCAGCCAACTCCTTATCCACTGAGTGGTCCGTCCATCAAACCCGTGTCTCTCCAGTTTAGAGAAAATGATGTCATGCGCGACAGTCTCAAATGCCTTGCACAAGTCCAGGTAGACGATATCCGTTGCTCGTCCCTTGTAGCCACTTTGTGTCATATGGTGGAGACACACTCTACCTCCTTCATCCCATCATGTTAAGAACTGCTGGTTAGCGACTGGACTTCTGCCCTAGACTTTCCTGATAAGACTTTAGGAATAGGAACATTTCTAAGGCTATTACTTAACAGCACAAACAGAATAAATAATTTCTTGCCCTAGATGGAAATTTGAGACAAAGAGTAAACTAGACATTTTTGTCAGAACTGTAGAAGAAGCTCTGTAACTAGGGTTGTTGTGGCTAAACTAGTTTACGCAGACAGTTAGACACGTGATACTTCATATATGTCCTGAGAATGTGATTCCTTAAGAAGTCTGTGCTCTTACTGAATGCTCTCATGCTATGCTTGCAAACTTTCCAAAGTCCATACCTACTAGGTGAGAGAGAATAAATTTACCTACCTGTGGTAACATTGCAGGCAGTCATTAATTTCACTTAGCCTTTCCTGTGTTTTAGATTCTCTGTCCAAATGTAAGATGAGTCATCTTTCAATGCAAGACTTGATTCTGTTCCCATTACAGCTGACCGGATGTTTTCCTTTATGTTTAATGGAAGTGGAATGAGGCACTTAAGGCAAGAGGAGACTGTGGCGTACTCACCAATTACAGTTTGCTAGGGGAAAAGAGTTTTCTATTCTTATGGAACTTATTCCTCCTGCTGGCTTCAGTGCTAGTCAGTAATCAAGGTCCAACCATAAGGAAAGTAATTTAGTTTGCCTTGGATGGAGATGGGGGCATCAGTCCAAGGGCTTTGATGGGTATGGGGCTCTTCTGCAGCATAAGTTGGACAGGCTGCACTTTTGTAAACAAAAAAGTGGTTTGACTTTACCACTCAATCTTCTGAGTGAAAGAACAACTATACTTTTGCATTAATCAGACAAGAATACAGGATCCTATATTTATACCAATTTATGTTTCTTCTAACCATCTAACAGGCTTTGAATTCATGTCTTCCATCTCCTCAAAGCAAAGAGGTGATGTAACTTTCAGCAGCTCCCTGAAGGTCATTTTATACATATGTTGAAAAGATAGCACTCCTCAAAAGTTTGCATTAGCTGCTGGAAATATCTTTGCTTTCACTGAATAAAGTTAAAATCCATTCACTTTATCTGGCTGGCAATTTAAAAACAGAATTATTTATGAATACTTCCCTATTTTCCCCAATGGAACTCAGAACCTTGAAGCATGAGTACAATAACATTGGGGGGAACTAGTAAGGTTTCTCTGCAACATAAACCTGAGAGGTAAAAACATTTTATATTTGTGCTAAGTACCTTAGCTATAGTTTGTTATCTCTACAAAACAATTTAAATATCCACCTGTTTGATTTAACAGTTGCATTGGATTTCAATTATCCTGTCACTATCTATCTGCTCTAGTATATCTGTGTGATCTATCAATTTCCTTTATAATTATTTCAGTGTATGTGTATTGCTAATATGCTTTACTTTACTCATCTGTTTACAGCCGGAAATTTCTCTTGAAGAAATTAATTTTGAATCTTACCTTTATTGGAAAACATGGATTTCGGTTTTCACATGTCATCCTGCACTCCATTCCAGTTAGGAAGGTGGTTCTGCTTGTGCTCTGGGGTGTGAATGCAATGTCGTGGTCTATGTACTGTCCCCACACCGTGATAATATCAGAATACAAATTGTCTTCAGTAACAGCCTCATTAGACGCATGAATAATTTTTCTTGTCACTTCACGAACCTGGGAAGAGAACTAATTTACCCTGAGCGCCAAGTAGTACATACTGCTCATAAAATGATAAAACACTAAAAAGCAGAGGGAATAGTGACAAAAGCCAACTTTTTTTTCCCCTTAGAGTACTTTATGTTGTAGAGTACTTTTAATGGTTTGCTTAAAAACAAAAACAAAACCTTAACAACAAAAAACCCAGCCTCTGATGGACTCTTAGTTCTGCTCAGGAGCTGAGATACCAGTGCCACAAGCAGATTCAAAGATGTTTCAGCCGAGTTTTTCTATAGATTTGCCAAATGAGCAGTGTATCTTTGATCTGTTCCTTTCCAGAGAATTTTGAAAACTACACGTCTAGAAGTTTTCTTTATATTTATTCTGTCTTCTACTCCTTTAACAAATGGATTCTGCTTGCTGGGCAACCTCAAATCGTTGTGGATATACAGAAGCTCTGAGCTGCTCTGTACATAAATAAAGGAGCCTGTGCAGCCAGGAGACAAGCTAGGTTGCAAATACATGGTAGCCAAAAGTTCTGCTTCATTTTCCCAGGCAAGGAGAAGCCAAAACATATTTCTGAGGCACTTCTGTGAAAGCTACATAGAGATACAGATGGTCTGAGGGGGAACACATGGAGACATCTATGCTACAGGTCCAGCCTATACTACCAATCAAGCAAAACCAGCAGTCAGTTTGTGATGATTAGGGTATCGTTATTATTCACAGATTCCTCCCTCATGCTGCAAAATATTCCCTCACATACAGCAGCTGCCTTAGAAGTCAAGCAATTGAAAGGGCAGCACATAAAGTAGAGTCACAGAGTCTGTAATAAATATAAGGGCCATATAATGAATGTGTAAGGCAGGTGCAGTTAAACTGAATTGGTAAGGACAGCATGGGACTTGTTAGAAACATCACACTTTATACTGAAATAGTCAAGAGCAGAGATACATAGAGCTCATCAGGAATACAAGTCTTTGTATCAGTATTTTAATAGCTTTGGTGGCCACAAAGCACCAACTTTTTTTCTTGCGGTTGGTAAGATTTTCTTATCACTGTTAACTTGCATAGCTACTCTGTGTTCTAATATTGCTTTCCAGTAATCCTCACACTTATCTCTCACCACATTATTTGCATATGGCTTTTTAAAGTATATAGTTGGATAGCTAAAAGTACAAAAATGACAATTATGTAAATGAGAAAAAACATCTATGACACTAGTCTTGTCCTATCTTACTTCAAAATAAAGCAGAGAATCTTGCTGATGGTCTGATATGATCACATTTGGTGCAGTCCTGCAGTTTTGTTTCAACACATTTTACTTCACAAGCATGTACCCTAATGAATTTAGAAAAAGGCCGTTTGTACCATCTACTGGAAATTTACCTGTGTAAATGTCAAATTTTCATCTTTAAGCGCTAAATTGTGCAGCTTAGAGACAATGTTATTTAATTAATAACACGAGTTGAAGGTGACATTAACACTAAATTCTCTTGCTTATCCTTATTAAACATCCAGTGGTTAAAATAACAAGACTTTGAGTCCATTAAAAGTCAGGTTTCAAAGTAATGATGACAAACCAGAAATACTAAATCCAGCCCAAATCATCTCACAATGCACTGGGGAATTTTTCACCCAGTCCTCTATGCAAATATTTTTGTTCAAACTTCCCTCTATAGCAGATCTGCTATTTTTCATGTATATGAGCTGCTAAAATCTGTAAATATTGCAATGCCTTCTTAGCTCAGTAACTTGGGCTAGCTAAAAAATGAAGTTACAATTTAACAGTAATACTTTTTCAGTTAAGATACGCTAACCTAGGAGAAATGGTACACATGCATACACACATAAGTGTGCTAGTACCTCTATGTCCTTTATATTTATTCAGTTAACAGCCAACTCTATTTTCCACCTCCTCCTTCGGTTAATAAAAGCACCATTATTGAAAAAAAAAATCGTAAAATTACTGGAAAGTCTAGGCTGAAAGAAAGCTCTGGAGACGACACGGTGCAGCTAGCTTTCTACTGAAAGCAGGGATTAGGTTACTCAGACCCCCATCAAGCCAGGTCTTGGGTATTTCCCATGAGGGATCTTCCAGCAGTTGTCTAGGCAGCCTAGTCCAACATTTAATTGTTCTCATAATAATTTTCTTTTCTTACATCAAGACAAAATTTCCCCTGGAGTAACTTGTGACCATTGCCTCTTGCCATGCCAGCATACATCCTTGTAAAGACCTCCCTCTTCTCTATAATGTCCTTTTCAGTATGGAAAGGCTGTGATTATGACCACCCTGCACCACCTCTTCTCTAGGCTGAGCAATCATCACCCTGGGTCTGCTGGCTGTCCTGCACCTGCTGCAAGCCAGGCCAGGCACACAGCTGGCTCACGCCCTACCTGCTCTCCACCACAGGTCCTTTTCAGCAGAGCTGCCCCCCAGGCAATCAGTGCCCCCCTGCACTGCTCTTTGGGCTTACCCCAGCCCAAAACCCCAGCAGGGGACCTCTCACTATTTGGCTGACTGAACATATTCTTTAGCAAAGCTCGTGGCTTCTGAGTGGAGCTCGACAGATCCTGTTGATATTTGATTTACAGATGCAAATGGAGGTCTGTGGTGGCAGCTATGGTTATAGTACAGTGTGTTTCAAATGATCTTGTGGTGCACTTTCTAACCAAGGGTAGCTGGACTCCATTGTATTGGATGCTGGGATCCCACCCTCGAGGTTGGCTGAGTCCATCTTCATAGGCTGGTGGAAGCCACCTAGCCAAGGCTGTGTTGGATGCTCCCCATCTAGGATTTTCCCTGGGAAAAGGAAAAAAAAACCCAAAAAACAAAACAATGACAACAACAGCGGCAAAATAAAAATGTCCTGCACCTCTGAATATACTCTGAATAGAAAATATTTATATATTTTATAATATATTTATAACATATTTATATTCTGAATAGAAAATAATATAAATATAAAATAATACAAAATAATCATCAGCCAGAGAGCAATATTCCATTGCAATAAGATGTTCATGTAACAATCTTTGAAAAGGCAACAAATACTGGTCTTCATGTATGCCAACATCAGTTTGTCTTGAAAAGAAAATAAAGAAAAATTAAATTACTAATGAAATATTATTATCTTACTTATGCTTATAATGCAAGCTGGTTATCTTTTGACATCTTTGAAATACTTGCCCCAATGATGGTTTTGTGATACTGTTCTCATTCCCCATAAAGTCAAACATTGTCTTAAGTGTTTTTGCTGGTGTCTTTCATAAGATGTTTAGAGCAACAGTTAGGAAATCAAGATTTAGGAAAATATAACGAAGCCCTAGAATAAAGGTGAAGAAAGCTTTTAAGAAAAATGGATACCAGTCATACAGAAGTAATCATTTAGCAAGACGAAGGAGAAAGGACTGAGGAAAGGGGAAGGTGCTGAATTCAGGGGCTCCTTCTGGTTGCTTCTATGCTAATTAATTTGGTACATTTTTGGGAGGGCCTGTGCACAAGCCCATACACTGGTATACATTTAACTTGTTAACATTAACTGCAGTGTGGTTTTGGCTCACATCAACTAGCATTCCTCTGAATGACACCTGTCTGAGCACACCTTGGGATTAGTGCATGCTGGTTTGCCATCCTGTAGCCAGCCTGCTTGGAGGAGGGGAGTAAAACAGTTTAAATAAAACTCTAGAGTGAAAGGGTGGCAAGAGTCAGGTCATACTTGATTTAAGGGCCAGCAAATGATTCCTGGTGATTTTTATTTGTTAGTGTAGTCAGTGAACCTCTGTTTGACCCAATTAATTTTCCTTCTGTCATGAACATTTCTAAGGCATTTTTTCTAAGAGGAACCTTAGAGGGTTTATTTTTTAATTATTGTTGGTTTGGTTTTTTTTCTTAACAGGGCCTGTTTAATGTATTTCATAGTTGTTAAATATGTATAGACATTAAAAAGAAAAAATAAGATTTTTGCAATATACCTAGTTGACTAAGATTTTAAAGTAAGCCACAAAGAACCAGAAATATTCCCAGACAGTTAGTAGAACTGCACAGTGTTAAAACATACATTTATATGTCTATTTGGATGCTAAACAGGGAACAATTATTTTATTAATACTTCATTGATCTCTGGCACATTGAAGTGTCTCAATTTGCCAAGCTATATGATACAGTAATACACTTAATTATCCACAATAATTCACACTAGAAGGTTGGAGTATGCTTTAATAAAGCATTCAAATTAGTTACAGTTGATTTGCCTTTATTGAAATTGCATAAAATACTGCACATAGTGTAGTGCTATTTCACTCAATTAAAAATAATGAAATGTTAAATTAACTGCTTAACCAGTGATTTTTCTCCTGATTGCTTTTATATTTTAGCAGATCACCGGAATGTGATCTGCTAAAATATAAAACCCTTCTCACATGCCTTCTTGTTATTACATTAAACATACTAATGTCTTGGACTCTTGCTTGAGTTAAAAAGGTTTTTATCCAGGGCAGCTGAAATAATGAGATTTTGGTATCATATAGCTTTATAGAGTAGTCAAATTTGATTACTATACATTCTGTTTATGGGAAGGAGGACTTTTCATTCAATTGTTAAACACTGGAATTGCACAGTTTGGATATTGTTTTGGCTCCCTTAGAAGATGCAGTTCACTGATCAGATTTATGTCTTTTGATGGTTATTTTAATGTCCTGTCGAGTTTCAGGTAGAAAGAATGAATGCCACACGGCAATTTAATAATTGGATTTTATCATGTTTTATGTCACTCTGAGCTACCATGGACATAACTTCTGGCAAATCTGTAAAACTTCTGAAGAATAACCCTGCCACTAAACTGAACACTGAGCTTGTATTGAAGTGAAGCAGCTATCTTAAAGGAAATATTTCAATTCCTTCTTAGAGTCAACGGATTCAACTGGGACTGCTCATTCTTGTCACTAGGTGAGCCATATTCATACCCCTAACTCTCACTTCAGACTAAGCATGAGGTCCTTACCTGATGAAATGGTTAATGACAGCAAGAGAATAGGAATGCTGTAGATAAAGTTCCTTCTAGCTACCCAAATATGAGGCATATAAAATGCAATCTAGTCATCTAAGGACCTGCCCATCAAGTCAGAGAGACAGACAGCTCCTGGGTGCCATCTTGTTATCCCATTCTCTCTCTCACTTTTAGGAACAGCCAAAGCTACAGCCTTGGAGAAGACATATAACTACCTTGGAAAGCTAAGATTAGGTGGGGTTAATTGCACTGCGAGATTCCATTCCTTTGGTACCTGTAATCCCTTCACCTTTGAATCCCTCTCGTTGCGCTAGACACTAAAAACTACACAGATCAATGCTAGTTAGCTTGGATTTAAAAATAGGGAAAAAATAACTATTTGGATGAACCTTGCCTCCCTGATTCTTCATTTAAAAATAATGTTGTAAGTTTATTTTTATTATCCACATTATCCACAGAAAGAAAAGGAAAATATGTTGATATCTGTTACTAGTAAATGTGGAAAATGACACTGCCGGGAATGTCTAATGTCATGTTGATATTCTGCATAGAAGGTCATGTTTATGCTATTCTGTTATCCCTTTGTTCTAGGAAGTTCACGCTAAACCAAAGTAATTTCAGTGCTGTGGAATAAATATGCTGTAATCTATCTGATTTTTCCTGAATAAGTGAACAGATTAGGTAAAATACCTGTAAAGGAATTCCATGCTCACTTTTAAATAGATTTAAATAGATTTTTTCTTGTAGGTAAACAACTAATTCCACTGTGAATTCTGTTTTAAAATTTTACTTTTACATAAGATATGCAGCATTTATTGATCTACAGCACAGCTGCACATTCATACTGGGTGACTACAACTACAAATTCAACATAGGTCCTCATATATTTTCTGGCTGAAAGTAGCAGCTGTAAAGCAAAGAAAAGTACAGATTGGTACTTTATTTAATGTTTGAAGTCTTTGAAGATGGCTTACATAATTGAATATTTTGTTTACATTATAGTATAATGGGCTTTTTAAGCTATGTATTTCACAGAATCATAGAATTATAGAATAGTTTAGGTTGGAAGAAACCTCTAAAATTAAACAGCAGATGTTAAACAGCACTGGTCCCAATATCAACAACCCCTGAGGAATATCGCTCATCACTGGTCACTTGGACATTGAGCTGTTGACCAAAGCTCTTTGAGCGCAGCCATTCACTCAATTCCTTATGCACTGAGTGGTCCGTCCATGAAATCCATGTCTCTTGAGTTTAGAGACAACGATGACAGTATCAAATGTTTTGTACAACTCCAGGTAGATGACATCAGTTGCTCTTCCCTTATCCACCAGTGCTGTGACCCCATCATGGAAGGACATCAAATCAGTCAAGCATGATTTGCCCTTTAGTGAAGCTTTGTTGGCTGTCACTAATCACCTCCTTATTTTCTATGTGCCTTAGCATATTTTCCAGGAGTATCTGCTACATGACCTTGCCAGGCACAAAGGTGAGAGCCTGTAGTTCCCTGGGTCTTCCTTTTTCTGCTTTTTAAAAATTGAGGTTATGTTTCCCCATTTTCAGTTGGTAGGAACTTCACTGGACTGCCACAACTTCTCAAATATGATGGGTAGTGGCTTGGCAACTTCATCTGCCAATTCCCTCAGGACCCGTGGATGCATATCATCATGTCCCATTGACTTGTGCACCTTCAGGTTCCTTAGATGTTCCCGAACCTGCTCTTCCGCTACAGTGGGCAGTTCTTCATTCACCCAGTCTCTGCCATTGCCTTCTGCAACTTGGGCAATGTGGCTAGAGCCCTTGTCAGTGAAGACAGAGGCAAAAAAGTCATTGAGTACCTCAGCTTTCTCCATGTCCCAGGTAACCAGGTCTCCCATTTCCTCACAGAGAGGGTCTACACTCTTCCTGGTCTTCTTTTTATCTCCTATCTATCTATGGAAGCTTTTCTTCTTGACATCACTGGCCAGATTTTATTCTGTCAAGGCTTTAGCCTTCCTTACCTGATCCCTGGCAGCTCAAACATTCTCTCTGTATTCCTCCCAGGCTACTTGTCCATGCTTCCACCCTCTACAGGCTTCCTTTTTTTGTTGTTTTTTTTTTAAGTTGATCCAGGAGCTCCTTATTTATCCATGCAGGCCGTCTGGCATTTTTGCCCTACTTCCTCTTTGCTGGAATACATCGTTCCTGAGATTGGAGGAAGTGCTCCTTGAATATCAACCAGCTTTCTTGGGCTCCTCATCCCTACAGGGCTTTATTCCATGGTACTTTGCCCAGCAGATCTCTGAAGAGGCCAAAGTCTATTTTCCTGAAGTCCAGAGTACAGAGCTTGCTGTACGCCCTCCTCACTGCCCTCGGGATCTTGACCTCCGCCTTCTCATGATCACAGCAGCCGAGATTCCCCTTGAGCTCTACTTTCCCCACTGGCCCAACCTTGCTGGTGAGAATGAGGTCCAGCATAGCATCTGTGCTTGTTGACTACTCTGTCACTTGCAGGAGGAAGTTATTATCAATGCACTCCAGGAACCTCTCGTATCGCTTGTGCCCTGCTGTGTTGTCCTTCCAATAAATATCGAGGTGGGTGAAGTCTTTCATGATGACCAGGGATCGTGACCATGAGGCTACTCTTATCTGTCTATAGAGAGCTCCATGCGCTTGGTCTTCCTGGTCAGGTGGCCTGTAGCAGATCCTCACTGTAATGTCACCTGTCCCTGCCATCCCTTTAATCCTGAAACATAAGCTCTCTGTCATTTCCTTAGCCATCTCCAGGTGGAGCCCCATGCACTCCAGTTAGTCATTTACATAAAGAGTGACACTCCCTTCTCATGTCCCCTGTCTGTCCTTCCTGAAGAGTCTGTAAAGCTTGAGTAAAGCTTTCAGTAAAGCTTGAGCTATTTTAAGGGACTCACAAAGTTTTAGAGCAAATTAAGATCTGACTCGCTGGTTTCAAAGTCTTTTGTTTTTGTTTTTGGTTTTTTTTTTTCTGACTTGCACCTGTTACAGATGTTTAGAGCCAAGAGTCTAAAATAACACCAAATACCACCAGGGGTCTGTGTTGGGCCTGGCCGGTTCAACATCTTTGTAGGCGACGTGGACAGTGGGATAGAGTGCACCCTCAGCAAGATCGCCGAGGACACCAAGTTGTGTGGCACCGCTGACACACTGGAGGGGAAGGATGCTATCCAGAGGGACATTGACAGGCTGGAGAGGTGAGTCCATGTCAACCTCATGAAGTTCAGGCTAAGTGCAAGGTCCTGCACCTGGGTCGTGGCAATCCCAGGCACAAATGGAGGCTGGGAGGAAAATGGATGGAGACCAGCCCTGAGGAGAAGGACTTGGGAGTGATGGTGAATGAGAAGCTCAAGATGAGCCAGCAATGCACCCTTGTAGCCCAGAAGGCCAACTGCATCCTGGGCTGCATCAAGAGGAGTGTGGCCAGCAGGTTGAGGGAAGTGATTCTCCCCCTTTACGCTGCCCTGGTGAGACACCACCTGGCATATTGCATCCAGTTCTGGAGCCCCCAACACAAGAAGGACACGGACCAGCTGGAGAGGGTCCAGAGGAGGGCCACAAAGATGACAAGAGGGCTGGAGCACCTCTCCTATGAGGGCAGGCTGAGAGAGTTGGGTCTGTTCAGCCTGGAGAAGAGGAGGCTCCGGGGGAGACCTTATAGCAGCCTTCCAGTACCTCAAGGGGGCCTACAAGAAAGATGGGGAGAGGCTGTTTAATAGGGCCTGTTGTGACAGGACTAGGGGTAACGGTTTTAAAGTAGAGGGAGGTAGATTTAGACTAGATATTAGGAAAAAAATTTTTACCCCGAGGGTTGTAGAACACTGGAACAGGTTGCCCAGAGAGGTGGTGGAGGCCCCATCCCTGGAAACATTCAAGGCCAGGTTGGATGAGGCTGTGAGCAACCTGATCTACTCGAAGATGTCCCTGCTCCTTGCAGGCGGGTTGGACTAGATGACCTTTAAAGGTCCCTTCCAACCCAAACTATTCTATTATTCTATGATTCTGTATGAGTGAGGGGTTTAGACAAAGATTTGGTGCAATAGTAAAACTATACAAATTAGATCCCAGTGACTACAGACTAACCAGACTCCATGGATCATAGTTACCCCACCCAGCTTTAGGAACCAGACTGAAATGTCTATTCATATCCTGATATTACAAGAGTCTCTGAAGAGAAAAAGATGTTTTACCTCACTCAGAGCAGAGTGTGTTACTCTCCATCTCTGGAGAGAATAACTACAACCATGCCTGCAAATTAAGATCTTCAGCCATGTGCCTGTGCTCAGCTGCATGAATCTTGGCCAATGTATTCAAGCCCTGATGGAGTTGTCATTGCAAATATTGTACTAGCTGTTAGTTCAGATTCCAAGCAACTCTGCAAGTGCCTGGGGGAAATTATGGATATCCATATAGTTAGGTTTATAACATCGATGCATATCGAGTTGTGTCCTTTCAACAAAGAGCCTATCAGGCATGTTCCTTGCAAATGACTTGTGATGTAGCAAAACAGATTCGTCTCATAAAACCAGACGTATTGAATAATAAAACTGCAGAATTTTACTGCTGTTCGTTCCCCACATTGCAGCGTGCCTTAACCTGTGCAATGCTAATGTCTCTCCATTTACAGATCTGTAGCCCTTCACTTGTGACATCAGAGTCTGCCTTTCAGTTTGTGACCTTATGTCTATGCATCCAGCAGCTGCTGAGTACAGATATCATTTACATTTGTACTGAAAAGGGCTCTTGTTCTCGGTTTTACACCCTCATTGCACTGGAGGATTCTGAAAATACATCTGTTATGTTGGGTTTCGCAGGAAACAATTGACACATATTTTAGGTAACAAGTAGATAATAGCAGAAAATAATAGCTGTTCAGGCATATATTTATAAAAACAGATATATAAAAGTAAATATATCACCCAGACTTTTTAGGTGCATGTTCGCTAAATGTTAAGGTTGTAAGAAAATATAAAAATCAGAATCTACTTGATTTTCGTATTGCTTCTCGTGAAGTAATTATTTCCTGCTCAATACAATTTTATCCAATTCATTTAAGAATGAATGCTGGGTTAGTATTTAGTCTGGTTAATTTATATAGAAAAAGGCATCTATTGAATCAGTCCTCCCTAAATTTAAACTTCCGTACATAAACTTAGAAACCTTCATAGGGAGAGCCTCTCCGCAAAAAAAAATTAGTGTAGCAAAGTTTAGGTGAAGATGTTCTTCCCCTGGGAGCTTTCAGTGGCATCTCATTTAGAGACGTGCTGATGTCAAAGCTAGCTGATTGAAGTCACCTCCCCCTATTTTTCGAGGAAAAAAGTAAACATAACTTCTTGAGTGTAACGAGTAAGAAAGAATGATTTTTCAGGACACAGTTCTCATCATACATACCTGTTATTGCAAGCACCAGTGATGAGTCGGTACTTATTAGCTAAGCAATTGTTTGGACATTTCAGTGGCAAGATATAAGGCAGACATCCAGAAATATTAGCAATCATAGTGAGCAAATCAGCTGATAAAAGATCTGAAAGGAAGAATCCAAACAAGCAATTTGCTTTATTGTTCTATAGCTGCTACAGGAAAAAAAAAAAAGAAAGACATTATCATCAGCTACAACTACAGAAGCGCTACAGGAGGCAGTCTCAGGGACTTAGAGGAGACAGGGTGAAAGAAGAGTTGGTTTTATTAGCTGATGTGTAGAGAATGAGAAGGAAGTAGTTCAGTCATAGCTGAGAACTGAGGCTGACCTCCATCTTTTACTCCTTCTTCAACCTGTGCTCTGCTTCCTGCTTTCCCTGCATTGTGGTCACACTGCTCGGCCAGTCCCTGTGCTTACAACAAAAGTGTAAAAAATGCTATTCAATAATAGAAGTGTGTATCAAGAAGGAACAATGTGGAACTGGAAAGATGCAGAAATTCAAAGACACTACATTTTACTATATAATTGTGTGGAGAAAAACAGGCTTAGAATTATTAACTGGAATTTGAAAGCTAGGTAAAATAAGGGAGTTGCATGCCAGTAGACAGCACGTTATTAGTATCTTTGTAATCCCAGACAGGTTTCCCAGTGAGCATTCTGCTGATGAGGGACAAAATTACGTTATTGTGTAAGCTCCGGAGAGGAGCAATGTCCTTCCTGAACCCAGAGAACTCTTGCCGTTCAAACTGACTGTAGCCACCGCAAGCTGAAAGATAATGGCAGAGGCAGCATCTAACAACTCTTGCCCTTGTCTCCACACAGGCTGCTGCAGGTCATTCAGCCATCACATATCCATTCTGCCCATTCTACTCTGAACTAAGCTCCTTTAGTCCATTAATCAAGCCAAAAAAGTAATCCAGAAAAATAAACAAAAAAGATTCAAGAGCCAAATCAGCTCAAAAAATGTTCCGCTGAGCAGCTAGAACCTGTGTAAGGCAGGAGTGAGAACAGAGAGAGAACGGGCTGTTAGACTGGCTGTGTAACTTTGTCGTTATGTACTGGGTACTCATGCCAAATTTGTGGATACAGTTGTGTTTCCATGCTAGTTCAGGTCCAAAGTTACACTCAGAGCCCAGTTCCCCAATTATCTGTGCTGCCTAGGTACTAACTGACATTTTTTTCTTTAAAGTCAATTTAGTTCTTTAATTGATGTAAAACTACTCTTTGTCATGGCAAAAAGATTGTATAGCGCCTATTCATTTTCCGTTAAAGTTGTTTCACTTTTGAAAATTAACAAGAATTTTGTGCACTTGTTCTACAGTTTTAATTCAATTTCTTTTGAAATTGCACCCGCAGAAAAATAGTTGTGTCTCTGTGTAAGAGTGTATGTGTGTATATAAATATATGCACAAAACCACACATATGGATATATTTTTAGTTCTCCAAATGTCCCATTAGTTCAGTAAGCCAGATGTTTTATAAGGAAACAAATAATAAAATAACTGTGGAGCTTTACGTTTTCCTACAGCACTCTAATGCCTCCATATCTTGAAAAATAATGTCATATTATAATCATAAGACAGATAATATAGAATATATTTCTCCAGGTCATACTGCTCTAATCAACAGAATTAAATTACAGAAAAAAAAAAGTCAGTGTTTCTGAATTTTTGAGCCTTCCAGACACTGGACAGACATATTGAAATTCATCTCTAATTAACAACAAGAATTTTACTTTACATTATTGAAATTTCTGGACTATCTCTCTTTCTTTCTCCATCTAATATTAAAAAAAAAATAGTTAAAACAGAAACAAAGTGGAAATAAATGTGTGACAGCAAATAAATGTGTGATAAAATTAGTTTTGGAAATAAGAAATATTTTCTATAAGAAGTATTGAAATAAGAAAGTATTTTCTTAAAAAAGGGATATTAATAAGGCCGTCAATGCCCAGAGGAACTGTATTTGAAAATTCCAGTGCCACAGAGTGATAGAAATTGCATTATTTTATTTGTAGACTCTAGGCCCCAGAAGCACTAAACCCAAAGTACTGGCGAAGATAGATATTTCACTGTAAACAAGCAGCTTCCAACACTGTGGATGTGCAAGCTGATTTATGGGCAATACAAATATACAGTCATGAGTTCACAGGATGCCATTAGCAAAGTGCTGCCCTCCTCAACTATAGGAACACAGCCACCGCTCCAGCAAAGAAAAATGTAAAACAGTGATTATGTGAGGTGCTTTTAAGGACAAAAGAGATGACATCCTGGCCCCAGGGTGCAGACAAGATATTTACTCCTGCAGAAAGTAAAACAAAAGTGAAGCTAACCAACTTTAATCTAAAAGACAACATTCAAGACATCAACAGGGTGTTTTGCCAGTGTCAATATATGATATTTACCAGTTGGATGCAATGAACGTTTGTGCTTCTGGCAAACTTTTTGTTTCAGCACTTCAATTGACATTTCCATTCGCTCAGCTGCTTGGGAAATATCTTGACTCTCTTGTTCAGGAAATTTTGAGAAAGCCAGCAGCAAGGAAGGAGTTGCTACTCCCCTTTCTTGGATATTTCTATAATTGAGATAAAAATACAGAAGGTTTTGTAACATATAACCTTTTAGAACTTATTCATAGCTTTATTTGTCTATGTTGTTGGCTATGTTTCAACTTTCAGGTATATTTTAGTTGAAGTGTATGCTGGGAAAGCAGAGAGGAAGAATACTTTGTGACCTCGTTCTGCAAGGAAAATTAGGAAAGAAAGGGAAAGTGCCCTTCCATGGGATACACACAACAGAGTTAAGCCTGTGAGAAGCCTTAGGGATAAGGCATAAACTGTTGGGACGGACAATTGCACAAAATGCTGGGAAGAGCTTGTGCAGGGTAATCACAATTAGGACTCCCACTATAGACACATCTAAGTGAGTAAGCTTTGTTTTTATGTAACATTTAATATCAAAGACCATCTTAGTCATTACGGGTGTATGCCT
The DNA here is from genome assembly GCF_036417535.1 of Chlamydotis macqueenii. Lineage (NCBI taxonomy): Eukaryota > Metazoa > Chordata > Aves > Otidiformes > Otididae > Chlamydotis > Chlamydotis macqueenii. Next base: position 20,447,926 of record NC_141558.1, read on the forward strand.
TAGCACCTAGGAGTCAGGCAACTGGCCCACAGTCATCTAGATGCTGTCTGCAGTTCACGATAGAGACACATCTTCTCTCAGAGACTGCCCAAGCACTTGTCTTGCACTGACTAGTTGCATATGAATTTTCAGCAATTAATTTAGTAGGACTTCATTAGACAGTTTTATGGCTATATATGTTAGTTATACTGCCTGGCCTTACCTCTAAATTTAAGGAGCTCAGGTTTGATAACTTCTGTAACACAAACACTTGAACGTAAGAAAAATCCTTGTATTGTAAGAGCAGACAAACACTGCAACATGCTGCCCAGAAAGGTTGCAGAGTCTTCAATTTTGGAGTTATTAAAAGCCAACTGGACCATGTGCTGAGCAACCTGCTCTAGTTGACCCTGCTCTGAGCACAGTGCTGGCCTAGATGTTCTCCAGATCTCTCTCAACTATTCTGTGATTCACTGCATGATTTATTTTCTACTCAGCATGGGCCGTCTTACCGCTGTCCTTTTCACTGGCAGAGGAGCCCTGGGAAAAGTGCATCAGGGAGAACTTCCTTTTTAGCTGGAGGTTCCAAGTCCTAAACTGACTCCTTCAGCTTCGAAAAAACACTCCAGGTCTATTCTATTTCCAGACATGGTCATAGGTTGCAGACATCCCCGAGGGCTTCTCTGCAGCACAGATTTATTTGGATATGCAATTTTCATGAAAACGTCGTGCTGTCATATTCACTTAAGTTTGTTTAAAGCACGAGACAAGTTCAAAATGGAAGCAACAGTTTTGATTTGGGCAAAGGAAACAGTTAAATTCTTGTTTGCAAAATTAGAAACATGGTTACATAAAAAGCTTCAAGTAAGAAAACACAACTCCAAGGGTTTTTCTAGATGGCAAACTTGTCCTCAATTGATCCAAAAGAGCCGTAGACTGCTCATTTATTCTTTATATAGAAACTATTCCTTTCTTTTCAAGAGCAGACCTCAAGAAGTCTTGCAACTATGAGAAAAAGCTATCTTGATCCTCAGCACCATGTTTTTCAGCTTAACCATAGGAATTTGGCTGGGAATCTGGAGTACTAAAAGTCCCGAACTGTGTCCCAGATAAAAAGAAAGATGATATAAATAAATGCAAGAAATTAGGTTTAATATTTTAATATTGACATGAGGATAATATCAGTCATATATAATTTTAAAAAAGAAAGCTTATATGAACAGGCAAACATGTCTGTACAAATAAGTAAAATTAGAGCATTTGTACAAACTAGCTAGGAGTTAAGAATCAAAAATAACCCACTCCCCAGTAAAAAAAAAAAAAACAAAAAAAAAACCTGAACCACCATTACCCTTAAGGGCAAGATATGTTCCATTTTGAGATATTTTCTGTCTTTTGTCTAATCTCAGAGATATTGTAAGATTATCACATTGTCACAGCAGTTATTAGTTTGCCACATTTCCTGTTCATTCCACCCCCTGCCCGTATTCAATGTATGCACGTTTGTCCCTTCTAGATCTTACCCACACTCCTGAAGCTGAGCACTCTGAGTTACAAACTGTCTCAGTATTTTGTAATACAGAAATAGCCTCACAAAGATGACAGAATGTCCCATTATAGTATCATTATTAGGAACACCAGATCAGACACAAAGTGTCTTTCATATATATGTTTAAGAATATAAGTCCTAGTGTGGACCATGGTGTTTAGATAGAGGGTTCTTTATGTTTGCCAGACACCCAGTTACTGACTCTTATTACAGATCATAATTAAATATATGTATGTATATATAAACCCACCAAATCCTAAAATAACTTCTCCAGAGTATTAACCACACTTTCTCTTTCCACTTCAGATATTTTGACACTGAGATTTCATTTTGTCTTAAACTACTATATTTACAGAATACCTTGTTTAGAGATTTCTAGCCTGATTTAATGCCTGTCAGTATTTGGGACATCTCTCAAAACAGTGACATTGTGCAGAATACAAAGTGATAAAGTTATACAATTATGAAGAATACCATTTCTTCTTTCCTGTAATGTATATGTGCATGGCCAGTTGCTTTAAGATCAGACTGGCATTGACTAACTGATAATGCTTAGAGAGTTTCTGCAACTGTAACTTCTTATCTGGAACAGTGAAAATTATTTTCCACTTCCCTGTGCATACAGGTAATCCTATGATGGTGCCTTCTGTGCCCATTCTGGAGTTATCTTCAGCTTCTTCTACACTTTAAAATCCAGAAAAAACAGAGATGCAGCAGAATATAAAAAGAAATGTACAATCGGAATTGGGACCCCACACAGCAGTGCTGGGATTCACCAGTTAAAGCTAGTACAAATTTCATAATTTGTATTGGTTGTTATTATAACAAGATTTACTAGAACTAGAGTTTCCTCTTGCAAGCCAACTACCACTTTCAGAACATATGTTATAATGCACCTGATGGTAAATTAGCAATGTGTTTGCACATAGTAAGTGTCCTAACCTCACAGGTGACATGTGGCTCTGAGACCCCTATCCAAATTGCCCAGATTCCCATTGGCATTGCCACTGTAATACAAATAGTACATTTTAATGATTATGCCATTGTGTTCCATCTATGCTATGTTAATCCTATTATGAATGTTTATGTTTTAATGACAAACAATAACACCTTTTCTTAAAGACTAACAATCCCAGAAGCTAATTGGAATAGCAAGCAGGTACTAGCAAACAGTCATTATAAGCACTTGGCAAGGGGAGAGAATAAAGAGCGGCACAACAAACTATGAGGATCATACTGGGACCTATGTAACCTTAAAATCTGTGGAGTGTTTTCTAACAAGTGGCATTTTCCTACAAAATCCTGCCATATTTTAAAAACTAGAATAATAAAACAATTCCAGCCAGTAAGTTCAGTGCATTGCAATTCAGTTGCTCCAGCAGTTAAACCACAAATAACAGTTCAAGATTTTAAGTGACAATATTTAACAGTTGAGTTGAGGAAATGTACTTGTCCATTTTAATCACAATTCAAGGTCAAACTGAGGTCTCAGGAGAAATACAGTTATTTTGACTCAGTTTCCATTTCAGACACCTAGATCATGAATTCAGCAAACACCAGGATGGACTATTGTACACAGAACAACTGGGTTTTTCTATTCTAACCTGAAAAAGGATCTATCTTTTCAGCTCAGAACTGGCTTTTCCATCTCAAAGACAGCACTGAGCTCATCTGTATTGCGCTGTAGTTTCCTTCAATTACTTGTAAGCTGAAGTAAAATGAGTTTTCACAGTGACCTCCATAACTTCCAAAAGCTCAAATGTATAGTCACATGCATTCTTTTCTTGTTTTTAGCCTTTGTGCTGACCAAAGCTTTAATTCAGGTATACGGTATTCTTAAAGTTTCAAAGGAACGAAGTCTTAGAAGCTTTAAACTGGCACGAAAATGCAAAAGGATTTAATTGTGGATTTAAATGCATTCATGTCTCAATGTAATGATCAGATTAGACAATAGATCAGTCCTCTGTACTTTGCAGGTCTAAGTAGCAGGTCTAGAGTGCATTTAAAAGCCTATATTAAAATAGGACGAAGTCTCTGGATGATATAATTGCTCCGTTTAATTGAGTCACAGTGAATTGAGTTCTATAAAAGCATACAATAGAAATACAATTTTCATTTCTGGTAATGATCATTTGTAAATTGAAAGACTAAGTATTTTATAGTAGTTAACAATTAGAACAAGTTCTAGCCTTGTCAGACCCCTAATGCAGGCATTGTTCTGATTGTTTTGATTCCACAAACAGCATGTGCCTCAGTGGTGATACTAACACATATCTTTTGATGTTCTGCTGAAAGCACAAGCCTTTGGCTGCTTACAGGATTAATCCCAAATTTATGCAAAAGACATGACCGGTTCTCAGAGCACTGTTGCTAGCAATATTCTGCCTAAGAAAGATCTGATGGTTAACAACAATGTCTATCAGATCAAATACTTAACAGTTTTAAATTACTGATCTAATTTTCAACTGCTGCTGTTAAAAGATTGAAAGAAAGGCAAAAGGGAAGAAAGGGTAGTGAAGGGAGGGCTAGAGGTAGGGATGAGGCAGGAGTAGAAGAGAAAAATGACCAGATGACCTCCAGAGGCCCCTTTCAACCCCAGCCATTCTGTGACTCTGCAGTTCTTACACAGACTTTTAAAGGGAACCTAGTAATAGGACTTTTGAATACTTTTGAATAACACTGCTCTCTAGAGCCTATATATTCACATATTAAATATTTTTGCAGGAAGCTTAGCAGTCTAGTGATTTATCTGGGATGAGTTTTATTCCTACTGGAATTCAAATGATCATCTTTAAGCATTTACCTTTTAGCATCTTTTAGCATCTTTTTTTTTTTTTGCATTTATTATCAGCAAATATTGACCAAATAATTTCCACAATATCCCGTGAAAGAGTTAAACATCAGTATCTTCATTTGGTACATGAGGCAGCTGAGCCACTGAAAGGTTTAGATCTATGTTTTTCAAATTTGAATGCCTCAGGATTGTCACCGAAGTACTAACACTAGAAAATGAAAGTGACCTCAGTCTCTATGTACTAAGCAACCAGATTCTGTCCATATAAACAGTCATCTGTCCTGGAGCTCTGCAAATTGTGACTCATTTTCAAAACACAGAGATAAATCATTTAGAAAAGTCTAAGCAAAAAGTAGGTGATTGCATCTTGTAAAACCTGGCTGATATGTTTCAAATATTGAAAAGAAATTAATTTTGTATAGCACAGAGTGTAGTCAGAGCTACACAGAAAATGGTTGAGTTTTTTAGCCTCATGGCTCTTCATCCTGAGACACTTTCATCATTCTTAGAAAGGGATCACTCTCATAGCATAATGCAAGCACAAAGGAGCTTTCCCTACGTTGTTCACTACCCACACAGTTCAAGATAAATGTTTTATTTCCATTCCCTTATCCTTTTATTACATCTGGTTTAGATGGAAGTGGAAATGTGAAATTCACTTCAACAGCCCCACATAAGGCCACAGGGTTTTGACACTGATGCCATAGGAATTTCACTTTGCACTGCAAAAAAAAAATAATTAATGTTAAAAAATATGTAACATCTATAAAATAAAAAAATGGTTTGGGCCACATGTTAATGGAATGTGGTATATTGCTTAGATCAGGAAAACAATCCTATTTATTTTCAGATTTGTTATTTTTATCACATTTTAAGAGAGCAACTCGTGCAGTGATAGTGAATAAGGTTATACTGGTTCGGATGATCATAAACATAATCCATCATTATGTTTTCTCAAAGAAACAGACTGATCTCAAACTTCTCTTTTATGAAAGCTTTTTGTTGAATAGATCTTTAACTTTTTTTATTTTTACCTTTTCAGTGTATAATGTGCAGCATAATCCACCAGATTAGAGCCCTTCTGGATAGCCTCAGTAATGCAGTTATCTTCAGTTTCTTCTCAACAGGGAAAAAATAAAAAGAAAGAAATATGAACATGTTATTCAATAACATATTTACTCAAATAGTTACATTTACAAAATATACAGGTTTGTAATATTAATTTATATATGATTTTTACCCATTAAAATGACCTCCCTATTTTAGTGTTCCTGAAACTAATGTTGTGGCTCCTGACCTTTCCAAAAGATAATGTAAGGGTAGTAAATCAATTCTTCCCTAATTTATAAGGCTGGAAGAGTTAGACCTTCTTTCTGTTTCGTCCAGTATAAATCCAGCTGTACACGTTATTTGGTACCAAATGTAACAGATCCAGCTGAAACATGTTGTGTTCTGTGTATGCAATTATGCTCCTTAGGCTTCATACGTATTTTTGCATTAAACTGTTCTTAGACTCCTAGGACTTATTTGAGCCTCCCTCACAGGTACTATGAGCTGGCTTGAACCACATAAAGAATTCAAGTTATAAATAACAAATTTTAAAACCTGCTGGGATCTGACCAATGCATGAAAGTCTTATTGTCATTTCTCAACCTAAGTTTGATGAAAAGACACACGTGAATCTAATAATACTTCAGTTCTGCTATTTTGCATAGTGCTGCCGTGGAACATAGAATATTCCTCTTTTGTATATATCTAGCTATATTAAATGAATGAGTCATATTTAAAGTTCAGTATCTTAATTCTCATTTGTATTTTGTGGGATCATCCATTTTTTTTCCTAGCAAATGAATCATAAACAATAATAAATTGCTAACAATCATTTATGTACAATCGCCTATCATTTATGTACAGTGTAATTTTAGGTGACATATTTTATCTGTGGTCCATGTTGTGCTATTTCTGTGATCTATTTTTTTAATAGGGTGCTTAGCTCAAGGGAAAATAATGTGTGATGAGGAATAATCTTTCCTAGGCAAAATTCTACTCGACTCTACTAAAAATGTCAACATCTAAGTATAGCAGTAGTTATTTCTCTTTTTACCTATGCATGATAAAATATTCAGATGATTCATTTAATGTTATAGAATAGTGAGGGTTGGAAGGGAGTGTTAAAGGTTATTATTTAGATTTCTGTTACATCTGAAAATGCTTTTGAGTCTATGTTAAAAAACAAGACTGATCTTGATTTTTAAATATTTTCAGGAGTTTTACCTCCAAGAAATATATTATGCTCAAAGTACTGTTCATCATGTGGTATTGATTCAGACTCTGATACAAAAGAGAAAACCCACCTGCTATACTTGAATTCCATTATCTCTCTTCCTTTTCTACTGAGAAGTATGATTTTGGTACCAATGTATTTTTTAAAAAAATGTGGTTCTTACAGTAATAAACATTATTTTACATTGTTCCCATTGGACCAAAGGACATTTACTATAAAAAGAATCATATGTAGTCCATCTATTACATTTATGTACAGTCCATATATCTTAATTTTGTATTAGCTAGCATACAATATAACCTTGTTTTAGACCATGTCTTTCCAAAGAATTAATATGGAAGCTCCAAGTAAAGAAATCACTATGGAAAATAAATCTGTTCCCCTGTTTCACAATGATGGTCCAAAAAAGATTTTCCATTGGAAGTAACAGCTTGGGGATTTGTATTTTATTTAATTTATTATGGATATAATTTTATTTGATTTGTGATTCTACACCAACTTCAGATGAAAACTTTCCTAAGTAACCATATCACCATCCCTTATGAATCATACCTACAGCTGTATAATTTAAGAGAATGTAAAGGTTGAAATCCTGTTTCTTCATCATATCTGCCCTACTTTAATGTAAAATTGGTCTCTGCAGAATTCTCTTAAAATTCAATCTAGTATCTGCTGTATTTCTAGTCTACTAGATCAGAGTAGTTAACTGATCGAGACTGAACAGGTGCAAACAAAACAGGTCTGATGTTTAAAATGGCATGATTATATTGTTTGAACATAGGCACTACTGCAATCTGAGATGCTCTAAGATCTCCCCACTATCCTTAGTGCCAGAAGAGAATGGCCCCACAGGAGATGTGCACCCTTGTGGGGCCACAGCAAGGTGCCAGGTGGGCCATCCTATGGAACTGACTCTAGGCCACGATGACTAAATGGCCGTTTGGGAAAGAAAATCAGCAACCATGCTTGTAAGTGTGTCATCTGACATATGAATGTCACTAAGAAAGTAAAATCACTCCTATTCAAAGAATACATAATTGAGATACATGACACATACAAAGTTTTACTTTGTGAATTTATAAAGCTACATTTTAAAAGAAAACACCCATGGAATAATTCTAACACAAGTCAGATAGTGTGTTTTGCACATAAAAAGAGATTGAGCTAAACTGCCATTGCTAAACTGTCTGCAGTGCCAGTGTATTTTCAGCTTAGCAGTAATCATCGACAAAAGAAAATAACACGTAGTTTTTCTATTACTTACCAAAGAGGATATCTTTGCCTTTCTGAAGGAAAGAAAAGAAAACAGCTGTGAAGGCTATTGCTGCTGAAATTCCCAAAATAATGAATACTTTCATCTACAAAAAAAAAAAAAAGAAGATATAATTGTTGATAAAATATATACCTTCAGCTTCTAATTATAAGTCATACTATAAATAATTTCCCACATATGGCAAAATTTATTTTAAAATTACATTTGTAGCCACACGTTTGACTATGTTCTTAAAGTTCAAAATATTAATTTTTAGAAATAACTGTAATTTGCTTTCTCTTTTTTTTTCTTCCTTACTTATTACTTTTTTTTTCCATTTTGAGAAACTTCTAGCACAAGGAGATATATATTACTTCATTTTATTACATAATGTGTTCTGATAATACTAGCAACACTTAGACTACATATTTGAAATTCAGTAATATTTTACCATTCATTTTGAACTTCTCTGTGAACTAATATAATTTAATTGTAAATTAATCATTGCATATAATATAGTGAAGCTGGCCAAACTAATAATATTGATCAGACCCCTCTATACTCGTATCCATGTGTGACTGTGCTATCAAAGCAGCACAATGAATATGCTCACACAGCAAATGTGAGCTACACCCTCCATTTCAGTGCCCTGGTTTTCTGGTAGTTATTACAGCAGTGCAAATACATAAACTATCCAAGAGGCAACATTTTTCACATGAGCTATGATGACTGGAGATTGAAAGACTTAAAATATTTTTAGCTTTATATTCTATCAACATAAAAACTTAAGAATTAAGAAATCAACTCTAAAAGTTCAGAGAAGCAATATTGCCCATAGCAACTCAATGTGAAAACACCCCTTCTTTTTACATTTCACAAGTTAATATGATGAATTCTTTCTGGCAAATGGCAAGAAAAAGTTTTATAGTCTGACCTTTTGTTAGCTGAGGAGATTATCTTCCACAGTTCTGTACTTTATTGATGCCAGTACCTGTTCTGAAATATGAAAGTGAAGTACTTTCCAGGGGCTCAGCTTATGCTACCAGCTTTATGCACTGGTACTCACTCAAGCTTTACCAGTGCCAATGATTGCACACATTATGTTCACACAAAGCAGAAACTGATGTTAATGGTTGATGTGTTTATTTTTGTCCTGATAGGAACCAAGAGCTACCTCTGTAGCCAATTCTGATATCAGAGTTGTTTTCATGGAAATGTGAAGGACAAATGTTCAGATTTAAAAAAAATAATAGATATATACATATATATATATAGTCACATTATGCAGTAAAGTAAATTTTGTGTACACTTTTCACTAGTTCTCTTTGTCAATGTATTTGACGAAGAAGGCAGCTTTGTGTCCTGTTCTATGTGTTCTAGCAGAGGTGCTTTACCAAAATTACCTTTTTAAACTCAGATTATAATCTTCAGATTACCCATCAACTTCCTTGCAGCACTTTTTTTTTTGTTTTGTTCTCTTGAATAATTTATCTCACAATTCTGAGCCTACCTATTTTTATTTAGTTACACATTTTCAACTCCATTGCTTCTTCTAAAGTTGGCATTTTGACCTAAAGAATCTAACTGGCTGGTGTTTTTTTTTTTCCCCATTTCATATTTAGGCAGAGAGATCAAAATCAGAGCTGGAATCAGGATTGAGGATTCCTTCATTTCATCTTTACTGGTCTCTACTGGACTATCACAAGGTGGAGACAAAGATCAGTGTTTTGATCTCCACCACAGGTGATAAGTAAAGTAGGAGTTGGGTAGCAAGGAGCATCCTAGAGCTGGTGGATGTGGTATATGGGGGTGAAAGAAAACCTACGAGCATGTGAACTGACTGGAGGAAAAACTCAAGGTTGATATTCTAGCAAACTTAACTTCAGGAATGTCATCCATAACTAGTTCCCTGCAAAGGTGAAAAGTGAGCAGAGAGTAAAGGGAAACATACCTTTACTGGAAAGGTAAGTTTATGCTCCTTCATTGTGTGCTTTAAGATTGCAAATAAGAAGTCAAACTTGCACTACCTCTTTAAGCCCATTCCAAATTGCAAATCTTTTAAAGTTGTTTCCTTACATAAGAAAACATAGAGAAGACTGACTTCTTCCATGGCACAGCAAGCCATTGAGAAAAGCAGATCCATTCCAAACACCTAACAGAATAAGAAGCTTTCACCTAGATCCTTTCATGTACTTTGCAAGTATCACAGGTTTCATTTCTGAGAGCTGAGGGGCTTTCTTAAAGCAAAAAAAAACCAGGTCTGATTTTCGTTGGAGTTTCACAGTTAAAAATCGAAGTTTCTTCATTTAGTTCCAAAAGAGCTTATCTACACCAAAGTTTGTTTAAATAAGAATGTCAAGCTTTGCTCATTGGTTGCAGTTAAAGTAAAGTATTCGTCAACAGTGGGCTTTAAGCAGTTACATGAAGTAAATCAATCTGGTGTTGAAAAATTTGAATGGCAGTATCTATTTTGTGTTTTCCTGATATTAACTTAAAAGTATAAATAAACCCTCAAACAGAGTTTTAGTTAGAAAGTGTGGGAGATCTTAATTGACCTGATAAGATGGACACGGTTGTATGCCCATTCCTACTGGAGCTCAGTCAGAACCCTGATACTGAAATACGCTGAAAGAGAATTAAGAGGGAGAAGTTTGGCCACTCAAGAACTTTGATGTTTTGAATCCAATTCATATATTGCTTGCAGGTCAGTAGAGACAATTTGGATTAATACCTTCCTGAATGTATTCCTTTTGTTCTGGATTTTCTGTTAGATGCCTGCCTTCAGCCATTCTTTCTGCAGAAAGGGTGTCAGACCTTTCTGCTCAGCCGTGAAACTGCATGGATCAATGACTGTCTAAACACAGAGTACAAGACAAGTATTAAACAGTCCTTATGATAAACATTTCCTCTTAAGAGAAGGAGCAGTGAACCTTAACAGTTAACCATATTAATATTATTAAGTTTTTAATTACATTACTAATTCAGTTTGTTAAATTCCCAAGATTTGAATCTGCACATGAAGTACAGCATCTGTGTTCTTAAAAGTTAAAGATCTACAAAGTAAATCTTTGCATTGTTGATAAAAAGATACGTTCTGTTCAAGGAAATACCCCAAAGCAACAGAATTTCAGATTATTCACATATATGAATTTCTGCAGACCTGCTATGGTATTCAGAAAAATTAGCCCATACTTAAAGTATTATGCAGTTGCAACTGATGTTTGATACAGGGAACAGACACATTTCTATAACCTCAGAACAACTCTTATATTTGCACTCTAAGAGCCTGCAGCCCTACCAGGCTCTCTGAGGCACCATCAGGTCTCACAGCATTGGATTAGAACGAGAGACCTCCAAGACAAATCTGTGCAGCTGCAGGAGCTATTTTTGATAGCAGATTACACTGTTTTGCAGTATTTAGTGGCAATCCTGGGCTCTAGCATGGCATGAAGGACACTCTCTTAATATGGATGTCTAATCTATAATAGAAAAATTAGTCTCTGATCTCTTCTGGCTATTAAAATTCCAAGAACATTCAATTCGCAAGAGGAGAGGCAAAAAGTGCATATAACTGTACAATACTCCAACAGAAGCAATTTTGCTGAAGTTCCAGCTGAACATAACGCAAACAGCAATTACTCTAATTCTAGTTAGTTCAGCAAAATGTCAGCAAGTAAAAAAAATGCAAGAAAATGTGAAAGAAAGGTGGTTTACAAGGAGAGATCAATTTAGCTGAGTTTTGTTGATACCATGACTTCTAGTCACTTTAAGCACTCAGGTTCTTTACTAGAATTAATTAAATTTTATTAGAAACATTTTTTTTTGCTATTATTCCCTTTAGTTAGAGAAGACCCTGCGAAAGTGTCTGAAGCCAGAAATGGGATGAAGAGAGTGAATAGGTAACAGTCATTGACTGTCTATTCCAGTACAGAACCAGGGGTCAAGTAGGCGACAAGTTGAAAACAAACAAAAGGTGGTAATTATTCAGACAACACGTAGTTACACTGTGGAACAGCTTGTGTTAAGAAGTTTTGGTTAAAAATTTCATATAGTTTCATGGAAACGTTTTGACAATTTTGTGGAATAAAAATATATTAAGGTCTATGAGAGACAAGATTTGCATCAGGAATTCTCTGAACTACAAATTGACTATGGCTGGAATTTTTCTTGTTCTTCTTCTACAGGCTTCTCTCAGCAGCAACTGTTGCCTTTCATCAAATGCAAAATCCAAAGCTAAATGGCTCTTAGGGCTAATTTCTATGATTTATATTTAGACTTGAAGCTTGGCTTAACTGGTTCACGTGTCTTAAATTACAGGATAAATAACAAGTGAAAAACCACACTTACATATAGTCTGCCAATGACATGTAAATAACTGGGTTTCCTGATATTCAGTGTACATTAACTAAATAAATCTATAGACCATTACATTATCCTGTTAAACTTGATTTGAACCCAAATTGGCATTATATCTCATGCAAACAAACAATAGTTAAAACCCAAGTTACAGAAAGTATTCCTAAGAATTTAAAAAAATATGCTGTGATTTATTACACTTTGTAATAAATGCAGAATAAGACTATGTAAAGGTAAATTAAGCTGCAGAGGAGAGTCGACTCAATTTCTTGTGTCTGAATTCATGCCAACCCTGTATATCACTGTTAGAAAATTCTGCCTTAACTAAAGAGCAAATTAGGATTTATGTGGAAAAATGTAGAACAGATGAATAATTTTTAAGGTCTATAGAGGGTCTGAAATTCAGTGGCGTGAATCACAAATACTTTTTTTTTTTTTAAATGAATCAGAAAATTAATCTTTCACCTTGATAAAGCACTGATTTCAGACCAAATTCAGTCTCTTTCAGACAGATCATTTTAATGGCAGGCTTAATGGTGTGATTTCTGCCTTCTTACAATGCATAGCCTTCTTGCAGAGACCACAGCGATATCACATAATGAAGTTTATGCCTTAGATTTAAGAAAGTTAGGTAGAGACATCCTATGTCAGGTAGCCATAAAGGTGATCAATTACTAACAAGATAACAAGCATGATCTTTTGTAATCTAGCAGAAAACGGAAATTGATTTAGGAAAATAAAAACAATGGCCACACAATATAATTATGACAGACCAATTTTAGTATTCTGCCTGCTATGAACGAGGCTCTCAGCATGGTTAGTGACAAATCCACAAGAGGATTTAAGATTCTAGAAAAAAAATTGGGAGGTGCTGGTACGGAGAGTAATTAATTACAATACTCAGTGTCCACAGATGTTCCTATCATTCTTTTGTAATGCTTTGCAATGAGTGAATTGCAATTCTGTTAATATTTCCATGGTGGGAACCACATGGATCTCTCACATCAGAAGCTCCTTGGACAGCAGCAGGAACCAGACCAGTGTCTTTCACCTCCTGCCTCCCAATACCAAGTTACTGCAAAAATCCAAGCACTGGCAACATGTTTTCATTTTGTACTCATCATTTGCAAGAAAGAAAAGAGGTGGTACAGTCAAAGTGCTCGAGAAAAGGACATGGACACCTACAAAAGAAGAGGAGTAGAGAATCATGACCGGAGAGAGTCTCTGCCTTGCAGTGAGTAGTGCAAATGCACATTTCATGGCAGTTGTGTGTTGTCAGCTGTTACTAGCCGGATCAGGTGTCTCAGTATGTTAGCATTGGAACATCTCATTCTAAAGAGCCTTATTCTCTCTCTGCAGTGTCCAAAAATCCTGAGTTTTTCTGAGCTGGACAGCTTTCCCAAAATTAGGCATTACAGCTGTCAAGGTTGTGATGTGGAAGCCCTTCTGCTGGCACAAATGTTCCACTAACTTGGAGTAGCAGTGCTTGAATTTCTCCTCATGCTTAAATGTTTTCTGCTGGTCTGATTTAGTGAATTGCCTGGTTGCATTTTTCCCAAGTGTGGCATTGGCTTTCCAAAGTTATTATTTCATTTTTAGTTGTTTGGGTTTTTTTTTGTTAATTCAAAGATAAAGGCAATAGCAGATACTAAGAAATGGTTTCAGAGGTGGACTTGTAAAACATTTTGGAGAAAGGGGTAATGAGAGGAAACAATCAGCCAGTGAAAAATTAGACTACTATTCAGTAAATCAAGTAATAAAAGAATCTCTCAAGATGGTCACCAGCTCATTAGATGGATTGTTCACTAGACACATCCTACATTATAAACACATTTTGTTAATTGAAAAACACATTTTAAATCTAATGAGATACTCTTGAACTGTTTTCATACAAGTTCATATTCACTCGAGCAAATCAGCATGCTTCTGAATTTCCATTAGTCTGTCACAAATCAGGAAAGTAAATGATCTGAAGAAGTTAAATGAAACATTCTTCATGAGCGCCGATATTAAGAGGTCACACGGCACTACTCTCTGGGACATTTAGTGTTCAAGTGAGACTTACGACTGAGTAATGAAAACATCTTTCCTGTTTGACGTCATGTCAAGGTTCCACAAAACCTGAGCTGTTATTTTTAATGCCCTGCTGAGTTTGAAGCATTCTGCAGCTAGATAAAGCATGTTTTAGAAAACTCTCAGACTGAACAAACAAGAGATGTTACAGCTTTCTCATTTTTATGTTGAAACATGTAGATGAAAAAAGGCATATGAGGATTATCAAGCATGCATTAAATAGTAACTAATAACAAGCATGAAACCAATTATATTTAAATTAATACTAATGAGAATCAATGCTTTGTAAACAAGCAGAGGTTACTGAATAGCTGAAGGAACAGGGAAGAGTATGTGTGTGAGTGTCTGTGTATTTCTATGTAGGGGTGTATATATGTATACATGAAATGACACAGAGATAGACACAACAAAAAAACTAATTTTTCACTGAAGTCTCCATAGCTGAATTGAGGTAAAATAAATAACAGATACTGTGGTAGACTGACAAATTCAACAAAATCATTTTAATGCAGCCACATATAAAGCAGTATATTTGGAAATAAATTGTGCAGGTAATATACATACAATAAGAGAATCTTGAAAAGCTGTGACTCAGGAAACAAACAAATAAAAAGATATAAAGGAATCGTCACTGATAAGTTTCTCAAAAGACCTTCAGGTTAATGCTGTGGCAAGAGAAACTAATGTGTGCCCCTGAGATACAAAACGAGAATTAAAAAAGAAATAATTGATCTGGTGTCAATGTATGGAAGTGATAACACTATTACAAGTTCATCGTGTCCACTTCTGAGGTCTGGAGACTGTGAATAAGCTTTAGCAATGCGAGGCTTAAAGCCGTGAAGGTGCTTGATTTCGTAAGAAAATCTTGAGGATTGACATCTGGTGTGGTTGAGCATTTACATTTGGAAAAAATCCAAACCTATAGAATTTGCAATTCTGCAGAAAAAGGTATAACAAGATACAATACCTGTGAGCTGTACTGGAGTTAAACAACCTTGACCATGAAATAAAATACAACTTGCAAGTAGCAAAAAAAACCAATTAAAAATTGAAGGAGGTTACACGGGTGTGTAGTGAGGAAGAAAGAGAAGAAGGAAAGTTTTTTGCGCAGGGCCCAGGCCCCCTGGGCATGCCTTGGTTCACGACTTTCACATAAAATTTCCCTGAGTATCAGTAACAGGTACTGTGGTACCAGTACTGTGCGTGAAGGAGCACAAATGCAAGAATTGACAGAAAGAACACCAAATTTATGCTTCCTCCATGTTCTCATCACTCCTGCAGACTGGTAGCTAAACACCTACCCAATGCCCTTCCCGTCCTCTGCAGCCCATGCTCCTGTTTGCCTTCCTGGCCCTGCTTGGCTGTGGGCAGCGAGGCGCTCCGGCTGGGCAGTCCCCTCTTGGCTGGCTCGTGTTTCAACCACCAGCTTAGTGCAGGGTTTATAATGGTAGATCAGCAGTTAATTACGGGCAGTATGGGATGAGGCCTTGCCTGGTAGATCAGCTGATGTCTGCTCACATGTGTATTGCTGTAAGCCACTTAGATATTTTTTGCATATTGCTATGGGTACCACAGTTAGAAAATATCTAAATCTATTTTTCCTAACAATGTACCCCTTATTTCTTCAGTTATGTGGTTGAGCCCTGATGCGCAAGGTAGCCCTTTCTTAGCTAACAGAAAAACAAATCTGTACACTACTTAGATCAATGGTATTTGACAAAGAATTTACCTTCCAAGAGGATCCCAGTTCCCATCAGAAATAATTAAATTTGTGATAATGAGAAATAAACACTTGGGAAAAATGCCCTTTGGTGGGAAGCAACATTTGTAGACCATTTTTGGCAGCAAAGTGGCAACATGTCCCTCCAAAAATAGCTCTTTCCTTATTTTGATGCACTGCTGAATGCACTCAAAATACATATCTGTTACTGTAATAGAAGAATAATAAATGAAGTACCATTTTTGTACTGTGTAGTTTTGCAGCATTTTGATACCCAGCACTTCTTTCTAGTTTTCAGCATGTCATCAAGGATCACAGCACTTCTCATCCAAAAGGTACACACAGAAGATACAGGTGCCTTTCTCTGGTACAAGGTGCTAACGTCATATGGTGGAGCTTGTATATAAACACTGGAGTCTCTAGAATGGAAAGCTGCTTCTGTAGAGTAAATTAAATGCATGTGAGACACTACAGCTTTCATCCATACTATCGGAAATCTCCTACTCAAATCAAGATGAGTGCAGCTAAACTGCCTGTAACAAACAGCACCTGGCCCATGGTAATTCTTCAGCCATGCCTAGGGGCTGTTCAGCAGACCGTTGGCTGACCTGGGGCAAAATAATCTCAGAGACAATTTTTACAGTTTTACCTTAGAGATAATAATAACTTAGATCCCAAACATATCCAGATGTAGTTTAATTTATCAGTATTGAAGTGATGAAAAGTCTTCACTAGAGAAACAGCTTGGTTAAAAAAGGGTGCTCTCTAATAAATTTTTCAAGGTGATTGAATGTGGCCAGAATGGAAGACAGGATCATCTCAGACTCTTCACTCTGTGATGGAATAGACCCAGTAACACTCCCAGGCTCTCCTGATGGCCACTCTGTAGGACAAAATGAACTTCCCAGAGCTCTAACAGGAGGACATGATTAATTGATTTGGTGTGGGTGCTCACCCATAAATAAGGACACACTATAACACAGGACCACTAGAAGCTTTGGGATGTGACAAACATAATGTAATACCTTTGAAGGACCATGAATAAGAAATTATGACTCTACCTGTAGAAATTATTAAGCAGAGTCTGAAGTCATGTATAACTCATACAGATGTGTTTATAATCTTCATATATCATTTTAAAACAAATAATATCATGACACCAGGTAGCTTTTCTTAATATACATAAATCTATGATATCTATGTTCTCTTCCCCCGAGACATCGAGAAGTTTAGATCCTCAACTTTTCAGTTGCTGCCTAGTTGTGATGGCACCTAAATACCTGAATTTGTGTGCCTGTGCTACAGCACAACTGTTCAGCAGTGTTAACACAGGGCCCAAATAGCTCGTGGTTTGTGGGAAGCAATGCTCACTCTCATGGGTTGTTTCTTCTCAAGTCTGCCTGTAACAGATGAACACAATGGACTACTGTCCCCTCTTGTCAACTATTTGGGCACAGGGGAGAGCTGTTCACACCGGGAAAAGCAGTGGGGAGGAAAGGAAGATACTGATGAGTGCAGATCTTCTATTTGTTAGAAATTTGGCCACCAGAGGAGAATGCTCCTACTGCTCTGAATTAACTCACCTCTTGAAATCTCAGCTGAGACAAACAGCTTCATCTGGTGAGTGAATATATCTGCCTTATCAAAAAGGTGACTTTTATGCAAGGTTGATAAAAGATGTTAAATACTCCATTGCCATAACAACACTTGTTTAATAAGAGTCAAGTTCTTGCGGCATAGGAAGCACGGCTTGGGTAATATGATGTACTTCTACTGTCAGAGAGAGAGACTAGCACAGGCTGGGACAGGCAGATGCAAAAAGGCCAGAACAACATAGAAGGTGGCAGAAAGAGCAGGTGTATCCTTTAAAGAAGGAACATGTAAAAAGTGGCAACCATAATGGGCAGAAAAAGGCATAACTTTCCTGGAATCCTGCCTGTGCCAGTTGCAGTAGTTATATGGCAGGACGAAGCAGCCAGCAGCAATGTTTGTTTTCTGTGCGACAGCCAGGCTGTGGTATACATAATTAGCAAGCAGATGGCTAGAGCCCCACGGGGACCATACTTTGTGCCTACTTCTGCACTCCGCTGCTTGTGCCATAACATTCTTTTTAAAACAGTGCATGTGCCAGGTCTGGGTAATGGTTTAACAGATGTTTCATCTTGGTTTCAGGACAGCAGATGCAGGAAAGTTTCTCTGAGAGCCAGGAAGGAGAAGTTTGTGAAGCTATGGATGTTCCAGTATGTACAACCTCATACAGGTGTACATATGCTCCTTTAGCCCTGAGAATGCCAGGGACATATAGATTAAATGTGGGAGCTCGAGGAGGAGCAGGATGCAGAAGACAGGGGGCTCATCTCTTCCCATAAGAGCCCAGTACCTTTTGGCTCACCTTATACAGTGAACTGACTGCTTTGCTCAATTTTTGGACTGCAGAATTCGCATCTGAGATGCTGAGGACAGATCCTGTTTCAGAAGATGCTGGAAGGTTGAGCTTGCATGGGCACAATGTGCCTTAGTTACATGGGTCCTCTTATAGAGATATGAAAGGTCTCCCATGAAAAGTATTATTAGTAACATCCTATGTCTAATTGTATTTTTTTTCAGTGTTTCAGAGTATCTTGTATTGATCAACTACAATAGCTCTCAAGAATAAAAAGTTTGCTCAGAGAATTAGGTAAGGATGAATTGGCAAAGGACAGTTAGTAAAGAGGCTTTGGGTATGCTTAGATACACTTGTGCAAAAATAAAATTGTGGCCTTTCATTTAAATCTGCTTCATGTGTGAGCATTAACCCAATCTGTGTGTAAGCCATTATGTTCAGGCAGCTCAGCCTTCTCTGCACCCCATACAGACTGCTCTGACTCTCTGCTTTTTCTCACTCATTTCTGTAAGAAAAGGAACCTCCAATTCCTTTATTCTCTTTTCTTTCCAGCTGTATTTTGCCTTGATCTCATTTATCTCCTGAAGTTTCACTTTTTCTCCACGTTTCTTATATTGACCAAAGCTTTCAAGTATAACTGTCTCACCCTTTCCCTAAAGTGAGTACCCCTAATCTCTAATGTGAGTTGGATAAGAGCACAAATTACAACAAAAGAGCTCCGAAAGTAGGTAAGATTTAAACGTTCTGGGCAAGATAGTCAAATACAAGGCCCTCCCATTTTGAGGTAGCCTTGGTCTTTCTGTAGCAATTTTCAGAAATTTTATGGTTGTAACAAACCCCGTTAATTCATCTGCACAATTAGGAAATGTTTTATCTTACAATCCCGCTTTGACCCAGTGTTTTTTCCATCCTGCTTCCTGTCCCCGAACCCCCGTGCACACCTCAATATGCTCAGCATTAATGTCTGAAAGGGGACACCACTCTGATTCTCAAAGGTACAGGCATTTGTCACTTTTCCAGGCCAAAACACCCTCCCTCCATCCTCACTTACCTCTCCCTCTCCCCTGGTCTTCATGCAGGTTCCTCTTGCTGATCCCACATTTCTATTTCTAGTTTTCCAACCCTTTCTCATGGCCCCACCCTCCATTTGCTCTGCCTTTCTCCATGCCTCCCTCTCTATTTTGCTTCATATTCTTTGTCCTTACCCTACTTCTTCCATACTGGGTCTCCTTTAATTGTCACTTAACCATTCTTCTGATTTCCATCAGAATGCTTTCCATCTTATACGCTTTAAAAACTATGAACAGGTAATCTAGTTCATGCTAGTTAGACAAATATCTTTTAAGTAAAATCCTTTGATTTTGTAGTTCTCTCTCTCTCCACTGGTGTAGGTCTGCAGAAAGGACCTGGGGCTGCTGCTGGGGTAGGAACTACCCACTCTGAGAGCACAAGAAAAGATTGTTTGGCAAATCTGAGCTTCTTGCAGCTTCTTAGGTAAGAAAGGGTGGGCTCTTAGCTACCTCTATGCTGGGTAGGCAAAAAGTATTTCATGCAATGGGAGTTTCACAGATGGCAGAGATACTGAACAAGTAGTCTTAAGCTCTTCTTGCTCTACTTTTGACATCATCAAGTAAAGTTCCCCCTTCGGATGCACAAAAGCTGCACCTGAATCATTGAACAAGGCTGCATATGAACAATGAAGTCCAGCTCTCAGAAGAAAGAAAAGGAAGACAACCTCTTATCTTTGAGTACTTAAAAATTAACCTACCCGTTTCTCTGTCAGGTGCAACACTACCAGTCCTGAGTTCATGGGCTGCAGTGAAGACTGAATATGACCTTACTTAATTAAAGTGAACTGTGAAGAATAGCTCTCTTTCTGGTAAAAAGTCAGCAAGTTTACAACTAACAGCAGCCATAATTAAAAACAAAAGAAATGTTATTCCTTTAAAATTAGCCACTGTCTAAATATTATTTCTGCAGTTGAAAAAAAACCACATTTTTTTTCCCAATAAGCAGGAAATTTCTTCTTTTTTGAGCTACATACTGCAGAAAATAATTCAGCTCTGTCATTCCAGTCATGAAGTAGAACAAACCATCTGAAATAGTTAATATAAGTTAGTGCAAAGCAATTACATTTATTGTCATGAGAAGCACAATTTACTACCAGAGGGAAGTGAAAAAGTCCAATATGTCATAATAAAGTGCTATTTAAGCTGCACATAAATAAGACCTTCCTCATGTCTCTGCATTTTTCTCTTTGGAAAGGGGACCAGAGCTCTGGATTACACCTCCCCAGATGATTGCCCTGCCTGCCAGGTTACCAAAGCTGGCACTGTAATCTGTGTTTACTCTCCCTCCTCAGCAAATCTGCCTCCTCCTCTTGACCATCCCATTCAGGCACTGCAGTGTTAAAATGCCAGACTGCGATCTACTATGCAGGCACATATTCTCCTCTGCTGCCTCTTCTCAGGGGGTAGCCTTAAGTAGAGGAGGCGGATAGGCAGGAACCGATACCATCTAAAAACCTAGCTGCTCCAGGAGCTCACTCGTTAAAAGAACATTTCCCACTCTGGGTCTAATGCCGTAACCAACAAGCAGTTAAATAATGGGGTCACTGCCTCTCCCCACCTGGAAGTAAGCATTTTAGTGGAAAGGGCAGCTGTCACATCATTTTGTGAAGAGGCTGGTCTGACTGCACTCTGAAAATGCACTAATGCATCAAGCCTTTCCCTGGACCAAGCAGCCTTCCTCCCGGTTGTTTGCCCTCTGCAAATATCAAGAGGACATCAGCATACGTGGAAATTTGGGATGTTAAGGACTTTTAAAGATTTACAGCCTTCAGATTTGGTGACAGATAGAAGACTTTTCCTGTGGTTCCTGCGGACATTTTGCTGTTCAGCACCATTCGATTCAGGATATCAGAACCAATCTCTCACCAAAACAAATGTTTATTGCAGATGGTGGAGTTGCCGTCCCTGCCAGTGTTCAAGAGGCGGCTTGATGAGGAGCTTCAAGATATGGTTTAGTAGCTGTGGCAGCAATGGTAGTGGCAAGACGGTTGGACTAGATGATCTTATAGGTCCCATCCAACCATGTGATTCTGTGATTCTATGATTCTTTACATCTCACAGTAAACCTCAACAGGCTGCACTTAAACCATGGAAATGGGAATGCTTCTAATTCCTTGTTCCAGATTATAACAAAGGCCAGTCCCTGATTCTGTCTCATCCTGTCTAAGACTGAAAGCACTTGTCATGTATCCCTTTCTCCATACCTTGATTTCCATGGCCAGAACTGGTCTTCATGGCTGGAGGAAGCTGCTATGGCCAGGACCTCTTGCTGGTTGATCAGGAGAAGGACTTGCAGGCTCCATCATGGATCACATCTAGGCTTCGTCATAGCAACTAGATCAAGCCAATGATTATTTATTAAATGAAAGCTAAAATGGGATTAAGTTCTTTGCTGATCCAATTTCATTGATTTAATTTTAAAAAGCAAGAAACCCATCAAATCACTGATGATAAAATATAAACCTCAAGTAGCAGCTAACAAAGCCCTTCTATTTCTTTCATAAATGAGAAAAAAACACCAATGAGCAATAAATCATTTATTCAAAAACATCTATACAAAATAACACTCTTGGAGATAAACACTTGTACATTTTTAAAGTGCATCTCTTCATTGCTACAATATTTGATTTACTAATTTACACTGTACATTCATAATTTATAAAAAAAATAATTGGTGAATATTTTTCCAGTTGGATGTTAATAACAGTGACAGGGAGCACATATTCCATTATAGAAATAACTTTTGAAGTGTGTAGATATACAAACTATTCATATCCAGATGTAAAGACAACACTGTGACAATAGCAAGAGTATCACTAGAAAGTGGAATTAGAGTATACTGTACGATAATTCTCTTGTTATAAAAGATAATTTGAAAATGCAAATATATACACTCTGCCTTTATATTACTTCCTAGTTTAATCTTTACTACTGATTAAATCCATTTCTGACTTCCTGAAGTGAACAGATAAAATTACAGTAATTTTACACTGTGTAGATCTACAATCATGCACATGTTGCAAGGCTGCATTTCCAGTTAAAAATAAAGAACAAAAGCAAAGCTACACACACAAAAAAATACTGTATTTCAGATGCGTTTTTTAATTTGCCAACTGAAATACATAAAATGCGTGACAAAGTATATAACGAATACCATTTAGAAGTGAAACATTATGAGAATGAAAAATACTTTTTTTTTTTTTCTTTGTTTGTTATTTATCGGATTACCTGTAAGATGATCACATTTACTGCATTATTTTGTTGCACAATATTTTGGCCCTCTACACAACCTTCCACTAAAAGGGAAAGAAACCTGCAATATACAAAACCTCAGAGAAAACCAATAAGCATTTAATTGCCACATGGCCAAGATGAACAACATTCTAACAGTCTCTATGTGTCTGTATAGAATTTTGATATCTATTTAGGTTTGGCTCTATAATGAACTGCTGAACTAATGCATTTTTAGGACAGAGCTAGTGGACTGTCAGGAAATATTTAATAAAATATAGTTATTGACTGCAATACAGTAAACTAAATCAAATGTTTTTCTTCTTAAAAAAGAACTTCCAAGTTTCTCTTGTGTAAAGCTTTAAAACTGAAATTCTTATGCTACTTTTCTGTTATAGCTCACTTCTTTGATTTTTTTTTTCAGAGGGGAAAACCTGAGTGCCAGTGTCACCATTGATTATTTAGTTCCAGAAGCGCAGAGTTCTTAAGTAATTCCACTGACGCCTACTGATTTTCAAAGGCATGTCTGGAAGGGGTTTAAAATACTTCCTATAAAGTGTCCACTGGATATTAACATATCCTTTTCTTCTTTGGGTTAGAAAAAAAAAAGACACTAAAAGAATATCTGAAGTATACATTTTTCCGAGTGAACAGCAATATGCTGCAATTGGCCTGATGCTGCATTGTGGGCTGCTGATCGGAATGTGAACCAACTCCAGACATCATTGTTGGTGACACTCATACACAGGAGAAAAGAGAAAAGCACTAATTTCATTAAACACCTCCACACTTCACTTCCATAATGTTTTTTTTGCAAGTTTTCACCAAGAAGTGGCAATTGTCTTTTACTTCACAAAGAAGATTGCAAGATGGAGGGGAGGAGAAACAACGGCTGTATATTTCAAATTGGTCATTTTGGGATGAAAATTCCCACAGCTGTAGTGCATGGCTCTGTTACTAATGGTATTTGCCACCCACAGTGGACAAATTTACTGTGGTATTTGAGATAGAAATTCCTGGAGATGTTGATATAAAAGTACATATGAGAATGCTATTAATATAAATTTCAAGGACATATAACAACTACTTTTCTCAAACACAGAGAAGTCAGTTAGCTTTCCCCTGTTTTCACTAACCACTTTCACAAAGAATAATGTCTTGTCTCCATTTATTTTTTTACAGTTAAGTGAAACCTGAGCACATCCTGACAACTTTAAATCCCCTTAATTTGAAATCATAAGTGATTTATGGAATGTTATCTTTACCAACCTAAGCCATTAGTCATATTTCTGTTGAAACAGGACCAGTATATTAGTCTAATACCATGAAAGATGCCAAAACATTTGAATTAAAATTAAAAACTTCAATCTTATTGCATAACTTTTCATTAATTTTCTTGGATTTTCCAGTGGATATAAAGGGAAATACAGATCTGAGCATCCAACATAATAAATTTTTATTACTTTTTTAAAAGAATCATGGCTTATATAACAAATACTAATTTTTTTTAATATAATGGAATAAAAATAATGCAATAAGCATAAAAATTAATAATTTATGTACACCAGATGGTGTAATATCACAGTAAATTTTTGAAATAACTGACATTTTCTATTGTCAATACAGTGAGCTATCAGAAAGTTCCAAAAGGGGCTAAACACCTATCTCCTTCTGTATTTGAGATTCTTAAGAACTCCAAAATATGGGTTGGAAATAAGAAATTTTGAATAAATTGATTAACAGAACATAACATTTGGTTTCCAGGGGAAATGAACAGAGGCAGTAGGCAAGATGTGAAAAAACCCTTAAAACACAAGGATGCTGATATAGGTGAAAAAATACAGTCAATGGTAAAAATACAAGTAGCAAACAGGGATCTGCTGCAGGATGAGTGAACACAAAGGAATGGGATGAAGAAGCTCTCAGTGATGAGGACTGATCTGATTTCTTGGAGTACAGAATTTATTCCTCTGAGAGAATGTTAATAACATCCCCCAAAAGGGAGGGATGACATTATAACCTAGGGAACAGGGTAGTGAGACATACATTTCCATGCTTCAAGAAGAGATACAGAAAGTACTTGCATTTGCAAAATCACTCACTAGCACAAAAAGAAAAAAAAAACCAAACCAAAACACACAAGATAAGTTACAGTGGTCCTACCAGAGAAAGTTAATAATTGAGCAGTATCTCTGCTCATGCCATGTAAAGAATTGTTGCATAATTCTCTTTTCCTGCTCTTCACATACTTGTAATCGTGTACACTGCCTAATCCAGTCTGCAGAACAGCTTCTCAGGACACACTCAGCATATTCCCAAGCACCTGGCTGCCTGCTGTTCCAGTGGAGCTCATTACTTTGCTTTTTTTTTTTCCATTCACATCTCAAGGTTTTCATTTGAGAGATTGCTTTTGCACTTTAAATACAATTTTCTTTCCAACTATTGAATTCATATTTAAAATTACTTCTAAGTATCAGTGGACTGTTTATGAAGTAGACTATGCAGTCCTGCTTTTTATTACAAACATTGTACACAGCTACGGCATAAAGAAGAGTGATTCAACAGAAATAAGAGGAGGTTAGAAGTACTTATATACACTTTTGCAAAGCTTTGTGGTCTACAGTCAAGAGCTTCGTGAACGCAGTTTTCATTTATAAGATGGTCTTACTTAAGTTTTGTCTATCTGACTTTAATCATGTTATCACAAATATTGTTTTCTCACAAAAAAAACATTAATTATGTAAGCATTAAATGTGTGAAACTAAATGGCAAGTCATTCCAGATGAAGTACACTTGTTTCTCATTATAAACTTCAAATTTGCCCATTTTCGCTTGTACACGGTGAACAAGAGACAACTGCATAAATTTTAGGCAGTGAATTAACGCATCTGTTTCACTCTAAGTCTTCTGCGTTAGTAGGCACCATTTTCAAAGTGGAGAAAACAGTGGTGGGTGCTGTGACCATCATGCTGATGAACAAGCTGAGGAAGCACTGCTAAAAACCATGGAATAATACGGAACCAAGACAATTAGGGAACACAAAGAGAAAGTGGAGAATCAGACACCTCTCATTTTCAGTAGTTCCTAACAGCAAATTAGTTTCTGCCCTGCTCTGCAGTACGGGAATTTTTAACAAGAAGAGGCTATTTCTCCATGCCTGGTTGTTATTAAACAATAACATGCTCTGATGTTATTAAAATGGAAGAACCTGGAAACATCTTTACAATCCAGGGTCTGTTTTCTGAAATGAAGCATCGTAGCTAGCAGAAAAACTGACAGGCTGAGAATTCCCAAGTGCTGGATCCCAGAGCCTCAACTCTGCTGTCTGGCTTAGGCAGATCGATTGCTGGCCGGGAGGAATTGCCTGATGCACAAGAGTTGTGCTGGGATGCATGGAAATCTACTTTGTAAGTCATTCCAGTAAGAATACTTCCAAATCCAGCTTACAATTCATGTTAGGGTATCAGAAAAAGTTTTGTTTGTGGAAGCAGGTCAGTTCAACCAGGAAAAAAAAAAAAGCCAACAACAAAAGTTAATTATAGACAACCGAAAAACTTAGAAGAAAAAAAAAAATAATTAATATATGCTTCCCTACCAAGCTTCATCCCCCTTTTCCTTCTAACAATTGAGAACCATACCTTTGTTTCAGAGACTTAAATACAATTCCTAGTCCCTCTTCCTTTCTCATCTTGCACTACGTCTCCAGCAATAGTGTAAAACGTTGCTGACTAATTCAAAGTTTTACTGAATATCTTCAGGAATTGGATGTTATAGAAATACATATCTGAAAAAAGGGGCTCTCCTGCAGAAGGTCTGTGCTTTACTTTAATGCTTCTTCTATTGTCAACAATATTTCTGCCCCTTGGCAATCTTGTTTGTGCTACCAAAGCCACCGAACAAGTCAATGTGCATTTTCCACTTTAAATGATCTGTTAATCATATCATTTTCTGCTCAGCTCAAGCTCTGCCTTCCACTATGTACATTTGTGCAGGGACAATTGACTGTGCCCTTTAAAGCTATTACAGAGACATCAAGTTTTCTGTTCTTCACTGAATGTCACCAGAATGGTATTTACTGAAGTGATTTGTTTTATGACAAAGAATAAGGGACCCAGCAGTCTGCTGAATGCGTTTCATTGCTGGGTGGCGAAACCATGCTTGCTTGCTAGCACCTCGCTGATGTAAACTGCTTCTTCTAATCCTTTTTGACTAACGGGGCATGGAAAAGACTTAGAAACTCTGCTAAATGAAAGGGTTCCCCCCCTCGCCCCCCACCCCATTAAAGACAGCTTTTCAGAACATTTGCCCCATTTTGTTTCATTTTTAACTCAAGGAAAGAAAGCATTTTTCTTCTGGGTCTAAACATAAACTGTTTTGCACTCTCAAACAAAAACCTGCGACAAAATGCGCATAAGAAATGGTGAATCTTTGCTTTCTGACCCAGCATAGGGAACGGACATTCAGGATGCAGGGCCTCCATGAGTAGGAGTGGTGATGGCTCTGGGTAAGGCCAGAAAGGAGTTCAGTATGCATTTCAAGAGCGAAACATTAAGCAGTGATGCAACGAATAGGCAGATGCTCTGAATGACCTCTCACATTTGAAAAATGCTACACTATTACAATTTACAGTCTGACTTTCCTACTCTGTATAAGTATGTTGCCACAAGTACAAAATAAATGCTTAGTTTGATATGATTAGAAATGATTAGAAACTACAAAATAAAAAGATAGCTTTTAATAGACTTTTCAAGTGCATCAACTGTGCTTACGTTCTTCTACTTGCAATGTAACTACTACTTGCTCTTGCCACACTAAGAATATTTTGCAGAAATTTTTCTATATCTTAATTTCATTTCAAACCCACCACAGAAGCACACTTCTAGTGGGGCTAATCTATTTGACCTGAAAAGTCAAAGGACAGATTCACAGATAAACAACCATAGGAAACCAAGCTATTACAGCTACATGGCTTCCACTCATCAGCTGGGGCACAGCAATCACCTGCATGCATACTCCCAGCCTCTTGCAGATATTAAACAAAACATGCTCAGTAAAAACTGTGAAAGTCTAGGAATTCAAAGTGAGCGCCAGTAGTGAGTAGACTGTTGCATATTTAGTAATTTTAATTATTAGATCCATTTGGGGGAATCTAAATAATCATTTTCATGTAATACTAGGACAAGTAGATCTTTTTCCCACTGCAAGAGCTGTTCATAGCAAGGAGGGAGCTGGTTATAGACCTCTGTCTCCCAAACTGCCTCTGAACAAACCCCTAAGGATATTTAACAGCCTAGAGTCCGGTGTCTGATGTTGTCACTAACTATATCACAGAGGAACTACAATTTTACTCATACCTTACCCTGGTTCCTAGCTATGTATCCTTTTTGTAGGTGTTTTAAATACACCATCCTCTTGGTTTTTGTTAGCTGGAGGTTGCTCCCTGTTGGGAAGTCCTACAGGCAGTGTGCAAACAGCACAAAGTAATTTGAGTTGGGTTACACTGTTAGGTACAGAGTTTGGCTTTTAGAAATCTTATATATGGTGCTTTAAAATGATGGGGACGAAAGGCCTGTCTACACAAGAGATTTTTCTAAGAGTTGAAGCAGTCTGGGAAACTCCTTCCTAAGTATTCAATACTGGTCCCTGGCTTTTCTAGGTCATGCAAATTCTAGTCAGACACAAAATTGCAGTTCTTATGTCCATACTGTTGGGATAACATCTTACCAAAACCACATACTGAGATATTCTCTCTTCCTTGTGCTATAAAAATATCACTAGTTTTTTAAATACTTAATGAAACACCCATTCCCTCAGTTGCAATTTTATTTAGAGTTCAAACTAATTAGAAGTACATCTGCACACAGTTCTAGCAACTTTCAAACTCTGTGGTGTCAAAGAACCATGAACACTTACCTCTCTGATGTAAATACTTGTGGGGCTTTTTCATACAGTTTGAACTCTTAACCTTCGATTTTGGAAGGGATGTTTTCATGGCACAGAGACATAATTTGTCGAATTTATCTTCTAGAAAATGCTGGGTGCACTTTGGATGTCAAATTTAAAAAAGGAATGCGGGAAAAAGACTAGGGTGGAGCGTGCCACTAAAAATCCAAATCTTAAATTTCTTCTTTTTTTTTTTTTCAAAAAAAGAAAAAAATAAGAGAAATAAAAATAACATAAATTAAGTACATTGTTGGAGAACAACTACAGAGATTTTTTTTTCAGGCAGTTGAATTTTTTTCAGACTAAGAGATGAGAATGTAACTATAAAAGAACAAAGGTTGCTTGATTTTTTTTGAAAGAGCGATGACAAATGAAAACAACATATAATATTTCAGAAATATGACCTTGAAAAAATGTGAAGTGGCATGATAAATCAAAGGGTAGTGTATATAGAAGATAAAGACTCACTAACAAAATTTAAGCAATTGATTAGCAAGGAAAAATGGGACCCACTATTATAGTTTAACATACAGACACTTTCAGCCAAAATACTTTTGCAAGCACTGTTGGAAAAGTTGTGCAGCTGTGGACGGTAGAGAAAAGACTATGCTTATTAAAAAGAATATTGAAAATAATTTAAAAAAATAACTCCTATACCTTGCCTACTTGACTGTATTGTTCCGAAACAAAATATCAACCAAATATATGTCAAACCAGGAGAATATTTCCTTTGAAGGCAAGGAAGCCAAGAAATTCTGGGTGGAAAGAACCACTTGATTTTGATTGGCAAAGCTCTTTAGATAGAGAAAAGAAAAAAAACCCAGGAAACCTACACGCCTTATAGCTAGATTAAGTAAAATCATAAGTTAATATGTCATATAAATGGATTTAGTACTGATGAAAAGGCATCTGTTTTTCAGGACTGTATACTAATTAGCAAGGGAAAATATGTACCGCACCGCTGTGGCTACTAGAACATACCAGAAAAGAATGAAGCATCGTGCAAGTTTTTCCAAGAGTAAGATCAGTAAAAGATCTTAATGATTAAAGCAGATAAACCTTGTTTACATCCTTTTCATATAAGTATTGAAAAACTACGGTTTGTGGCATAATTTTCTGATTGCAATTGCAGATCTTTCTCCACAGGATATAAAACCAGTGCATGAGAAACTTAAGAGATTAAAAGGAAATGAAAAAAATATTGAGGGAATATAAATGGTTAATGTGGCAACAAAATGCATCAGAAGTATTTGGATTTACAGAATCAGGATGAAAAAGATTGTAACAAAAGAAAACACTTAAGAGTATTTTGAGATAGCAGGACTGAGAAGAAGTTAACCCTGTAAAAGTTAAAATGACCGTGAACTCAGAATTTGGTGCTGTCACAACAGCATTCTCACGTACTGTATGGAGGGAGTTAATTGAAACTCCTCAGTGCCTTGATCCAAAGGAAGGTGAAGGGAAACTTAAATGCAAGTTTGGTTATGAACCCATTTTTTATTCCTTTCATCCTGCTATGAGTACCACAGTGATGGGGAGAAAGAAATCTGTAATAACGCTAAAAATGCTGATAAGAACATCATTGACTACCACAAAGAACTGAAGCCCAGAAATGTCTTTGACTTTCAACCCTGCAGCTGTTTTGATGTTACTAAGTTTCCTACTTCTCTCTGGCTGCATACATTTTCCCATTTGAGTTCTATGAAAGCACTAGCGTATCTTGAACACCAAGATGCAATATGTACTAGCAAGTGCTGGGGCTTTGGTGAAAGGTACTGTGCTTTTACAAGCAAGCAGATGGGGAAAACTGCTACCTTCACTCTGAAATACTTCATAGTATTGAATACAGGTACAGTACAAGACAAACACAAATCATAGCATTACCTCAAGTCTTGGTGTGAAACATTTAAAAGTTTTTTCCCCAGTTTTATCCACCAATAAAATAATCTGACTAAACACATTTGTTCAGTAAAACACAGGGAGAGTTTTAGCCCTAAACCCAACTAAATATTTATGTTAACTCAGCTGGGAAATATTTGTCCAGCTTCTGTGCAAAAAGTGAGCTGATTATGTACTCTGCTTATGGATGTTGTAAGGCAGTAATTTAGCTCGGTTCTGAATGTTAATTGAAAAAAGTGCTTAAAGACGCAGCAGAATGCCTTTAATTTTTTTAATTTTTTTTTTTTAATGAGTAGCTTGATGTTCCAAGAGCCAGTGTATCCCCTGGGACATGGAAACCACCTACAAATTAATAAAATTTCTACTTCCTCATTTTAAAAATATTTTCTACTAAGCACTAGGTAATAACTGCTAGCTGGAAAAACAGGCTAAGGCTTTTTCTTCCCCCCTCTGTTTGTTAAAGGGAATGGCAAACTTCTGATTTACACTCCATTCACTTCAGGATTGTCTTATTTTATTCTTATAATCCTCTAACATTGCTCACGATTGCTACTTTTTATTGTGTTAGTATAGAAATCTGACACTAATGCTGTCTATAGGAAATTGAGCTGTCAAAAAACTACTCCATAGCATAGGAAAATCTAGGCTAGTCGATGGAGAAAGATTACTGCCTTTTCAGAATATGATTCAATCCACTGGTTTTAGGCATCTATTGCAGGAGGGAGTAAAGCTCTCCCTGGAACTGTTGGTCTCTTTCCACCAATTACAGAGTTGAGACCAGCTGATTAACACAGACCATACACCTAATTTCATTAATAAGCATTGAGTATGATGTTTCCATCATAGTTGACAATTTAGGAACATGTAAAAACCTGTCAGCTACATAGCCTAGAAATATAACAGAAATAGTATTTCAAGAATAATAAGTAATCAGGAAAGAAAAATAAAGTTCTTTTTACATTTAACTTCTTTTCCCTGCTTGGTTGTCTGGCAGTCCTACAGATCTATGCAGCTGAGACCCTTCTGCCACTCAGAGCTCCTGATGCAGTGTAAACTTGCACATAGATCATGTTTTTGCATGGAAAAAAGTTTGCTGGACATCTAGACTAGAGGTCTGAATACCTGCCTAACTGCAACTCTTACAGGGAGCAGATTTTCCACATAAAATATTATAGCTTTCAGTCCAAATAGTTTGAGTTGGATTCCTTACTGAAAAGTCAGCAGCTTTTTCTGTAGCGATGAATCCTTTTACTGAAGTGTAGACAGCTGTGTACGAAGGGAATATTAGAAAAGAGTTTTTCTTCCTCTGTGGATTATTTAATATTGTATATATTTTGTCATTTTTCAGGTTAAGTCCTGTTTTAAGCTTTAAGTCACCAGTATTTAAAACAGCAGTGGATTTTGGCTCAAGTTCATGGAATATAATAACTTCAAATTTAATGAAAAGATTTTACTTGTAGAGTTTTTCTGGTTGAACTAGATTAAAATACATTTTCAATTTCATCTTGCATGCTACACAAATCCCTTTTGTACTTCCCAATAAATTTACTACAAGATCTTTTTCTTCACATAATATAATCTCTTATCTACATGCTTCAACATGAAAACTGATAAATATTTTTGAAGCATAGGTTAAGAAACAAAATACATGGCTACATGATATATTTTACATTATTTTCTTTGAAATATTTTCCTATTCAGCAGCCATAACTCAATGAATAGCAACTTAAAGTAAAAGAACTACATTGAAAGAAGAATTTCTCAGCGAAATTCCAAGAGCGACAGGTAATTTAGCTTGCATGCCTCAGTAAAGGAGGTTTTTAAGATTGCACAGTCTGTCCATCTCTCCCCTGCTTACATTTTTGCAGTGGTTTGGTCCATTTCCCATGTACTGGAAAGAAGAACAGAAGTCATCACTGACTTCGCTTCTCATGAGAGTATGGAGGAAAGGGTTCATCCTCTCTGCCCTCAAAAGCTTACTGGAGCACATGGGCAAACTAAATCAAATGAAAAATCAACCACAGCAGTCAACAAAAAAGCAGAAAAATTGCATTGTCATTACGCACCTCCCACACTGATAAAGGAGATATTCAGGTGGGTGGGAAGGCATTATAAAATACTGATGGTACTTTAGAAGAAGCATTTATGGAAATATACTTAAAAAGAAATTCAGGCATTTTTAAATACTGCTTATGCCACTATAAGGATCAGACTACACATTAAAGGTTTTGTGGAAAAGGCATGCCTTGTCTGAAGTTACTTATGAGTTAATGTAGTTCAGATATAAAACAGGATTTTAGATTTATGTTTGCAAAGTTTGTCAGATCTTAGCCCTCCACCCCCCAAAAAATCTTGTTTAAGCTTCAGGGCTACTGGCACACGGGTGGAAATCACTTGAAATACTTTTTCTAAGACTCTAGTGTGAAAAGAATTAAGTCAGACTCCAGAGGTTGAGCTTTGGATCAGTACAGCCTCAGTATTATAATTCTATGCTTTAAAAGTATAAGGAAAAATAAAATTAAATACTATAAGTTAGATACAGTAGATGAGGTTCTGCCCCAACTGAGGTCAGTGAGACTCTCTGGCAACATCTAAATTCAGAACTAAAATTGTCAAGGCCTGTTTTCTATTCCTGAGGCCATCTGTCAGGGTCTGGCCACAATCCCATCTATTAAACTCTCTGGTGTTTGAAATAGGGTAGCACAATCAACGCTCTTATTGAGAACAGGCCTGAGCTGACTCTAGCTTATGACTGTGCACAGGATTTTTTTTCTGCAGATTTTAATCACTGTAGAGCAAAGAATGCCAGAAATTATTTTAATAAATCAACAATATGATTAAATTCTAGTGCCCAAGCCCATGTCGTACCACTCCTTAATTTATATGTTACTGATGACTCTTACTCTGATTTAAATCATTGGTAGTACCCATTTACTTAAAATCACATTTGCAAATTGGATTATTTTTAGTCTTTTAACCAAGTTTAATTTAAAGACATGAAGATAATCTGAGCATATAGAAATTATCCTGTTTTTTTTTCCTGTTTTTCTAGTTATGAGTGTCTATCTCGATTTTGTGATGGTGCACAGTTTTCTAACTCTGTTTGTATGCTTCTTTCCTCAGCCTGCTGTTTATGTCTCTGCTGTAGCAAATGCCTCTCTCAATGCCTCTCCCTTTATTCAATTCTGGTACCACTTTGTCACCCTAAAAAGAATAAAGGAAAATTGCACACAAATGAATAATGAGGTACTAAGAAGAAAGCTAAACATAAGACAAGTATCTAACAAAGCATATTAAATTTTGTTTTCTGTTTCAATTAACACTTAAATATTTGACATTCCAGCTGTTCAGTCAGCAAAAAGCATCTGTCCTCTCCCTCCATGTGCAACTCCTGAGGGGTGACTGCAGAAAGTACCTACCCACCAGCAGATCTAGTTACCATTTGCGAATCCCGCTATTTTGAAGTCTTTAGTAAGCTGAAAAGTGGGGCAAATACTAAAGACCTTTAGGAAAAATATATGCATGTTACATGACACACAGCCTGAAGGCAATGATAAAATAACATGCTTTACTGACAATAAAAAAATGTAACAAATGAACATAAGCAACCAAACAAATTGGAAATGCAACATTTTAACATATGAGGTATATGTTGCTCTCTTAAGAGAATCACAAAGAAATGCAAGGTACTGTGAAAGTCCTACAAAACCTATTAACAGGTGAGTAACTATCATTCCATTAGCTCTTCCAGGCTCTGGCAACTTCCTCAGAAGAGTGTCCCTCAGTCCCTGCCTTGAGATTATTGTAGAATGTGAAAGAAAGGAAAAAGCAAGTGAGCTAATGAGGATCTGCAAGTTCCTCATTAAAAATATATTTGGAGAATTATTTTTAAAAAACAACCTTAAAATCCACAGGGTGAATTTATAAGGCATTTTTCTCTAATATTCCTTAAGATTGATTCAGATGTATCAGAAGAAAACTACTGTCTTGCAAAAATGGTAGAGAACATAGCTCACCAAAATAATTTATAAATTCCATGGAACAAATAACAAAATTACTTCAAATCAGTATAAGTAACTTCATATAAAATTTCTGATGGTGGCTAATGAAAAAAAAAACAAAAAAAAAACCAAAGAAAACTCTTCTCATTTTGAAATGCAGAACTTTTTGGTAGATATGAAAGATTACTTAATAAACTAAGCTTAATTTGTTTTAAGTTTTTATTTACAGTATTTGAGGAGATACACTGTGGTTTTAATCACATAATACTTAAAACATTAAGTCTAGAGGCCTGACTCTAGAATCAGTTCAGTACTAGCTGGTATACTTTTCCACTGGCCCAAAATTGAAGGAATTCTATCATTATTCATCCTACAGACGCTCTCTCATTTATAATTGTAAATGCTAGTAACTGAGAATTGATTGTAAGAAAGCTCTTCTAATTTTAATGCTATGATTTGTGAATATTAAAATCTCAGTGAACACAAAGAGCTGAAAATAAAATGGAGAACCAAAAATTAAAGGAAACATTTTGAATAAAAGCATGTTTATAAAAGCATCTTTGAGGAAGACAACTTTTTGACTACTTTTGAAAAAAAAAAAGTAATATAAAACTAAGATGACAGTCTTAAAAAATACCATAATGGCTACAAATATTTATTTACAATTAATAAAAGCACTTCTTGCCTTTGCTAAATAGGGTTTTAACTATGCCTCCTTGCAAATAATATTAGAACCACAAAAACACAAGAATTGCAAACATAATCCCTACTGCTCAAATTATTTTCTCTATGAATAACAATTGGCTATCCTTATGGTAGGATCAAATCACTTACTTTAGGCACTTTATTTGTACCTAAACATTAGGTGGACAGATGAACATCCATTCAAAGTAAGTTTCTGAGGCCCCACTGCAGTCTGCCAAGACAGCCACCTACTTTAAGACCTGAGAGGGGGAACTTCCCTGACTAAATTTAAGCACTGAAGTTATGTAAAAACACTCCTCACCTGAGAGCTTTTAAAGGCACCTACCTCTTTTACTTAGGATACAGTAACTTTAGGCTTTTATTTTAGCAGGACACTCCACTAGATTCCTAAAATTTAGGGAGGATGTTGACTCGATCCTAAAGGTTTTTTTCCAACCTAAATGATTCTATGGTTCTATGAATTCACTCCATGTTCATTGCATCTATCTAGGATATTCTTCTTACTTGATTTTTTGCTTGTTTTATTTTCTTGGAAAAAAACCCATTGCCTGATGCTGCCTCAAAACTGCACTTGAGAACAACTGAGACTTCTATCACAGAAACTTGCAATATTCAGTATTACTTACACAGAATATCCCCTTAGATTAAAATGTCTTCCTTTTATATATTTTATCAATAGTGAGAAGTACAGTACTCCACCTGGAGTACAGTGTCCAGTTCTGGAGCCCCCAACACAAGAAGGACACGGACCAGTTGGAGAGGGTCCAGAGGAGGGCCATGAAGATGATAAAAGGGCTGGAGCACCTCTCTTATGAGGACAGGCTGAGAGAGTTGGGGCTGTTCAGCCTGGAGAAGAGGAGGCTCCGGGGAGACCTGATAGCAGTCTTCCAGTACCTCAAGGGGGCCTACAAGAAAGATGGGGAAAGGCTGTTTAGTAGGGCCTGTTGCGATAGGACGAGAGGTAATGGTTTTAAAATAGAGGGGGGTAGATTTAGATTAGAAATTAGGAAAAAATTTTTTACGATGCGAGTTATAGAACACTGGAACAGGTTGCCCAGAAAGGTGGTGCAGGCCCCATCTCTGGAAATGTTCAAGGCCAGGCTGGATGAGACTCTGAGCAAACTGATCTAGTCAGGGATGTCCCTGCTCCTTGCAGGGGGGTTGGACTAGATGACCTTTGAAGGTCCCTTCCAACCGTAACCATTCTATAATTCTATGATTCTATAAGTATTATCTGTGTATATAAGAAGATAATTTCAGAAGGAAGGTTAGGAGTATATCAAAAGCAGAACCATATTATTTCCTTAGCAAGGACAAAACTCACTTCGTTTCTGTGTAAGTCAGGGTTAGAGCTGTAGGGAAAAAAAGCTAGATGGCCCAGAAAATCTTCATGTCTTGTTATGTTCACCCTATGCTGGAAGCATCCTCCTCCAAACAAAACAGTTATTAAATAAGCTGTTCTCAACTGTACAGAGCATCACATCAAAGGGCACCATCAAGGCAATCTAAGAATGAATAAAGGAATGATTCATGGAAGCTTTATTAATAGATAAGAAAATCCTATGGCAAGTTCTCTAAAACTGAGTGCCTACAGTTAGGCTTCTTAATAGAGTCTAAAGCTTTTCAGTTGATCTACCATGATATTTAAATACATACTTAACATTAGGTTGTGCATACACTGGGGCTACTTAATATGCTTAGAGTTAAGTGTGTGCTTAAGTCTTTTCCTTAATCTGAAATAGAGTACTTAATGTTTTGCCAGAGCTAAACTCTCAGGCCTTGAAAGAACTGGACCATGGAAATATAATTTTTCAAACACAGAAGCAAGATAAAAGTTCAATTCCTGAGGCAGTTGTCTTCAATAATTAGTTCTTTCTGAGAGCAAAGGCTGTAGAAATTGTCTGTGCCCAGCACTTTCCAAAACAGACTTAGAGGCCAAATTTTCAACACACACTTTCCAAATGTTATTCCACATCTCTGACTAATAAGAGGGAGCATGCATGACAATGAGAGCAGAAATCAAAATGACACCACAAATATTATTGAATGAATATTAACTTAGAATTTTAGATTAATGTTGAAAATGATAAACTGATTCAGTTTGACTTAATATTTAACTCGTAGATTCAAAATGTTTAATGGATTTTCAAAACTCTTAACATTACAGATAACACAACTGTAGACTTCTTATAAAATCACAAAGTTGCAATATTGTGCATGAAATAACTACTTTCTTTAAGAAAATAATTTATTTTCCATAGTCACAACATATAATCTGATATCAGTTATTGTACATATATTTTCTTGCAATACTCTGACTGTCTATGAATACTGGATCCACAGATGCCACTTTTGCTGCTATAAAGGAGTGAATACAGTGTAAAACTGCTGTCAGATCCTGAAATTCAAGTTCCTGAAAGAGGAAGTAAGAGAAAAAAAAAGGAAGAGAAAATGTGAGTTCAGGTTTATAAACATTTTACACAAATACAGAACAGACTAGTCAGCAAACAAGAATGGACTTTAAATGAAAATTTTAATCTTCATAGGGAACTGCAAATTTAGAAGTGTTAAGAATAAAAGATGTATATCCATACTTTGGATAAGTAAGTCCTGTGTGTCAATTTAGTTTTCACTCTTTATTGTTTACGTTTTACTCAGCTTGGACAATGAAAGTGTTCAACATTCAAATATTGCAACATCTTTTAAAATATTTGGTGAGTTAAGGATGTTTGGGGATGATGCAGTGTCAAGTCACAGCCAAGGAGGGGGTCGAGGACACATATTTTGGCAGCCTCTGAAGGAGAGTCAGATAACCAAGCTGTGAGGCCAGAGGCAAGTAAAGTCACACCATAGCCTGCATATAAAAATATGGCTGGGTATGAAATTCATACGCCCCAATTCACAAACAAAAGCAGAGTTACTCCTAACTAGTTCTCAAATTCCCTTGACTTTTTATAACATATTTCATCTTCCGTGCACAAGTTAAATTTATTTTCCCAGTCTCCCCAGACAGAAATGGAGTGATATTCTGACACAATGACAACAAATATAATACAAGAAACACATTCACTTTACACAATTCTACTATTTGTAAAGTCTGTAGGTGGTAAATATATTGTGGGGACATTTGGGACACTTTTCGGCTTGGGGAGAAGACATGCACTTTCAGCAATGTGTTGGCTTCATAGTAGTTTATCGAGGCACACTGTGTACACTTGACTTTAAACAAAAGGCAAAGTACTGGACTTCTGCTTTTCCTATCACAGTATTTTATGGTATCTTCTCAACAAAACTGCCTCAAATGGAATAACTGTAATTCAAGGTAACTGTTCAGGAAAAGCTCACCATCACAGCCTTTTGCTATCAAAGGCCATGTATTTACTAGGCAGGAGTGGTCTTGCTACTAATGAAAGTCTTTGATTGTTTGCTAGTGTTTGTGGGGTGTGATTTTATGACTCTATATTGGACATAACTGGGAATTTTTTGGTAGTAGGGAAAGCTGCAGGGTGGCCTCTGTGAGGAGAGGCCGGGGCTGCCTCCATGCCAGAAACAGTTGGTTCCAGCTGGCTCCAACCGAATCAGCACAGGGCACGGCTGGGCCCTGCAACCAAGACAGGGGCACCTCAGAAAAAACACCTTTAAGAATGGGCAGTAAATGTTGCCAAAAAAGGCAACAAGGATAGTGCAATGGGAGGTGCTCCAAGGCAGAGCAGGTAACATGCCTGCAGGGAACACAACCTGTGGAGGAACCATGCTGGAGCAGAGAAAACAAGTAAGAAGCAAGGAGCAGCAAAGGAAGAGAAACAAGGAGTGGCAGAAATAAATCGTTACACCCTAACAATATCTGAGGGCTCTGCTTCATAATGATGAATTTCTACTGTTTTTTTTTTTTTTTTTTAAATTGTGGACAGTTTCTTTACATCCTCAAGCACATATAGTTTATTGTCTCAGGGATTTTATTTCCCACTAAGTACATTTATTTTTCCCAGACAAATGTAATTTTCTGTTACTGTCTACTCTCTCCAGCACAGGGTGACAATAAGCAGTATTATTGTACAATAAGAGTAATAAAATGATATTCAACAAGCTCCCAAGATATGCTCTTCCTGTGGTGTAACAGGCCTTACAAATGCCTTCATCCTCTATGAAATGTCCAGAAAAACTACAGGGAAAGACCTTCTCAGACACGGTAGGCTTGGAACAGAGAAAGTTTTGGCAGCAAGCTCTCCTCCTTATAGTGCTTGCTCAATGCCCATCGAAGCCTAAGAGAACAATGCTTTCAGGCCCTAGGTTCTGCAAAGACTATGTAAGCAGAAATTTTAAGATGCAACCACCCAACCTGTCTTGTGTGGGTCATCATCAGAAAAACAAATGTCAACTCCTTCTAGAACGTGGAAACACAGGAATTTCTGAATTCAACAACTTCAAGAATACAATGAAATTCAATGAAGAATTCAATGAAATTACTTTTCCCTCCTTCAAAAAATTCTTGCCTGAAATTACTCACTGGTTTTCCTACAAAGTTGAAGTAATAAGTTATTCAAAACAAATTATTATAATTTGATATCTAATACAAATTACAAACTAACACTTTCATGATTATAAAAGAACAGGAAATACAAAACACTCCTAATTAAAAATATAAGGGCACAAACTAATATAATCAATAAGCAGAATGTGCTATTTCTTATCATTCGTATCTAGGTAAATAAGGAGAAAATAAGGTTACATTGAGGGAAGAGGCAAAATGCTTTCAAACTTCTGCTTTTGGCATACTTGTTAGTCAACAAACTAAGAAATAATTATCCTGAAAGAAGAAAAATCTCTTGAGAACTTTTATCAAACTAAGCACTTAGGTAACTGGTAGTAATTGGCATTTAGTTGCTGAAATAATCATTTGGGCCTCATACTCAAAATTAGGTCTTGTTGTGAAAGAAAAATAAGGCACAAATGTTGGTTAAAATCCTTTGAGGAATTTAAGCCCATATAATTTTTATTCTGATTTTTGAGGGCATAAAACCCCTGCTTGTTCTGTTTTGATTTATGGTTATGAAGCAAGTATGGAAATAAGTTTCTTAAAATATATTTTACTGACAGTAGATGTCTACTGTAAAATTAATATAAAATTAATATAAACACTTTCAGAAAAAAATAATGCCATTATTTAACTCTAATTGTCTAAGTTTTATAAAACTAAAATGAAGTAAACACTCATGACTATTCCTGAAATACAACGCAATATGAAATAATACAGGCCTCAGTATATCAGTTCTTGGCTCAAGTCAAAGGTTTACATCTCCTGAATTACCATCTTTAAACCCAATAAATTCTAAAATACAAACCCACTCACATTAGTCTTAGATTTGCTCCAAAATCAACTGAAATCATCCAACAATTTCACCTCAGGTTCTGGCTGTTCATTCTGACACTGAACACACTGACCAAATGGAGCCAAACCAATTGAGAGAGGAGAGCCCTTCACAAAGACTTTCATTTCTCTACTCTGGCTTTACACACTTCCGATCTATAAATGTTTATCAAGATAAGCAATCAGAGGTAACTTAACACAGACTGTAGGTAGGATTTCAGACTGCTCTAATAGCCTTATGTGAAGAGTTTTGGAATAAGAAAAGAGCAAAGACAGGAATGTCTCATCACTGGGAGTCAGTCCTTCCCAATGCCCCTACTGTAGAGTTCTCTGTTTCTATCGGAGTTCAGAGTATGCATCAAACTGCAGTATCTGAGAGAAGTTGCCTAATCTATTGCGAATAACCTGTTGAATACTAACAATAAGCTCTTATTTCTATAAAATATAACCTACATGCAGTTGAAAGAGGAGCAGTATTGCTAAAGCTATGTTTTATGTGAAGACAACACTGTATTTTCTCCAGTTAATACTGCAGGTCCCTCAGTCAGAGGGATTATTTTCAAGAGTGGTGCTAGCTTTGAAAGTTGTTACAGAGCCGGGTAGCCCAATAGGTAGCATGTAAACATTCCTCATGCAGTTTACCAGCTGGTTCACCTCTTTTGTGTTCTCCCATGTCTTTGCTACTTTATGTCAGGTTATCCATGGGGGTGAGCGGTCATCAGGGTTCATAAAAGAGGAGCAGAGCTCTGGAGATGTCCTCTTGCAAGGCTTGGTTAGATGTGGTCAGCTATGCTGGTATCAGAGATGTGGGGTTCAGAAATGCAGCTTATCACAGTAGTATTTGGTGCAGGAGACTACAAATTGGGTAAGGCTGTGGTGCTTTACGTCTGAAGAATGTCTGATACCTGTGCTGGCTGCCTTAACAATCCTGAAGCTGGCACAGTTGCTGAGCAATAATTATGCATATCCAAAGCAGAAGCTGAGGTTCAGATTTGTGCATGCTCAGGACAGAGGTTGCTCAGAGAACTCGTGTTCTGGTGGTGGATATAGCTTGCATTCAGATTACAACAGGGAAAGAGGAAGACGACTAGGGGTTACTTGGGAAATATGGCCCTGGTAAAAGATAGGGATGGCCTTCTGGCTTGGGGAAATGTAGATGTTGCATAGTCAGAGGACATGGACACAATATGTCTCTTAGCAAGAGACTACCTTGAATATGGTTTTAAGGGTAGAAATTTGGCCTCTTCAGGTTTAGAATGTAATGTGAATTTTTCATAGAAAACACCACCAATGACACTTCTTTCAAAGAAATGCATTGCTCTGATAATTTATTTTTCTTTTCTTTTCTTTTCTTTTCTTTTCTTTTCTTTTCTTTTCTTTTCTTTTCTCTTTTCTTTTCTTTTCTTTTCTCTTTTCTTTTCTTTTCTTTTCTTTTCTTTTCTTTTCTTTTCTTTTCTTTTCTTTTCTTTTCTTTTCTTTTCTTTTCTTTTCTTTTTTAAATAAACCTTGATAGTTTCCTATCACTTTATTATTGTCTCTGTAATTACAAATTATTTATTTAATTATCTTGTTATTTTTCTGCTATCAAAGTTAGACTGACTCTATGTTTCCCCTTGATACTCTTGTATTTTAAAAACAAGCAAACAAACAAAAATCAAAACAAAATGATGCTATATTTTCTCCCTCTGTAATCTTACCTATCTACTGGACTTGTCAAATATAACTTCCACTAGGTCCTAAATACTGCAAAAATTAACATTTAAAAATATTTCAACTACCTTCCTTCCATATTCTGGTTTGTGTTTATAACTCCTTGATCTTACTTGTAATGTGGGATGTAATTTCATTTTTTTTTTTATAACTGGAACAAACAGAAAAGCATGTAATCTATCCTAATCATTCACTATTTGCTCAATTTCCACAGTAAACTATGAATTACTACTTGCTTTCATGCCTTCAGCTCTCTCCTACTACTGAAGTATTCAGAGAATTTTTTTTCTTCTTGTTTTCATGCTTTTTTTATTTTCAGCTGTAACTGTTAAGAAAAGACAAAAGCAAGTATCTTTTTGTGCACAAACTTCTTATGTGTAAGAGGTGCATGTGTAGTCCACATTCTCCATCTGGCTGAAGAGCACACAGGTTTAAGAGGCCTCCACCAAAAGGACATGAAAAGGTATCTCAGCTCAAAGAATTTCAAAGTGCTGATCCAAGGAAGAGTTGACCACAGCCCATACAAAGTCCGTATTGATGCCACAATCCAGGAATACTTCATAATCAGCCACTCTCCTGCCCCTTTCAAAACAGTCGCAGAGCTACTCCTTCATACAGATCCATTTACATGCTATGTAGCAATTTCAGAATTTTTAAGTCTCTCTTCTAAAAAAATAAGTGTGGTTTCCTACAGAAATGAAGTGATGAAATCACACATGTGTGCATCTGTGCAATTTTTGCCCTATTTGTCAGAGATGTGGACACCTCAAAGCAGCTGAATTTCTAGAAGTGTGGCACAAGTTGTTGGCAGGGATTGGGAGATCATGTTATCACTCTGCAGGGAAGCGAAGGCAAGGAGGCCATTGTCCTTTCCTGCCTTGACCAGCAGCTGGGGCAGAGGTCCCTTGGCCACACATTATAAATGGGTTATCTAACTAGGTTACACACAAATACCTACAAACCAGATGCAACAACTTTTTCCCCATTGTCAGGCTGGATAAAAATATGCTGGGACTTGGCAGTAATAGTGATGCATTACAATGACTTTTGGGGGATTTTTAAGAGTCAAAGTGGAGTTATTATTGGAAGTATTAAAGTGCAGGGAAGTACTGAAGTGGGGAACTAAGAGGGGAAGTTGTAGGGAATATTAAGGACTTGAAGGAGAAACAAATAACAGGAATCTAGTCTTTATTAACTCCTTCAAACAGAAAACTTTAAAAATGGAAAAATGTATTGTTCTTCACCTAAAACTGAAGTGCACAGAAGAAGCACTTGGCTTGGAATTTTTGAAGGAGATAAAACACCATTTCTAGCTAGTAACCAAGATGCAAAAATAGAATTCCCAAATGAGATTTTTTTTTTTTCCCAGGAACTTATAAGCATATAAAATTAGACATAATCCAGAAAATTATTTTGCAACCTTAACTCTACTGTTTACTGCCAGGTGAACATAAGTCATTTGTATCAAGCTTTATTTCACACATAGTGGCTCATACTCAGGAAAAATGAAATTTCTATTATTTGATGACATTTTCTGTTTCTTGTTATTGGCTGCATTTCAGTGTACATCACCATCTGGCTCTAGGAAATCTCTTTCAGTACAATAACCTGAAGCAGATACTGTACTATACTATGGGTATTAGTGTTCATTATTTCCAGACCAGTCTGTAATTCTAAAGTCTAAGAAATTATATCATTTAGGTGGTGGGCATATACCTGGATATACAACTTATCTGAAGTGGAGATGCTGCACAGATGTATCCCAGTCCCATTTAATGTGAAATCCTAGGGGACACGTTGCACTGTGCAGAGGCAGTGATAAAAGGTGTAGTCACTAAAATCGTGAGAAATTCACAGCTACTTATTATCAGCCTTTCCTCTAGCCTTTAATGAGCTTTTCCTGGGCTTGTCCAACATATACAACATACATGTACATTTAAGTACATACACACTTATAATTCTAAATGAACCGATCATGTATCATCTTCCATTTGATACTTTGAAGGTACCTCACAAATACTAATGAAAACTTTGCCAATTACAAGGTCTTTCAATTAAAGCTATGCAAAATAATGATTTTTAATGTTTTAACAAATCAGCCTCCTGGACAAAACTTACTGTACAATTATCATGAGGACTTATTTTTATAATTATTTTTTCAGATAACAAAATTTCTATAAAAATGCTAAAATTTACAGTTTTTCTATCTAAAGAGTAAAATACAGGTAAAACCACTTAAAAAAAATTGAAGTAAGCACAGAAATAAAAATAAAATACTTTTTTTAATAATTAGATTGTTTACCCCAACAGAAAGAGGAATGATCCAGCATTAAAGCAATGGAATTCCATTGCAAGCAATGGAATGAGAGCCCTTGGCCAGTCACACACATGGGTTATCTAATAATTTAATACACAGATTCAGAGATTCAGATTATGAGTTTTGCACCAGTACAATCTTCCTGTCTGACCTGGAACAAGTTATGTGAGCTCTCTGCAACAGATGA
Organism: Chlamydotis macqueenii; assembly: GCF_036417535.1. NCBI lineage: Eukaryota > Metazoa > Chordata > Aves > Otidiformes > Otididae > Chlamydotis > Chlamydotis macqueenii. The sequence continues at coordinate 20,492,747 of NC_141558.1, forward strand.
TAACGTATAAACTGATGACAGTAGTCCTTTTCTGTCTCCAAGGAGTACTGTGAGAAATGAGGTAGAAATGACCTGCTATTATAGTCAAGTTATTATAGTATTGAACTTTTTGTAATAGATACTATAATATATTTTACAGTATAGCCAACAGACAAGTCAGGTTAAGTTTGCTAATGAAATACTGAATCATTTACTAATATAGGTGTACAAAGAAAGACACATTGCATTTGTTGTAACCTTATGATAAGGAACATCAGAGATTTTCTTCTTACAACCTTTTAAAAAACATTAGAAGGATAGGTAACATTTATGTGTGGTTACTACAGAAAAGTACTTTAACCTGTACAACCTCAGGTAAGAGTATTTGAGATTTTTCACATGTCTTTAGATATTTTTCTTCTCTTTTCATTGGCTTTTGTCCACCAAATCCCAGTTGAACCTCACTCTTACCTTCCTCTTCTCTGTCATATCACATCAAAGTTCTCCTCATGCTTTTTAAAACTTCATGATTGAAAAATTATCTTTTTATGCATTTATTCAGCATCAAGCTTGGGATGACAGGGCAGAATCTGAGCCTGAATTAAGGTATTACAACCAAACCTCTACATGATGATTCAAACTACAATCCTGAATTAGAAACTGCTGAAGTTCAGTTGGGAATCTGAGTTCTAAGTTTCACAATTTTATATGATGATTGCTAGAGGAAAAAAAAAACATACACCAGTAATAGCTCATCTATAGTAGTGAACGGATGTCTCCACTGCTTAATTCCAGATCCTGCAAGGCACTGAGTGCTCTTAATTCATGGTAGAACCAATAGGTTTCAGGAATTGCTTACCCTCTTGCAAGAATATTATATTTTTTGAGATAATAAATGTTACATAATCCTGTGTTTTATTGGTAAACATTAAGCACATATTTGCTTCAAATTTTAAGTCTGCTATATAGCAGCTTAAAAATATAGTCATCATTTAAATAGTATTATTTTTCCTTTACCCTTTTTAACAGCAGTTTTTAGATATTATATCTATTATAGGTTGACTAAACAACTTCACAAAAATAATCTTTCTGAAACAGTAAAACACCATCATAACACAAGTCAGTAACAGGCTTGTACAAATGGTGTGATAAATCTATAGACACTACATCACTTCCATTTATTGTGGAGTTTCTAGAGATAAGGAAAAAAAAGATAAACTGTGATGTGGAGTTCACCATAGGCATATGGAGTAGTAAATTGAATTTTTGAACCCTTGAGAGTAATTCCATTTCATTTTTTACTAAACTGGGAAAGAAGATGCTGCTTACCTTTGTCTCAATTTGTTTGGTGTCTAAATTCTGAAAAAGCAGCTTTACTCTAGTTTTCCCATCATCTGAAGAGCCTTTGAGCTGCGAGAATTTAAACCTCCACAACACATTCTAAAGAGAAAGAAATTTGATTAAGGGCTCTGTCACACACTCTCACCTAGAACTATAGACTGATGATCTTAAAGGCCTTTTCCAAACTAAATGATTCTATGATTCTGTGATCAATGTTTATGTATTAAGATAAAGCATTAGGGCAGTAAACGTAGTGCATGATAACAGACTGGCTGCAAGCAAATAAAATGAACAGCTCTGTGTCATATGTGAAAGCAAAATATACAGTATTAATATTCACCAATTAAACAATTATTTATAAATTATCTAAAATGTAAATGTCTCAGTTGCCTACATAAAATCAATGGCAAAAGCTTAATTGTTAAAAGATCCATGAGGATCAGTTTCACTATGAACACAATTCCATACCCTATCTTGATCTTTCATACTTCAGCTAACTCATCTGCATAACGTAGATATTGCATAGCTGAATTTACTGTGTGTAACATGGTTTGAAATCCTCAGATAAAATAAGCTATAGGAATCCAAAAGTGTTCTTATTGAATGTAGTGTCACAAACCACAAAAAAAAAAAATACTCTACATTACACAGTTGTTCATAAATCACAGGAATTCTAGGCTTATTGGTCTCCTACACATTTACGCATGGCATCTTACTACTGTTTGCAAATCCTAGATTGACAGGTGTGTTTTAATAGTTATGGAGATACTTTTAAAAAATAAATATTGGAAAATTATTTTTGAAACCTATGTCATTTTCTGTATTTATTTGAACGTTTTCTATTGTTCGTCTGAAAATGCATAAGCTTAAAAAACCCCACAAACTGACAACTTATATCCAGACTTCCAATTGATACTTCTTTAATGCATATAATCTTAATGAAAATTTTATGCACTGGTTGAAATGTGATTCAGTCTCTGGACACTGCTGAGGAAACACAACTTAAATACTATGAAGGCTTTTTCATAAACACACAGAGAAAATTTTGCTACATTCCATTTTCCCACATACCTCATTGCAAAATATTTTTTTTCGTGTAGACCAGTTCTATCAGTGGTCTTTAGAGCCCTACTCATTGTTTGAAAGGGAATGCCCTATAAATAAAAAAGTGTTTATGGAAGGCACAAAAAGCCTGATTCCATCTCCTGGTTCCCTGCAGACATAAATGTAAATGACTTAGACAAATGTAACAGATTAAGACAAATCTAACTATGCTACAGTATTGTGATGATGCTTAAACTTTACATTCATGAACAGATTTTAACTGGGTCGAGAGGGCCTAATTAGATCACCTGAAAAGTATTCAAAGCTTAAATGAGGTTGGATCTAAAGAGGATAGACACATGTTTACTATATAATATAACTGCTAGGGTAGAGATGAAACAAGAACTTGGGAACAATTCAGCAATAATAGGCATTACTGGAGTCATCATCTCTCTCAACAGTTGACACTGAGTGGAAAAGAGAAGAAGTAGATGGCTCTGGAAGGTGGAAGAAAATGCACACTCTGGGATCCCTTTATCTTGGACAAGGAGCTGGAGGCACAGGATAGGGAAGATAAACCAACCAAGACAACTAGTTAAAAAAAAAATCTCTATGATCAGCTATAAAGCAGTTGCAGGCCACAAAAGTATGTCTGTAATGGGCCCAAAATGGTAAAAGCTGAATGAGTTAAGCCCATGATGACCCTGGAACAGAACATATATGAAATGAAGTAATTCTTTCAAATAAGTTTAAGAATCCCTCAAAACTGTTCTAGAGAAAAGCTTTCTAAAAGACACTAAAACTCCTAAGCAAATGTTCTTGCTCTTTTTATTTTGTCATTTGTAATAATAAGGCCCTTTTTATCTTATTTTACAGACTGTAATACAGAATATTTTTTTTAAATTAGCACATAAGCTGATTGCCCAAAATTTGAGATCCATGCTTAGAGCTGTATGACAGACGGGTGACTGCAGTCATTTTAATAAGCCTGTATGAACACGTGCTATGGTGAAAGACAATTCTTTGCATCAATAAGTGACTTTAATTTGAAATTCATTATCTCCAGGAAAAATTAAGTTTTTCAGCAAAGTTACTGTGTTCTTAATGAACTATTAATTGCTTGACCACTTCAAAATCTATTTTGTTGGTAGGAAATATTCTGAAAAATCTATGAGTGTTGGGCAACACAGTCAAATCTAGCTGACAATTATGGGAAATGAGAAGAACTGCAGAAGCCACCCATTACTGCCTTACTCAGGCTTCAGGATGCAGAGGACATTGTCATTTCTCACACAGACGAACAATAAATGTTTTGAGCTCTCTAGAATTTTTACATTTTAACAACGGAATCAATCTGCCTGAGGTTATTCTCTATTTCTCATTAGGTAATCAACAAAGGTTAATCTAAATCCTCCTCATCATCAATACTGCAGGTAGGAGCTGTGGCTCAAAGCATAATATCTTGGTTCTACTGAATGGAGTAGCAACAAGATTTGAACTATGGCTCTGATAATGTAAAAAGCAGTATCAATAGAGAAGTTTATAAAGGAAGAAGTTTAAAGGTGGGAGTACATCAAATCAATCTTCAAATTTAAAATAAATAAAATAATGAGATTACTTTCTATAGTTAATTTGTGGCTACAGGCAAAATGTGTCCAATTGTGCAAAAAAAGTACAATTTCTGAAGGCAGTATCATAACCTGAGGCTGAGAAAGGTATGCAAACATATTTCCTGAAATTTTATGCCACCCCATAAGGTAGCACACTAACTGCAATTAGTCTAAATTTTCAAATAACAATTATATTGGTCATCATTTCTGTGCACAAAGACTTGTGCATTTTGGCCCCAAAATACCAACACAGAAAACCTAAATCCTGCGTCAATATTTCAAAATGCAGTATATTTCCCCTTAACTCAGAATGACTGACTGAACTTCTTTAATATATATTAAAAAATCCTGTCAGTTCAGAGTTGAAGACCATATTTCAGAGCACAGACCTTCTACTGTAAAGCTCTATAAAGGCAGAAATATTTTCTGAATGTATGTTTACTTCTACTGGTAAACAAATGTATAAACTCATTTAAAATAATTTAAATTAAATAACACTTTAAATTATAGATAAAATAGTAAATTATAGAGAAAGCTTGGAAGTTGGCATGTATCATAAACCATCCCCTGTAGGCACTTTATATTCAGCTGCTCTGTTTTGCAAGATGAATTAATTTAATCTTATAGATTATGACTTTGAAATACATTTGCCCTTGTTCTGTTCATTTTAGATATAGCCTAAATTTCTTATGATGGGAGAATAATTAATCCTACTTTATATCCAGAGCTTCAAAACAAATAGAATCAGATGACTCTTTTTTTTTTTTTTTTCATGACTGGTAATCTTTTAATAATCTTGACGTTTCTTCATTACTAAGAAACCAACTTGTCTGCTAAATATAACCTTTCTTTGCTTTTATTACTTGAAAAGGAAAATACTTTTTTAGATCTTTCTCCAAAATTTGTCTTTACATGCTAAGGAACAAATATACTTGTCCCTTTCTAGCCCCAAACTAACTACATTTCAGTAGTGCTGTATAAATAAAAAATACATCACGTTTGAGGAAGAAATAGTCAACAACAACATAAAAAATTGCCATTACTGATCAACATTAAAAAATATGATTAATGCTGATGTCAACAATGTTAAAACAAAACAGAGTTATATTTTCTTTTTTTTTTTCCTCTTACCTTTGTTTTACTGTCAAAACAGGTAAATCCCAGAGCAAAGTCAACTGTGAAACACAGGGTATCCCCTTGCCAACTGCACATATATGTTTTAGACTGGAAAAAAAAAAGCGCATGATTTTTGAGAGAACAACTATCATCATCATTTATCTTATAAAAATAGTATTTTAAGCATTTTTCATGTGGTAAGATATTCAACTGGCAACACTGTTAGTGCTTTACATTATTACATTTTAAAATTGTCAAAAAACTCTGAATGTAGGTTAGTATCCGATCTGTCAGCTGGACATTAACTGGAGGTCTTCTATATTTCAAGTCACTCTTGCAGAAAATAAATACTGTATTCTTGGAAATCATTCCTTATAAAATGAACACAGAACAAAAAAAAAGTCAAAATAGGTTTCAAAAACCTATTTCAAAGGTTTTGAAAAACTGATTAGACTTGATTTATAATTGACTTCTGACATAATTTCCAGCAAATGTGTGGGTAAGAGTGCCTAAATGTTTAGTGATTGCAATCTAATTATGAAAAAGCTATCTATCTACTTTACCTCTCTGTCTGACTTAAACTTTTTAATTTTGCAACATTTTTTTCATTTGGAAACTCTCACTGCAACACTGTTAGTTAATGTAATTTAGTAATAAGAACTAATAAATATCACTCATTAGTTAGCACTGATACTTGCTAGACAGGTCTATATATACACCAATTATTTGATCACCTTACAGGTTAAAAAGAAAAATTCAGTTTTATTAACAAAATCCAAAAGTTCTGTTTAAACTTCTGAATAAGCTTTACAGTAAAAAGTCAATTAACCTTCTTTACACATGTTTTAAGGCTAGCTAACTTGGGTATATGATGGATTCCGAAGGCAGAAGAAAAAGCTTCTGCTGCTGATGTAATATGAAACAACTTGATGACATTCACCATTCACAGTTAATGGCAAAAAGCCCATTGCCTTCAGCGTGAGTAGAAATCAGATCCCACCTCCAGCCTTTCCTCACCTCACCTTACCAGCCATTTTAAAAATGATACCCTTGTGCTTTACGAAATCTTGGATTTTTTTTCAGCTAATTTTTTTTTTTACTTTACTCTCATTGATATTTCATAAACTGCAATGTTGCCTCACGCTTAAGACATTTGTCTACATGAAATTTTTGTATTGAGATAATTTCTTTAAATTCCAAAAATGATTTTAACATAAGAATGGCCTAGAAGAGACTGAAAACATTAATAAACTTGCTTAGGTTGAAAATTGTCCTTTTAATTGTTTTAAAAAGATTTTTAGTATAATCTAAAACTTCTGTATTTAGTAATTGCAAAGGTTCCTCATTCCACTATTAAAAATATTTATACTAAAATAAGTATTTCTGAGTTGCAGATATTATATTTTATAAAGGATTTTGAAAGGGCTGGGAATTAAATTAATTTATTAGTACAGATTAGTATTATAATCAGCTCAACAATGACAGAGATATATATTATTTCTGAATAAATTATTTTGCTCATTGATCTTCAAATATCATATTATTTGTCATTTAAAAACATTTCAGTGATTGATATTCAACTAGAATGACATTTAAATATCCCAACATTTTTTTTTCAGTAATTACAAGGTGTCATTAGGCACCAGTCATAACTTATTTTCCATTATTTTCCAATTAAAATGGTTACACTAGCTGAGCTCTGACTTAGCAAAGTAATTTTTAAAACATTAAATTAAATTCCTCCAATGAATAAGCATCTAATTGCTCAGCCACAAATGATGAATACTAAAATGAACTATTTACAAATAATTAGCCAGGCGTACTTTACAAATAGTCAATATTTGCAAATAATGAAACTGGTTTGGAAGTTATCTGCAGGCAAATACAAGAGACAAACCATATGCTGCATTTTCACTGTGATAAACATAAATATATAAGGTTTGTACTTACAAAACATTAACAGCTTTTTCTTTACAATAGAATTGGTTTGAATTTTTCTGTATAAATTTAAAAGCCTGCCTATGGCATTCGCTCAATGACTTTGAACAAGTTTCTCAGACAGCTCTGTAATAAGGACTCCCACCTCCACTCATTAACACCAGTACAGAGCACAATTCCTTTTCATTCTTGCGTTTGGAATAAGCTTCCTGTACACTCTTGGTTGTCTGCAATTGTTTACATGGAAGTTTAACATAAGAAATCTCAGCTTAACTGCCTTTTAGTGAATTTTGCAGAAAAGAAAACAGCACTGCATTTTAGCCAGCTTGAGAACTCACAGTTTAAGCCACACAGAGGAAAATAGATTATTTAAAAAATCTTCCTTACTGATTGGAAATTAGATTTTTCCAGGCTTAAGTCTAATACTAGCTGATCAAAACCCTCTTGGGGGTTGTAAGTAGAGGTAGATGAGAAGCTACAAGGTTATCAACCTTAAGATATGTATGAAAATACTTTCCCATCTGTCGTAGTTTAACCCTGCTTGGGACCAAGCTATGCAGTCTCTCACTCACTCCCGCCACCCTTCGAGAGAATGGGGGAGAGACAATATAAAAAAAAAGGCTTGAGGTTTGACATAAGGACAGGCAGAAATCCTTAAAGTTAAAATTACAGGAAAAACAGACTTGGGGAAAACTATTTATTTATTACTATTAATAAAATCAAAGCAGCATAATGAGAAAGAGAACAAAGATAACTTCCCCCTCACCTCTCCCTCTTCCCAGACTTAACTTCATTTCAAATTATCTCTACCTTCTTCCCCCACCCCAAGCAGCATGGGGGGGAATAAGGAATGTCTTCACATCTCATCTCCTCTCCACTTCTTGCAGCCGGGACAAGCAGAGTCGGGCCCAGACGGCCTCCCCCTCTCTGCCCTCACTTCTGCACTCCTTTTTTTTTTAATTATTTTCCCCTTCTTAAATACATTATCACAGAGGTGTTATCACTGCCACCAATTAGCTTGGCCCTGGCCAGTGACAGGTCTGCCCAAGTCCCAGCCAAGTCCACCGGACAAAGGGGAAACTTCTAGCAGCTTCTCACACAAGCTAGAAGCTGTCAATGTTAATTGACATAGCTCATATATGTATGAAAATTCAAAACATTAGCAAATTTGGTATAGTAACCATCTTTGGCTTGCACTGCTCCAGACAAGAACTAAAAGTTTTTCTATGTCTTATCTTCATAAATCTGAAAATTATGGGGATGTAGGCTGGGAGTTTAAGCCTGATGAGATTCTTTGGTCAAAGTATTAAAATTTAGCTCTTAAAAGGAAGGCCTCATGCCTGAACCACAACAGCTCAGAAAATTGTACTATACATTCTAAATTATTTAATATTTTTCAAGCAATGGTGAAATGATCTGTAGAACAATTATCTGTAATAAAAGACAATAACAAAACTCTTATCTGTGTATTTGTTCAAGTATCAGTATCATATACCTTTAACTCATGAAAAGATTGATAAGTTGATAGTACGACTGTCAAAATAGGGGAAGAACTGTGTTTCTGACTCATTCATAGAAGGAATCTCTTAAACCTCCTGTTCCTATTCAGAAGCATGGCACTGGTCCATCATTGACACTGGTATCTGTCCTCCCAGGCCTTGAGAGGGCTTAATAATTACAATGACTAATACATAGTCACTATCCTTCCCATAGACATAGAGATTTCCCCGAAATAATTCAGCTTTGATCTATCGTCCTCGTTTAGCAGACTGTTTCAGGATCCTGGAGCTCCTGTCCTCCCAATGGCAGGTTCCATTGGAGCTATTCTGCAGAACCAATGGATATTCCAGCTGCTTGTTTGGGAAGACTTGTGGTGGCCAGCATGACACTGTTATGCTAGCACTGCACTGTAAATGTAGACAGTACCATGCGATACTCGTATCATTTTGCACTAATTAGCATTATTGCACATACTAGTAATACCTATCTTGAGCAGTCTTGAGCACATGTACTCTGCCTCCCTTGTCCATGCCTGCACATTGGGTCCCCTTCCCCAGAGGTAGCTCATGTGAAAGAGAGCAAGTCAGTTGAGATGTTATATTCTGAGATTATCAACAAAGATTCATAGTAAAAAAATACCATTTTATATCATTTTAAAAAAATCAGGGTGGTCAGTTACCAACCTTTTCAGTTTTCCCTTTCCTAAGATTTTCTTTATTTCCTTGCTAAACAAAGTTTCTATAGAACAAATGAGATTCAGTGATGTTGCCCGTGTATGGGGCAACACAGAAAGATGACATAGTGTATATTCCTTTTAATGAAGTTCACTTTTATAACTAATGCTGTTATTCCTAATGCCTCATCAGGCTTACACTTTCAAAAATTCAGTTGATGCCTGGCTACACTGTGGTTAACTAATATCTTGCATGAAGAAAAACCTCACTTTTGCTTTAACTACAGCATTCATATGCAATATATTCATTAATTCTGGACTCAGCTATGTTCTGCTGAACAGGAATTCTAGTGTTTTTGATCAGATAAAATACAGAAATAAATACTAGTCTTCTATTCTAAATGAATACAAATTTGGCATATAAATTATTTTTCTTGTTTTCCAAAAAGCAATTGGAAAGTAAACAATACTGTTACACTTTGCTTAAACTACACATTTCCCCTGCTACTCTGTCAACAACTTTATATATATATACATACCTTTGCTCTAAGATGGGCTGTAAAGATTTATTACATTTAAGTGGGAGTATAGGCACTATTTCTCACTATACTGATGTTATAGAATTCAACACATACTTTCTAAAATTAAATTATAAAACTGACCAGACAGTAAAGCATTTGGGCAAGAACCATATCCATGCCTCTGTGTGGAAATAGTATGCCATCAATATACTAAAATCTTAATAAAACTTTGATGTTGCTTAGAACAAGTGAGTATTTCCATTAAAATTAAATAAACATTATTTTATTAATCTACTGAATAGATATTTGGAATATATTCCAAAACAAGTGGAACATATTCCAGGACAAGTCAGCCCTTTTACATGTAAAATAACACAATTGATGAGAACATATAGTTTTATCTGCTCAGCAAAAACAATACTCACTTCACATATTATAAAACAGTCATAATAATCTGGTTCTGGTCTTTTTCTTTTTTTTTTTTTTATAGTTAACTACCAATGCATAGATACAAGCCAGTAACAATAATGCATGCATTTAGCATGTTTAATTTAGTGATGACCCCAAAATTTATTAAAGTTAATGGCAAAGCTCTTCTGAGCTGTAAAAGATTTGCCTGTTGTTATTTAAGGTAAAAAAAATAATTAAAGCTTAGCCATATGCAGATCAAAATTAAACAGAACAACTAGTAATACCCTAAACTGAGCACTTTTCCCCATTAAAGGAGTTGACTTTTCAACAAAGTCCACGATCTCATGAAGACTTAAGAAAGTGAATTGTACACTGATGCGAGAGTGGAATTCTAATGGGCTCAATGTATATGAAGTGACTTGTTTATCATTCTCTATTAAACGGCAGATTAACATAATAGTTGAATTTAATTGTAAGAGTTTTCCCTAGAAATCAATTACTGGTCAACATTTCAATCATATTAAGAGAAGACTCTAGGGTTGCCAATCTGAACCAATAAAATTTTAATATCATCCAAATATCACTGGTACTTTTTTTCCTTATTGTTTCTGAGAACAAATCTCAACTCATATTACATTTAATTTTTTTTTAGTCTTTCTGTCAGTGTGGGCATCTGTGAAAAATGGAAGTTTTGTAGGACTCGTCAGAGGAACATAAGTGCCTGAAATACAGAAGGACCTAAATTATGTGCTCTTTTATTATGCATTAAAAATAAAATAATGCACAACAGCATTTAAAATACAGTGAAGGTAAAAAAAATATACAGCAGACAGTTTGGAACACAGATTCTTGCATTAAGACTTTATACAGCAGCTTTTTTTCAAGCTATTAAATCATACAGGAGTGACGTAAGATTTCTTAATGCATCCAACCAAATGTATTTACCAAAACATAGTTTGGTAAAAGCCTTCATATGGGACTAGCCAGGTCAAGAACGAGCTTTTTAGAACATTCCACTTTTAGCATAAAAAAACCTCAGAGCTGGACACGGAGATGATGATAAGAGCAATTAGAGTTGTTATGATTGTACTTAGAAATGTATCTCAGCCCACACACAGAGAGTGTACTAGGAGGCATACAAAATTAAACTCCTTAATTCTGAAGACAGCCTGCAAAATCTTCTTCAACAGTCTTTTCATGTAGAATTACTTGTGCTAAACAGAAGTGCTTTTTAAACTCTCCAAAATTCCAAAATAGTTGAATTTAAAAATGCACATACTTTGGCTTTCTCATATTCAAAAATTGTGATTATTTTAGGATAAAATATTTTACATAATATATCATTCTTTTTTTTTAAAGCAAAACTTTCACAAGACACTTATAAAGTACGCTGAAAGCTTTCTCACTCGGAATCCACATTACATATGAGAAAATGAAATGACAATGAAATCCAACATTCATCAAAAGCATGGAAATTTTTGGAAATTTCATTCAGACTTTCGAAGCTCAGGCATATTCCTGTTCCAGATAAACGTGCAAAAGGATCCATGAAATAATTTCTGTGAGAGTGACTGAATGAATACCATCTTAACTTAAAAAATGTGACGGATCCACTCATTTGGACATACCTTTAAGGAATTCATCACAATTAAAAGGTTACAGAACTGTGATAATTATAGATAGATACAATTAAAACCACTTTATTGAAACAAAACAGATCTGATTAAAAATCTTGTACATTCCTTCAAGACCTGCAGTTACTGCAATCAAAGGAATTGCATCTTAATGCCCTGAAATGACTCCTTTTTTACATAGTTGAGTGAGTATTAGTATAAAAATGTACATTTTCCTATAAAAGATGGTGCTGTAAGCTGATGATTTCAAGAAGGCATTATAGTTGTTTTTTTTTAAACATCTGTGCACATCTTTGGTTCAGCATATATGTATGCAAGAGAGACACTGGCACTAAAAGTAAGGTTTTTCAACGGACTCAAATAATGGCTCATTATACTTTCATTGAATTTCAAAGCAAGCTGCTATTGATTTCATTAGAAGTGGTGCTAGCTCATTGCTTAGTGCTTTAGAAAATAATACCTATGCTTAATATATTCGTGTTTTAAATGCTAGCTTTCTCTGGATACTGCTACACTTGAAACTTTGCCTTTAGGTCATCTATTACAATGAGCCGCACACATAAGTAAAATTCCTGCCACACAAGAGCTGTTCTAACTGAAATAAATATCTATCTGATCTAAGCTATTTATAATTTGTAGTGCTCATGACATTATAGCAGCTAAGTGCAAAAATGGTTGTCTTTGTAGAGCTGTCATTGGACAGACTGCCTTTTCAGAAAACTTCAGCATAACTGGGACTGAGCATTAGACCACAATCACAGAGAGCTACATGCTACATGCACATGAGAGTTGTAGAGCACTGGAACAGGCTGCCCAGAGAGGTGGTGGATGCCCCATCCCTGGAAACATTCAAGGCCAGGCTGGATGAGGCTCTCAGCAACCTGATCTGGTTGGAGATGTCCCTGTTCCTTGCAGGGGGGTTGGACTAGATGGCCTTTGAAGGTCCCTTCCAACTCTAATCATTCTATGATTCCATGTGGTCTGAAGCAAATGGTCCTCTGCAGGGAATTGTGTTCCTATAGCAAGACTGATAGGTCAATTAATTTCTCCTAAACCACTGTAGGTTCAGCTATTACTTCACTAGACAAGCAGATAATGCAGATATGGATGCCTATTCATGGCCATAGCATTCTCTCTGTAATATGAACATAAATCCGACAGAAGAAAGAAGACCCCTGCTACCTCCTCTGATGAACTGGCAGACTATGGCTTAAATTGGTTGTAGGAAAAGGTAGTGAGAAAAATGGAGGTAGGAGAACAAAATCAAAGGCCAGCAGCTTAGCAGTGGCCATCTTCTAGCAGTGAAATGTCAATTTAATTTTTTAGCCTTGTCTTATGTCAGGAACAGATTGTGCATCCTCATCTCTGTGCCTGAGCAACACCTTTGTGGTTTTGTAGCAACTTGTTTTTCCATAAAAAAAAGCAAGATACAACAGTGACTTAAATGTTTAACAGTTTCCTACCTGTAGATTGTCCCAAGTATATTTCCACATACCTGAGGCAAATTGTCAATAGCAATCACAGTAATCAGGCTGCGACTATTCATCTTGGTGGAACTGGTTTACTTCAGCAAAGGTTTTTTTTAAAAAAAGTTTATTATATAACATTTTTTTTTTCTTTTCTGGTGATCTATAAATTCTGGAATTTTGCAGTTGAAAAAGGATTTTAAATACAAATATCAACAAGAGTCATTACTGAATACAAAATTCAGTTCTGAATCAATGATGCTTGGACTAGGATTTTGTTTTTCTGCCTGAATCTTATAAAGGAATCAGGAGTGGAGAATAATAGGGAACAGTAACTTTTGAAAATATCAAATAAAATATCAAAATTCTAAAGTAATATTATTCTATAAATTTGAAATTCCATGAGAGCAACTTTTTGACAGCTTTAATAGCTTCATCCTTAGTCAAGTCTATAAGATTGGAAAATAATAACAAAACTAGACTCACACTTCATAGTTGTTATCTAAATCTTTGGATTTATAAATAAACATAAATGTTTTAAGAGATACATAAAAGTCTTTGTATTTACCCATTCAATATGAATAATTTATAATTATAAGAATAATTTATAGAAATACTGGTGTAGCATCATGAACATCAACACTTTATATTAATTATGTTTAAAATACAGAATATGTAAACAAGATTTTGCTCAATAGCCTTGTAAATTGGTACATTCTTTTGCTTTTTTAAAAATTACAATTGGTGCATTGCTTGATTCTCATCTGGTTGTTGAATTATTAATCATTTTTTACAAATGTATTAACAATTAATCCATACAGTTCTCAGCATCTTTCTTAGTGTTTGAGAATGGTGGGTTTTTTACATCAGTGTGAAAAAGAATTAGAATCTAATAGTATTTCTAAAGATGATCAGTTAAACTGGAATTCTAATAAGCTTTCTGTACATAATGAAAACAATCTATAACCTAATTGTGTAATTAAACCGAGTGCTTCTGGTAACAAACGGATAAGTATCTTTAATGACTCTATAAATCTAACTTAATCTAACTGCTATCTAGTAGGTCACCTGAATTTAAGGAGGATATTTGCTTTGGTTATTTGTTTGTTTCAGACTTTAGTTCTGAAATTAGCATATGATGGTGTTTCCATTCTTAAAGGGATTCCTATATATAATTTTGTTTCACATGATTTGTCATCATAACAGAATATAAAATTAAGATAGCATTGTCAACTGTATTTAATGTTTTTGCATTTTAAATATATTATTTAGAGCTTAGAAGCATTACACTGTGATCAACCAATCCTGTTTTACACATCCTCTCAGTTTACCATGAATAATTAATAGATTGAGAAGACAGAAATGACAACTACTTCTTATTCAGATTGCTTAATTTCTGCTAGATTTTGTTTATTTAGGTGTATTTTTTTTTTGCTCAGTCTCAGAGGGTGACTTAGACTACCGTTTCTCAAGCACCACTTAATTCCCAAAGATGTCTAGAAACAATGAGTATGTGTTTTGACTGTAGAATTACTGAGACACTTGAAGTTGTCTGAGCATCTCAGAAATCAGCTAGTTGGAAGAGTTAGGTTAGCTGTGATAGAAAGACGAGTGGAAACATACCTAATATCTGTCCAAAACCCAGTGGGGACACAGTCTCTAAAATCTATTCTGATTACATCTAACTTGAGCTGTAATAGGATCAATTCAAAATGCCACTGGAGAATGACTAGTAAACACCTTCTGTGTAACGTTGAAGGTAGGAGGCCCAAGAACTAAACTTTTTAGGTTGCCTGGATTGGAACATCACAAACCCCTTCCTTCAGTTTTTTCTAAATCCAAAATTTTAAATTGGACTTGTACCTTTCACGCTAAAAAAATAGTTTCAGATGGGGCTAACTTCGGACTTCCTTGCAGCTTGGCCACTATACAGTGCGAATGCAAAGAATACACATCATTGACCAGTGCACATCACTTTTCACATTCTCAGTGGCTTGTTAACACTCACCTTTAGGCATATATAAAGGAATGTTGCTAAAATATGCACTGATGTTCAGTGGCAAAAAACTGTTTAGAAGCCATTTGAACTTCTCAGTAAAGAATTTCTCCAGTTGGCTTCTAATTTTGAAATCATGAGGAGTTTACTGTTATCTCCAGTGGAATGAGAATAAAAGTCCAAATACATAAATTAATTTTAGCTCTTTCTAGAACTGCTCAAAATACAGGAGTTATTTGTCCATTTAATTTGGTGAAAATGTAGGTTTCTAAAATGTCAGTTCTTTCTTTTTGATCTCTCATCATTATAAGTGAATTTACACATCACAGAAGCAACTACGTGACTTGAAATATAAGCATTACTTTTTATGTTATAAACTAATTATCACTTATGATAGGTTAGATAGTAGCACGTATGCATACAGTCACTATATTGATATTTTACAGAACATAGTAAACTCAATGCTTTTGAAGTGTAATTATGAAAAAAATACTGATGTCCTGAATCAGCTGGAATCAGTTGGAAGCAATCCGTTAACTTCCTTATGTTTTAAGTGAGTCCTAGTGAACCCTTGCAGAACATTTTAAACAGAAAAACACAAGTAAAAGTAACAGTCCAAAACAAACAACAAGCAGTTGTAGGAATAAGGAGAATGCACAGATCATTTCTTGAGCTGCAAAAGAGGGATGAGAGGGAAGCATTATATGGATAAATTTTATAAAGAAAACTTTAGACTCATAAACATTTACTAGAAAAACAAGAAATGAAAACAAAACCCTGTCAACAGTATGGATTCTGAAAGGATTTGTAAAATAAACACTGTATGTTTCATGGAAAGCAATACAGAATCACAGAATAGTTTGGGCTGGAAGCGGCCTTAAAGACCATCTACTTCCAATCCCCCTGCCATGGACAGGGACATCGTGCATTACACCAAGTTTCTCAAAACGCCATCCAACCTAGCCTTGAACACTCCCAAGAATGGGGCATCCACAACTTCTGTGGGCAACCTGTTCCAGTGCCTCATCACCCTCACAGAAAAGAATTTCTTCCTTATATCTATTCTAAACCTACCGCGCTTCAGTTTAAAGCCATTAGCCCTTGTCCTATCACAACAGGCCCTTGTCAAAAGTCCCTCTCCAGCTTTCTTGTAGGCCCCCTTGAGGTACTGGAAGACCGCTATAAGGTCTACCTGGAACCTCCTCTTCCTCAGGCTGAACAGCCCCAATGTTCTCAGCCTGTCCTCATAAGAGAGGTTCAGCAGCCCTCTTATCATCTTTGTGGCCCTCCTCTGGACTCATCCCAACAGGTCCACATCCTTCTTATGTTGGGGGTTCCAGAGGTGGACATAGTACTCCAGGTGATGTCTCACAAGAGCTGAGTAGAGGGGGAGAATCACCTCCCTCGGGCTGCTGGCCACGCTTCTTGTGAGGCAGCCCAGGATGTTGTTGGATTTCTGGGCTGCAAGCGTACATTGCCAGCTCATGTTGAGCTTCTCATCAACCAACGTCCCCAAGTCCTTCTCCTCAGGGCTGTAGTTGTGCTTGAGGTTGCCTCGACCTATGTGCAGGACCTTGCACTTAGCCTTGTTGAACTTCATGAGGTTTGCATGGGCACGTGTCCAGTTTGTCAAGATCCCTCTAGATGGCATCCCTCCCCTCCAAAGTGTCGACCACTTCATCTTTTTTCAGATGAAAACATTATGAATGAGTTAGAAATGAATTAAAACTGATGAACTAGCAAAATCTATGACAAGATATTACAAGGAAATTTAAAAAGATTAATAGAAGAGAAGTTGTCAAAGAGTAACCAGGATCAGCCACTTAATCAGAGATAGTCCATCAAGCAAAAAGAGAAAGAGAAACAAAGCTGAGGAAAGGATATTGTGTAAACCACCTCTTCAAAATAATTATGTGATTTGTTTTGTTTTGTTTTGTTTTAATAATCAATAATATGGTTGTTTTATGTTTTATGTTTTCAAGCATTTCATATAGATCATCCTGAAGAACATAAAGTCTATAGAGGGAAATGTTAAAGTTGGGAACAGGAAGGTGATGAACTAAGGACGCTGTAAGATGTGCTACTCTCATGCATGTCATCTTTTGTAAGTGTGGAATACTGCTTATGCTCACAGATGAAAACAGAGATTGGCTGGACTGCTGGACAAATCAGTATTGAAAAGGAATTCATTGTTTCTTACAAAACAGAAAACTTATTGATTAATTGCATTTGTTTTAACTATTGTTTCTTTTTAAAGGGATTTTAATCATGGTCTTTCAGCAGCACAGTATTTGTAGAAGGAAAATTGAAATGAGAATCCTACAGAAACAAAGCTCCAGGTTTGCATGCACAATTATTCCCAATAATTATTTTTGCATTTATCCAGGAACAGACACAATCAACAAGCAATTCTGAGCCACAATGAGCCATTCTGGCTTACATGTTTTACATCAAGTATCTCACTACAGAGAATGTTTTGCTGTTAACTCTTCGGAAAATAAGTAAATGTTAAAACTGCATGCAAAAAGATAAAACATCCACAGAAGCAGACACATGTTGACTGAAATACAAAGAAGGGAAAACACAGGATAATTGCATCACACACTTATGTTCATTATAAACTGGTTTTGGATTTCCAATAGTGTTCACATGACATAGATAAGTAAAATATTATTACAATACTTGTGATTTTTTTTTGTTTTGTTATTTTAATGTATATTCCTTACAGGAGGAATTTGTATCATTCCAGGAACATGAATTTTACTGCTAACATTTCTCTTAGCACAATACATTCATATCCTTGTCCTCAACAATTCTATATTATATTTTTATTTCCATGGTTTATTTGTCTATCAAGATGAGTCATTGAGTTACAGAACAAAACAGAAAGAAGTACTTACCTTTAAGCACAGAAAATAACAATGCAGCAAAACTTCTTGATTATTCTGTTATGACTGAGTGGAGTCCAACTTCTGACCTATTTTAATTTTTGCAGTGATGCATATTAAACAACTTTTTCTTTTGACCAATAAAAGTAAATGGTTTCATGAAAATAAGTTATTAATCTATATGATGATTCGAAAAAGCTTGCAGCATCTGCACCACAGCTGGAAACATGAAGGGAAAACTTTTGTTTGTGTTTAAAAGTTGCTAGATAAATGAGGACAGTATGTAACCATGTCTCCTCACTACACACCAACTGCAGGTATTTTTAGAGACACTGCAGACTTTGCCACTGCATGGGTTTTTTTTTTTTCAGTCTCCTGAATACTATTCCATCTTGTGAAGTAGATTTCTCCGTCTTTTGCCATCCATGTAACAAGTACAAAGTTTCCAGATGCCAAAACAGTTAGTCCAACTTTTTTTTTACAGCTGACAGTGAAATGTAGTACTGTTACTCTTTCCTCCATCCACTACCAAAAGCTATTGCAATATCCTTCTCTATTCTCCTGTTAAACAAGACTGAAGACCCCGAAGATCCAAATCATAGAATCATAGAATCATAGAATGGTTAGAGTTGGAAGGGACCTTCAAAGGTCATCTAGTCCAACCCCCCTGCAAGGGGCAGGGACATCCCCAACTAGATCAGGTTGCTCAGAGCCTCATCCAGCCTGCCCTTGAACGTTTCCAGGGATGGGGCCTCCACCACCTCTCTGGGCAACCTGTTCCAGTGTTCTATAACTCGCGTCGTAAAAAATTTTTTCCTAATTTCCAATCTAAATTTACCGCCCTCTATTTTAAAACCATTACCTCTCGTCCTATTGCAACAGGCCCTACTAAACAGCCTCTCCCCATCTTTCTTGTAGGCCCCCTTGAGGTACTGGAAGACCGCTATCAGGTCTCCCCAGAGCCTCCTCTTCTCCAGGCTGAACAGCCCCAACTCTCTCAGCCTGTCCTCATAAGAGAGGTGCTCCAGCCCTTTTATCATTTTCATGGCCCTCCTCTGGACCTTCTCCAACTGGTCCATGTCCTTCTTGTGTTGGGGGCTCCAGAACTGGACACAGTACTCCAGGTGGGGTCTCACCAAGGCAGAGTAGAGGGGGAGAATCACCTCCCTCGACCTGCTGGCCACGCTTCTCTTGATGCAGCCCAGGATGCAGTTGGCCGCCTGGGCCGCAAGGGCACATTGCCTGCTCATGTTAAGCTTCTCATCCACCAGCACTCCCAAATCCTTCTCCTCAGGGCTGCTCTCAATCCATTCCCCGCCCAGCCTGTATTTGTGCCTGGGATTGCCATGACCCAGGTGCAGGACCTTGCACTTGGCCTGGTTGAACTTCATGAGGTTGGCATGGGCCCACCTCTCCAGCCTGTCAAGGTCCCTCTGGATGGCATCCCTCCCTTCCAGCGTGTCAACGGCACCACACAACTTGGTGTCGTCGGCGAACTTGCTGAGGGTGCACTCTATCCCACTGTCCATGTCGCCGACAAAGATGTTGAACAGGGCCGGGCCCAGCACGGACCCCTGAGGGACGCCACTCGTGACCGGTCTCCACATGGACATTGAGCCGTTGACCACCACTCTCTGAGTGTGGCCATCCAGCCAACTCCTTATCCACCAAGTGGTCCGTCCATCAAACCCATGTCTCTCTAGTTTAGAGAGAAGGATGTCATGCTGGACAGTGTCAAAAGCTTTGCACAAGTCCAGGTAGATGATGTCAGTTGCTCGTCCCTTGTCCACCGATGCAGTCACCCCGTCATAGAAGGCCACCAAATTGGTCAGGCACGATCTGCCCTTGGTGAAGCCATGTTGGCTGTCACCAACCACCTCCTTGCTCTCCATGTGCCTTAGCATGGTTTCCAGGAGAATCTGCTCCATGACCTTGCCAGGCACAGAGGTGAGGCTGACCGGCCTGTAGTTACCGGGGTCTTCCTTATTCCCCTTTTTAAAAATTGGGGTTATGTTCCCTCTCTTCCAGTCATTGGGGACCTCACCAGACTGCCAAATCATCCTATTGAGATGTTTCTGCATTAATTTAACAATCATATTGAAGACTCAGATGAGTCAAGATAATTCTCCTTGAATATAGTAGTTTGAGGAGAGGGAAGAATACTGAGAAAGTAACTTTAAATGGGTAATGTTGAAAAAAAAGGAATAAAATCCCACAGTACTGACAAGAGTACCCTGAAGGGTCAAAGAATTAGTAAGAGATCTGGAAAACATGCTAGTCTTTTATTTTTGAAGACTGTCTACTCTGTAAAAAACTTAAAAAAAAATAAAAAGAAAAATTACTTCATCTGAGCATCATTAATTGGTCTTGTACTGACCAGGATCTTCCAGGTGAGACAGAGAGGCTTGCTGGGATTTGTAGGAGATGTCTGAACTTGTAATTATGATTGAGAAGACTTCAATGCCTACCTTCCTCCATTGCAATGCTGACTTTTATTATCAACCTCATGGAAATACTTTTTAACAGCACTTTTTCTGCCTTTCAACTGCCTTCCTGCCTTACTTCTATTTCAATTTGATTGCCTCCATCTGTCCAAATTATGCCATCAGCAACTAAAATATTTTTTTTTCTAGGAAGCAAACATAGATATTTCTAGCACATGGATTTAACGTGCTTTCTTGCTTTCATTGTTTGTAAATAGACTTATTTCATTAGGGCCACTAAATTTCACAGTTTCTTGGTTGAATCCTTTTTGTAAGGATTTGCAGCTTGAAATACGGCTTTAAGATAGCTGAAAGACGAAAGACATTGTGAGGAGGAGTTCTTCCTGCTTTATTGCATTCTTTCTGTCATTTAACACTGCTATCATTTTCAGAGGAAATGTACAAAAATATCACACAACGTGGGCAGATAAAATTCAAAAGCACATTTGAACATACCATTGTACCTTAGCATTTCTTTTCATAAACTGTGTAAGAACAGAATCTTCTCAGAAATACAATTCTTCTTTAAGAAACACCACACACAAAGAACGCGTACAGGATAAGGTTAACAAAAACTCTGTCAAAGACCACATCCTAACAACCCTCAACAGTAATCAGAACCAAGGCGTGCTTAAATAAGAATGGCTGAAATGACACAATGCAACCTAACGTCCAGCATGAATCTTGCCCAATCACTTATAAATAAAAATTAATTTCCCACTGCAATTATGGTCCTTCTCCAAAAGAAAGAACTTTTATGGACAATCCAACCTACTGGTGATAACCTTCAATTTTCTGGATACTGAAATGCCAGTTCTTTTTTATGTCTTGAAATAATCTATGTAATGTTAAGTTGCATCTCATTCATGCTGCTCTTGATAACCTTCTGAAAAGAAGGGCGATCAAAGCAGCATTTATATTTTGAAGGAAGAAAGAAAATAGTGAAGTTAAAAGTTTTTCACTGCTGGAGAGTGACCGTAGCACTTTGCATTCTACTGACATAGTGGTTTACAACAAACTTGAATGTATGCAACTAAGTGAGAGAAAAATAAGATATGGGAATACATATATGGAGACTTAAACACTGTAATCAGGATTTTAATTGAATGCCTCTCCTGGAGGCTTCAGATAGCTTAAACCACAGCCGGAAGAAATCTTAATGTCTTTTCTGTGACATGTGTCCAGAAGATTGTTGGACTCAAATGACAAAAGATCATTCCACAAGCAAAGAATCATTCCTTAAGATTGTTAAGATGTAAAAGAACAACAAGTTTTGAGATTTAACTACTTTGAGATTTATTACTTCAGAAATCCAATCAGATACAGAACCAGCTAATCTCCACCCTTGTTATATTTAACTTTAATTATATATCATCTGCTTTTTATACAGATATTAAATAGGATAACTGAATGGTTAGTCAAACAGTTGTATCAAAATTTCTTGAAGAGTTCATGTGAGAAAATACTTAATGCACACTCAGTATGCATTATTAATCCCTCCGTGATGCCTAGCATTTTTTCAGGAGCAACTAATTATTTTCTGAAGAACTGCATTCCTTCTCAGAAGTGCAGAAGCAACAGCATGACCATTACACAATCTTTTTTGTTACCCCATCAGTCCAAAGACAGAATTGGAAGGGTTCTAAGATAGTGTCTGCAAACTAGTAGGAATGCCAGAGATTGGGAAATTTAGAAGACCTGATTCAACATCTGTGCTAGGACTCCTCCTCTTTGCAAGCTGTGCTAATGCAATGCTGTGATCCAGTGCACTTGCTATTGTAAACATCTCTGGGAGGTCCTTGCAAACCCAAACACACCAGATGAAGCTTGCATTTGTGCTAAACTGTCTAAATATGTTTTTACTTGGAGAAGGCCTATACTCTTAATCCATACATTGCCATACCACTGGTCCAGTTCACTTCGGAGTATGGATCTAGATGTTCAGCAAATAATTTGTATATATAACAGCATAGAGGTGCTTTAAGCTGTAACTTAAATCAAAATCAATATAACTTCTCTGTCTTCACACCACAAAATATCTCCTTTAGAATAAAGTATCTCCTTTAGGAAAAGCACAATTATTCTCTGGACTCCACTCATGGATTCTAATGGGAACTTAGTCACGACAATGCTAGTAGACACCCACATTTAGATAACTATACCAGCAGTTTTGATCTTAAATTTAAAACCACCTAATAAGAAGTGCGCTCTCAGATCTAAGAAAATAATTGACTTGAGAGAATTTTATTAGTGTCACCATTAGAAAGTGACAATCTGTTTAATTTTGAGAATTTAAGACCACGACAAACTTTCATCTCACTTTTATGCTGAGTCTTCAAACTCTTCCAATGTTAACAAGGACAACCCCAATTTACAATTAACAGTGTAAGAGTAAAATATCTCTTCTTTGAAAACAGAGCCATTATGTAAAACATAACAAATTTACCTTATGTGACTGGAAAATAAGCTTTCTGGAAGAAAATATTCAAGGTGGACTAAAGAATCTCCAAATAAATTGTTTTCCAGTGGTAAAATGTATTCACTTCCAGTTTGTTATAATCAAGGTCAACTTCCAAGTTTCAAATTGTCATAACATGCTCATAGACTGTTATTACATAGTCACTGACATACCAATATTGATGTGAATGATTAAGCTTTCAGAAACCTTCAGTGTATTAAAGTGTACTCAGATCCTTAGTCACGGAGCACATCAATCTGATGCATTTATTAAACATAGACTTTATCTAAAAATTTGATACAGTTATGTTACTGATGAAATGGCTCCAGGATTTAAATTATTCACTACTTACCCCTGTTCTTTGGACTTCCAAGAAGATCGCTCTTTGAAATGATTTCTCCCACACTGCCAACTCGCTGCCCATCTCTACATTGAAATAATGACTCTTGCCATGTCCAACCATAACACTGAAACAATATGGCCTCTGGTCCTCAAGATCAAAGTCCTGATGAATACCTAAATACAAGTTTGCTTGTAGCCAGCAATCATCAGCAAGCCAGAGCTGAAAGACATGTTTCAGTATGTGATTCTTCATCTAGCAAAAACAAACAGTTAAAGCAACATTGTCTTCTGTAAGTCATGGGTACTTGGATATGTGATGTCATTATGTTAATAATTACCTTGAGAATTAAGTAATAATTTCAAAGACAACTTCTTTCTTTGCCTATTATATTATTCACTTCACTCTGTATCATGTAATCTGAGCTACCTCTATAATTTCAAAATAATCTGAAAGCTACCTAAGCAACACATATATAATTTAAAAGGAGTTTGTAGCAATATGTTGTTTACAGTGAAAAGGAAGGAAAACCCTGAATTGTTTGAATACAATTAAAGTGTTGTGTACCAGCTTTACAGGGGAATACAATTACTGTGTTCTAACTGGGTTTCAATATGCTAAACACCAAGGAACGCAGTAATTTGGTGGATGCCCTATCCCTGGAAACATTCAAGGCCAGGTTGGTTGAGGCTCTGAGCAACCTGATGTAGTTGAAGATGTCCCTGCTTCTTGCAGGGAGATTGTACTAGATGACCTTTGAAGGTTCCTTCAAACTCAAATTATTCTATGATTCTATGAACTTATCAAGCACCGAAGGGCTAATTCTGGAAATGACAATGTGACCTTTCAAATGTCACCTAATAGCTGCCAGTGCTGCTCTACAACTACAAGAGGAGTGAAGTGAGATCCTTCCATCACCTTCAAGATGAAGAAGAGAAACTTCACAGTAGTCTTTCATAAAAAAAAAATCCCTGTAACAGAAAGTTTTGTAAATGAAAACAAATTATTACACAAAACTCCTCTGATATTTCAAGACTTCATTGATTAACATAAATATAGAGAAAGAGAAAACTAAATAAAAAAGCTACTGCTTATACATTTCATTACTTTTACTGACTGAATTTCCAAATTATGTATTTTTTAAAAATTTCTATTATTTAGGGCCTTTTCCTAACTCAATTTCTATATGGTGACATGGGTTGAAAGAACAAAAAAAAATGTTATTTCTTACTTTCTAAAGTTGTCTGCAAACAGAATTTTCTTTCTCTTGCACTCCAGGTGAGGTTTAGGAGACTTAAATCTAGTCAGGTAGATCTGAGGTAAAAGCAGTCATGTTTGACTGGACTTATGTGGCTTTGAAAAGACCAGAATGCAGCTTTGCGGTGGTACACAAGTCCTAGATTTTGTAGTCAAGATAAGCCTCACGAAGATTTAGAATTTATTTTTGCAGAACTTCTAATAGTCTGTCATAGCCTATTGAGGCTATAGCTGGAAACTCCATGCACATGGAAACAAACAAACAACTGGAATTTGAGCATCCAAATGTTAGGTAAAATATTTCGATACAAAATAAATAAATGCTTAAATGTTCAGGGTCTTTTGTTCCTCCTACTCTAGATGCACTCACAACCGCCCTTGCAGGACAGCAGTGAAGATCCACTTTTTAGTAATGAAAAGTAGAGAAAACAAACGCTTTGTTAGCACACCCCTCCTCTGTGTACTGCTCTCCTACTCACAAATAGGATCAAAATACTCAGATGGAAACTGATGGTGAACTACTGAATAATATAAATCTGTCAAATGTAACCTTGTGCAATTTACTCAAGTCTATTAAGCTAAGGACTTTTTGTGGGGCACCTCTGAAATAGTACATAATGCCACCAGGGCACATAGCACTTTGCTGTCAGAAATGGCCCTGCAGCAACTTGAGGAGAGAACAGTCTTGAGGAAGTTCAAGGTTATTTTATGATGCTCCTTTGGAGAGGTGAAAAGGAACGTGAACAAAATACCTGTGTATCATCTGGTATTCAGCAGCCACAGAGTAACAGGTATTAAACCTACATCTGCTTCAAGACTCAATACTGCTCATCCTGGCTCATAGACTACTATATTAATATTTTTTACTTTGCATGTGAAAATGTGAAGATACTAGGGAAAAAATAAAGTAAAATGTTTTTAAGACATGTAGCTTTAAAAAATGCAGCTAATATTCTCACCCCTGGAAACAGAAGTTTTCAGTTACAGTTCCAGTAAATACGGATTATGAGGCAAGGCACAGGAAGAAACACATGAGATAAAAGAGAGGATGTTTTCAGTTATGTGTTTGTTACCACTAAATGTCCATGAATATGCAAGTATGTGATATACAGATTAATTTAAATTCATATACTTGCATATGCATGTTTGTATATGAAAGTATGTATTTCTATGTATGTATGTATGTATACACACACATCTAAAACAGAGCAAACATTTTGTTTTAAAATGCCTTTTCCATATTGGATTCTTATTTTCCATGTTTAATTCTTGTGTCATAATGAACATATACAAGAAGCTTACGAATAGATGAGTAACAAGTGCACCTTGCCTTAAAATCCATCTTTCGTGACGACACAACAGCACTCTCCACCACAGCTTTACACTAGTTCTAACCAGCTTCTGAAAATCCTTAAGAACATCTTCCCCAAACAGCAGCTTTTACAAAACAAATTTCATCTTTCAGTCTGCCATGTAAAAACTTGAATCTTTTAAGATTTTTTTTTCTCTTTTTGGATTTGCTCAGTTTGCCTCATTGTCATTTATACCAAAGAATCAACAGAAAAGAGGTTAAAGTGTTGAATTTGAGCTTTTGCACTTTAGCTAATATATTCATGAAGACTGGCAATTAAGCATTCATTTCATAAAATGTCAAGAACATTAAAGAGATTAATTTTGGGTAGTTTATTTCCCACTTCTTCTTCTAGATGAAAAAGTATAACAGAATTTGCTTTAAGGATCGTTTGTCCTTGAAATCACCAGAATATTCAAGGAAGGACTGAGTTTCAAATCAGTAGTAACATTTCAAGGAGAAAAAAAAAACAAAGCCCAAACCATAGCAAAAACTTTTCAAAAGTCATAATTAATATATATTTCATTGCTGCCTGACTTATTTACCAGGAGAAAATACATGTTAAAAAAGATTAAGGAGACAGAACAAATAAGCTGAGACAGAGCCTCTACTGTTTGCTGCTCTCTCAGCGATGGGCAGGACCTTAAATTGCCCATGCGTACCCAGCTGGAGACATAGTCACACTGAAATAACGCTATGCCCACAAGATGTGGGTTCCTGCAGCCTGTGCTCCAGAGCTGAGCTCAAGTCCCAAACTCCAGAATTACCACACTTACAACAGAGAAAAAACAGGCAGTGATGGGCTGCAAACCTGACAGCTCAACAGGACTGACACATCTGTAAAACACAGACCTCAGCTTATGTTAGAGAGCTATTTTTTTCTAAATTTCTCTCAAGTTCTGTGTGCTCCTTGCTCAGTTGGTTGTAACTTCATCATGTTTTTATCTCCCTTTTTTTTTTTTTAATCACAATCAGCAAAAAAAAAAGGTGTAGGAAACATGCCCATATTGTTGAAAGTCAGTTTGGAAAAAGTAGTTTGAACAGTCAAGACACGGGAACTCCCTGCAACTTTGTTCCTGGAAGAATTCGGTCATTTAGCGCTACAGAGAACTCCCCTTTATGCTGAAAATGGCAGTAAAGAGGAATGGAATGTTAATGTCCAGGCTATGATTTTTTTTCTTTTTTTTTTTACTTTTCCTTTGGTAAATTGTCATAAATAACTGTGTTGCATCAGAAAATACATCCAGAAGTAGCACTCCCTTAAGCAGTTCTCCTTCGGTGCAATGTTAAGTCAGGAGCAGTAGAGGTACAAAGCAACAACCTTCCTTCTCCACAATGAGGTACATGGTCAAAGGAGGAACAGCAGAGAGGACAGCAGCTACTGAGAACAAAGCTAATTCAGAATTTTTCAGTGAAACAGTATTTTATCTGAAAAGACTGATCTTTTGTTTTTTCTTTTTCCTGATAATATGTTTGGTTTTATTCTCTTAGGAAAGCAGGCTCTCATCTAGCCTTACCTCATCTGCAAAGCAGTTTTTTTATTAGCTGGTAGAGAACTAAATTAATCCATCTGATAAGAAAATACCTTTTGTAAGTCAATTATTTAAACCGACTGCTAAGGTTGTGCCCAAAATCCTTGCTTGGGACAAGCTAAACAGAAAATATGAAGCTGTCTGTAGGAAGTGGAAAAAAAATGAATTCTGTGGTACACAAATGCACCATATTTCCTTTGTAAGGTAAAATCTACTAAAAAACTTGCAAAATATACATGACCTAAAATGGACAAAATTTTATACTTCTAATTACAGAAATTAAATAAAAGTATCTTGATATAGATAAGGAATTACAGCAAGAGCATTCTTCACATTCACCTAAACATTTGAGCCACTAAGAAAAATGCAACATCCAGCTTCATTATGCTTAGCTGTGTGTCTCACCTGTACATCATACAACCAGCTCTAATACTGAAAAATCTCTCTCTTCAGTATGGAAGCATTTTAGTAACTTACTCACTTGGAGCTTCATTCATTTTCCATATTCTCTTACACTTACCTAGCTAGTGCACTAGCCATTACATAGGTTTTTAAAACAACAGATAAACTATTTAAATGTTAGCTATTTCTAGTTAAGATTAACTTGAGCTTATCATTAACAAGAAAAGACAAGTGTTCTTTACTAAATAATAGCATTGTAATTGTTAGGAAACCTACCTTGTGAATTTTAAATAGAACCTCACAGAGGTTATAGATTTTTTCAGCTCGTACCCAGTCTAGTGTGCTTACCTATAATATCAAAAGAAAATATTAACAATACATTCTTTGTTCTAAAATCATGTACAGATGAAAAAAATTAAAAATATTCTACTGGATGCTCTAAATATAGGCACATTACTACATTTAATACCTAGCATTTAGAGAAAATGCAAATAGCATTAAATTTTTACAGAAACAGCATCTACAGGAGTCTTGCTATTAAAAAGTAATAAATAATTTCATTGATTTTTTTCCCCTTTATTGCTACAGTATGACAGAAACCTCTTGGTAATCTCTGTGGTGAGTTACATAAGCATATTTATTTTCCAATATGCTAATACAGAGAACCCAGACTCTCAAACCCAGAGACATTCAACTTCATCTCTCAATTTAAAAAAAAAAAAATCTTACAATTAACAGACCAAGATGTGTTCTTAAATTCAAATTTGAGTTTACATACACTAGGGCACCAGTATCTTAATATTTCTATTAAAAATTGAAAAGAACTATGTGACTGCAATATTTGAAATGAAGAATGTCATTGATGTGCTTAATGATAAATATGAAAAAAATTAATTTCTGTTTTCTTTTGATTTCAGTACTTTATCCTGTTGACATGATATGCTGTTAAAACTTGTCAGTTAGAAGGATATTTGAAGTTTTTCCCTAAATTCTAGTTCATGATATAATGTGGTAATCTGTTTTCTTTTACAAACAGTACCTAGCCTATGTTGTTCAAGAAAAAAAAAAAGAAGAATCTATACATAGGAAAAATACAAGGGGAATGCACATTATTTTGATTATATATTTTAGAGTAAAATCCTAGCTCTCAGTGAATGCACAGGAATGGCTGTATAGATATATGAACAATTTGACTAAATTATAACTCTGAGGTTTTTAGCACACAGAGATAAGTGCTTTGGTGAATCTAATAGTAACTTGGATGTTTTAAAATACTAGGGCAGATGTAGATTTGTCCTGTTCCCATCGTCCTTCCAAAAGGAAAAAAAGCAGAAAAAATAAATTAAATTATTCATGTAAAGCAAAATTTGGCTGCAAAATATCCGGCTTCCGTGGGTGAAACTTAACTAGGAAAAAATTATGAAATTCTATAAGAGATTTTTTAATCTATATTTGCAGTAGCACATAGTTCACCTATAATAATTAATCTTGTTCCTGATGTTTTGCTTGAAGATCAACATGATTTTTAAAATCTATTTTTAAGTTTCGTTTCCTGATCTTCATAAATTGTAAACCATTCAGCAAAATGGTAATAAAATTATGAGAATCCAAACACTTAGGAGCAGACTGATGATGTGACTTCTACTGGTTATTAAATGTTATTTCACATAGTCCTGTTGGAGGAATAATGTGAACTTGGTGTTAGTTTCTTTCTAATCTTACATGTTCTTACGTCCACTCCAATTGCAACCAGTGAACATTAATATCGAGTAGACCTCACAGCTATGTGTTTCAAAGCAGTGTTTCAGAATTTACCTGATTTCTTTCTTCCTAGTGTTGAAAGCATCCCACCTAAACTTAGATACTAGAAGTATCTAATCTTAATAACCTAATCTAATTCTTATCAATCTAATCTTAATTTCAATATATTGGGAAAGAAGGAAAAAAAAAAAAGAAAAGGCAGTGCTTTCTCCCACTTTCTCTAACTTGAGATTAGATCTTTCACTTTCAGATGACTAAATTTAACTGAGATTAATTACCTATTCTGCAAATAGGACTGAAGACCTCTAGAAGAGAAAGTTCTATCACGACATCTTTCAGGATATAAAGGCACTTATATTCTAGGGTTCTCCATTTGACAGTTTTTATATTTTAACAATCAGATGACAAACATCACTTGAATACAGTGCAGGCAGTAGAATATGTAAAAGCATGCTATATACTTTCTATTTTATTATAAGCAACTTCTCATCATAAATTAAAGCTTCAAAAGTTACATACAACTACCTTTAAAAGTACTTAAAATGTAAAAAAAAAAAGCACCTTTAGACACTACTCTAGAGCTCTAGAGGAATTTTGTAAAATTTAAATTTAATATTAGTTGTTATAGAAAACTAATTTAAAATAATTTTAGACATGATACTTGTCCTCCCATCTCTTCATAAAAAGTAGCAATTTTTAGAGCCTTACATTTCTAATTTTTAAATTTGTTACTCTTTCCCTTCTAGTAAGGTCCATTTAATATTTTATTTGAGTTTTGCTTTATAATTATTGTTAAGAGTAAGCAATAACACAAGTTTAGAGTCAACCAAAACTGAGGAATTATAAAGCAAATTCATAAAGAAATATTATACACTTAAACATGTTCCATAGAGCAAGTACCACAGGTGTTTGCTTAATCCTTTTTTACACAAAAATATTTTTTTACTTCGATGGCTGTTTAGAAAATAATTAAATAATAAATAAATAAAAAAATAATACATAAATAATAAATAGATAATAAATAAATTAAATAATACAGGTTTTGGCCCATTACTGTTGATCGTCAAAAGGGATCTTCATGCTTCTTGCAAAATAACGTGTACAGACTAGAATGGTGGCTAGTTCATTATTTGGTCTTGAATTTCTCAAAGGCAAAGATTCTTTTCAATCTCAGTTAAAAGCAGGAGAATCCTTCATTCCTATTACTGGCCAGACAAGATACAAAAGCGTAAACACCAGCTGAATCTGCTGTTTATGAAACTGAATTTAGTGACACTGGCTATAACATAAAAGCTGTTGAGACATGACTGAACCTTCATTTGTTCAAATAATTTGTTTTGATTCCTGAAGATTAATTTAAACTGTTTGGATTCTTTGCTGCTATTAATGATGCTACCATGGACAATGGCGGCACTGCTGTGCCATTAAATTCACTCTGAATACATCAGCCTTCTCCCCATTGTCCTGTGCATCTCTTTCATTCTTTGACTCCCTGCAACCTCTTATGACTTTTTCAGTAGAGATAGCTAGTGATGATGATAACTGTTGGCATCTATATAAGCCAAGATTTTATTTTACTGTGTATGTCAGAGAAAGGCTACCATACTTAAAATCAAGAGTGAAACAGTCTGAATATCAAAGTGTGCAAGGTCATCAGGAGAACACAAATGACATGTTGAGAGGGATTTTAAGGAGGGGAAACAAACACACTACAAAGAGACATTTAATATTATTTACAGTTTTCTCAGAATGATCATTGCTTTTAAAAAATCACAAATGATCATACACTTCTAGTCAATGAGAAAAGCTGGAAAGAATCAGAAAACTTTACAAAAAGTGCAAGATCCTCAATTTCCTTTAAAGGATGCTTCCATTTATTGCAGGCTTACCCAACATCACACATTTAACAACTGGGTAATGATAGGTAACTAAGATAAATGAGATATTGAAAAATATTCCGGAGGTAATAAAGTTTTTCTCATTATTTCCCCTTGGATTTTTTCCTAAAGGTACTCTATACATTACAATTTCTTGGTTTTATTTTAGCATGACAAGATAACTATTTTTCAGTAAAGCATTTGGCAAAATATTTCAAAAAAGTATGTCCAGAATGGGTCACTTAATGAGACATACTTATGAGACATACCTTCATTCACATTTAGTTCTGACAAAGTGTCAAAAATAACGTCAAAATACATGAAAGTACAAAATAGCGTTCACTGAGATTCCACTTTAATTCTTGTTTAATACATGAATGTATGACCAACAGTAGCTGAATGCTAGTATTATTATTGGAAGACCAACTCCTTAACTAACTCAATGTATTATGTGGTATATTGAATACTTGGTTTCATGTATATTTGGTTATATTAATTCCTTCTGAAAGATTGTAAAATAACACATTTGTAAACTCACATACAACACTGAGCTGATAGATAATAAACATGAATAAAGATAGAAGAATGAGAACCTCAAGTTACAATTTTAAGTTCATAATGAGGGAGTGAATTAAGTAAGTAGAGTTACAAAAGCGCTAAGTGTTGCAGAAGTACTTTTTAGTTCAGCATGAGTTTCTATAAGTTCGTTGTGTTTTAAGAAAAGACATTACAGTGGATTTCTGAAAATAAATAAACTAATAAAATCTAGTTTTACTTAGACCAAGGAATCTCAGCATCAGTTCAGGCTCATATTTCAAATATACTTAGCTTTAAATGAGTGCGTTAATCATTGATTTTTCTTTAAAAAGTTATGACTTAAAAAAGAGAGAAAACAAAAACGTTAAATTCATTCTGACAGATATATGTAGTAAATGACAAACAAAAAAAGTTACTCCCCATAAGAGAATTCTGCAATTATAAAATAGACATAAGAGACTTTCATGCCTATTCAGAGATCAGCACTAAAGGATTGACTAGACATGAGAAATAAGTGTGGGGTTCACGTAAAAGAGAATCACACTTCAAAATTCATTAAAGTCAAAGGAAACAGATCATACTCTCTAGATTTCTATGAACACTGAATCTGCTTCTAGAAATCTCCAGTGTCCCCCAAAATATAAAAAAAATGAATATATTTAAAGAATAAAACTTAAGAAAAAAACCATCAAAGTGGTTATTACTGGAATACAGAGAATGCTGCACGATCTGACAATTAAGCAGAAGCATCCAACCCATCTAGACATACTAAAAGGTCTAGTCTAGGCAAAAGATGAAATACTTTTAGGTCAGTAGTAATTTATTTCAGTGGCCTCTTCACTCTTCAATGGAAAAAATGAGCCAAGTATAATTAAAAAAAATCATTAAAAGATATTAAGAAGGAAAAAAAAATTAAGAAATGTTCTTGAGATGAACTACAATATAGCAGTAGAAGAAGCCTAAAGACATCCAAAATAACTCCAACTTGATGGTACAAAACACACACTAAAGAATAGTCAGATCCCAGGAAATACAGAAACAAAAATACTTGTGTGTACAGTTAGAAGGTTCACCAAAAGTATTCACAGGCAAGTCCATGCCCTCCAACTCATTGCCACCTCTTTCCTAATATGTTACATTGACATTATGTATAATGTAAATTACAAATGCAAGTATTTAGAACTCACCAGTACTCGCTAACATTCAAGCACTGCTCCTGTGCTAATTCTATTATGCAAGCTTTTCTTCTCTGTAATATTTTTCAAAGGTAGAACTATTTCTGTAACCTTCATATTATTCTTGTATGTATTCCTTTTCTTAAAACTGCAAGTAGCATATGCAGTGATTGCCTAGGTGCCTTCACCTAAACCACTTCAGCGCTATTTATTTAATTATGTTGAAAGAGAGTTTTGTAATTAAAGAGAAGATAACATCTCCAAAGATATAGCTACTTGAAGATTTGAATTTAAAAACTATATTGAACTACGAGGAAGACATAGAAAATCAAACAGTACAAACCTCCCCTACATACAGCACATCTTTCATAAAATCAAAACATTTTATTTTCTGGAAATTTGCAATGACATAAAAAATAGTTTGCTTTTGAACGACAGTTTTGAATAATGTCTCTCCAGTTTCTTTTAGGATATGAATTCAGAACCTTTTCAAGATCTGAAAATTGACAGAAATTTATTGGATGCTTTTAGAATCTAATAAAATACTGCTTGTATATTAACATTGTCACAATAATAATGCAACGGTGTTTTTCACATGTGCATTTTCAGAAATGTGCCACAATTCTAATGTAGTAATCTGTAAATGAAATCTGTAATTTCTTAAATACAGTCAGATAAGCTACTTCAGGAATGCAGAAAGACCATTCTCTGTTCATCACAACATTCTTCATATTTACTTCTATGGTGAAGCTTCTACATTTTTGGAAACACTATCTGAGATATTTTTGAAGTGGAGTATAAATAAAATATTACTTGCCATCATATTTTTTTCATATTATAATACCCACATTTTTTTCCACAATTTGCTTTATTTTTGCCCATTGATAGCTATATTTTCCATTCTTATGAAAGTTAGCAGCTGTATTTACATTCATATCTTCTTTTACACACAATGAAATAGAAAAAGAGTAGAAATTGTACCAGATCCTTTTACAAGGAGCTGTAAAGTTATGGATCAGGCCATTACAACTAAAGATAACTGAATGACTTGTAGGTCATCTACTCTGAACAGACTACATTCATACACTTATACCCTACATTGATTCAGTATGCAAATAGCAATATCATCAGAGAAACATCTCCAAAACAAAATGTAATGTTAACTCAGCTTTTAAAGATCAAGCAAGTTAAAACATCTGTATTTTTTGTGGTAGAACAATATTTTTTCAAATGTTTCACTTAACATAGTACAAAAAAGTCAGTCAGAGTTGGTAAGAGCAGTACAAATAAATATCTCTAAAAATAGTGAAACAGCTCTGTTCATGGCTTTTTGTGGGTACCTGTGTTTCCAGCTACAGAGCTAGGACATGGGGCACAGAACCAATGATAGGGCAAAGCATGGGTTGGTGGCTCCCTGGGTGCCGTAGGAGCTCCCTCAGGGTCTGGTAGGGCAGGGTCCTCGGCAGCCAGGGCCCATCCCATTGCCAAGTAGTGGGTTGACCCTGTCCAACAGCTAAGTAACCACACAGTCACTCACTAACTCCCTGTCCCCCTGCAGTGGGATGAGGGAGAGAATAGGAAGAGCAAAATCAAGAAAATTAATGGGTCAAAATAAAGACAATTTAATCAGTGATGGAAAAATGAAAAAAACAAGTGATGCAGAGGTGATCACATCTTGCCTGCCCCAGGCAGACCGATGCTCAGTCAGTCTCTAAGCAATAGCTACTTTTGAAGACAAAATCCGAATTTTTTTATTGTTGAGTATGATGTTTTCTGGTACGTAATATCCCTTTTGGCCTATTTGGGTCAGCTATTGTGGCGGTGTTCCCTCCCAACCTCTTGCCCATGCCCAGGGTAAGCAGTGTGAGAACAGAGAGACGTTGTGGAAGCGAAGTTCAGTAACAGCCAAATCACTGGTGTGCTAGCACTGTTTTAGTCACAAATACAAAATCCACTGCCATACAGGCTGCTATGAACAAAGTTACCTCCATCCTAGCCAGGCCCAGTACATGCCCCCAGCCAGGAGCGCAGCAGCCCCAGGGACTGTGGGCAGCTACAGCTCTGGGCACCAGGCACCTCCCTGGGGACAGGGACAGGCTGAGGCCAGGCCTGGACGTGGGCCTGTGGGTAGGCCCGGCTCACTGCGGCCCATGGCTGGGCAAGACAGGGCTGTGGGGAGCTGGAGATCAGCTCTGCTGTGCTACTGGGGCAGGAGTTGATGGCCTTAGTGGAGCTGCTGTGGGTGCTGGGTCAGAGATAGTCATGGCTGGAAGTGCCGTCAGGGCACTGATAATGATCTTCAAAGTATGTCTTCAGATCTAGGTTTGAATTCTCCATGTGGGTGGTTGCGGGAAACTGCCCATTTCCCATTTTATTTTATTCCCTGATATAACACATCCGTGGAATGATTAAACAGCAAGAAAATTGGTCAACAAGTTTTATGATTTATAGGCTCTGCCACACTTACCGGTGTATCTGAGTACTGGGATGATGTAACACTTTGACCAAAGGGGTTTCCTTTGTTCATTTTTTTGAAAAGTCACTGTTTCTACAAAAACATTGTGCAGAAACACAAGTGTACTGACAAGTAACATGATATGAATACTACCAAACATTCACCCTCACTTGTCTGTTCTTATTAGAGTGCTGAACATGATAAATTAAGTAGTTTATGCCCAATTAGTATCATGTAGATGGATAGTTTTAATTATACAAAAACTGTTTCTTCAAAAACAGGTCTGAAAACAATAATTCAAATTTATAAAGGAAAAGCATTCATGTGGTGTGTTATTTATTTGTTTAATATTTTTATATTGTTTTTGCATTTTAATTGGTTTGTAGTAATTGAATCAAATTTTAGTTCCTTGACTTAATATATAGACAAATAATTTTTTTAGAGAGAAAAAAAAAAACTTTTCACAGATGTTGTCTCATTTTTAAAAGAATACTACTCGCCATTTAAAAATGCTTGAAATTAATAGGAATAATTGGATTTAGAATTTCAATCTAGTGAGAGACAAAAGGTCATTAATTGCTTCTCATTTAGGTTCACAAATAGGATTCAAAGAGTATATACTTCTCAAAGTTTCAAGTTACTGCAGACGGTATACGTGTAAAGGATTATATTTTCTTTGAATCAGATGAAGAAACTGGGAAACTAACCATCTTGTAAGTAAAACTGTAAGGAAGTTGTATAATTGAAATGGAATTCTAATTCCACATTTTATTCATTTTGATTTATTTAAAGTAAAGGCTCTCTGGAGAAAAAAAAAAAAGAAAGGATAAAACAATACCATGTGGTAAATATGGGTTACTTTTTAAGAGTTTAGAATTCTACAGCTTATTTCTGTTTTATTAGGTTGGTTTTTTTTTTTTAGAGAAGTATTAGATAAAGATAAGTAATCTGTTGTGAAATGGAATTCTTGTTACTAGCTATGTAAATTATCAAAGTAAAATGATGTAATTTGTTCAAACTGTACAATTAGGGTTGGATTCTCTGTAACAATTCAATCCCTCACAGGTATGCTAAATCCACAAGCATGTTCTAACAGTACGGATGGATTATCTCATAATATATCTTATGTCTAAGAAAATGGAGTAACTACCAACTTATTACATATACAAAATACCTTAGAATAAATAATATAAGAAATATTGAGCCTAACTGGAGAAAAATCTAAACTTAACAACTTTAAAAAGTAAAACACTTATTCCCTGTTAGGAATTCTTTGAACTATCCAAGTACGGTAAGATTTTTCAGAGAACCTTGAAAGACATTAAATATCTAAAGTTTATTGAAATTCAGAGGTATCTACGGCTTTAACTTATTTTGAAATCTCAGCCAATCTCAGCCAATAACTTCACTTGTTAAGACATAACAAACAGGTTTACATTTACAATGTAACTATTACAAAAAATTTTTTTTTTTTACCGGTGGAGTGCTGAAAATATAGAAGGATGAGCCCTTCAGTGCCAGAAATTTGCATTTGTAGAGCTGAGATGAATCCATTCCTTCAAGTCTCTCATTTACCCATCCCATATGTATGACCTGTAAAAGAAAACAATTGAAAATTAAAGTTCTGTTCTTCAGTGGAGCATAAGATATATCTGAATAGGTCAAGTCTTTCCATAAGGAAAAGTGGCAATGTTAGAACAGGATGCAGCATCCCCTTCTTCACATTTGCCTTCCCACCACTACCATACTCTTGAAGTGTACAGTATCATGCCAGTGTGTGTCAGAAGTCCTTGAAGAGACTTAAAGTTACAGTACAGGTTGAATCTTGTCTGAAATAATCACCATTCAAAAAGCCATCTAGATACGTCTCAGCAGATTCCCACTTCAGCCAGCAGAAAACCTAAGTGTACTGAAATAGTTCAGCCAGCAGTTTATAAAAAACATGATCCTACATTATCTATAGCACAATCAAAATTTGGACATACTGAAACTTCTGGTACATGTACCTCTACACTGATTGTCCTTCAGAGTTTATATACTTTTTTATATACACTTTACCTCATGATGATTTATATTCTTACAGAATTAAAAGTTAAATTCAGTTGTTGTAGAACTTTGCTCTAACAGTATTACAATACATGTCTTTGTATTTCAGATAAATTAATTTTAAGAAAAACTAAAATTAAGTAAGACTGCATACTTCCTTTTTGAGATTAATGTAAAGGTATAAAGGAATAATGCCATAGTGTGGTAGCAGAATATCATGAATGTAGTTACCCAACAAATATAACAAATGTAAACATTTTGGTGTAATTTTGCACCCATTAAGAGGAAGATATTGCCCTTGGAACAGGTACTCCAATCTAGAATGATCCACCATTCTGAATATGCAGCTATTGCTGATAAGATTGCTCATTTTCAATTAAGGGTACACTTACAGAAAACACTGAGTTACACAGGGGCAGAAATATCATAGCACTTGGGAATATATGGAACCCACAGGGGTTTGCTGGAAGTCAGTGGAAGAAGCCAGAAGAAGGTATTCATTAAATTGCATGAAAACTTTATCATTTGTTCTATGGATACATTTGGGAAAGCTGTATCACAGGAATGCTTTTCTATTGCAAGCCCAGTGTGCATACCTAGGGTTACTACCAACAGAGAAAAAGGTGGAAAGAAAGGACAGGGAGTAGCTAATAGTACAGATGCATGCTCACACTCTTGTATCATGAAAACCTCACACATTGCTTTCTGATATAGTATTTAATTTATTAATTACATCTCTTACCAATCAACTTATTCAGAAATAAATAATAAATCAATATGTTGAGCTGGACAATCCTTCTTTATTTACTGAGCTTCAGCATTAACACTTTAAAGGAAATCTAAGAAACAGCACAATAAATACAGCAGCCTTTCCAATTCTCACTTCGCTATTGTGTAAATTTAATGTCTCACCAAAACATTGTTTCTGCAGTAGTCAGCAAAGGCTTAGAAACAGGATGTTCAGAAACTTCATTACTTAAACAAAATACACAGTATTATAGAATCATAGAATAGTTAGGGTTTGAAGGGACCTTTAAAGGTCATCTAGTCCAACCCCCCCTGCAAGGAGCAGGCACATCTTCCACCAGATCAGGTTGCTCAGAGCCCTGTCCCACCTGGCCTTGAATGCTTCCAATGATGGCACATCTACCACCTCCCTGGGAAACCTGTTCCAGTGCTTCAATGCACTCATTGTAAAAAATTTCTTCCTTATGTCTAGTCTACATCTACCTCCTTCTAGTTTAAAACCATCACCCCTTGGTCCTACCACAACAGGCCCTGCTAACAATTTTCTCCCCAACTTTCTTAAAAGCCCCCTTTAAGTATTGAAAGGCCACAACAAGGTCTCCTTAGAGTCTCCTCCAGGCTGAACAGCCCCAACTGTCTTAGCCTGTCCTCATAGGAGAGGTGCTCCAGCCCTCTTATCATCTTTGTGGCCCTCCTCTGGACCCCCTCCAGCAGGTCCATGTCCTTCTTATGCTGAGGGCTCCAGAACTGGATGTAGTACTCCAGAAGGGGTCTCACCAGAGCAGAGCAGACCTGCGGGCCACACTTCTTTTGATGCAGCCCAGGATGTGGTTGGCTTTCTGGGCTGCAAGTGCACATTGCTGGCTCATGTTGAACTTCTTATTAACCAACATCCCCAAGTCCTTCTCCTCAGGGTTGCTGTCAGTCCATTTTCCGCCCAGCATGTATTTGCTTGGGGTGGCCCCAACCCATGTGCAGGATCTTGCACTGGGCCTTGTTGAATTTCCTGAGGTTTGCATGGGCCCACTTCTCAAGCCTGTCCAGGTCCCTCTGGATGGCATCCCTTCTCTCCAGTGTGTTGACTACACCACACAACTTGGTGTCATTGGTGAACCTGCTGAGAGTATACTCAGGATCCATTGTCCATATCACTGAGAAATATGTTAAACAGGGCTGCTACCAATACCATTCCGTGAGGAATGTCACTTGTCACCGGTCTCCACTTGGATATCGAGCTGTTTACCACAGCTCTTTGAGGGCGGTCATCTAACCAATTCCTTATCCACCAAGTGGTCCATCCATCAAATCCATGTCTCTTCATTTCAGAGACAAGGATGTCATGTGGCACAGTGTCAAATGCTTTTCACAAGTCCAGGTAGATGACATCAGTTGCTCATCCCTTATTCCATCAATGTTGTAACGCCAGTGTAGAAAGCTATCAAATTTGTCAGGCATGATTTGTCCTTAGTGAAGTCATGTTGGCTATCATCAGTCACCTCCTTATCTTCTATGTGCCTTAGCATAGTTTCCAGGAGGATCTGCTCCGTGATTTTGGCAGGCATGGAGGTGAGACTGAGTGGCCCATAGTTCCGCAGGTCTTCCTTGTTTCCCTTTTTAAAAATGAAGGTTCTGTTTCCCCGTTTCCAGGTAGTGGGAACCTCGCCAGACTGCCACGACTTCTCAAATACGATGGACAGTGGCTTGGCAACTTCATCCACCAGTTCCCTCAGGATCTGCGGATGCATCTCAGCAGGTCTCACGGACTTGTGCACCTTCAGGTTCCTTAGACTGTCTCGAACCTGTTCTTCTCCTACTGTGGATGATTCTTCATTGTCCCAGCCCCTGCCT
Organism: Chlamydotis macqueenii; assembly: GCF_036417535.1. Classification (NCBI taxonomy): domain Eukaryota; kingdom Metazoa; phylum Chordata; class Aves; order Otidiformes; family Otididae; genus Chlamydotis; species Chlamydotis macqueenii. Next base: position 20,533,133 of record NC_141558.1, read on the forward strand.
ACATAATTTGTGACTTGGGTGATGTGGCTAGAGCCCTTGCTGGTGAAGGCAGAGGCAAAAGAAGTCATTGAGTACCTCAGCCTTCTCCATGTCCCAGGCAACCCCTGTTTCCTTTTGGAGAGGGTCTACATTTTCCCTGGTCTTGTTTTCACCCCTGACGTAGCTATACAGGCTTTTCTTGTTGCCTTTGATGTCTCTGGCCAGATTTAACTCTATCAGGACTTTAGCCTTCCTTACCTGACCCCTGGTCGCTCATACAATCTCTGCATTCCTCTCAGGCTACCTGTCCTTGCTTTCACCCTCTCTAGGCTTCCTTTATGTTTGTCAGTTGGTCCAGGAGCTCCTTGTACTGCTGATAATCCTTTATAAACTATACTATATATTTTTTTTCAGCATGGTAGCAATATAATATCAAATAACACAGACAAAAGGAATAATGTCCAGATCATAGGGCACAAGCAATACAATATTCTTCTTTACATTCATAAAGTAATATTTTCTGACTTGAAAATGGACACCATTTATTAACCTGTAACAGTATTAAAATCTTTACTAAAAAAGTAACTTACTGATTAAATTGATAAATGGATAAGCAAAGGATATGTCTCTCTATAATGTTCTTCGCTCATCATCTTTATCATCACCATTTATTCTTACAGCAGCACTCACCAAATAATTTTGGAATGATCCACAACGTCAAATGGCAAAACTAAGTCACAGATAAAGTCTGCAGCTTCCCCAGGTTATTGGTCAAACATCATATATTAAAGCAAACATGACAGATTCTGAGAAATATAACTATATATCTTGTTGAAACCAAGCATGTTCACTTAATATATTAAAAGAAGGAAAATATGAAGTTCTTAGTTGAAACTCAGGTCAGGATGGTATCAAAATATTGGAATTCCACTTGTCAATAGTGTGTTTTCAATTCAAAAAACACATGTGATTTCCTGTGATTGACAGGAAAAACTTGATTTATCTAGTTGACTGAAACCACAAGTTGGCCTCTAAGCACTGGCCAACACTACAGTTGGCCAGTACCAATAGTAGTGCAAAACCATAATTTCTTTGAATACAATTCTAAATTTAAAAAAGGACACAGAATTCCTCTAACTGAAGTAAAATGAGATATGTTTTTCAATGAAAATGTGCTTTATGTCAAAGTTTTCCATCCATTAAATGAGAATAATTTCCTTTACTTATTTTATGGAATTTATGTGAAGGCCCTATGTTGTGACTTAACCCTACTTGGCAATTAAGCACCACATAGCTGCTCACTCACCCTCGCCACACCAGTGGATTGGGGAGAGAACAGTAAAGGTAAAAGTAAGAAAACTCACAGGTTGAAAAAAGAATAGTTTAATGATAGAATTTTTTTTTTTTTAAAAAAAACAGTAATAAAATCGTCAGGAAAAGGAAAATAACAAAAAGAGAGAGAAACAAAACCCAAGAAAAACAAGTGATGGAACCACTCACCACTAGCTGACCAATGCACAGCCAGATCCTGAGTAGTGATCACTGCCTCCCAGACAACTCCCTCCAGTTTATATGCTGAGCATGGCACCATATGGTATGGAATATCCCTTTGGCCAGTTTGGGTCAGCTGTCCCGGCTGTGCCCCCTCACAGCTTCTTGTGCACCCCCAGCCTTCTCGCTGGCAGGACATGAGAAGCTGAAAAGTCCTTGACTTAGTGTAAGGACTGCTCAGCAACAACTAAAACATCAGTGTGTTATCAACATTATTCTCATCCAAAATACAAAACACAGCACTATACCAGCTACTATGAAGAAAATCACCTCTATCCCAGCTGAAACCCTGTCACCATTGTATTCTTATTGATTGCTGCAAGAAGCAATAGGGGCGCCAAATGTACAGGCTTGATTTAATGTAGTACTTTATCTTCCGGATAATTCTCTTGAATAAGTAATTAGCTACAAACACAAGACTGCATTTTCTAATTAGCTGCATACATTTTTGGGGCATGTGTTCTAACTGTTTTACTGAAATGGAACTGTATTATTATTATTTTTGTTGCAGTCACACCGTACTGTGACCAGTCTACCTGTGGTAGGTTAGAATCAAGATATTTGGTTTGAAGTATGCCATTCTCCACACGGCAAATAGATTTTTATAATTATTAACAGCTATAAAATCAATGTTAAGCTGTCCTGCATGCTGAAATCTCTTTCAACCTCAGATGAAAAAAGGAATGATACAAAACTGCATTCACTGGACTAGATTTTGGGGGAATGGTCTTTCTACTCACTGAATTGTTATAACATTGTAATATCACTCTTGATCTATTTGGATTGTGATAAAGTCACCTATTCATTCCATTTCATTGAAGCCTGCACAAAACCAATCAACAATACTTCAGTTAGTTACATTTTTAATACATTGCACTGAATATTGCTCTGCTTGATCAAAACGACTAACAAAAACTCTGATTCCAGGAAAAAAGAACCTCAATCAGAAAAAATTCCAAATAACAGACCATCAAAGGAAGGAGAAACTCTTAGAACCTTTAAACAATATAAAAATATAATTTTTATTATAATTCTTAAGAGATATTAGAAACCAATTAAAAGGTTTCCAATTTTCATTTTCTTTACTTGGCTTTGCATTGTCAATATAATTTGTGGAACAATGAAACAATTATATACCTCACAGTAGAAATAAAAAAAAAATGGTCTGCTGATTTATATCTTACAAAATAAATTAAAACTTATCTGGAAAAAATAGTTGATATATAATAGTTCAATTTCATTTTAAAAAAAGGCAAAAATCCTTCCAAAAGTCTTTTAAATCCCACGATTACAGTTTGTGCATCAGCACCATGAGACACTTATCTAACTATTAAAGGTGCTAGTAAACAAAATGTTGCAGCATTTCCTGAATTTTCTAAAAGATACCTACAAAATGAACACCTACATCAACTTGTTTCATTTCTTTTTTTTTGAATGAAGATGTGAAAAAAATTCAACAAGTATCACATCTGTAGATCAATTTAAAATTTGGAAAAGAGTATCTCTGCAGAATACTGGCTGAAGTGTCCGTACATATATACACTTAGGAAGAGAAATATAGTATAACTAGAAGATGCATAAGCTTTTTGTTTATTCAACTGTTTTAGAATTTTTGTATCTTTAGGAGAAAAGCAAGGGTTGAGTTGATTTAAATATGGATTGCTCCACCAGATACAAAAGGCTGAATGAGATAGATACTTTCTTGGGGAAGAAGTAATAGCCAGGCTAGGCAGCTAAAGAAGGATTTCTCATGGAAGGCACGTGATGAGCTCAGTGGGTTTAGAGCTCCATTACTGTTATTTGCATGGGTTTGGGATAACAGGACAGCAAGCTAAAAAATAAGTACTAAGGAATATGAAAGAGAGAGAGGAAAAGACAGAGCAAAAGACATTGGGGAAGAGAAAGAAATCAATTTATTAAGATCAAAAATAAAGGAACAGGAGAAAATATGAAATTAAAATGAAAAGAACAAAATGAAGGACACTATGCAAGTATACAAAGAGGAGAAAACCAATGAAAAAATATTTGGGAGGAAAAAATGTAAAGAAAAGAGGATTCCAAATGTATACTTGCCTAGAAAGAAAAAATCCACAAAAAAGCAAAGGAGGAAAATAGAAGAATTTCTGTTATCAAAATCAGTGTTTGATTAATTTATGCATATATTGAAAAAAATAATAAAATTATGCATCTTTTTACAAAGACATTAAAAAAAAACTAATACAGTTTTTACTTTATTTCCACACATCTTTCTTCTTGACTGGTTTATTTAATGGCCATTTAGATCACAGAAATGGAGAAAGAATAATTTTTCAGTTCAACAAAAGTCTGTATGGAACAAAAGCAATCAAGTGCTGGTACTCAATAACAAGTTGCTTGTGGTTCATAAGTAGGCTACTGAGATTTTAATTGGGTCTTAGTACGTGCGTAGGAATATTAGTCCTGGGGTAAAAACTGTTCTGTTATTTCGATTGAAACCTGCTATTTGAAATTTTAAGGTATGCTCATAAGGCATTAGAGTACAAACAGTCCCATTCTCAGCATTACTTTCACCACTTTATTCCCATACTGCATAATCAATTTGAGACTGCTATTTGAAACTGCATGGAAAATTATCCATACATCACTCACGTATTATTAAGTTTCTAACATCATCTAATACACTTTCAAAAAGTTCCTGTAGGAACAAAATGAGCAATGGCACTTATTACGAGGAGACAAACCAAGTTACTAACAAAATGTAATCCAATCATAGCCAATAAATGAAAGTTCTTATTTGCACTTATTGTTTTCCTACAGCAATAAAACATCTAGATGCTGTAATGACTGGAAACTTAACGTGTGTTACATTTAATAAAGCAATCGGTACATGTTGTAAATAGTGCTTTTAGTTAAATAGTTACAAAAAGTAAATGACGCAAAACACTCCAGAGGGGAATGAAAAAGGAAAATCAAGTAGATCTCTGATGTATGAAATGTCAGAACAGATGGGTACACTTATGTAATTAAAGTGGGATAAAAATCTACAATAGATGCCAGCTTGGCCTGCAAATTAAGAACCCGTGTTGTACCACAAAACACAATGGAATAATAGAAAGTTAAGAAAGCAAAGAGAAGTACATCTTGAGGTAGCTTAAAACATTTTTTTTGTTTTTTTTCGGAAGAAAGTGGTAGAGTGCATGTTTTGAATAGTAGAGCTATTGGGAGGAAAAAAAATGCAGTCTTTTCATGTACATAATGATTAACTAAAAAAAAAATTAAAAATTAGAATGCTAGTTTTAAAGCATCACATCAACAGTTTTCATTGTACATCAGTTGCATTCAGTTATGTCCAAATGATTACTACTCAAAACATAATGTTTCTGAGATTAAACTACAGAGAAACTTAGAAAAGTGCCCAGCTTGGACTCAGAAATCTCATTCTTGAGTTGAAGCACATAAAACATTTGAGTTAGAACACCACAAACAGCAACGTGTTCATGACAGTACTAACCCAAAGGGAACTATGAAAGACAGGTATGTGTCTGAATTTGTGTATCTTCCCAGGAATTGGCTGCCTGTGCAAAATATGGATTATGAGTCTTTTGGGTAGTGATAATTGTTTCTTCTTTCTGTTTGATTGTTTCAATAAGGATGCTGGGAAGATTAAAAAGGACGTTGATATCACTCACCTTTTCTCATAATAGCCTTCTTGTTCAAGTTAGGATTCAAACCACAAAACTCACTTTTGAAGACAGGTACCAGTAAGCTGTCTTACTGGCTATGCATTCTTACATCATACTAAACTAGTAGCACTATTTGTGCAGCAGGAATTAACTAATCTAAATAAAAGTGGAAAACTCAGGTCCTTCACAATTTTTTTCTTTTGTCTTATATGTCTATTTTATTTTTTACCAATAATACAACAACAATAAAATACACTTAACCTATTCTCCTCACCAAATAAAGACTCAAACTCTTTCTTCTGCAGTTTGGGAAAATAAAAAAAAAAATAAAACCTTTCAAACTGTAGTTGTTTGCTACAGCTGTTGCAAAAGAGTCCTCAAAAAAAGAAAACTCAGTCTGAAATTTCAGTCTGAGCTTCCTTTTACATGTTATGTCCCAATCAATAAAATGATAATTCTGCTTAAAAGTGTAATTTTAATTGGAGAATAATTCTGGAGAAAGAGTGATCTCATACTAGTAATCCAGTGAAATCACAGTTCTGTAATACTGAAAGGAAAAGCAATGGGTTCTAAAAGCTAAGAGCAGATGCCTGTGCAGAAAACTATATTCTCTAAAACCTGTCTCACAATCCACACGTAAGAAATACATGAAGAAAAGGAGAATAAAGAAAAGCTGCTGCTTTTTTGTTTTGTTTTATTTTTTTTTTTTTCCAATATGCTAACAGCTGAGAGAAGCTCAGGAAGACAGCTTAATCAGAGACCATGGTTCTTCATTGAAGACAGAATTCCCTTGTGCCCCTCTGTATGCCAGACAACATACACCCAGCTGGCCACTGGAAGATGGGCCAACATATTAGGGGGTAAGAAACATTGCTTAAATACACTCTTTAATATATTTTTATTAAAATAGGAATATGTTTTTTCCTTTGTCTGACAAATTCCACAGTTTCTAGACTCTGATGTTTTGAAGTCTTACAACTTCAAAGGGTAATTAATATAAACTATTTCATTAATACGAAAAAGTAGGACATACAAATACCATGAATATACTGTGAATGTATTTTTTTTTAATAAAGCATAGGAAGATTTCATGAAACATGTTCAGAAATGCAACCACAGTTTTCAAAATTCTATTATGTACAGATTTGTTTTGTCAAGTTTGGCAAATCTTTTGACTTTTTTTCAGTTTGCTTCTCTTTAAAATCAGTATAGTAGTAATAGTTATTTACTTCACAGAGGTGCTACATATTAGCTAACTGACAAGAGGTTAAAAAGTTTAAATGCTTTAAAGTGATACTTCTTCCATCAGAGTAGGTTTTTTCAGTGGAAGATCTGAGGTCTCAGAAAAAAAATGTCTGAAGCAGACCTAAATAATTTCATTAGGAAATGCACAATTGATCTCCTATATGAATAAAGTTAAAACAATTATCACAGAAGATCTCAATTCTATCTCTACGTGGTCTCTTCATGCTTAAGGGAATTTAGTCCTGCTCCCTTTCTACAGATGTAAGTTGTAAAATTATAGTCTGCAAGAATCTAACTTTTCCAGACTTAGGAATTAGGAGAAAGTAATTTTACTGCTATATGATATATTTTAAAGTAATTTTTCTCTGTTTCTGAGAAAATAAAAAAAAAAATTGATCATACAAGAGTATGTGCAGGGTTTCTTTTATTCTGCAGCATGAAGGCAAGTACTGTTCATGCCAAGTTGTTCATCGAGTACCTGGGGAAGCAATTCTGCTATGAAAAACAATGGGAAAATCCTCCATATTTGAAAACTTTATTGAGAATTAAGATCATCTAATTATATAAAAAAAAAAAGTGAAAAAGAGGCTTCTGAGAAATTTAGTATATTACCTTCTCCAAAACACAGTACCTGTGTTGTTTCTAGAAAATGCCTCCTTAATGTCCTAAGCATCTGCAGTCACGGAGACTTCGTAATTTTTCTCAGCGATCTGTTCTAGCACTTATTATCTTTACTAGTGATGAGGAAGTCTATTCCTTATGTGAATTGCTTTTGCTGTAACCATAATTTAAGGTTGTTTTATTTCCCCTATCCATTAAAGAATTAAATAGCTTTGGCCTTAGACTGGAAGTGTGAAAAAAAGCATATTCCGATCATAAATGGAGCAAAATGCCATGAACAAGCAGTATATGTAGCTTATGTGGCATCATTCCTTTTTTCTTTTCACCACTTATGCTCTGAGTACAAAGTCATAATTCCCCAATATTTCTTTCATACCTCCCTCTCTGTCTTTCTTTCAACCTGTCCACAGAGGCCATGGAAAAACTCTGGTCAATATCTTTTTGGAAACATAGCACACAAAATCAGTTTCAGTACTCCTGCCAAGGCCTTACAGCAAAAGAAACTGCCTTGCAGTAACTGACTTAAGTACAGCCCACAATGTTCGCCTGTCTCAAAAGCCACACGGTTGTTATGGCATATGGGTAAATGGCCTGCCCTGGCCTGATGTTAAACTGACAAGGTAACAATGTGAAAACCTGCTGGACATCACATACAACACAAAGGGAGAAGCTGGCTGGCTATCTGAAGCCTGCAGCTATACTAATAAAACAGTAACTGGATAAACTAGCAGGTGAAATATATGAAAAGGAAGTGATGCATGGGTGAAGAATGTCAAAAGATAATGAAAGAGGATGCTGACTTACTGACAGTGTTGGTAGTATCATAGATTAAGGTTGCAATAAGTAAATAAGCATGTAAAAATCAGAAAAAAAAGGCCAATGGAGGAGTAAAATGTAGGTGGGTTCCTTATTTGGGAGGGGGAGAAACGAGGGGAAAAAGAAATATAAGGTAAGCCATATGAATGGGGCTTTTAGGGGTATCTGTTGATCACCTCTGTACCTGATTACCACATGCTGTTGTAATAATAAACCACAATAATAAATTGTAACAATAAACCTGTTGTTTTTCTTACCCTCTCTATCTGACTGCCTTCTGCAGACAGGGGCATCTGTGATGGCCTCCCTAAGTGCTAGCAAGGCAATGGAGGATAGATCAAACCTCCCCAAAAGAATTTACATCACCAGATACTTTTCAAGTATTTTCCTGTAACATCTCCAGATGTTTTCCACAGCCTCTCACACATACCTTATTATTCTTGCCTATGTGCTGTACCCTATTTGGCTTCTACCCTGTTTTTCAGACTCATTCTTCAATATGTCAAGATCATTCTTATGTCTAACACTGTATTTTAAAGCTTCCTGTCTGCAAAACTAGTAGTCTTTCTTTTGCTAACGCACAATAAAGGGAGCATTCAAGGGCACTGGATCCAGGACAGACCTTTTCAGGACTTCTAGTCAATATGTCAGCTTTGAAAGTGAATAATTTATACCTATTATTGGATTATCCAACAAAGCCTATACAACCAAATCTGTATAATATTTGTTTAAAATATTGCGATGTCAAGAAATGTCATAAACCTCACTGGAATCAAGACACACTGCAGCAACCGCCTGCCACCCATCCACAAGATGTGTTAAACCATCACAGGAGGAAATTAGATTGGTTGTCACTATTTATTCTTGACAAATCCCTCAGGATGGTCATTCATTTGTTATCTTGCAGCTGCACAGAAATATTTTGTTTATTTATTTCAAATTTCTTTCTAGAGATTGAAGTTAAATTGACTGGTCTCCAATTTTCCAACTTCCCTTTCTTTTTCCATTAACAGCCATGATGCTAGCTCCTTCCTAGTCTTTTGATATGTCACACGGCAGACACAAATTCCCTGAAATATCTTGATAATAGCTCTGAGATAATTTTGACTATTTTTTTTCAAATATCACCAGGCATTAAAACCATACATACCACCAAAACTTTATTTTGTATTGTAAACTGAGATTTAATGGGTTTTGCTAGTACTTTTTGCAATAAAAATCCTTTGCAGTTGACTTTTTTAGTGAAGGCTGACTATGTTAAGTAGAAGATAAACATTTTCCTTTCACTTCTTGCTATTAATGCACTGAGAGGGTAACTTTTTGTTACTCATCTATCCCTTGCTGGTTGCATCTTAATTTGTGTCCTGGCTTTCCTGGTACTGTCATATGCTATGCTTTTACAATCATTGTCTCTAGATTTCATTTTCTGTGTGATTTTCTCTGAAGCTCAATGAAGAGGTTACTGCAAAAAATCAAAACAAACAAGGGAAGACACAACATAGGAAGTAGTGCAAGTACATTTTACAGCATCATAAGAAAAAATATACATATTCTTAATTAACATCTGATCAATATTTTCCTATTTATACTGAGGAGAATCTGTATTGTTTTAGTGGAGGACAGGAATTTATCACATCGTCTTAAAACCATTAAAAAATACCCAACAAACAAAATAAAAAACCTTGCAATTAGTTTTTCTGTACAGAGAATTGCCTAATTTACTGTTTCATAAAAAATATAGAGGAATCCAGTAGTGTGTTATGTTTTTGAAAATTGAGTCCCAAATCTAAATGTCTACTGATACCACAGAATCAAATACTTTCAAGTCTCTAGAGCACCATAATAAATTCTATCAAGCAGAATCAAAAGTTGTAATATTTGGAGAATGGTGGCTGTAAACACCCTCCACACTCAATAAAATAATGTACAACCTGGCTCAATCCCTTCTCTCCTTGTGGAGCACCAATATGCCCAAGAATATCCAGTGCACAGAAGCTGTGTGCTTTGTCATCTACAAAGGTTACGCATACACTCAGAGCCAGAACTTCAGCAGTGATACTTATTTAATACCTTTCAAACTCATGTAGTCCCTGCATATCTGTTAAACTTTGTAGTCCTTGACATAGGCTAACTAGCATGACATGCCCTGGGATAACTAGAACTCTCTAAACAATTCCCAAGGACAGTCTGGGATTTAAACATTGGTGAGAATTATTTCCAATAGGCAGACATCCTGCCTTGTTTAAATGCAGACATCCTGCTTTGGTGGGAGGAGAAAATTTAGAAGAGTGGAAGTAGCCAGGCCATGCCAATTAGCTTAATGACCTGATACTGTTTATTTTAACAGTACAAATATATTCGTAACAATTACAACTACAACTACCTTTCCTACTGCCTCTTTCTAACTTTGGATCATAGACACAGGGCAAAGTCCAAATTCCTTGTCTGACATCTTTGGCAAAGAGACTCATAAACACAGGTGGTTAGACCTGGGAACCAGTATCTTAGTCCTTTATACCAGAGACCCCTGTTGGCTGGACCAATGCTGGAACTCAGATCGGTGATATCTCTCTCTCCCCTTGTCTCCCCTCATTCTGCTTACTCTTTTATCTTTTTTTTCTAGTAAGTAATGCAAGGTATAAAACCCTCACATGTATGGCAAATGGTATTTCTGCTACCCAATTATTTACCAATGAGCCTAGCTATTGAATAAAAGTCTCAGTTTACCCACGGACCTCAGATGTTGTATATACCTTATTCCAACCAGGGAAAACTGGTGAATCTGAGTCACCTCTCCCCTCTTCTCGCCATTGTGTGCTGGGACCAATTAAATCCTATGCGATGTAGTTACAGGCGAGAATTTGGGAAGTGACACTTGTCACCTTCTCCTCTCTTCTCACCATTGTGTGCTGGGACTGAGTACATCGGACACAACGTAGTTGCCGGCAAGAAGCTGGGTTGTGAAAACCTGAATCCTGGTTTGTTAATGAACTATGGAAACAAGAATCTGAATGAAACCTATCCTGATCCAAGTGTCCCTTTATGAAAGATTAAATTGGAATCTAAAGGCAATGAAGAAAACTCACCACAGGTGACACAATAACAAAGCTCTAAGGACCTGTTTAATTCTTCAGGAATGTCGATACTCAAAAGCAAAGATAAATTTGCACTTATCACCAATTTTACATCATGCTAGCTCTTCCAGTGACCTTCAATCTCTTGAGCTTACCATTTCTCTTAATTTTAAATCAATTGCATTAACAAGAGCTATTCACATTTGTACAAGCATTATGTAACTGACATTAATAGGCTCCATTAATCTAAGGTAGATGAAGTCCTCTTCTGTTTTCAGTTATCATTGTCAAGTTTTATTTTATTCCTTTGTAGTACATATATATGAGAGATTCACATTTGGTTACTTTCAAAGCAAGTTTGCACAGGGCATTTTAAAGTCTGAATTTTTAACATTTGCTCCCTTAATATTTTTATGTTTTCTAGTTTTATTTCCTTGATTTGACCAAATTCATAATCAACTTTATTTTTTTTTCTCGCTTTTTGGCAGAGAACAATCCAATACTTGTTGCTGTCAGTCCCACCTTAAATTTTCAGCTCTTGAAATGAAGGTCCTAATTGTATCCTCCCTTTTTTTCATATTTAAAATATATTTGAAAAGTGGAATAGATATTTGAAAGTGGAATAGATTTATACAGCCTAAATTTAGGCACCTACTTCAGATGATACGCTATGAGGCTACTCTTCTTAGGACCTCAGTATAGTCAAGACAGAAAAAGAGGCTTCTATAAAGGATGATTTAAAGTCCTAGTATCAAATTCCATATTTGAACAACTCTCTGTAACAGAGTAATTTTCTGTACTGACTATCTAGGCAGTTTATGGAGACTAGTCTGTTTATTTAGGAAATCAAATTAGGCAGTTAGTGATAGGTTGTATGACTGTCCTCAATATTTTTTTAAAACTGAGGAAGAATATGTCTTCCTTTTTTCAAGTAAACCCATTATCTGTGGTCAAACTGCTATAAATAAACTCTGAATAGTTACTAAAGTACTTGTAGGAGAGAGTTAATCCAACAAAAGATATCCAAATTCAATACTTTTTCTCCTGGCATTCATAACAACCTGTTTTTCATCTCAGTTTAATTAATAATTAAAAGCAATGGCAGAGAAAGTAATTAAGCACTTCCTTCTTATACACAGTAGGTATTTCTTTTGGTTTTGAGGGTAACTTTATTATCTACTATAAATAGAATTAAAGTATCTAGTAGGTTTTGAGGTGTTTTTTTTTTCAAAGTACTGATTCAAACATAAGAAAACCATTTCCTGTGTAAGAAAATGTCAATGGTTAAATATTTTTAATAACTTCTAGAAGAGTCTATAAATATCCAAATTAATTTTCAAATATGATGACTAAATGGTGACATATGAAAGAATATACAAGCTGTATAACTAATAAATATTTATTTGATCCTGATACGAAGAATTAATTTTGACTCAGTGTTTGACTTCTGTAATAAAATTCCATAATAAATTTCTGCAGTAAAACAGTATAGAAGACACCTTGCCTAATTTTGACTTTTATAATCTACAAACTCAGCATTTTTGGAAACAGTAGAGACTGAGCTCTTTGTGCCTAAGTAACGACTCAATGTCAGACTGATGGAATGAAAGCAGGCATAAGTGAAACTCACTAACTTTATAATACACGGTTCAAAGTATTTCCCAGAATCAGCCTGGAAAACACTACCATTATATTTTACAAAGTAAATGAAAAAACTCTTTGCAATGCTACAAGAAGTAAGAATACTTCCCAGTGCAGTAAATTCATCTGGGTCTTCAGGACATTTGGCTAGTTGGAGCAGAAGAAATATCTCATCAGGCTCCTGAGTTCCAAGAGTCCCAGACAAACAATCATGGCAAATGTAGTCTGCACAGCATGACACATGTAAAACAGACTGGATTTGTAAAAAAACTCCTTGGTTATCAGTGCGCCATATGGGATGTAAATACTGAGTTAACTTGTCAGACTCACTGCTGCAATACTGCATGACACTATGCTTTCCAAGGCTGGGTTGTGAGTTCCATTGTCCCCTGCCCATTTATTTAATGGCTCCATCTAACCCACTTTAAAGTCTATAGTGGCAGATTCTACTCACTACTGTGGATTAGTCAGAATCTGCTGTATTAAGTAGGTCATTTAAGAACTTCAAACTATATAAAACTTGCTTTTAGAATTTTAAAACTGACTAAATGTGTGTATGTAAGCTCTACAAATTTTGCAACTTAACGCAATAACAGTAATTTAAAAAATTGGGTAATATAATGAAAGTCTTACCTGGTCTGAGGGAGAACAACATTTATTTGCCATTTTCATCTATGAAAGAGAGATGGAAAAATACACAGAGTTATTTATATGCTGAAATGTTTCCGTGATGCAATTAGCATTGACTTAGTTATTGACTACTGTATAAATACTTCCAAATTGTGTTGATAAGAAATTAAATAATTCAATTCATAAATACTAGATTTTTACTATTACACTAAATTTACAAAACCAAGGACTCAAAAGACAGGAAGTCTTTTATCAGGGTTTTCATTAAATCCTTCATAAAGATTTGCATTTATGAATTTAACTTTGCTGCTCTGAGTGAAAATATTATACTGTACCATAGACACCTCACTAGGTCTCAGTTAAACAATTGCTTAAGCAGATCTATAAATGAGGCATGTGACTAAGTACTTGTGAAACGAAGGCCAGAGAGTGTAAGACGTGTTTAAAGATGAAGAAAATATTGTTTAGGCTTTCCTTTTAGTTCTCTCTTCAAGATAAAGTTACAGATCTTTCTTTTTCCTCTCTGTTTAGATAATGAGGAATTTCATTGATTTTGGCTTTTCTTTGACACTCATAGTTTGCATAGATGAGTCATGAACAAATCCAGACAGATACTTCCTTTTTTAAAGTGAAACACTTATTTAAAGTGCAGTATTAGTAAGTGTAGTAATGATATGGAACCAAGACAGAAAAAGATTAAATGACTGGAAAGACTGACTCCCCCTTATGCAAGGATACAAGGTGCAAACTGTCCTATAGTTGATGAGTACTTCCAGAGGCTCTTGTAGTTAAAAAGCCTTTCTTATAACAAATGAAAGGCTTGTGATAGAAGACCAAAGGCTACAGCTATACACAGGAAAAACTACAATTGCCACAGAAAAAGAGCAGAAGATGTCCAGGCCTATCACTTGTATCCTGGCAATACCAGATTTCTAAAATTAAATCCATGGATAATCTTCGGAAGCAGAGCATGTCTGCAGCCATGTAGCTCAGTACGTAGTGATGTCATTGCCTGCCATGGTGGGCTGACTCTGAGCAGCAGCTGAGCACCCACATAGCCACTCACTGCCTTCCCACTCCCAGCAGGAAAAGTGAGAGAACAAGAAGAGCAAAAGCAAGAAAACTCGTGGGACAAGATAAAGGGAGCTTAATAAGTGAAGGAAACAGAAAAAAACCAAGTGATATAAAGGCAATCACTCACTGCCTTCCACAAGCAGACTGATGCCCAACCAGCCTCCAAGCAACAGCCACCTTGGAAGACAAACTCTCACTTTCTTTGTTCGCTATGTCACTTCTATTGCTCTGTGTGACGTTATATGGTATGGAATATCTCTTTGGCCAACTTGGGTCAGCTGTCCCAGCTGTATCCCTTCCAACATTATGTCCCTGTGTCACAGGGCTGAGGAGAGAGAAGTATGCACTCTCCACTTCACCTGGCACCACATGTTCTCTACATGCCTCCACAGCTGGTGCAGAGAGACAGGAATACAAATGGGATACGCTACACCTTGCTGGCAGCACACGAGCTTTCAGCACTGCAGCACAGTAATGGGAGTTGGAGACAGCAGGGAAACCAAAACCAAATACCTGTATCTCCAAAGACTGCAGGCAACTTGGAAAAGGAACTATTAAGCAATTTTAATTCCTATACTCTGTTCTAAATCACAGAATGAATACATACGGAGCAGGAACAGAATGGGGATGAAATGATTCAGAACCATATACCTAACTCTAAACACCTCCTAGGCTGGGATTTATCTCACTTATCTTTGGTAAGCCAAAAAAGGAGAAAGAATTATACATCTAATATACCTATATTCTCTTTCCTGACGTTAGAGAGAGAAAATTATCTTGACAGGCACATGTTTTGGTTTTTTTTTCCTGGTTATAAGAGGATCCTATGCGACTGCTTGTTGCTTGGCTAAATTTAGGTGATGCGATTCCTACCTTTACTGACTTCCCTTTACAATCTCAAAGGTTTGAACTGTGGTACTTTCAAATGGAATTTTTTTTTGCTTTAAAAATAAAAAAAAAAGCAGCAGCAAAGAAATATTATCATGCATTTTCACCTCAGGAATAGAACTGTTTGTATAATTATTGAGGCAGTCTATTTTGTATACTACTTCCTACACACAAGGACTTTGTTTCCACCTGCACATACCTCACATTCTGCTGTGTCAGGAAAGCAAGACCTCCTCAATCTTCTTTCTTTTTTTAATATGCATGTTCAAAGTTCATATTTCGTAAGTCTCTCCCTATTCAAGCAGAAATGTCACTCCACTGCGGTATGGAGTATCACTTAGATATATGTGTAAATAAAGGCATAAAAGAAAAGGTTTACATGCTATAACATACACTATTTTGAAAGCTGTCAAAGGCTTAAATATGACTCAGATTAATAACCTTGTTTTGAAGACAAATTATAAGTTTCTACCATCCTCCAGTGAAGCTCCTGGAATGATTTATAAAAATAATAAATAATGTTTAAAGTGGAACAATTGCAACTTAACTCATTCTCTTACCTGCTTATGAACTACTCATTTATTTGTGAATATGTTTTTTAAAAATGATACCACTACAATATACTAAGGGAAAAAAACCCAAACCTTGAGAAAGTTATAAATACAAGGAACAAGTCTCTATAATGTAAAATAACTGGCAGCATTACCCTTAGGATACTGATTATGAATACAATAATATTTGGTATTATGTTTCAAAGAAAATAATTAGGATCTATGAGAAAAGCTGGACATATTTAATAGCTGGCTATCTAAATGGTGCAAAACAGAGAGAGAAATATAAATTATTCCAAAGAACTCTCTCCTAAAAAAACATCTCCTGCACAGCATTGCCACTTCATCCTACAAAGAGGCCTCTAGCTGAACAAACTGAGAACAGGAGCAGTGGGAAGCACATGCAGATCAAGTTGTTTCCTGTGCTTCTTTTTTCATGATGGCAGCTTCACTGCCAGTTTCTGTTCCCTCTTTCCCTTCAGTTTCTTCAACTGTACCTCCTTCTGCAAGAAATGAGCTGTATGAAGAAACACATGTGATGTGCTGATTCATCTCTATTTTCTTCTGCCAAAGGCAAATGTGAAGAGCTTTGAGAATATTGAGAAGACTGGGGATTGAATCACAAAAGAAGATAATAGGGAAGTTTCACAGTGGTAGAAAAGTATGTGAAAAACAAGAATATGAACAGAGTGGTGAATAATTTGGGGCAAGGGTACTTAGGAAAAAAAGTAATCTATACTGCTTGCAAATCTGACAGTTACTAGGAGATTTTCTGAGCTAAGCACACAAGACATATATGAGTAAGGAGGGCTGAAAAAACACTCGCACATCTTTATCCATGTCAGTATTCTCTGTGCTCCTCTGTCTTACAAGAACTAACTCTCTTCAGGCTAGTACTAGAATTATTATTTCTCATTTAACAAGTAACACTTTCTAGATACGCGAACATCTAAGAGTAGCATCTTTATGCAGTGACGACTTCTCACATCTTCACTACTGAAAGACGACTCTTTTACAGTTGATCCCTGGAGAGCTTGCCTTTGCATAGAAGTTAGATGTTTCAGTACTTCAAAAGAGTAATCTGACATTAGCAGAAGTGTCACATTGTAGCAGAGCTATTTTTGTCCTGTCTACATTAAGATTGACTTCTGGCATCAGCAGGAGATCCGACAGAGTCATCAGTTGCCAAACAAGACTGCATTAGTGTAAAATAGCAAAATAAA
The DNA here is from genome assembly GCF_036417535.1 of Chlamydotis macqueenii. NCBI lineage: Eukaryota > Metazoa > Chordata > Aves > Otidiformes > Otididae > Chlamydotis > Chlamydotis macqueenii. The sequence continues at coordinate 20,550,088 of NC_141558.1, forward strand.
GTACATTGGGGTAAAGTGATACACGAAAGATAGGGTGCACTGTGAGAAAACAATTAATCTGTATCAGGAGCTCTTTAAGAACTAAAATTCTGAAATAAATTATTCAAAATGTTATGCAAATGTGTATGACAAAGGATGTATATAAGAGTAGCATGGATAGGCACAGAGGAAGTAAGAATGACTAAGGTGCAGGAAGAGTTGCTGAAGTCAAGAAATAAGTATCAGCACAAAAAAAAAAAATCTAAAAAAGTGAACAATGGAAAGTATTGCTTAAACACTTAGTACTAGGTCAGGCAAGAATGCTGACATTCTTTATGCCAACAGTATCAGCAAGAAGGTCCATTGTGACCAAGTATCTAGCAATTGATTTATGTACAGAGACGATGGCATAGGACAGAATAGGAAATGAATAGTTTAAATATTTGGAGAAGTAATTGAACTTAGAGTCAGCAAGGACTCGAGAAATTAACCCATAAGTAGATAAGGAATTACCTGAAATAATCTCCGAACCAGTAGTGATTATCCTCAGGTACACCTGGAGAATGGGGGAGACACTCTACGGAAGTGGAGGAGTGCAGAAACAGGAAAAAGCTCTGAGGAATTACAGATTTATTCCCTAACTTCAGTTTCAGAATTATGATAAGAAAAGAATAATTTTGTAAAATGAAAATATTAAGGTAATAAAAAGCATTTAAAATGGATTTTCAAAGGCCTTGCCATAAGCATTGTGGATGACAAATGGTCTGTCTCCTTTAGCCGTCCAGAGGCAGAGAGTGCCCTCCAGCCTTCCTTTGCTATACACTTCAGCTGCACTCCAGCCTCACAGTCCTCATCTTAAAAAGTGGTTTGCAACAAAAGGGATTCACACTATTACACAACCTGTTCTAATGATCAGTAATTAAAATAATGCTCTGGCCAGACTGTTCCAGTTGTACCACAGGCTCCACACTTGAAAAGACTTGTAAGGCATTAAGTCCAAGCAAAAGGTTTACTCGCTTCTCATACTATCTGTAGAGACTTTACTTTGTATCGTACCAAGAACAAACGTGAATTTATCATGGCTGTTGTTTCTCAGACCCTTCCCCAGAACAGCTACTTCTACGAACACCAGACGGACTGCTTTGTTTACAGAATTCATTGTTATGCTAGATAACAGAGAAGACCAATGCAAGCACTCAGTATATAATAAAATATTGCTGCAGACAGGTTACAACACTAGACAGACACTATGCCAGGACACATGCTACTGCAAATAGTGCATTTGAAAAAAAAAAAAACAAACTAGAATCCTATGACTAATAAAAATTGTTTGCATTTATAGTCAGTTTTTATTGCCTTATTCATCTGTATCCTTGGAGTGGCTTTTATTCAGTGGATTTCTTTAGAAAGCAAAAGAATTGGGCTTAGTAACTGTGAACTGGAATTGCTCTACAAATATTACCATACACTACTTTTTGCTATTCACATAGAAAGAACTACAAAATTTCATGAATAATTTACATTGCTTTCTCAGAATTATCAAATAGTAATACCGTGTAAATCATGGAAATCACTAAATAGAGAATAAAAGAATACAGAATATTTATAAAGAATGCATCATAAGCAAAAATGTTTGATTTTGTCAGACATTGCTTAAGCAACTGAATATTTAAAAAGAATTAATGTAATACACAAACTATTGTGATCAAATATGATTCCAAGTAACTTTTCAAGATCATAAAAATAAATTCACTTTATAATCTGTTTTGACCAAAGATTCAGGTTGAAATCCAATGCAAATTCTACATAATATAATCTGAAGAACTAAGCAACGATTAATCTAGATTGTAAAGTATAAAACAAGGAAGTGCTACTCTATCGTAATTTATAAAAGAAGTTACAGTCTGAGCACATTTAAAGAAAAAAAGATTAAAAACCTGCAGAAGCAATTCTTCCAGGGACAGCTCTGCTCTTATGTTTTCACCACTGATTTCTACCATTTCAAAAAGACTGAACTATATTTTCAATATTGAGTTCCTCGTTTAACTGTATGATTCATTCTGGAATCTTCAAGTTTTCAGTTGTTCTTTCTTGGAATAATAATATGCCATCCAAATAATAGTTTTCTGTTTCTCCAGGGATTACTTAATACTTTTGCTTGCAATAGCAAATGCTACTTATGAATTTACAGAAAGAACTTAAAACAGCATAAGCACCTTTACACTTCTAGGGAGAAAGATGAAATAATATGACTTTAAATAAATCTATTCCTAGACAACTTAGGTAAAAATACTGTCTCCCAATAGCCTCTACAAATCACACTTCACTGGCTACAGAATTTACATGTGCTTACTTCAAAATCAACAAATACTAATTTCAAGCACGTTTTAATTACAAAAATGAAAAAAAATGAAATATTCATATCTAAAGCCCAGTGAAATGACCAGAAAGGTTAAATATTTTGCCTTTAAAAGTCTTTACAATAATAAATGCAATCAATTTTCTACTACTCTTTGTTCTATAATAACACTGCAAGTCTTGAAAACTTATTGATACCTTTGATTGACCACACATCCTCTCCCTGCTTTTTCCTTTCTCCATTTTATCCTCACACACATGTGTTTTATATTTTGATCTTAAATGTGAATTATTTTCTACCTTTGGAAAATTAGAAAGAATTTTACAACAGCACAGAAAAGAAATATGCAGAAAGTAACATACATTTTGAAGTGTCAAATCACTGATGTTAGTTGATATTGCTCTCAGCCAGTCAGCACTCTCCTGGGCTGTATAAAACTGAAGTATCCCAGTACTAATTCCATCGAGTGCCAGCACTTCAAATGCATTAGATCTGCAGTAAGAAGAAATATATCCGTAAAGGAAGATACGTCAATTTTCTGAAACTGCCCAATATTTCTCAATGTTCAAGTGATTTTTACACTTTTGACAAGTTTTGAGTCTTAACTTTATAAATCAAAATAAAGGTAACAAAAGGAAGGATAATAATGGGCAGTACCAGGAGCAACACATACAATAAGTACTTTCTCTGTATCAGCATATATATGTGCTGATCATTTAGTTCCCTCGAGTATACATATTATGTTCATAATTACTGAACTTAAGGGTAGTATATTCAGGAATTATGCACTAGATCTTTTTGAACAAACATAAAAATGTTTAAACCAAAATGACTATTTTCTTTATTGCATTTTGGTTTCATTTACTAGGAATGTATTAAGTTGCAAAGAACTGACTTCGCTAGCTTTAATTTCTTAGATTCCTATACTTCTCTACATAACATTCTAAGCAAAGTTTCCTTTAAGATCTTTTATGGCATAGGAATTTGAGAAATGTACTTAGAAGTGTCTTTAAATAATTTTTGAATGTAGGACCCTTTCTCAAAACAGCATCGACACATGCTAATGTGCAATTGCATTTCATTCATTTTAATGGATCTTTTATGTGTTTATAGCAACTTTATTCTTGCAAATGCCAAGGCTTCCCTTATTATCTGCAGTAATTTAGGCACTGTGTATGTACCTCTGAACCCCTCCACATTTGGATATTGGTAGGATATGCTTTTTTAACTATGAGATTTTTCAATAGGAACAACAAAAGTTCATTAAGGAGTGGCATGGAAGTACACTGGTCTAAATTTAAAACATGTGACATGCAATAGTTTCAGCAAGTAAACTTCAGAAAGCTACATAGGTTATTCAAGAACCCATGAGCATCATGAGAATTAGGTTTTAACTGTATACTACTGTGAAAGACAATTACAATTATCTGAATGATTGTACATATGTTTGTTTTGTATATAATTTGGAGAATACCACTGCTACCTTCTACATCTACAAATCAGATATTTATACTTACATGCTATGTTGCTTTCGTTTTGGTACAAACCTCAAAGAAAGCAAACTACTGAATCAAGAATATTACTCTATGAAGTTGCTGGGTTTTCCTGGGATTCTCTGATCTAAGGTGAAGTCCTCTACCACTTAATTTATGATATATGTCAACATGAGCATTCCAGATGACACAAAGAGGTTAACAGGCAGTTATTACTGAAAAAGTTATTAACCTAACATTTGTCATTTGCAGGGAGTTTGATGGCAAACATGAATACTGAACTCCATATACTTGCTACAAAAGGTCATATAAAATACCCATCACACACAATATTAACAAGTCAAAGTACCCTAATAGATGTATATGCATTAACTGATACGCTTTACTGATAAAAAAGTCATAAAGTGTTATACTTGCTCTTCGCAAAAATAACATTCTTGGTCTGAAGACCTAAATATAAATCAGCTGATTCCCTTGTTTTCCTTTCATGAATGAATTATCATGGCAACTACCAAAATCTGATAGCAATGGCACAGTTCTGTGTCACTTTGATTTCATGTTTTACCTCCTCAGAAAGAAAGAAAATATCAAAACAAATCATTTTATTGTCTTCAAGTAAACTGAGTGAAACAATCACCTCTCAAGCACACTGTTCCTTTTACCTAAGGTTCTGACAAAGATCCCAACAGTGCTGTAATGGAATGACTTATGGTATGATCTCTTCAACATCCCACTGACACAGTGAAGATCTGTGATCCCCTATGCACTGAAACGCAGCAGAGCATGGACACAGACTTAATTTGGTGCCTTCAAGAGAAGCCCTTCACAATGCCTAATTTAGATATCAAACTCAAATATCAAAGCTAAGATGCTAGAATCCTTAGACAGACAGAGAGGACAATCCAGAGCATTTGACAGAGCCAATAAATCATACATGCTCCCCACTGAATCCACAGAGTGCCTAGATAGTAATTCAGTTGCCTTATCCAAGGGGCCCAATGGTATACAAGTGGCTGATGAAAGATCACAGAAGGGAACTCCTCAGCTAACAACTAATGCAACCAATACAGGCAATCAAGATTAAAAAATAACAAGCTTTATTAAAAAAAACTAACCAATCTTTTATCATTTGAAACATGGTGCTGGCAATAGTGCAGATTACACTAAAACTCCTGTTGTCCTTTACCTTATTAAAATATGGTGATCAGTTATAATAGACAGTTAAGAAGATTAAAACAAATATATCTAGAGATCTAAACACTTCACTGACAGGATATTTGCACAGCATCAAATAGAGTGCGAGAGATCCTCTAAGTCCTCTAGTCCAGCCTGCTCACTAAGTGGTTTGAAATACAAATCTCTTTTCCACAGGAAGACCAAAACTGGATGCAGTATTTTAGATGCAGGTATTTCAGATGTGGCCTCAGGAATGCAAAATAGAGGAGAACAATCATCACTTTCGTGGACCCGCTGATGACATTATTACTAATGCAGTTGCATGTGTGGTTACCCTTCATCACCGAAAGTGCGTACATCTGACTCACGCTCAATGTGATGTCTGCCAAGATCCCCAAGCCCTTTCCTGCAGAGCTGTCCCCTTGCCCCTGCAGACTGACACCAGGACATCCTTCCCCAGGAGCTCTGTCTTGTTCAAGGCTTCTGATGTGCTGGAGGTGGTCACACTGCCTGGCCCAGGGAACTGAGACCTTTGAGGCACCACTGTCCCCAATCTGCTAACTCAGGCAGAAAGCTAGTTTTACCAGAAAACACTTTGGAAAACTGAACAAAATAGGAAAAGAAAGAGATAAGGTTTCTCAAAGCTTACAGATGCCAACCACAAATTCTGCACTAATAATACAGCGATTTTGCGCTCAACCTTACTCACTTTTACTGTCATTATTACTTGCCTTCAGCTACAATAGTTTCCCTCTACAGATCCCATAATATATTGTAACATGTATCACACTGTGGTCAGAAAAGCATAGTGTGTATAAGGCTACAAGTGAAAAAAAAAATCCAAACTAAAAATAAAAGCTTAACAACATGAATGCTGAGGCTTTTGTTTTAAGTGAAACAATCAATGCAAGCACCAATACAGCAACGGAATTAATGAGAAAATAAATTCTAGAGACTTAAATACCATGCCTTCCTCCAGTTCTTTAAACACACAAAAGAAAAAAAATAGAGGCACAACTAAGAACCTATTCCTGCTCGCTGACAAGGATGAGCTTTCCATTTAATACCAAATAGTAAGTTTGAGAGATGCTATGAAGTCATCTCATCATCACAAAATAGGATGACATGTCTTGGCTTTTTGCTTTTTTTCTCTGAGGCTGGAAGCTCATTTTAAACCACAGTTAGAGGAAATTCCCACCTCTTCTACTCCCGCTGTTACTGTACTGACTATTGAAACTAGAACTAGAAATTAATGTTTGCCTTTCCTAAATTTTAGAAATTTGGGCCAAATTATCCTCACATTTCTTATTATTTTCAGACTTGTCTCCCTATCTCCCTATCCCTAACTTTGCTTCCTGCAAGCATTTCCACTAAGGAGCATGAGGCACTGTTTTCAATCCTCAGCCTCTTTCTATCTCACTTTCATGGTGAAATGATGCATGGACCTGCATTCCTGGTCTCTTTGGGGTTTTATTGATTGTGTTTATTTCTTTTAATAAAAGAAACACCGTCTTTGTGAGAATGACAGTCAGAATAACAGCTGGGCATTCGTAGACTACAGTTCTCTTTCTGACACTGACATTTTAAAACAATTAATATTAATGAAGATTACTTAAGCATATTTTGCTGTACAAAGCTATTATAGAGGTGTTAAATTTGTAGAATTATAGAATCATAGAATGGTTAGAGTTGGAATGGACCTTCAAAGGTCATCTAGTCCAACCCTCCTGCAAGGAGCAGGGACATCTTTGACTAGATCAGGTTGCTCGGAGCCCCGTCCAACCTGGCCTTGTCAAGGCTGGCCAAAGTCAAAGACTTTTCTAAGTAAAAAATGTATTTTAAGTGCCAGCTAAAATGGGAAAAGCTAAATTTTTACTTTATTGGAGGCTAAGAATTTCAGATAGTATAACATTTTCAGTGTCTGTGGCAAGTGAAACCATCTTTCCATTAGACTTATCTCAACATTTTCATAGAATCATAATCGAATCATAGAATAGTTTGGGTTGGAAGGGACCTTAAAGATTATCTAGTTCCAACCCGCCTGCCATTGGCAGGGACACCTTCCACTAGACCAGGTCTCTCAAAGCTTCATCCAATCTGGCCTTGAACACTCCCACAGATGGGGCATCTGTAACTGCTCTGGGCAACCTATTCCAGTGCTTCACCACTCTCACAGTAAAGAATTTCTTCCTTATGTCTAATCTAAACCTACTCTTCCAGTTTAAACCATTAACCCTTGTCCTATCACTACATGCTTTTGTCAAAAGTCTCTCTCCAGCTTTCCTGTAGACCCCCTTTAGGTACTGGAAGGCCGATACAAGGCCTCCCCGAAGCCTTCTCTTCTCCAGGCTGAACAGCCCCAACTCTCTCAGCCTGTCCTCATAGGAGAGGTGCTCCAGCCCTCTCATCATCTTTGTGGCCTTCCTCTGGACTCACTCCAACAAGTCCACATCCTTCTTATGTTGGGGGCTCCAGAGCTGGACGTAGTACTCCAGCTGAGGTCTCACGAGAGTGGAGTAGAGGGGGAGAATCACCACTCTCAACCTGCTGGCCATGCTTTTGATGCAGCCCAGGATGTGGTTGGCCTTCTGGGCTTCAAGCGCACACTGCTGACTCATCTTGAGCTTCACATTAACCAACACCCCCAAGTCCTTCTCCTTAGGGCTGCTCTCAATCCATTCTCAGCCCAGCCTGTATTTGCTTGGGGTGGTTCTGACCCATGTGCAGGATCTTGCACGTGCAGGGCCTTACTATATTTCCTTAATAAAAATTTAGATGCTTGTCTGACAGCAGCTGATTTACCTGAAGTTTACTACTATGCTGATACAGACAGACAGATGTGATCAGCTTTGATGTTCCCAGGTCCTAAATCAGTCTTCCTTCCTGTATGATTTTTTGATATCTGACTTTAGTTTTTATTGCTTTTCTTACAGCATTTTCTCATGGCTTGTTTATAGTACTATACAGCCCTGTTGCTAGAATTTCTATTTAGCCTGAAGTTTTTTGGACTATGGGAGGATCTGAATGAAAATTCCCCCAAAAAAGAATTATCTGAATTACTTAATCTCTTTGAAATTCTGTGTTGAAAGTAATGGGGTTTTGTACTATAAATGACATATAGCCTCATAGCTTTAAAAAAGTTCAAATTTGCTTATATAATTGGACAATTAACAGAAACTATAGCTAACTAGCTAAAAAGATATCAAAATATTAAACATAATGGACTGCATTTATTTATTTATTTATTTATTTATTTATTTTTAATGAACATTTTTCTTCCAGTATTGGAACTTTGGTTTATTTCATATTAAACTTGGAGTAATGAGGAAAGATAACTGAGGTAACAGACATTATGCTTCTACAGATATTTTCTTAACTAATGTGGCAGTGGAAGCAGCTGTATTCCAATAGATTTGTAATAACTTGTGCAGAAGAAAAACATAGTGGGAGAGGCGACAGTTTTGGCATTCATGAGACCTCTTATCCTGTTCCCCATGAAGTCAAACAAGTAGTTACACTGGCACTGCTGAGAAGAAAGAATAAGACTAATATCGCCAGCTGAAAGAGAAAAGAGTAGGATGAAGGTGTGAGGTATTTGGCTTTGCTGTAGACAGAAAAATCTGAGGAATTATAGTCTCAGTAAGCTTTATTTGTATGGAAGAGGTGGAGGAGTCTTGCAGGGAAACAGGAGCAGCTTGAATGACTAAAAGCTATATGCAGTATCAGCGTACTACTGTCCTCTTGAGTGCAGAATGCGTAGTATGATCAGCTACTGTGGTGGGCTGGAGAAGGAGTGTACATGTACTTATTAACATATGTTTTATAATTCCAGCACAACTATCAGTTAGTGGTAGTTGAAGTGAGGTGAATTTCACCCCATTCAAGCATATAAACTAAGTATAAGTATACGATGACAGGCAGCAGACACAAGCTGGAACATGACAAATTTCAGTTCAACATTAGTTTTTTGGTTTTTGTTTTTTTTTTCCCCATGAAGGTGATCAAATACTTGCACAGGTTGTCCCATGAAGTTGTGGAATCTCCCCCCTGAGAAGTGTTCAGGAATTGACAAGAGATGGCCCTGAGCAATATAATCTTATTAGACATGCTTTGAGCAGGGAGCTGGACTAGGTGACTACCAGGATCCCTTCCAGCCTGAACAAATTATTCAATAATTCTGTAAGTGATCCTTAATGTGATCTCCCTGAAATTTGTACTATTGTGTTGTATCTCATTTCCAATAGTCCCATCCTTTCATAACATATTGTGCTCTTCTGTACTCATGATGCTGATTTTGTGCCATCTATTAGTGTCCTGTTTCCTGAATCATCAGTCAAATAGTCCTTAAGGCATCCTATTAATAATATCCCTCCAAACCTATACTTTCTTTTTCATCTTACCTTTTATCAGATGTTAATCTCTCTGCCACGGTCTCCCACCCTATTGCTCCAAATCAGTTTGATCATGGTATCTTTCAGTTACACACTCATTCTTCCTGCCCTCATGTTTAACACAATCGTTACTGAAAACTGTGAGCAAATGCTGAATCAGTTTTTGTAGCTCAGAGATATCACTTTTAATTTCTATACCTTTCTCAAAATGGTTTATTACATTTCTTACTTCCCAATTTACTTAACTAATTAAAGGATTTTGTTATCTCACTAAAATGTTAACATGGAAAACAGAATCCTTCAGAAAGATTCTGTTAAGAAACCAGTGAGTCAATTTAAAAAAAAAAAAAAAGATCCATTAAAAACAATCACACAATGCTCCATAGTAGTTGCAATGGCCTGAATACCAAGAAATAGAAAGCAACATCTAAATCTAATTAAGCTGTTTTGTAATTGGGATCATAGCTACATGGGCTCACAGCTATTGGGCCTCAATTACTTTCAGTCCACTAATTTCTTCAATTTAATTTCTATCTTCCAAATAAGTTTTTTTTTTTTTTTATTCTCTAAACTCACAATGTTCAAGAGGTTCTATGTATTGTACCTGCACTTAAAGCTCCAGTCAATACAACAAATAAAAATGATTCCACAGTACTGTCGGTATCTGCTGTAAGGACTGAAAATACTTACCTACACCTTTTTCCAAATATGGATTTAGACACTGCGTAACAAAAATGAAAGATTATAAAAGAATGAACTACGTTCTCCATCTTCTAGAAAACTACTTGTCTTTACTTTGCTATCCTAAAAAAAAACCATCCAAACTACAAATTCCTTTGAGTGAGAAATACTTACTGATCTCGTTATTACTCTGTTAAACTTACATCACATATAGTGATCAACTCCATCCTTAACTTAGCAGTCAAAAGATGTTTCCATTACCAGCTAGCAATTAAGAGTACTTGCAGGAACAGAGTTCTCACTGTATATACTACCGTATCTCTAACAGACAACAATGACATTGACGGATGATGAGATGTGAAGAATAATAGTAGTGGTGCTATACTAGAAAGGCAAGTGAATAAAAAAGCTATTGAATTACTAACTAATCAAAAAGACTAATCAGCATGCTGCATAGAAATATTCAGATAGCCTCCAATCATATAAACAATGTCTCTCTTCCATGTTCATACCTTCTGAAGGTATAACTGGAAAGATGCTGCATTAAGAAGAGGAAGGACACCTACTACATTTCTTACCTTTCCTTGGAAATATCCTGGGGGATTTTTTTGCTTTTGTTTTGTGGTATGGACAAAACACACTTCACAGTCTCACTCTGCAGTATTTTCATTCATTCATCTTCATGTATAAGGAAAGATAAAAATCTATCCCATTCTTTCTTGTTTCTGTTAATATCTATGGTGCTGACAAAATCTAAAATATATGAAAAATATACTCTTGTGTCATTAAGTCACCAGTCTTAAGACTTCCTGAGAAAAATAAAATGAAAAGTCAAGTGTAATGAGATGTCAAAGATAACTCCTTTCTGTTATAATGAAAAAAAGAATAACGATCAGATACAAGTGTTCCTGGCTATCTCATGACACAAGAGCTAAAATTATGCCCTTTCTTGCCAAAGTTATTGGAAAACTCAAATAAAGTACTGAGGAATTTAAACCACAAAGTAATAGAGCCTGATCTGATTAGATTAGACTAGATTTGCGAAAAAAACCACATCAAAAGCATACTACAGTCTAACAGGCAACTCTAGCTATATAACATGTTTCTAATTGAAAAATGGTCAAAAACATTGAGCAAGATGATGACATGCCATACATTGTCACACTGTATTTTTTAAAATAATGGCAACAAAATTACGTTGTTCAGTAACATATCTGACTCTGTTCAACCTTACGACAGACAATCTTTTGGTTGTTTCTAAGGTTATCTGAAAGTCGGAGCTGATTTACACCACCAGAAGAGAATGCTGGAGGTATGAAACAATCTTGGACATGATGGAGAAGAAAAGTGAATGAGGTCAGAGGGGCCATCCATACTGGCTGACAGCAGCTTACATCAGAGCAGCAAGAGTAGTTGGACTTACAGATACTATACATAGAATACACAATACTATATACTAAAACAATCAGTCTGTGATTGATTTTAGTCACAAAAGTATGCTAAGTCTGCTGTAGCCAACTGCCAGAATTTCACAGGTGAAAAAGACGTTTTTCTTTCAGAGAAAAGAAGGATTGAAGGAAGCAGAGTCTGCATTACCTGTGAGCGGATAGACAAAAAAATAATCATACAGGCTTCAATATCCTTTCCCAAGCCATAACATTTTGCGTAGTTACAAGGGAATGTCAAAAGTCAAAGGGATACAATTTTGATTTAAAGAATGATACAGACCTCTCTGAATTAAATTCAGGTAGGGAGCAGGGGAAAAAGGCCTCCCATACAGCTCATCTAGCTGAAGAGAAGGCACACAGCTGTGTACGTGACACGACAGAAGACAGTTCCAAAACCTCGACAACACAGACTTAAAAAGTAATCTGGCTATTCTGGTGACAGTGCACCTTCTCAAGACCAACTGAGATAACTTATAGGATATTATCTAATGGAGCATTGCAATAAAACAAAGTTATGACAAAGAACAAGAAGGAGACAAAAAGTTACAAATGAGTCATGGACTCACTTAATTCTGAAAAAGCAGGTATGCTGTCTACCAACATACGCAGATAGGCTCCAAGTAAATATTCAGAGAGTGGCAAAATCAGCAAATTACTCATCAGGAGCCATGATACATTCAGGGGAATTGTCATGGACTCATTCAAATGACTTTAAACTGGTGGCTGAAATGTGAAAGGGAGTGGAGATATGTAAATATGGTTGAAAGGAGGATTGTTATCTAGACTAATGTCACTATTTATACTTGTAATTGCTTGTAGGTTTTATTTCATGCAAAACAGACACTTGATTTTAAAGAGTAGTGACTGAAGACAAATGTTGGAATTTATGCTTATACGAACACAGAGAAATGTAAAAGAAGCAATACAATTGGGATAACAGCAAGAACATGTACATGTATTTTAGAGGAGGAGAGAACAGGATAAGAGCAATCTCGTATCCCTCAGGCAAAAATAAACACCTTTAGTAAGAACATGGGAAACATCTCGTGTGCAGTTAGTCTCCAGGTGGCATTCTTTTAATGCTCATACAGATATTCTTCTTGGTTTACAAAAAAAAAAAAAAGCAAGGAAGAGTTAGTAGAACTAAAGTATCATGGGATGGTGGTAGGCTTTATGGAACAATTTTATCTTCCTTTAGAGAGTCTACAAAAAAAAGGGAAAAAAAAACAGTAATAAAGGAGTGCTGTGAATACTAAACATATATGGGAGTGAGATGCATCACAAGAGAATACATCTTTCCAAGACTGAAACTGAAATCACCAAACTCCTCAATCCTTGCAAGAAAAAATCTGTCTGTCATGGATTGATCCTGGGCCAGCAGCTAAGCATCCACACTGCCACTCACTCCCCTACCGTACCTCACCAGTGGGACAGAAAAGAGAATAGGAAGGGCAAGAAAACTTGTGGATTGAAATAAAGACCATTTAATAAGCAAAAAGAAGAGGAAACAAAACCAACAAAACAAGTGATGCAAAGGCAACCACTCACCATCTCCACCAAGAAGAATCATGCCCAGCCAGTCTCCAAGCAATGGCTAGCTTTCCTCAAATCTCTGTTCTCAGTTTTTATTGTTGAGCATGATGTTACATGGTGTGGAATATACCTTTGGTCAATTCAGGTTCAGTTGCCTAGGTTGTATCCCCTCCCAACTCCTTGCTCATCCCTGGCCTACTCATTGAGTGGAAGCAGAGCAGGAAAAAGAGAAAGCTTTAATGTTGTGAAAGCACTGCTCAGCAATAACCAAAACATTAGCGTGTTATTAACATAATTTTAGTCGCAAACCAAATCACAGTACCATATGGGCTGCTATAAAGAAAACTAACTCCATCTCAGTTAGACCCAGTACAATATCAGAAGATGTTATATTTCAAAGAATTCTCAAAATGCATGTGCTACTGTTTTGGGAACTGGAATCCCTAGGGCTTGCTCCATCTAATGCATAGAGTGCACAGAACAGGAGTGAAACTGCTTCAAACTATCAGTGCAACAACTGAACTCAGATTTTTAAATGTTCCATCCTCTTCCATTTATTCTTTAAATTTAAGAACATTGATGGTAAGTTGATGGTAAGTGGACGTCTAAATGTGCACATAGAGACTTGTTAACTTAACTCACAGGAGAACTACTAAGCCTTGAATATTTGGAGGCCTGTGATAGACTGGGAAGGATCGAACCACATGAACTGGTCAGTTGATATGATTCTATGATTCTAAGTGATGAGAGACCAAATAAAATGGAAGTAAGAGTTCAGACAAAGACTGTGGAAGAACCTGAAAGTCTTCTGGTCAATTTATTCACCTGTGATGCTTTAACACAAAATCTGGAAGAGGAATTGCCAGCTGGCTTAGGAAACTAATTGCTCAAAGTTAAAAGTAGCATAACTGTCCTACTAGAAAAACTATGTTTTTCAGGTAATTTCCAGGAAACAGGTAACAAATCTGGCATGGATCAATAAAGGTATACACATGGATTTCTGGTATCTCCTGGTAGCAGGTAATCTGTATAACTGATGCTTCAATAAAGGTCCAATTCCCTTATTATCAAGAATAAGGAGGGGAGGGGAGGGGAGGGGAGGGGAGAGGAGGGGAGGGGAGGAGAGGAGAGGAAGAGAGGAGAGGAGAGGAAGAGAAAGAGGAAGAGGAAGAGAAAGAGGAAGAGAAAGAGAAAGAGAAAGAGGAAGAGAAAGAGAAAGAGAAAGAGAAAGAGAAAGAGAAAGAGAAAGAGAAAGAAAGAGAAAGAGGAAGAGGAAGAGAAAGAAAGAGAAAAAGAAAGAGAGGAGAGGAAGAGAGGAGAGGAGAGGAAGAGAGGAGAGGAGAGGAAGAGAAAGAGGAAGAGGAAGAGAAAGAGAAAGAAAGAGAAAGAGAAAGAGAAAGAGAAAGAGAAAGAGAAAGAGAAAGAGAAAGGGAAAGAGAAAGAGAAAGGGAAAGAGAAAGAGAAAGAGAAAGAAAGAGAGGAGAGGAAGAGAGGAGAGGAGAGGAAGAGAAAGAGAGGAGAGGAGAGGAGAGGAGAGGAGAGGAGAGGAAGAGAAAGAAAAAGAGAAAGAGGAGAGGAGAGAAGAGAAAGAGAAAGAGAAAGAGAAAGAGAAAGAGAAAGAGAAAGAGAAGAGAAGAGAAGAGAAGAGAAGAGAAGAGAAGAGAAGAGAAGAGAACATTTTCAGTGAGTATAGGGCAACTCATAAAGAAAATGGAAAATAAGAACGGTGAATGAACTTCTGTTTTCATACATAGGGAGAACTCTGGACTACCCGGACCACAACTACTGGTAGATTTGAGGCAGTCCTACCACACGGAATGGCCTGCAGAAAAAAGCTGATGCATGCTGTGATGTGCTAAACGTTTCTCAAACACATCATTTATTGATTTTTTATTAAACTCCACTTTTATTTTCATCTTTCCTGAAGTCCAGGACAATCACCTCTGACATCCTATGCAACAGATACTTTATGAACCATTACTTAAGCGTCTAACATGAAAAAAGATTCTACAGTCAAAAATACAATATTTTGTACCATGTGCTTTGCCAAAATCTCTTGTTAATATGACTTTCTATATGACAACGATATCCAGCATAGTCATGATGATTGTGCACTATGTTATCATTTGTAAAAAGAAAGGAGAGTTAATTGATATATTAGAATTTTGGAACATGGAAGTATTCCACTAGAGATAGGGAATGAAATGTAGTACCTTAAAAATTAATCCAAGTAAGGCCAAGAATTGGTGAACCTCTCTGCTAGCTGCTGATGCTAACTGAATTCCCAAGATAAAACATCATACAAACATATTTGTAGGATCTGTATTTATTGTCCAGTTTTACTTTATCTTTGGTAATGACCATGCATGTAATTAATCTCAAGAGAAGATGGACTTCGTATTTTTTATAAGAAGACTTTTATATCTCCACTTAAAAGAATTCTTATATAGCCAACAGTCCACAGTAAAATATTATGTACAGTTAGCTAACCCAGTGCTTCCCCTTTTAGATCACAAACCTTAATTTGTCTGTTCCAGCTTTGTATCTTGAGATTCGAGCCATTGACAGAGGAACTGATAAGGTGTCTAGCCAGCGCTTCTCGTATTTTGGTTCATTAGCTATGGGTGAAGAAGGTGATGAGGGAGCCTGTACAGAATAAATGAGAATCAGTAAGTGCAGTTTATCAGACAATATAGTGGAAAAAAATATAAATATGCATCTCTAGCTCTGCTTGTCCCAGAAGTGAATAATCAGAGTAATAAAACTATTCAAGAAACTCAGGATTTAGCAGAGAAATAAAAAGAAGGATTCACGTAGAAAGGAATGCTAGCTATCTTGATATTATGCTTGTGATAATTTCAGTATTGCCTTAACATTAATATATATATAGTTAATACTTATAACTGACAATAAAAAAGAAATACTTTTTAGTCATAAATGTCCTGAATTTTCTCTAAATTCAACAAAAATTACATTTTTGGTTTAAATTAATTTGGTCTGTGTAACTCTTCTACATGTCTCAAACAATCATCAGAGAAAAATACACAAATAATATCCTAATGTAAACACTACATTAGACAATATTGAATGTTATTTAATAGTAGATTTAAAATTCTGATTTCTGTGTTATCACTATCCATATACGGAGTGCTGGATTTTGAAATTTAATCTTTGAAGTTTTCCTCCAAATGCTTCTACTAGAAAGGTAAGATTGTTGATACTATCTAAGCAGTAAAGGATGTCCAGATCTCTGAACAGCGAAAATATAAAATTTTACAATCTACTAATTTCCTGTAACTACAGCCATACAAAAGAAAATAACCTTAAATCAAATGTATGTAAATGAAAATTGTTAGGGGGATTAGCCTGGATATATAGCTATTGATAAAAGGGTCTACTAAAACCTAACCTAGAGCTTATGTATAGAGACTGTTCAACCTGTTCATATACGTAGCATCTTATGTACTGCAATTAAATAGCGCATGAAGGCACCAAGAACGAAACATGATAAAAAGAAAACATTTATGAATTTTTAAAAGTTGTCACAGAACCACTAGCAGTAAAACATTTTGCAGAGAGATATTCATCTTAGTCAATATAGACTTGTAGAATATGTAGTTTGTTCCTAGTGAAATAATATCCAGAAGTTTACATCATTGTATCAATGACTGAAAGTACAGAATTACTCCCAAATTGTCAAAAAAAAAAGAGACAGCAACTGTTTTTATTTGCAAATTATTTCAATATAGTGTTTACAGACAAAAATCAATTAAATTAGAAACAGATTAGAAAATGCTGGAAACCACTGCTCAGTGTACCAACTCAGATTTATGAGCATGATTATGAGCTTAAAAAAAAAAAGCTTATTAAAAAAACCAATAGAATGAATTAGGAGTTTCTTACAGAATGCATAAAAATGACAAATTGGAAAGCTTTTCTTGGTCCCTGTATCTCCACACTATCATGACAGCTGAGCATTTCACTCTTTTATAAAGACAGCGATACTATTTACAGAGAGGCAGCTGAGGAGGACTCACAGTCATAGATATTTAGGTCAAAGTTAGGCATTTGTGTCGTCTCTGACTGAAAATTATTCATCCCAGGCTGCACAGAGAATTTTCAGGTAGATAAGGGAGCTGAAAGCTGGTTATTTTTAAATGAGCTGTAAATATACACTGAGTAGTACTCACAAAAGCAAATAAACCACAAAATGACCCAACTTCAGCTCTGTTATGTCCAGGTGTTCAAAAGCCATAAAACTCACTCATAATAAAGAGCATTCTGGGATTCGTTCTATTTCTGTTCCTTTTTCTACCTCATAAGGATTTAGGGTTAATTCTTTCCCCCCAGAGCTCTTTCTTACAGTGAGCAAGGGTTGATCTTTCTATTTACTTTTTTTTAGTTACTCAAAAAAGTGAGATTCACATTCTAACAGGACGACTGAGAGTTAGTGATTGAGGGACGCTTTTCTAGTAAATGAAAAATTTGTAATGAAATCGCCAGAGTTGGTAGCACTAAAGAATCTTTTAGACTGCAATCTCTTTGGGGAAAGGAATTTCATTCAGAGTATTTGCAATCTCTAGAACAATCCAGTTTTCATTCGGTTGAGATCTCCTGGTGTTGTTGCAGTATGCATATTTCATAATAAAGTCCTAGACTAACTCTGTCTCACAGAACTAGCTAAAAAAGCCTTAAGTGTCTCCAAAGCTTAGTATAAGTTT
This sequence comes from Chlamydotis macqueenii, assembly GCF_036417535.1. Classification (NCBI taxonomy): domain Eukaryota; kingdom Metazoa; phylum Chordata; class Aves; order Otidiformes; family Otididae; genus Chlamydotis; species Chlamydotis macqueenii. The sequence goes on from NC_141558.1 coordinate 20,567,869, forward strand.
AATAACATCATAGTGAAGAATATGATGCATATTTTAGAATTCTGTACAAATTAATATAATTGACAGAACCATACACAATCTAAAGTTGAAAACAATCAACATAATCTAATGGGCCTGTCTGGAAACTGAAACATCTAAGAATAAAGCAGCAGGTAGCTTATTACAGTGAAAGATAAGTGCTTGAATATGATCACTGAATTTAAATCCAAGATACAGAAGATAAAGGAACATATTGTTCCTATCCTCTCAACTCTCAAGATACAGAATATATCTAGACAATTTAAACATAAATCTCTTTTTCTTGTGAACTACTAGCAGCACTTCTTTTACCAGGCTGTTGAACAATATTCTGTAATATTCTAGGCAATTTAAGAGCATTTGGCAGAAAAAAAAAAAATTGTAGATGGGTCACTCTCACAATTTAATATTTTCCATTTGGTCCCTTACACTTCAATCAAATGCTTTAGTAGGATACCACTGTAAAGAAAAAATATCTCAATGTAAGTAAAGATCAGAATTTCAGAAAATCTACATCACAGCTGGTTATTAGATTCATGAATTGAATGGGGAAAAGTGGCTAAAACCACTTGGTCAAAATCTATTAACCCCAAAGTTATGACACTACAGTATAGAAATATTAATGCCAAAATGCTAAACTGTTCCAAGTGATGTAAACTCCTAAAGAAAATGTGGCTTCTCCAGACAATTTCAAAGTTTTGATATTTGAAAAACACACTAAAAAGAGTAATTCTGCTACCTCTCCCCAGTTCTGGACTACTTACATCTGAGAAAACCCTACTGCATGATCTGAACATTAATGACCAAGAACAGTGAAAGGATATGAAGGGGTCAAACTGGATCAAGTTTCAAATGTCTATTTCTTGCTAACCCATATTCTACTAATCAGTTTATAGTAGAGCAGAAACAAAAAAAAAAAGTATTTATATAACAAACTGTAGCTCAGGAAGCCCCTACGCTAGAAATCATTGGAGGTGCAGGAAATACATCCTACAAATAATTCCATAAGTTGCCTCTGTTCTTGTATTCTCTTGAGGGCATCTGCTGGGGACAAGCTATTTGGCTAGATGGTCCTCTGGTCTGTCCCAGTGTACCAAGCTGGCTGACCTTCAAGCCTTCCGCCTACTAAACAGCTGCTGCTGCTCATGTTGAAAACTCTCCACAGTTTCTCCAAAGCACTAAAAAAAAATTTGGCTGTTCAGAGATCACCTCTGCAATCATAGCTTTTATCCTCTAGTTCATTTCACACCTTTGGCTTTCTGCTGAGACCACCAACAATGTTTCCAATTAATTCCAATTTGGTTGTAACACCTGCTCATTAAGAAATAGATTGAACACAAAAATCTCATTTTTGACAGAACACTGAACAAGAATCAGGTCATAATGACACATAATCACTACCCACCTGGGACAGCTGTGTACTGTTGACCCAGAGGAGTGTCTGATTCTGTATCCCACTAGCAATCATCAATCTATGAAGGACAATGTAGGCAAGTACTTTGTTGCTTTTTTAAACAACTATGTAACAACTAATTATGGGGCAACCGAGAAATCTTCCCACAAGTAGAATGAGACCAGAAAGTCCTCCACTAAGTGAGAGATCTAATCAGGTATGTCTCTGTAACTGTTTCCACTAAGAACACAGGAAGGAAGGCAAAAAATCAGAGCTGGCTGGGATTGTCAATTTTTCATCTTTTTGTGACGTATGATTTGCAGAACTTGGGAAACTCAGTAATTTTACCTTACTTTTTTTTTTTTTCAAACCATCATCGATTCTAAATCTCTGCAAGGAAAATGTCATGTCTTCAGAAGAGTTTCTGAATCCTGCCTAGTAACTTAATTTGCAATTTCTGCTAGGGCTGCACCTGGAAAGCCATCACAGTGATAGGTTGACAGTCACAGTTTTAGGTTGACATATCGCTCTTTCGTTAAACATGGGCTTCAAGTAGCTTGAAGCTGGGTTAACTCACTTCTAGAGTCAGAAATACTCAGGGTTGTATTACTCAGCATGCTGAAGCTTGCTTTTAAATATACTTTTCATTTCATACTACAAATACTCTCTGATTTGCAGAAAGGCAAGTGTCTTCATAGTGGATGTAGATGAAGAACTGGATTGGGAGCACCAATGTATCTATTGCAAACATTCTCATACCACAATTAAGCAAAAAGGCAATGAAAATTGATACAGGTTATTCCTAGGAGACTAAATTAATTAGCATCAATTATTTATTCCTTTGAAACAAGCTACATTTTTTTCTTTGCTAGCACGATGTCTTGCTGTTGTCACCAGTATTGGAGAAATAAAGAGAAGACAGAGCAACTTCTATGAATATCTGAGCTTTCAACTGTAAATGTAATCAGTGCAAATGGTTTCCCAAGAGACTTATTTGTGTTTTATAAGAGTTTGATTTACTATCAAAACTCCTTAATTTTTGCAGTTTTTGCTAAATTGCATGTTTGAGGGTTTCAAAAGACTAGCAAGAAATACACTTGTACATTTAAGTTTCAATGAATTAATAAATTTAATTATTTGTTACTTTGATAAAAATTGAGAAGTAAAACAATCTAAAAGGAAATAAAAGGTTAGCAAATGTGATGTCCATCTACAAGAAAGGCCAGAAGGAGGATCCAGGGAGCTGCAGCCCTGTTAGTCTGACCTTGCTGCTGGGGGAGATTAAGGAGCAGACCATATTGAGTGCTATCATAGGGCACATACAGGACAACCAGGTGATCAGATCCAATCAGCATGGGTTTATGAAAGGCAGGTTCTGCTTGATTAATCTAATCTCCTTCTATGACAAGGTGACCCACTTAGTGGATGAGGGAAAGGCTGTGGTTGTTGTCTACCTGGACATTAGTAAAGCCTTTGACACCATTTCCTATAGCATTCCCCTGCAGGAACTGGCTGCTCATGGCTTGGACTTCAGTGTACTCTTTGCTGGGTAAAAAACTGGCTGGATGGCCAAGCCCAAAGAGTGATGATGAACAGAGTTAAATCCAGTTGGCTGCCGGTCAACCGATCACCACAAGTGGTGTTATCCAGGTGGGGATTTTGGGGCCAGTTTTGTTCAATATCTTTATGAATGATCTGGATGAGGAGATTGAGTGCACCCTCAGTAATTCTGCAGATGACATCAAAGTAGGTGGGAGTGCTGATCAGCTTGAATGCAGGAAGGCTCTGCAGAGGGATTTGGACAGGCTGGACCGATGGGCCGAGGCCAATTGTATGAGGCTCAACAAGGCTCAGTGCTGGGTCCTGCACTTGGGTCACAACAACCCCACAGTACAGGCTTGAGGAAGAGTGGCTGGAAAGCTGCCTGGCAGAAAAGGACCTGGAGGTGTTTCTTGACAGCCAGCTGAGTATGAGTCGGCAGTGTGCCCATGTGGCCAAGAAGGCCAATAGCATCTTGGCTGGTATCAGAAATAGTGTGGCCAGCAGGACTGGGGAAGTGATCATCCCCATGTACTCGGCACTGGTGAGGCCACACCTCAAATACTGTGTTCAGTTTTGGGCCCTTCAGTACAAGGAAGACATTGAGGTGCTGGAGTTTGCCCAAAGAAGAGCAACAAAGCTGGGGAAGGTTTGGGAGAACAAGTCCTATGAGGAGCAGCTAAGGGAACTGGGATTGTTTAGTCTGGAGAAGAGAAGGATGAGGGGAGACCTTTTCACTCTCTACAACTACGTGAAAGGAGGTTGTAAGTGGTGGGTGTCGGTCTCTTCTCCCAAGTAACAAGTGATAAGATGAGAGGAAATGGCCTCAAGTTGGGCCAGGGGAGGTTTAGGTTGGATATTAGGAAAAATTTGTTCACTGAAAGAGTGATCAAGCATTGGAACAGGCTGTCCAGGGAAGTGTTTGAGTCACCACCCTTGGAGGTATTTAAAAGACGTGCAGATGTGGCATTTAGCAACATTGTTTAGTGGTGAATTTGGTAGTGTTAACAGTTGGATTCAATGATCTTAAGAGTATTTTCAAACCTAAATGATTCTATGATTCTGTGAAATAAGAATCAAGTGTGATATCCATTAGGAAAAAAAATAACCTTTTACTGATCATTTGGAATTTATTAATTTTTTGCTTTAGAGGATTTATTATTTCAAAGTGTATCATTAAAGTCTTGAGTCTGCTTCATAAACTGGTATTTCTACCAATCACATGTATATGTAAAAGGCATAACTAATTCTAGATTACTGTCTTTATTGACACTGGTTCAAAAAGAGATGATTATGATGATGCTATTATTTATTTCTTGAGGTATTTCTGCTATTTCCGCCTTAGTGAGCATTGCCAAGAATTTCTGAGAAGAATATAAAATATTTCTCTGTAAAACATGTGTGGGAAAATGCTAGCAACATTAATACATTTGACATTTATATATTGAAATATTTTCCCAGTAAAAAAACCGCTGAAGTTGAAATAACAGAACTTTAGAATCACAGAATATGTCAAGTTGGAAGGGACCCATAAGGATCATCAAGTCCAACTCCCTGCTCCTCGCAGGACTGCCTAAAACTAAATCATATGACTTAGAGCATCACCCAGGTAGTCCTTGAACTCTGAAATGCTAAAAAAAAAGCCCTGGCATAGCTTCAATTCCTTAAGCTATAACTGGAAACACTGGCCAATAAGTTTTAATGGATTGTAGTAAAACATTTCAGATTAGTAAATACTAACTTTCTTGCATCTTTTTGGTACAAACTGGAGTGCATCTTGTCAAAATTCCGTTACTAAAAAATACCTACAGCATACTTGAAAGAAAGCTCTCAATACAATATGCTTTCCAAAGCAGGCAGATTTGTCTTAGACTTATTCTGGAGGAAGAGAATTAGAGTTATATAATTTCTTGCAACAGCAGCAGCAACCGTTCAACTGACAGCGAATTGAATGAGCTTTCTCTATAGTTTTCAGTCAGGTCTGTTACTTTTATATATATATATATATCGTATATACATTATATATCTTTATATATAGGTAAGATCAGCTTTCTGTGGATCGATGAACTGATCTGACTGATGTATGGCTGAGCATTCGCCAATACTTATTCCAGGGACAGAAAGGAAACACAGGCTGTAGATTGGTTGGAGAAGAAAACAAGGCTGTTCCATTTAGAAGTAAGAGAGTCTTATGTTAGCTTACCTTAATTGTTGAACAACACACTTAACAAGTGTTCAGCCAGGAGTAGAGACATGAGTGAAACTCTTGTGATGTCCAGCTAAAGAAACACATTATTGAGAGATCTACTATAAATAGAGTCAATTAGAGTGTTTGACTTGTCTCAGAATTCAGTGGGATTTAATGACAATACAAAAATACCTGTGCATTCCTTTGATGCAGCACCAATTCAGGAGAGGGTTTGTGTTTGTTTATTTTTAATGGAATTCTTAGATGCAGGTGCACAATTCTGTGACAGCTTTAAGAAGACAGTAATTATCCGGTAAAGTATGCATCACCAAATAATTTAATAGATAAAGGCTTCTATAAAGGAAACAAGCTCTTCCAGATGGAGTAACAATTTGGACAATAATTTGATGTCTTTAAAATTCAGTGAAAGCAGCAACTTCTAATTATACAGCCCTATTCTACATTATTTTAATTGACAGGCGTTGTTTAATTAAATGGGAGGAAGGTGAAACAGCATGTGAAACAAGGATACTAGCCCTCCCTTTCTATCACAGGAAAGAAACACTATTTTAATTCTAATGCTGCACGACATGCATGCTTTTGAAATTTAATGACTGCTCTTGAAGACATTTAACGCTTTTTAATTAATAGATGGTTTTGCAGACACTGAGCACCTATATGTGGTGTTTACGTGGAGAGATTGTATAGTAGTACATGTTAGGGACTTACACTGCCCTATTCAGTGCAATAGCTATGCATCTAAATCAATGGGATTACTATTCTACCAGTGAGAAACAAATTAAAAATCTTTCAATTATATAAGTTTCTCTAGAAGTGATTTACAATGGAAATATTAATGAATATTTCATTACAGCTGTGCTGCTAGGTGCTATTACATTATTATTTTTTTAATGAGCCAATAAGGTACAAGCCTGACTAAAATATTTTTAGAGAATACATATGGACTATTTGACAGAATCTTGCACCTTTTTCTTTAATTCGTTTCCCTCGGGTTAGTATGTAATTGGTTCCTGAGCAACCTCAACAACCTTGCCTGGAACACCTTTCCAGATATATTCTTCCTTTGTGGGGTAAGGGACAGGGGCCACAGTAGTTTATATTAAATCTCAGCACAAAAAGCAGGAAGTAATTATGGCTCTTCTCAAATTATAACAGCAGTCAGAAACCAAACCCCAACATTAAAGGTGTATAAGGAAAAGAACAGAACAAAATATAATGTTGAAATTATTATGGCATTCCATTATAAATGGAAGTGTACTCAAACTTCAGCTGTTACAGACAGCTTTTGGCAGCCTTTCATATCCTCAAATGGGGTGCACTGTCTTTGCTTAGAAAAATTAGCTCAAGGTTAGGGAAATTCTTTGAACTCCACACAGTTTGCCCATCCCTTAGGATAAATCTGAGGCTTAACTCTTGCTTCTGTCACTAACTAGGAGCTCAGTGTCAATTTGTTGCAGGAACTTGTGGAATGACATTGGATACAACTTAGTGGGAGGACTTATTGCCTCAATTTCACTATCATTTTTCACTATAAGCCATTCAAATCTAGAAATGGGGCATCACTATATGACTCTGTTTCCTTGCTGATCATTAACAGGGCCTGGTATTTGGAACAGCAATCTAACACTAACTTGGGAGAATAGTAGATGGATTTTTCTAGATAAAAAAAAAAAAGAAAGAAAGAAAGACAGAAAAAGCTTGCTTTCATTTCTTCTAATACTTCAGCTTCCTCACTTAGTCTTCAATCTCATGTATTTCCCTCTAATCAAAGACTTCTGATACTCCCTGCTAATCCAGGGTGCTAATGAAAAGTGGCTGCTCTTTCTGTTCACCATGTTGGCAACAGATGAGAAATGTTAAATATTTAGTTAACTCATACAACAGAGTTTCAAATTTCTAACTTCTCTTTATAATCTAGCTCTGACCTGAAGCGGTCCATTTTGCACCTTTGTAGTCATAAGCAGGAGAACAGATAACAAGACAAAAAAAAAAGAGATGATTTTGATGAAGAATCAAATGCAAACTTAATTCCTCCACAGCTCTCATTCTGCACTCCTGAATACCTTAGGCCAAAGTGAAGGAGAGCATCATTCATTAACAAATCACACCTCTCCCCAAAACTCCTTTGTCTATCTGTGCAAATGAAACATACTCAATGCACTCAGTGCAACCTGCAGAGCAATAAAACTCTCCCTAAAGCAGACTCCTGGAGATGAATTGCTCCCTCCACCAGGTAAGCAAAGGGACTCAAAATATTTTAATCAAGTATAATTAAAAAAACCCAAATGGATAAGGATAAAGAAAATGACACAATTTCTATCAGAAATTATTAAAAAAATAATACATTTGGCTTTATCCCCTAAGCCTTTTTTTGTTTTTTGCTGCCCCTGCAAACTAAAATGAACAAATTCATAAGAACTATAAGAAAGAATGCATTCATATGAAAGGGATGTGTACGGGAAAAACATGAATAATTAAAAAATGAAACCAGTAACAAGTGCAAGCTACTGTTTTCTACTTGGCACATTAGTTCCATTGTGATCCTACTGCACCTTTTTTTTTTTTTTCTGGAAGATAAATAACAAAGTCATAATCTTTCATCTGACCTTTCTTGGTCTTTGACTTCTTTTCCAGTGGAAACAGACTTGGATTTATGCCAGCGTCACTTAAAAAGCTGAAGCCACATTCTTTGACAGTCTTTTAAATGAATTTTTAGAACTATTACTAGAGGTCATAGAGCAGAAATTATTGTTCAGTGTTCATTTGTTTAGCAGCTAGTAAGATTTTCTTTGTATTTTCAATGGTATAATTCCTTTCACCAGCTTTTGTTAAGGCTCTAAGTTAAAAATAAAATAAATAAAATAAAATAAATCCTAAAACCATATTTGACTTAAACTTTACTGGGAAATCAAACAAGTGTTTAATTTCCATGCAGAAGAAATGACCAACCTGTTCAATCTCATGTTTAATACTATAAGAAGTAAGTCTGCCAAAAACATTAGCAGTGACAGCTGGGATCAATACAACTAAAGATAAAACTTTTAAAGACACCTTTTTTTCACTTTGTTAATGTTATAGTGAAAGTCCCAATCAACTTCAATCAGAATTAGAAAAACATAGCGCTTTTGAACAGCTAAATCTCAATTAAATAACTTAAACACTCAAAACAATTTCCTTAACATTTCTATAGTAGTGGAGCAGGCAGGTGTTATTTAATAGGCGTTTTCCAGCTCCTACTGCTATGATTTCTGAGAGGTGTAATCAGAAACAGAAAATCTGGATTATTTTTCCCTGTAGGTGGAAAGGGGACAGTCACTTCATATTTTATTAATTGACAAAAAAAGGCACACTTATTTGCAGTGTGTTTATCTAATTTCATAAAGCTCCTCACCACAGCAGCACTCCAAAATATTTCAGTGTAGCTAGCTGTGTTCATCTATTTTAAGTTTCTCTTCAGCAAATAAACGGAAGACATGGTGGTGATTACTTTCATTAAAGTAACCAGCACTGTGCCTCTAAGTGAGCTATTTTTTGTATTTATTACATTAAATACATTTTATGCATGTACATTACCAAATGATACACTGCAAATTGGAAGTAAATTTAAAGTTGCATTGCTTTCATATTCAGTGACAAAATCATGGACTTTCAGATCAAGAGTTGGCAGAGTCTATCAGTATCACGTGCTAAACCATTCTAATAGAAAAGCTAATGCTCTGAAATCCTGAAACTTTTCTTCTTTAAAGCGAGCTACAGGATGATGAAAATTAAGAATAAAATAAAACTTAAGAATGATCAATAGCGTGTTTAAACTGAATTGGAAGACATACAGGAACATTCAAATAAAACCACTGAAGTTTTCAGATGCAGAGCATCAATTCAATCTCAATTCAATGGTTTGGTCACACATTCCACTAAAGTATCCATCAGAAGAGGTTCTACTCTCAGTAAGAGAGTGTCCACTCCCCTTTCTTAGATCCTCTTCCCTTTTTGCCTTTACATGCTTGGGATTGAGCCATATCATTCTCTCACTCTGGAATGAGGACTATCACAGACATTAAACATTTAGCATCTTACTGGTCCCACCAGGAGTTGAGCATCCATATTTTTTTAAACTGTACTTGGTGATAAAGTAGGCAATATCTTTTTAAAAGCAAGACCTTCAAATTTAACAGCTGAAACAAAGCCACTGAGGAAAAAACATTTTAAAGCAATTCAGAAAATCAGAAGTACCTCCTTAATTTTATTTAACTAACTGATCTAAACATACACTATCAAAATTAAGTTAGAGTTCTTAAGCTACATGAACACACAAAAAATCATTATTTCCTGTAGCCTCACTTCACTTATTAGAATATCACTTTTAGACAGTTCAGAGTAGCTGGATTTTCAAACAAACCTACTACATTCTCCCTTTGCACAGTAACTATCATATTATTCAATAGTGTTTTAAATGAGGATTTATTTTATTTACAGTCTCTTTCTTTTTTCACCCTCAATTTCTCCAGAGAGCTGTCCTGAACATCCAGGATATTTGGACATCTAGGAGAATATCTCTATAGTATTTTCATCATTGTTTTGTAGGTAGAATCCTTCAGGTAATCACCAGCCTAGAGACCACCTCCTCTGAACATTTTATGTTCCCCTTTGAAACTTCACATTGTAAGAAACTTCACTTCACTTATAAGACACAGATAAGTGTATCTGCCACTACCAATTTCTATAGTATTTGTCATAGTGACCAAGCACAAAATAATTAGGTGTGAAGAGAGCACTTCAGCTCATTTCTCTGTGTTCCAGAGAACATTGGTAAAGTGCTACACCCCAAACTGCTCTGATATTACAGGGAGGATGTATATAAATCCTGATCATGGTATTACGTCACACATAACAGATGCTTCACAGCAGATGTGATAAAGATATATCTAACAGAGGCAAGCTAGCACCAGAACTGAAAATGGTATAATCATATTAGGCAGAAGCAGCTTGATGTTAAAATTGCTAAACTACTGTCTGTATGATACAGCCTAGTATCACCACAACATACTCAATTGTGTCATGTGAACGTTACAGCTTGAACACAGTATTAGCTCAAATGTCTCTATATTATTATTTTTCAGAACAGACATGCTTGGTAAAACTGGCATAACAGTAATTCCTTACCTCTTATTCTTGTCCTTTCCTTTACATTGTGTGCTTTCTGGAGCTCATAAATAGTCATGCATTGTCTAATATGGCATGGATCTGACTGTGGTTAGGAAGGTACATACAACTACAAAATAAACTTACAAGATGCAATATTCCAAGTGAGTCAGACTCCCCTACCAAGGTGACATTAAAAAAGGATAAAAATATCTTTGATGATAAGAGGGCTGGAGCACCTCTCCTATGAAGACAGGCTGAGAGAGTTGGTGCTGTTCAGCCTGGAAAAGAGGAGGCTCCAGGGAGACCTTACAGCTGCCTTCCAATACCTAAAGGGCGCCTACAGGAAAGATGGGGAGAAACTCTTCAGTAGGGCCTGTCGTGATAGGACGAGGGGTAACGGTTTTAAAATAGAGGGAGGCAGATTTAGATTAGATATTAGGAAAAAAATTTTGACAATGAGGGTGGTGGAACACTGGTACAGGTTGCCCAGAGAGGTGGTAGATGCCCCATCTCTAAAACATTCAAGGCCAAGTTGGACGGGGCTCTGAGCAACCTGATCTGTTTGGAGATGTCCCTGCTCCTTGCAGTTGGGTTTGACTAGATGATCTTTAAAGGTCACTTCCAACCTAAAGCATTCTATGATTATATGATCTTTAGCCTTACTGAGCAACACCGTTATAGGAAATGTCAGTTCTGCTCTTCCTTTACTGTAAAAATGGAAGTACCTAATTAAAAGAAGTAGAAGCATTCACTGAAACATATTTATAACCACTTTTCAAGATCTCGTCACAGCTCTGTTACACTTACAGCTTAGTTTGATAAAAGTTTCACCACACACATCCAGCAGACCAGCTCCAAAGCCAGTCATTCCTGTTCAGAATACTTAGAACCTTGTTTTTTCATTTTACAATCATTTTGTCATTTTGTTTCCTATGAAGGGAGACCATGACTTTTTACTAGGCTAGATATAATGTAGATTGTTTTGCTTTATTTCACTTCTAGGTCATAGTGTCTGGTGTATACATAGCTCCTCATGTCAAGCTTCAGAAAAATTAAGTGTTGTATAAAAACAAGCTAGTACCTTAGTATTCCTGTTTTTTTTTTTTTACATTCTGTTTTTCTCCTTATATTTCAAGCCTATGCACAGTCTTTTATGTGCTACCTTGGAAACAAACTCTAAATTACTGTGTTGCAAGTCTACAAAACTTCAGCCACTTATTTATGTGTTTATAAAGCACAGAAATGAAAGTGTGCAACTCCCACTGTACAGCCATAATGATTATTGAAAGTTATGGCACACTCATTCTAGCACTTAATAGGGACTCATTTACTAACACATGCTAAGGCAATCACAGGCAATTATCTGACCAGAGCCATCTTATAAGGTAACCTCTTTGCAGAAGGGACTTTGTTTGTCTGCAGAGCACCTGGAAGACAGGCATTGCAGAATGCTGGACACTGAGGACAGCTTGGGGTTCTTTAGTAGGACAACAATGCAAGGTAATTAAATATAATAATTATCTAGATAATTAAAAACAAATAAACTTGAAGTCTTCTGTACCTATGCTTAGTTTGGACCCCAAGCACTACGGCACAGGTATCAGCACAGAAAAACATATTTCAATTTATTTATTGATCATATGTACAGAATATATTTACATTATCATATATATATATATATATATATATCAGATGAAAACAAGCCTTAAGGATTACTTTAGAGAGCCAGTGCTCAAAAAAACGCAAAGCCTGCGAGAAGTATAGTAAGCAATAGACACTGACATCTCTGGTTGAGTAAGAAAGAAAAGAAAAAAGAGGCAAGAAGAAGCCTTCACTCCATTCACTGGGCATTCCTTCTGTAAAATTTAACATCCAATTGAAAGATTATAGTTACAATTGTTATGAGTTAAATCAAGTTTTGAGCATGAAGGTCCATGTCTTTGTACAGCTAGTATTTACATCTTAAATCTTCTTTTTTAAAAGAACAACATTGTTGCCTGCTAAGACATCCTATCTTCCTTGGCTTTGCTGACCAGTATTTTTTCTGGAGAAAGGATTCAAACCCCCCCCGCAACAACCCCTCCAATGCTGCAATTGATTCAGTCATAGCTGTTCACCATAGAAAAAAGAACTGAATACTCTCTGGATTGAAGAAACACACCTTTTTTTTTTTTCCCACCTCAGTTTGCTGTCTCATTTTATTTCTTTCTCTTTTTCTCCCTTTCTTTCCTATCACAGAAGTTTGTTTCCATAACTCAACTTTACACTATTTTATGAATTCCATGTACATTTCAGCATCTCTAGGTGGACTAAATTCAGTAGTATAATACTACAATTCAACAAAGTATGACAAAAGCTCAAATGAATTCATGCCTAAACAATGATTAAATCTTACTGTGCTCACTCTTACAAGCTTCTCAGTTGCCTCAGAGTAAAACTCTAGCAGCCCAGGTCCCCATGTTGGGTACTTTGTAAGTACAAAATTTTACAGTATATGCACTTAAAAATCAGTTGATCAAACAAACAAACAAACACAACAACAAATTTAGCATAGTCTACGCTAGTATTTTGAAGCTCAGAATGGGAACAGAACTTACATAGCTTACACCATGTTTTTATTACTCATTTGCTTACAGTGTTACTTGAGTTTCCATTTAAATGTAAGCCACTGTCAAAGAGAGGTGACGAAGCTCCACTGCTGTGATCACTGGATGGTCCAGGGGAACCTGGAAATGAGATAATGAAAAATAATTACTTATATTAAAAATATACATAGGTATCAGGCAATATCTATTTCAATTGTAAAACACAGGAATAATTTTTAATAAAAATCAACAAACCAAGCCAGAAGTACTACTTGCTGTTTAGAATGACAGACAATAAAATGTGTCTGACCATCTGCTATACTTCATGTCCAGAAAGAAAAAAAAAAGTAGCTAGATGTCATTTTATAGAGACTGTGCTCATGGGAACTACTCGTATGCTTAACTCTACAGGATCAAGCCTTTTTTCACTGCAAATGAGATATTCAAAACCAATTACCAGTTACACAAATCCCATTAACTTAATGAATGAACTTCCTACTGAGTGTTTAAAGTCTAACCTTAGAGAATAACCATGGACTGTATTTGTAAACAAAGCTAACAAGAAACTTTCAGTTAAGTACTGTCTGGTGGCCTTCTATGATGGCGTTACAGCATCAGCAGACAAGGGATGAGTAACTGATGTCATCTACCTGGACTTGTGCAAAGCATTTGACACTGTCCCGCATGACACCCTTGTCTGTAAACTGGAGAGACATGGATTTGATGGACGGACCACTCATTGGATAAGGAATTGGCTGGATGGGTGCACTCAAAAAGTGGTGGTCAATGGCTCGATGTTCAAGTGGAGACCAGTGATGAGTGGCATTCCTCAGGGGTCAGTATTGGGACCAGTGCTCAGTGGCACCCTCAGCAAGTTCACCAAGGACACCAAGGTGTGTGGTGCGGTCAACACACTGGAGGGAAGGGATGCCATCCAGAGGGACAGGCTCGAGAAATGGGCTCATGAGAACCTCAGGAAGTTCAACAAGGCCAAGTGCAAGGTCCTGCACCTGGGTCGTGGCAATCCCAAGCACAAATAGAGGCTGGGTGGAGAATGGAGTGAGAGCAGCCCTGAGAAAAAGGACTTGGGAGTGCTGGTGGACGAGAAGCTCAACATGAGTCGGCTATGTGTACTTGCAGCCCAGAAAGCCAACCGCATCCTGGGTTGCATCAAGAGAAGTATGGCCAGCAGGTCGAGGGAGGTGATTCTTCCCCTCTATTCTGCTCTGGTGAGACTCCATCTGGAGTACTGTGTCCACCTCTGGAGCCCCCAAAATAAGAAGGACATAGACCTGCTGGAGAGGGTCCAGAGGAGGGCCACAAAGATGATGAGAGGGCTGGAGCACCTCTCCTATGAGGACAGGCTGAGAGAGTTGGGGCTGTTCAGCCTGCAGAAGAGGAGGCTCCGGGGAGACCTGATAGCGGTCTTCCAGTACCTAAAGGGGGCCTACAGGAAAGACAGGGAGAAACTCTTCAGTAGGGCCTGTTGTGACAGGACAAGAGGTAATGGTTTTAAAATAGAGGAAGGTAGATTTAGATCAGACATTAGGAAAAAAAAGTTTACAATGAGGATGGTAGAATACTGGAACAGGTTGCCCAGAGAGGTGGTGGATGCTCCATCCCTGGAAAAATTCAAGGCTAGGTTGGATGGAGCTTTGAGCAACCTGATCTAGTTGGGGATGTCCCTGCTTCTTGCAGGGGGGTTGGACTAGATGACCTTTCAAGGTCCCTTCCAACCCTAACCATTCTATGATTTTACTAACTGTACACATTACATACACTTTCTTAACGGATATATGTTTTTTTTTAAAATGCCAACTCTTTCAATAACTATGCATCTTTCTAAATTGAGAAATTAAAAGCAAATAGTCATCTTGAAATGTTAATACTATGTTAATACATTAAGATTACACTGTTACATTCTTCAAGATACCTCATCCTTTATCATTTATGCATCGTGGTCCTGCTTTAGTAGTTAAAGTGACTCCAGGAAAACTTAATACTTTTGTAGCATACAACAATGGAAACAGCACAAAGTCATGTCATTGTGTAACTTTTATTTAAATGTAAAATGCTAACATATAGCATGAACAATACACAATTACTGTTAGACAGCACTTGGTCTTACCAGTAAAGCACATAAAAATCAATTTCACAGCATTATATTCATCATCACTGAAAACCCATTTTTCCATTTGAAGAAATCACTTGAAATTGCCTGTAAATCATTTCACTTTAATAGGTCTGCCAATCTAACATCACAGAAGTCAAAAAGTCAGTCTTAGTCATATATTTTTGTATGTATCTATTCCACATATCTGAAAGATTTATCAGAATGATACTTAATTCAACAAAAGTTCATTTTCTCCATAACAAATCACTGTCAGTTCAATGCTGAAGTCTCAGAATTATACCCTGAAGTTTCTGAAGTTTCAGCATGTTTTCATTTGGAGTCCTTTCTGTACAATGTTAGATGATGTCAGCAGAAGGAACCGTTATGCTTTGCTTGTACGGGTCTAACCCAAGTGTTGACTTCAGAAACTAACTACAACATTTTGTAGCTACTTTATATGTACAGCAGACCACTAAAATCTGTCCTCAGACTCATAGATGACCACAATGACTTGCTGGAATAGATGATAATTTTTTTTTTTAATTTTATAAAAACAATGCAATAAAAAAGTTGGCATTAAACTATCCACTGAAGACTTTGCCTGTTTTGGAATTCCACTGTCTCTGGCAGTAGACAACTATGACAGGTCCATGAGTCAATCAGATTCTTAAAGTAGGAATCCCACCTCTTCAGTAACTTGAGCATATCAAAAGACGTTAACTTAGGTATTTTCAAATCTCTAAAGCCAGGTTCTACCATAATATAAAATACTACATTTTTTTTTTTTTTAAGTACAGAAAACTGACATCTATTGCATGAGAAAGCTAGGAATAAAAGGTTAAGGAACAAATTTCCCTCCTCCCACGGTGTCCCTGCAGACTTGCTTTTCAGTTCAGCAGCTTTCTTTGGTATTTTGATCCAGAAGAACCTACATAGCCTCTCTCAGGCTATGCCACCTCCATCACCTGATGTAAGCAAGTTCACAAGTCTTTTAGTCTGCTCCTGCCTCCTCTGTCGCACTCTACTAATGGACTACCCCTTCATGGCCTTGTTTAGCATTTTAGAAGCTTCCCCTGTACATGCTCAACTGCTTTCATGGAAGATGCAGTGCTCTTGTCTCTCCAAGGAGCTCTGTTTGCCTCCCCACACGCAGCCCTATGGCAATGAGGTAGTCTTTCCTCTCTGTTTTTAGAACAAAACACAGTATGTACACACACGATATAAATGATACAAAATGCACTAACACAAAGCAAATCTTGTACTATCCGCTACTGTAGCCCTTGCCCAAGTACATGAGACTCCAAATGAGGTGTTAGCTACCAGCCCAAACTCTGGAACATTAGTTCAAGGAAGACTATCGGAACAAGTGTTTATGTAAAATAAAACATCTGCTGTAAGTAACTCCCCCCTTCATGACTACTGTACAGTATTCTCATGGGTACTGATGCCAGAAAAGAGGTATTTGGTAGTTCACAAAGACTGAGACCGGAAAAAGACAGGCAGAACTCTGAGGTGAGAGAAGAAAACTTTGTAAGGAACACAAGGCATTTTGAAGAGCTAGCAGTAACTTGGGAAATCACCAAGATAGCTGACACTAAATCTAAAGCAAGAACTCATTTGCAGTGCTACAGGTAGGAGCTGTTTATAAATGCTATTATATTCTTTTTTGACAGAATCACTGAGACTTTTCAATTTAAAAAGTTAGGTATTCTATTACTTATTTTAGTAGCACCTAGATTTTATTTTTAACTTTAAAAGCCTTAAGCTTTCTAGACCTAGAAAGGTCTCTATTAAAGTTCTGGTCAACTCAGAGCCCCATCAACAGGTTCATTTCAGTCTGTGAATTACACTAAATCACAAAAAAAAAAATCCCAAAATGCAGGACAGCAGATCAATATACAGCAAGTAGTCAGCAAGACTTTATCCTTTACAACAGTTTGTCTTATGATCAACATTGCTAAATGATACCGGAGACCTCTTCTATACAAATAAAATCTCATTTATCTAACTTAATATTTATGTCACTCCATTCCAGAACAACCACAAAATTAAAATCAAAGAAAAGACTCTGGTAATTTTTAATTACACTGCAAGCTTTGCAACTTCAGAATACTCTGATAATTTGGTATAACTATCAGAAAGAAAAATTCTCAAGAGAGTCTGTTTTACTATAAAATGTCCTGAACAGTCTGCTGAGCAGCAGTGAATCTTATCTAAAGGAGACCTAAAGGCCCTGCTCAATTCTGGGAACAGTAATGGACTTAGCTCCAGAGAATCCTTAATGTCCATACCCAAGAGCTGACACTAAAATTATTCTGTAACAGGCTAACAAATAACCGTCATAGCCACTAACAAGTTCCTGACCCAGCTCCAAAACCCCAAATTCCTTCCTTTGGTTTTAAGAGACACAAATCCATTGTTTATCTAGCTGACAGCGACCTTGGAGCAAACTGCAGGCTATGGGATAAGGAATCACCCTAGCCATGGAGCCAGAGGACCCAATGAAACGGAGAGTTAATGACCCTACTGGCCCGTGCAAACTTTCTGATCTAGGCCTGATAGTTTTTTTGAGAAAGAAGTATTTGCCCTATGCAAAATTATGGCAAGCATTCTGCAATATTCTATAAAATTGTTGATAAAATTCCTGTGGCAGAGAATATTTGGTGCCATAATTTAAGATACTATTATGTATAGTCTCATAATATTCTAGCAAGGGCCGAGAGTCCCAGGTAGCTGTGAAAGAGACAATGATCAATACTGGCATACCATCCTGGCTTAGGGCCTCCTCCAAACACAGAAACAGGCAGTTCCTGTCTAATCAGTAAGTGCCAGTGCACCAGTATCCACATCTAAAACCATGCCAAATTCTGTATTTGTTGTTCACAATTCATCAGAGAGTGAAGCAATCAGAAAAATGTGGCGAGAACTGTAGGCAGATATCTCCCTGTTGTGACATCTTGTGCTTTTGCCAGAAATGGCATGAGATAGTGTAGGGAAGCAAGAAGTATGAGAAGAAAGCAGCAGAGGCAGATGCTACTCCTGATGATGTACTTACAAGGAATAGCAAGACACTGGTTGCAGTATCGTTGCATTTGAAGTGAACACACCACAGCACTAAAACTGCCAGCAGAGCAGCTGGTCTGACTGAATGCTTGAAGGTAGGGGACTGTGTGCCTGAGTCTTCTGGGATGCTAGGAAAGGCCAAGATACTTCAGATTTATGCATGTGTGCACTTAAATCTTGCCTGCAGTGTGAGCTGGGAAGTACTTTATTGCACAGTAGAATTGCTACTTAGCTTGTTATATGTGTCACTGATGCTTCATGACTGGAATTCCCTTTGTGTATGGGCTTGTGAAAAGCTCTTCTTGAAATGGGGTGCTTTGTCCCACCACTGCTGCTCTCTGTAACTTCAGTGTATGGCCCTAAACCAGGCCTATTTTCCATAATTTTCTACAACTTATTTGCTTATTTCCTCACCACAAGAATGAGTATTTATGTCAAGTCACTTAATAGAGATCATGTCACCTAGTGATCATGTCACCTAGTGAGCTTGGTTTCCGCCTGTATTGGATGTCTGCACAGAACACCCTGGTGAGTAGATGAGCTTGTGCTGAGGTCCACATTCAGTTCAGAAAAAGGGTAGTTTCTTAAGTTCCTCAGCTGTCTCATCATAATTAGCAAGTGTACTGGGTGTAGGTGGCAAGGTTTTGGGGAACAGGGTGGCCAGGGGTGGGAGATGGTTAGAGGCTGCCCTGTGCTGGACATAGCTTGTTCCAGTCAGCTTCACTGGACCCACTGCAGGGCACAACTGAGCTCCTCTGCCAAGCTGGAAGCACTTCTGGGAAACTATTTAAGGGCACAATGTTGAACAGCAGAGAGAGGAGTGTCAAAAAAGTGTGAGAAAAAAAATCACATGAACCTCAAGATCAGAGAAGGAGATGGAGGAGGCGCTCCAGGTATTGGAGCAGAGATTCCCCTGTAGTCCATGGAGAGACCATGATGAAGTAGGCATTTCCCTGCAGCCCACGGAGGACCACATCAGAGCAGATACTGCCACTGCAGCCTATGGAGGACCCCATACTGGAGCAGGTGGAGGTACCCTGAAGGAAGTTGCAGCCTGTGGGGGCACATGCCAGAGCTGATTCTTCCTGGACTTCAGTCCATGAAAAGCACTCATGCTAGAGCAGTTTGTAAAGGACTGCAGCCAGTAGAAAGGATCCATGATGGAGCTGGGTAAAAATGTGAGGAGGAAGGAGTGGCAGAGAGGAATGCTCTGTATTGATCTCCACCCCTCATTCCCCATCCCCCTGCATCACTTGCAGGGGACGTAGAGGAGTCAGGAATGAAGTTGAGCCTAGGAAAGGGGTGGTGGGAAAGTGTTGTTTCAATTTATTTGCCTGTTTTTCACTGCCTTAATCTATTTTATTAGGCAATACATTTAAGTAAGTTTCCCCAAGTTGACTCTATTTCACCCATAATGGTAATTAGTAAGTGATCTTCCTGTCTCTATCTTGAACCAATAGCTTTCTCATTCTATTTTCTCTTCGTGTTCTGATTAAGGAGGGGGATCGAGAGAGCAGCTGGGTGAGAGTTTGGCTTTTAGCTCAAGGTTAACTGACCACAAGCAATACAGTCCAAGTCTGTATGTGATGTCAACAAACAAGATGAGATAAAATTGCTTACAGGACTCTCATAACCACAAATTAATATGGCAAACAATACAAAAACTACTGCTAAGACCCTACTAGCTTGCCAAAATCATGTCTAAGCTTGGACACAGTTATCCAAGGTATTATAGACATTAGTCTATAGTTTTCTATATAGATGACCTAGGACAGAAAAGTAGGAAGACAAAACCTAAAGTTTAATTAAAGGAACACTAACCACACAAAGATCTCCCAATGTAAACATAACTTTTTTTTTTTTTAATTTAGATTTCATTCTCAAATGGAAATGATACGCAGTAAGAAGCTATATAATGGGTTTAGCATGAAATTTATAGTTCAGCTTAGTAGAAGCCTGTCAAGTTTGCTTTTAAGAATCTAGATGAAATGACAGACACTCTTCTGAGACCTACAATTCTGTTGAAATCAAGAAAAAAACAAGTACATAGTTGAATTCAACTTACATAAATCCTCAAAACAAGAAACATTTTAAATCTGTTTTGCTTAATTTGGAAAGCAAATCACATGGAAGACAAACTGGTGCAAAATTATTTGGTCTGATTAAGTTAGCTGACATATTAGGTACATTTTTCTACTTGCAACATTGATTTCAAGCAGGTATCGTGAATATTTGTATTTGTTAACCAGAAGAACCAAAAATTTCCCTCACCTATATTGTTCATAAACAATTTACTATTGCAACTGCCAAATACTCAGTTGTCACATTATAATTCTGCTCTCTGACAAAAATGATCAAAATATCAAAGTAATTTATGAAACATGTACAATTAATGTTATTCATTTGTCTCGTAAGTGTCCTGAAAATACCCTACAGTGTGAATGTATGATTCAAATGTTTGCAAACACTATTTTATTGTACTCAGCCAAAGCTTCTGTAGAAAAACTTTCAGATATCAGCCATGACTGTATTGCATTTTAAGGAGTTTTTCAGTTTTATTTTGAATAAACTATACAGAAGCAGTCATGCAGTATGCATTAGATTCTTACATGTTAAGCAATAAAGTACACACACAATTTTCTATTTCTTCCTGTAATACACTCAAGTATTGAATTCCTATTTCTGTCACTGTCATCTTACTGTGAGAATACTGTAAAGAGGAAAATAAATTACTCCTGTCTGTTAATTTCCTCTTACCTAATGGGAGCTTTAAAAATGATGGAGCTTCCCTGAGGTACTGAACAGTGATGGTAACTTCATCGCCAGCATTTCGCAGTAGGTGTACCTGTCAGTGTGACAAATAACAGCTACTTTAAACCAAAGAACCACCAGTCATGGAAAGCACATTACTTACAACAAAAATCAACATCTCTGTTGATCTGTAAGAAACTTAGTATGAACATTTCTGACTGGGAATGAAGAATATATTGAGGACCAAGCCACACCAACAACAGGTAAGAGTATGCAAGACCAATGGAATAACCTGAAAAAATATTTGGTGGGCAATCTGATTTTATATACCAGCTGAATAGAACTTCTACAAATAAACTATTTTTTATAAAATTGGCCTATGGCAGTAGAGGAATATGTGTTTATGTAGATATAATACATTGTGTGTGTATATACATAACTAAACACATAAAGAGATATTAATATATTACACATATCTAAGTCTTAAATATTTAGTTTGATTAATTTAGATGACACATTAAGCACATTTCTCTGTGTCTTGATTTTTGTGGCTGTCTTCATTATCTGTAAGTATTTGCTAACCAGAAGGGAACACATATATATACATATATGTGTATAGACACATGTATTAAAACATCAGAATTTAATTAAGGGCATAGCACACTACTGCATAAGGAGCTTTTTTAAATGCAGAACTTCAAATGCTGTCTTTGATGAAACTTGATTCCTATTACAGGGTAAAGATATTCCCCAGTTTCTTATCCATGAAGCTCAGAAAACAGATACTGCCCTTGGTTTGTACGTGGCCTGCACACAGACTCTGCAGCCCCGATCTTGTTTGTCAGAAATGGATGATAACGCCCATGGCCTCTAATCTGAGCACAACCAGAGCATGCATATATTAAGCACAAAAGTAACTAAATCCTATTTACTGGTCTAATGTTGTACTTGGAGGAAGCTGGTGGTTGTATTGCTTCAGAACACTATTTCAGCACAATGTCACGCTGGCCAACATCATGAGATGGAGGATTATCTCAAACATTTTAACTCTTCCCGCTGTGCACCTGAAAGAATGGTTCTACCAGGGACTGATTTATTCACCTGCATTAAAACACCAAGCTTATGCCTGATATGAAAACCCAGGGCATGTGAAGAAATCAAGTAAGCAATCACATAGGCTCAGAATTTCAGGCTATAAAAATAATCTGGAAAAGACTGAGCAACAGAAATGACCATAAACCTCCCAACACTAACACTAAAGAAAACATTGTCTGGACAGGGACATGTTCTGATTTGGTTGATTAAAGGAGCAGACAGACGAATCACCCATACAAAGTACTGTTGCTGAAAGGTTACTGTTTGCTGTACCTGTAAAATACGTGTGTTTACTGTGTCTGCCTCCATCCTCCCCACCCATCTTTCAGTCCATCAAACAATGACTTCCATTGCTAATGACCTGCAGTGGCACTAGTGACCACAGATCAGCCCCTGGAAGGGAATCCTAATGTTTTGAACTCATTAAGTTAGGAAATTCAGCTCTGCAGGGGAGAAGCAAGAGCTCAGGTCAGAAAAAGCACCTAACAGGGAGCCCGATTAAATTAAACAGCTTGAGGAATGAGGGCCCAGAAGTGAACAGGTAGGAGATTCAGAAGAGAAAGACCTTTTTTAAAAACAAACAAACAAAAAAAAAAAAAAAAGAAGAAAAATAAAAGTGTCTGCAGCTTAAGCAAGTTTCACAGAAAGGACCTGCATTTCCTTTCAAGTTCTTCCTTCCTGATGGAGAGAATCCTCCCTCTCCCATGGTCCCATTTTTTGGCTTTCCCTGTTCTCTACTCAAGCATTTTTACTTTTTTTTTTTTTCATCACAAGTTTATTCCACATTTAAATGATTTACTACCAAAAATACAACAGCTAGTGCTACCTACTCACCCCCAGTACTCCAAGGTGTTCTACTCAAGTTAAAGGTTTTGTGAACAAACGACTATGAGAGAACCTGAGGTCTCATTGTGGAAAAAAACATTATGGGGAAAAAAAACATTACAATCATTGATTTCTGACTAAACGTTCTCAGGATGATCACAGTAGGACATAACCAGGAAATGAAGCACAACAAAATTAGAATGCTTCTTTAAGGTCATACAAGAGCGTGTCAGGGCTGCAAAGCAAACCAATATGTCTTGCATTCTAATGTGTAAGAGCAACTATGTCTCCTGAAATACTCTGTCCTTTATTTCCTGCCATATTTTAGACACTATTTGTTACTTACTAAGGACTGAAGATGATTGATACTTCTGCTACTCCAACCCTGCTGTTACAAAGATAGTTTTTCCCTTTATCTGCACACTAATGTACATATAAGATACATATATAAGTCTATTTGATATATTTAAAGGTTATATATATTAAAACAGACTAATATATATACACACATATGCAAAACTTTTAGTCAAGGTTCAGCTATCACATTATTCTTAAATACTTCTGAAATTCTGCAGTAACTGGATGCTTTGTTTTAAACTTAGCACCTGATTTGAAGATTCTGGATTTCTACATTATCTTTAATCATAAGTTCTAGATTATCTTTAAGTGAGGTAAAGCTCAATAGTTTAAATTGAATCAAACTAAATTCAGTACTCATACTGTATCATACTCTCATGAAGCTATTTTGTATTCTTGGGTGGAGTCTGAAGAGGTGGTAGTATTGAACCACACACATAGTAAGGAAAAAAAAAATCAATTTCAGTTCTCACAAGAAGGTATTAACAGTATGGAAGGTCACTAAATAATGCACTGCTCCGTGGCGCTGAAGCTTTTGCACACGTCCAGTAAGCCAACAAAAGACAAATCCAGTAGCTTTGGAGTAACACTCACTATTGCAATATTGCTATTTATTAATATATATGGAGAATTGCCAGAGTTAGTGTTTTTTTTTAAATAAAAAATAGTTGTTTAAATAAATTTACAGCAGCTAACTGTCTGTATATATGCTCTAAGTAGCTCTAAGTGCATTCATCAAGCCAGGGTTTATTATGCTTCCCTTGTTTACCTGCATTTCTTAAGAACAGAACAGAAAGAATGTTAAAAATACAAATAAGATCTTCGAGATTTCACTTAGCTAACTAAAATCCAGAGTCTGCAGAGACTCTCTTCCTTAATGCTTAACTGGCTACTTGAAAACAAGCATTTATATCTGGATAATTTACACAAATATGCTAGGAAAAATACAGTCAATTTATTAATTCTCTAGTGACTTGCAACACTCTTCCAGTCTTTGCATTTTCACTTAGGTACCTTATCCTATAATTAGAACTAAAATTATTTTTACAGAACTCTATCAGAGGTATCCTGCATAATTACATACCATGACTCAAATAATTTCCTTATATTTCTATACTTTACCTGTACTATTTTTTGACATTTATGTATATGCCTGAAAGAGATTTGTAGCTTTCATAGCCATTGAGTAAATCACAGAAAGAATTATACAACTTGGTATAGTATTGCTAACGAGTCAATTCACTCCTGTTTTGAAAATCTCTCCATGCCATGCATGTTAGTAGCATGTCATGGTTTTATTTCCTCAGATTGTGACAAATAATTAGCTTAAATGACTAGCTTTCTATATGGAAGATAATCCACATATATACAAATATTTAAAGAAGAGTATATCTTTAAAAGATGGATAGATTTTTATTTCACTCTTGCCTCTTTTTATTATGATATGAAAGATTCAGTGCGTTAGTTTTGTGACAGATGTTTACTGTACTGTTCTGTAATCTATCTTTGTAAGTAGATGGACTTCTCTCTTCTTTCTTTTTGCCAAACTGAGCCTTAGAATATTGTCATTAACAATTCCAGAAACCCATCAGTACCCTGCAGAATATATGCACATGCCCAAACACACAGACACATAAGAAAAGCTATAAAGTAGGTAATTGTAGAATAATAGAATATTTTTTTTATTAAGTAGTTTCTGTCCAGAATGTTGTCACTGCTACAACATAGCAGCAATAATGACTCAGTACTGTGCTATTACTGATACCATCCACAGATAAAAGTATTCAAGTATTCTACTGTTACCCCTCCACTGAAATGTAAAGCCCTCAAGCAAAAAAAAAACCAAAACCAACCAAACAAACAAAAAACCAGCACTGACCAGCAGCAGACATGTATGGACACTTCAAAATTTTCTGATTATCCAGAAAAATAGAGAGAATAATGTTGAATTTACCAAGGATGCTATTAATGATCACTCCCAAAGTGAAATGAGTTACACTCAGAAAGATGGCATGACACAGGAAAGTTAACTGCAAGGTTACAGTCACAAAGAGAAAAAAGGCCTTTATTTGGAATGTTTTTTCAACAAGCTGATAAATATATATTTTATATCATTATGAATAAGTAATACAGATTATTAAATTATAAGTCCCATGCAAATACTGTAGTTAAAACCAGCAGTTGCATACCACTGAACTGGGCTTGCTATTCAGGTACTGATCAGAGGTAGAAGAGTCTCGGAAATCTTGCCGAAGCAATCAATTTCCTTTAATACAATATAGAGATTTTATACTTCAGAAGAAACTACAGGAAGACAGAAAAGAAAGATCTTAGGTAGGTAGGCAGCAATTCTCCAACGCAGGCTGCACGTATACTTTG
The DNA here is from genome assembly GCF_036417535.1 of Chlamydotis macqueenii. Taxonomy (NCBI): domain Eukaryota; kingdom Metazoa; phylum Chordata; class Aves; order Otidiformes; family Otididae; genus Chlamydotis; species Chlamydotis macqueenii. The sequence continues at coordinate 20,593,341 of NC_141558.1, forward strand.
TCAGATGTATCTTACTGGGACAGGTGTCAGTGAGATTTCCAGCACATCATCAGCTCTGCACCCAAATAACACTGCTGCTCCACTCATTGCTATAATTTAGGAGCTTTCCCATGACATTCTTGTGTTTCAGCAGGAACTGGGGTTCACCACAAGCTTTCAGCTCATAAAGCACAACTCCCTCTATGGCTACAGGTATATAAAAAACTACCAAGTATAATATAATTGCAGTATACACTAAGAGAAGCTATAAAGTCTTTTGTTTGTCAAAGAATCAGATATAAATTCTGAGGCAGAAAAGGTACTGAGTGGAGACAAAACACACAGAAAAGTAAAGCAGAAGAGGGACTAGTGCTTTCCCCATTTCTCCTTGTGCTTGATTTCAGTGTGTTTTTTTTTTCACCTATTGTATTCACATGCTACCATTCACATCTTGCCCATCAGTCTCTTTGTCTCAACGAATATCTGAGGAGTCCCTGCCACGGTAGCTATGTATGTCCCAGACTGGGCACTGAAACTATAGGGCATCTGCATCTTTCAATTAAAAATAAAAACATATTATTCTCTGAGAAATTTAGTCCTATTTATAATTTTTAAAATATCCCCTCCCCATTACCCACCTATCAAGAAAATGCAGCTTATGGACATTTTCATAGAGTTAAATTAAACTGCAATTTCTCTTAGTTCACTCAATTAGCACCTTTCTCTTATTTCTGTCTACAAATACAGTAAAATATGTTTTCAACCACAAAGCTTCATTACTAATTTAAACAAATAACACTGCTCCTGTATGATGTAATTACCAAGAATTACAGACAAAGAAGGAAATTATTTAAATGGTTTTTTCATTAGTTTGCACATTATTTTTTTTACTTAATTACACACTTTAGTCTCTGTTTCACTTCAAAATAATGCTTACACAAATATCTGGGATATGAAAGATGCTGATTCATATTGTGCATTGGAAAACACATTTTTAGACAAATCAGCTGTTCCTTGAAGCAAATAAAGTTTAAATAAATTTGCTTAAGGCTAACTATGACCTGAAGTATGAAGACTTATCTCTGAGAATTTAACTTTGCCATCCTTCAAAAAATTCCAAGAATATCGCAGCATTACAGGGACTTCTCTCTGGAAATTCAGGTAAGTCTCAGCTGTTAATCAATGTGTTATAACTGAACCCAGTTCAAAGCTACAGAACTCACAACTTTAGAAAAAGAAGTATGTTTTATTGCTCATTACTTGTAAAAAAAAAAATAAATTCAGGTATCAAAAAATCACAACAGACAGAAAAGGCTCAACTGCCAGAAAACAAACACACAATTCTTAGATTGAAACTTTATTAAATCGTTACTGACATCTGGTATGTCAGCAACACACACTACAGTATCAAAGTGCCACTTCCAGTTCAAATACAGGTATCTGACTGAGCATGATTGGAAATGTGTATGTTTAAGTGGAATCAGAACCTGTAGAAATGCAAACATTTCTATCCCAAATGCAGGTCTTTTCAAGCAAACAAATTAGAGCAGTCTAACCATGCAGGTTCATATTCTTCAAATATATCTGAAAATCTTTCTCCATTATAGTAAAGTGGCTGTTTTAATGCAAACTCCGATTGGCACAGATTGAGCTAAAAAGACTAAATGACGGTTTTCATGTAGCCACTACTGTTCCATTTTCTTTGTCACTGTTTGCTTGTATTCATAACATACCTGCAGAGTTCTCAGAAAAGGATTTTGTCTGAGTAGAAGTGCCTCAGAGGAGAGAGATATCAGTCAGAAAACTTCTGCCATCATCCACTAGCAATGGTATGAAATAATGAAACAGCTAATTGCAGTTGAATGATGGACAACAGTTCACAAAGACTGTCTTGTGCTACTGAGTGCAAAAGCTAAACCAGAAGCTTTTGAAGTTATCAAACCCAGCAGTTCATATGCTGCATTCTCTGATTTAGAAATTGCCTCTCTTTTTTTACAACAAACTTTTCCACAACCATCCTTTAGTACTAAGTCTTCTTAGTCTAATAGACATTTCATAGACATCCAGAGTTATTATAGGACTAAATGTAAGAAGCACTGAGAACTGCTTTTGTTTTCTACACATTCACAGCTGAAGTACAGACAGAAGTTCTAGACCTACGGACTGGTCACCTCAGTGGACTGCCCTTCACTTTGGATCAAGTATAGAATTTATTTGTAATCACATATATGTTCACTGTTTCAGGCTTAAAGAAATGGAGCACCTAGAAAATAAAAAAATGATTCCTCTTTAACAATGAAATTCTTATAGCATGTAGAAGAACATAATAGGATACTAGAAATACCTATGGACAAAATCCAGCACTGTTTCAAAGTAATAGTAACCCCGTATGCCATTCTTTAATGCTTTTGTTTCCACAGGTATGAAAGTGCTACTATCACCATAAAACAGCAATTCATCTGCAATATTCACTACACATCAGAAAGAAATTTGGCAACATCCCACACCTGAACCATCTGCAGACCATCTCAGGATACCAGCTCATGATTCCTTGAAACTGTGCTACTGTACAGGCCAACATTTATTCAGCACAGGTCACCATCAAGTATAATTTTAAATAATTTTAACTGATGAGGGGAACATCATGCAAATCTCATCGATATGTGACAGACTTATAGAGAATTAGTTTCTCTTCTCCTAGAGTACTGATTAAAGCTTGAGCCATATTTCTTCAAATACAGGGCTATACTTTTTTTTTTTTTCACTAGAGTTTTCATTATCTAATACCACATTACACAAAAAAGAACAACGGAAAAAAACCTTTTGATCTCCTGATCCAGTTCTTTTAGTAGTTTTGATTCAACATGCCAGATTATTTGCCATCTGAAGTGTATAAATACATTCCTGCTCTATTAGTAAGTGTTTTGTCTTCTATTTACAATATGGAACAAGAGCAGATGCCATTACCTAGCCTCAGTTCAGTGGCTAAACGAATGTGCCTGAAATATTAGTGAGAACTATAAGATCCATCGACTTGTTCAGATCACACTGCCATTAAGTCAATGGCAGACTTCTTGAAGAGAAACAACACTTATCTACAGCTCATACAGTGATCTCAAAGGAGTTTATTAATCTTCCTTGCGACCAGAAATACAACAATTTTACTAATGAGTTAATTTTATGTGGATGTAAGTCCACACATAACTTAAATTTTCCTTTCCATTTCAGGAAATTTACAAAATGCAAAATAACGAGTTTCACTTACGTAAACAGAGTAAGCCCTCTCATTGACAAACACATTTACTTAATTAATCTATTCAATATCACAAGGGTGTACACTAACTATTATGCTGCAGCTTGGTCCTCTTAATAACATTGAGCTAGAGCACAGAGCACTCTGTAGCTCTTTATACCCTGATGAAATACTGAGGGTCATCCTATATAAGGCAGTGAATTAGTCAAAAGCACAAAACATTGTTCAGATAGGCAAATGAAGGTGAGGGGGAGAGAAATGAGGAGGAGAGGACACTACTTCAGAGAGACTAGCTCAACCAGAGTGGAAACTCAGCAGAGTGACCAAAAATGAAGACACAGATTAGTTTGTGCAGAGGATGTAAGGATCAAAGGAAGCAAGAGTGGACAGGTCTTCCTAGAGACTGTCAGGGACAAGAAGGGATCGTACAGCATTGTTCCTGAATGTGTCAAACCCTGTTTTAAAACCAGATATTTTCTTTTTCTACCAGCTCTTTCAAAGACCCTCATTTATGCACAGATAGTTTACACTCTTTTGTTCTTACTACAATGTTCTACTTTAGTTTAAATATTTGGTCTCCCTCCATGGTGCTCTGTTTTATAGAGGTGGGAGAAGGCGATGGAAGAAAGTACCTTTATTTATGACTAAAGAGGCTAGTATAATTTGTCTTTCAAGATTTATAGATGAAATAAATATAAAATGAAAAGGGTTAAGAGAGACATAGATTTCTTTTAAAATTTCTTAATTTTTAAAAAATCTTAACTCCTTTTACTCTTAGGAAGTACTGCCTAAAATCCAGCCGCACTCTCTGTGTGCTTTATCTAAGAAGTGCTACATTTTGTGTCCATAGCTTAACAAAGACTTCAATTCTTCCTATAGCTCCTTTGTGCTAGCTGGCTGAATTCTTCTATCAGTTTTAATTATAGTAATTCTGCTTTTCTGCCCAAAGATTATGCACATCATAAATGCTCATAGTGCTAGAGTACTTGCTGCTTCTCTAACCCAGGGACTTAAGTGATTGTGAAATAGATTGGGGTAAAAGAGTAGTACTGAAATCTGAACTACTTAACATGTTTAGAGCTTGAAAGAAAGTTGATTTCCACAAGTACATTAAAGAAATTATGCCATATTTTTAAGTTCACATTTAACACAAGTACCATAATGTGTTACTCCATTTCTAAAAATCTTTCTCTGATTTTTTTTCTATCCTTTAAAAAAGCACAGTAAAGGTGCAAAAGAGTGAAAATTTAAATGATAAAAATATGTTTTAAAGCATGTGAGTTTTATAATTTCCATGTAAAAGACACTGGAGACCAAAAGTATACTATAGCTTGCTTCTTAATGAGGAATGTTGCCAGATGCATTCAGTGATGAAGTAATCACATTTCTTAGAGGATCTGGAAACAGTGAGATTGAATTGTACATACCACAAAATTTTAAATTTATACTACAATTTGCTGATTTTATGTAGCTTTATTTTTATGCAGTGCTGGGATATAGAATACTTATGGCAAATTAGTTCCTGGAGAAATGAAATCAAACTCAGATCTTTTTCATCTAAGCAAGGTGAAAAAGACTTTTAAATTATTTGCCTCACTGTCATGATAACAGGGCTGCTGTTCTACTATGACCAAATCCCCAATAAGACAGTTCAGAAAAATTCTATAGGATAACTGAAAGAATAGGAAAACCATGAACAGTAGAACTTCCATCTGCACTCTAATATCACAAATTAGCATTCTTGCTAAGAATGCTTATTTTTATCTCTCTTTTTGTTACTGTCTACTTACATAGCAGCAACAAATTTCCTAAAATAAATGGTAAGTCCTAACTAATGAAAGCAACTATGTTCAACTCATTAATAAATGCTTCCCAATAAGAGTTAGTTCACTTCTTTCAGTTCCTGCTTCAGCTCTTCGGTGCATGCAGCTGCTCTGTAGCTATCTACTCACTGTAGCAGGTATTTGCTGTCCACGTAACACAAGGCTAAAGTATTCTTTTGGGACTGACTGAGGCAAAGACAAAGGAACTCTGTGAGAACCATAAAGGTGAAGTTAAGAGAGTAAAATCTTCAGAAGCTTGATATCATTTTTTTTTGTCTCTCTAGTCCTAAAAATACATTAAAATGCTTCAACTAAACAGAAATTTATTGAATATTTCATGGTTAAAGAATTTTTTTTTTCATGAAAAATTACTTATAGAGATGTTGCAGCTCATACAGCTGTATCTGAAAAGTGCATTGTGTTTGAAAGTGGCTTACAAATGTTTTCAAATCTACATGCCTACTTTGGCTGATCTCAAACGTAAATCACCTAATAACAGGGAAGGCAAGCAGTGAGTCTGGGATCATTTCAGCAAGCTCCCTGTCAATAATATTTAGGGCTGATGGATGCTACCCATGCTGTTTCTGTTCATATCTCTATCTGTAACTGGAGACAGCCTCTAAGCCTGGAGCACATCAAAGCTTTATGCCAGTCAAGATACAACTCCTTTATTCAATGCCTCAAATTGCACACTTAAATAAATAATGGTAACAGCAACATATTGGGAAGATGATACACCTAATCACAAACTAAACAAATAATATTTCATACACAGAAACAAGTCATAGAAAAGTTGATAGGCAAAACCTGCTAAATTTCTTTTCCAATATGACTGTGTAGGTCAGTGTTGTAAATCAGCTAGTGTAAGAAAAGTATAATATAATAAAGGTTTTAGCTTTGTTTTTTTTTACCACTTTTTTTTTTTTTTTTTTTTTTTTTTTTTTTTTTTTTTAGGAAAGTGTGGAACTATCTAAGAAGAAAATACAGAAAATCCTCAAACTATCTCCAAAAGATTAGAAGCATAAAAACAGTTTGGTAAAAATAAAGGGAGACTCAGTGGGTACCCATAAGGATGGATTCTCCTAAGTTATTTCACAGCATAGCTCTGCCAAGTTGTTCTGGAGAAATCTCCATCATTTTCCCCTTCGTCTCTCTTCAGCTCTCATGAACAGAGAGGATCTGGAGAAGGGAAGTGGTAATGTCAAGGCTATGAAAGTATGTACCTTAATTTTACTTCCTTTGTAAGTTTTGATTAATTAAGCTCTCTAAAACCGTATATATGAGAAGGAAAACTACTTTAATGCTACATTAGTAAATGACATGTTTTAAGTTTTTACTGTTTAAAAAAAATATTTAATAGTTACTTGAGTGAGATCAGGGAAAGCACCAGCAAAATCCCTTCAAAAAGCCACTGGAATAGATTTTCCATGTTTTGCTACTGCTCTTCGTTTTCTTTTCTCTCTGACATTTTCCCGAGACTTGTTTGTCATCTTTCTGGAAGCACACGGGCTGCTTTGTTTGATTATTCTATTTCATATTTCTTTAGGTTTCCCACGACAAACATATACTCCCACAAAAATGCACACACATTTCTGTCTGTGTTCAATATAATTTTTACAGAGATTGATTTCTTATTTCCACTCTATTGCATCTGCATTACTTGAACACATGGCAATTCCTGGAAATAGAGCATGGAGCTGAGGTGATTTAAGACTCTATTGGTATATTTCTGTGCAATATCATATACTTTTTTTAAGCCTGCATTCATATAATAAGATTTAATTCCAGCTAAACTTTGCAGTAATGTATATAGACTATTTCAGAAAGTGTGTACAATTTTATTGTCTCTTTTTTTTCTTTTTGGTAACTGTTCATTTTTTAAATTCTCTGAAGTAGCATCCACCTGTTCTTCCATTGTTTTTTTTTTTTAAAAAAAGAATGAGATTGCTTTTGTCAGGATGTGCAAGTGAGGCAGCAAGGGACAGGGAATACAGAAGCACAACTTCATTCAGATGAAAACCATTTATGACATTACCTTTAAACTCTCAACAGAAATAATTTACTAAAACGAAGAAATCTAAAAGCAAATTGTGGAAAGTACCAAGAAAATGGAAGAGCCATGCAGATAACAGAAAAAAAAAACAAACAAACCCAAATCATACAGTTCCATGACATTCAAAGGAATCAGACAATCTTCAGGTGATGTGAGAAAAATATCAGTTATTGGTTCTTCTGTATCTGGTAGAATTACTATTCCAATATTAGCAAAATATCTCTTCTGTGCTGACAGAACAACAAAATTGCAGTACAAAGGACTAATTATTGACGTGAATCATGTATTGCTGAAAGTACTGAGAAAAATAATCTTGGCAGCATTAAGATAGATCTCCAAGAAATGAAACATGCACAGTCTTTCTATGTAGAAAAATATTCATCTTTTCCTTCATTTAACTGGTCAAGCACTCATTTTATACTTGTCATATTTCAGTTACATTGTTCTTTTTGACTTCATAACATTTTCTCTGTTGGCTGAAAGAGTAAGTTCAAACTGAAAAGCTTCTCGCAGGAAAAAAAATGCAAAAGTTAAAGGAACAACCTGAAGTTAAGTGTCAGTCTTGAGTCAGAAAAGTGTGTATGTTTGTAAGGGTATCTGTACATTTTAATGTACCAACTACCTGGAAAATTCAGCAAAACAACGGGCATTTCTCTTGAAATTTGATCTGTGCTGCTGTTTTTTTTTAAGGCAGGAATCTTAAGGTATTAAATTCTCTATGGATATTAAATCAAAACATTATTTTAACTTTCTCCAAGTGTCACAAAGTTGTTGCCTCGAGTATTATTGAAATACATATTCAAATATAACCATGTAGTTAAACATACAGAACGTAAGACTGCAGTTTTCACATTGTAAATCGCTGTCTTACTTTATTTAAAAATAGAAGTACATTAATGATTTTAATAACAGCAGAAATCAATAAAATCTACTAATTAATATGACTATGAGATATTACTACACCGTAAAATTAGTAAATCACAAGAATTCATTTTTTGCTACTTCACAAGCACCTATCAATTTGACAAGTTATTTTATAATTCTCTATGATTTTATTGATTTTCTTACCTCATCATGATAATTCTATGGTTTTTATTACCTTATAAAATTTGATATGAGATATTTATTGAGCAGTTAAGTATCATGTACCTTTTTAAGTATGTATCTTCCAATTTTTTATATTGGATCTTTTTCTTTCTCATATTATATTTGTAAAATTCATAACCTATATTCCACTACTTGTAAATGAATTCCAGAAGACCACATAGAGAACTTGAATTCTAAAACAACTAATACAAAATGGATAATGGAAAAAGGGATGAATGAAAACAAAATTTCAATATCTCAAGGAAGATAAACAATTTTCAAATTTATTCCTTGTATCTCAATGAATCACAGAATAGTTTGGGTTGGAAGGGACCTTTAAAGGTCATATAGTCCTAACACCCTACAAGAAGCAGGGACATCTCCAACTAGATCAGGTTGCTCAGAGCCTCATCCAATCTGGCCTTGAACGTTTCCAGGAATGGGGCATCAACCACCTCTCTGGGCAACCTGTTCCAGTGTTTCACCACCCTCATTGTAAATTTTTTTTTTCCTTATATCTAGTCTGAATCTACTTCCATCTATCTTAAAACCACTATCCCTTGACCAAAGTAAATGTTTCTAAGTACTTTCCTGGGTCAGTGAACAAAATTCCTAATAGAATAACATTTGTGTTAAACACTAAAAGTGTGTGAAACACACTAATTTTCTATAAAAACATATGAATAAGATATAGCAAGAAAAAAATATCACGTAGCACCTATTTCTTCATTTCATATGCCCAGACCCTAACTTCTGTCTATCTTGGTAACAAAAATAAATCATTTTTTATCTTGAAACCAGGTTAATTTCATTCAAATTTACATTTGAACTAATCACAGAATCATAATCAGCCCAGGTTGGGAAGGATCTCAAAAGATCATCTGGGCCAACCTTTCATGGGAAAGGGAGCCTACATGAGTGTCGTGGTTTAGCTACAGCCAGCAATCGAGTACCACAAAGCTGCTCCATCACCCTCTCCCTCCCTAGGGGATGGGGGAGAGAATTGGGAAGAAAAGAAAACTCATGGTTTGAGATAAAGACAGTTTACTAAGATAGCAAAAGAAAAGATAATTTTTATCTATATGTAAATATATAAAATATTTCTAATAATAATAGAAATAATAATAATAATAATAATAATAATAATAATAATAATAATAATAACAACCTAACAAATGATGCACAATTTCTCACCACCTGATGTTCTGATGATCGATATAGGCTGCCCAAGCAGGAATCACAAAACAAAAAAAAAACCCCAAAATTGTAAATGATACCAGAACAATTCCAAACAGTGAGAGAGAAAAAAAAAAGAGGCAGCTCACTGGCTCACACCCCCACTTAAGATGATCTGGGCAACCTGTCTATTCTGTCATCTGCACAGCAGATCACCTCCTACTGTATTGCCACCAGATCACTGAGTCCTAATGTCAGTCTTCACAGCTCTCCCTTATCCTTTATGTGCTCGAGTGGGTCCAGAGGAGAATGATGAAGAAGATCAGAGGGATGGAGCATCACTCCTATGAGGACAGGCTGAGAGAGCTGGGGTTATTTAGCCTGGAGAAGAGAAGGCTCCAGGGAGACCTTCCAGCAGCCTTCTAGTACTTAAATGGGGCTTACAAGAAAAAAGGAGAGGGACTCTTTATCAGGAGGTGTAGTGATAGGACGAGGGGGTAACAGTTTTAAAATGAAAGATAGATTTAGATTAGATATAAAGGAGAAATTCTTTACTGTCAGGGTGATGAGGAACTGGAACAGGTCTCCCAGAGAAGTTGTGGATGGCCCCTCCTTGCAAGTGTTCACAGCCAGGCTGGATGTGGCTTTGAGTGACCTGGTCTAGTAGAAGGTGTCACTGCCCATCACAGGGGGGTTGGAACTAGATGATCTTTAAGATGACCTGCAACTCAAACATTCTATGATTCTATGATCCTTACCAACCTGAAAAATTCTGTTGAATCAACAAACTGTCACCTTGTGTTTCATTTCCTTTCACAGTTTATTGTGAATATCTTGAAAATTGAACTCCCAACCAAGTGGATACCAAGTAGTATCCCTTCATTGTGAATTTCAACCAAATTACTCTTCCCCTCTGCTTCTCCCTCTCTCTCCTCTCAGGAGAACTGACTGTTTCTTTTGTGTTGTACAGGGTGATACCCTGATTAGCCACCAGGGAAACAAAATTAGTTTTCCCCTCAGATGAGCAATACAGAAACTATATTAATCTCTGAATTAATATTTTTCTGTATTCATAGTCTCTTCACACCAATACACTATTTCTAAAAACAAACTTATTTTTAAAGGAAAAGAAATTATTTTCAATTTTCCACAGTCTATTGTATTACCTATTGTAAAAGCAGAGTTTTCCTCAGTCCTGATTTAGAGTTATTTATGTTTCTATCCATACTCTTAGGCAGAACTAAGGTGTGGTAGTAGCAACCTGAAGAATTGTGGAAAAAAGCAAATTATAGTAATTAGAAGTGAAAAACAGGAAAGGCAAGTTTGTTGTGAAATTCCTGCTGACAGACCAGCTAGTTGTTTGGCTTGCAGAGAAGTAATCACCTTTTAACTTTGCTGGAAGTTCAAGGGTTAAGAAACAAAACTATGTATTTGATACAATCTGGATCAGCTATCTACATAAGCATCTACAGAGCACCAGTTGTGAGGACAATAGATAGCAGACAGAACAAATCAGCCTCCTTTCCTACAATTCCCAGATCTCATAGCCTTCTCTCCCATGCATTTACTTCAGTGGGTCTTATTTCTTTAACACTTGTGAGTCAAACTAACAAATAATTACATATAATCTTCCAATTAGTAAAATGCAGGTTATCTCAGTTTGTGCCTATTCAGTGCAACTCCTCACATGCTCTAAGTGTGAATCAGCAGATATTCTAAAATGGTAGAAACCTAGAACAAAATGGGAAAGTCTAAACACCAAGGAATTCAGGCATGCTATTGTGAAACAAAACAAAATTAAAAAAAAAAAAAATATTGAAAACATTTGTTAGAGCTACAATTGAAAAAAAAAAAAAAAAGAAAATCACATCACCAAAAGACAAACAAACAGGAAAAAAACAAGAGCACAACACCAAGAAACCCAAGAAGTATGTACTTGCTTGTGCCCTTCAATGCCTTATCACTATGGCTGGTACTAGTGAAGCAATTCAGTATCTCTACTTTTGCCACCAGCATCCCTTAGTAGTCTGTGGTGAGTTGATGTCAGCCAGCAGGTAACCCCCCCACACAGCCACCCACTCACTTTCTCCACCAGCCCGACAGGGGAGAGAAGATAAAGAACAAAAGCAACAAAACCTTTGAGATAAAGAGAATTTAATATGTGAAGCAAAGATAAAGGTAAAAACAACACAAGTGATGCAAAGGCAATCACTCGCCACCTCCTACAAGTAGACTGATGTCCAGTCAGTCTCTGAGCAATGGCTGCTTTCCCCAGAAAACCCTTCCCACAATTTTTACTGCTGAACATGATGTTATATAGCATGGAAAATCCCCTTGGTCAGTTCAGGTCATCTGTCCTGGCTGTGTCCCCTTCCAACTTCTTGCCCATTCCCAGTCTACTCATTGAGAGACGGAAGAGTGGAAAAAAGAGAAAGTCTTGATGGTGTGCAAGCCCTGTTCATTACTAATGAAAACACTGGTGTGTTATCAACATCATTTTAGTTGCAAACCAAAATACAGCACCATACTGGCTGCTATGAAGAAAACTAACTCCATCCCGGTCAGACTCAGTACATAGTTCCTTGGATCACACAGTACAATTCATAATTTGGAGTTAGGTATTTATAAAAGAGGTCTTCACCATCCAGAATGCAAGCAGCAAGAAGAAGTGCGTTCAAACTATATCGGAGGATGATATTTCAGAAGTGCCATCTTGAAGCAGATGACTGAATAGCTAAGAGATCGTGGTGACAGATGAAAACAAAGCAAGTAAAAAGAATTACTCAATAACCTTTGACAGGCTCTCATTGATTAAATACTTTTTATGATGTTAACAATGTTAATATGTTAAGTGTAGAATGCAACCCAGTGTGAACTGAGACTACTTAAGCCTCATTGCTGAGTGTCTTTTGAACAGAATTGCTGGAGGGCCTCTCACCTAACCTGACTGACACACTTAGAAAATAGGGCACTCTTTACAGAGACAGAAGATACAGGTATGATCTCCTAAAAGTTAGATGACCTAACCCCCTGCTTTGCGGACAAGTAACCTTAATCACTAAGCTACTATATTAATAGCTTAATACACTGTAACACTACCTTCTTCAGTGGTGTTTCTACACGTCCAAATCTATTGCACTGTATGTAAAACTCAAAGCTGATGGTTTATGCGGTATCTTACTCATTTATCTAACCCCACTCTGATTATGATAGCAGATTGTGGTACTACAAAAGTCTCTTTGCAGATCTATCTCCTCGTCCACTGAGATCTCTCTTCGTTCTGAAGTCTCTTTCAGCCATATGGTCTACAGCTGTTCCACGAAGTTTTGTTTAATGCTTCTATTTATTGAATTCCCATGTACAGGGCAATGAGTAGCTTTATGCATTTCTCTGTCATTCCTCACCACTGCAGCATAGCTGTGTTACACTGACAGTTCTTAAGCACTTCCTGGTACTGAAAAACAATCATTAAGGGATGTAACTTACTGTTTTGCAGGGAATAACTTTCAGGAAGTGTAGAGTTTTGTACATGCAATAACAATACAAATAGCAGAAGGGCAGTTCACCAATACACAACAGACCTGGCTCTGTGCTTTACTGAGATTGTCTGTAATCATTCTAGAGATTTAGCCTGACAATATTAATCTACACCAAGAAAGGGACCACAAGATCATGCATCTGTGCTTTAACTTGACCTAGAGGAATCACCTCCAATTAATAAAAGCAAGTTTAGTTCCTTTGCCGATGTAATTTCTGCCTTGCTGATAAGACTGTCAAAGCCCACGTCATTTATGGTTGCTACAGATGCTATTCTCAGATACAGTTGTCAGTGAATCAACTGATAACTGCCAATAAACAGGCAACAGGGGGCAATAATTTTTGTCTATACTGCCTTGCACTGCAGATCAGAAACGCACTGCACATGGAATGAATGTGAACCGGCTTTATCTGCATACAGTCACTCTGATAAAGGATATAAACCAGTTAAAAACTAACTACTATTCGAAATATTATTTTGTTTCAAGTAGACCAAACATTGTGGTAAACCATTTCAAAACCACATTAAATAACTGGAAGAGTAAAAGAGGAAAAAAAATAAGCATACTATGGACTTGTTGCTTTTCTTTAAGTCAGCCAGAATGGCAAGTGCCCACTACATTTTCAAATGAAATTGAGTAAAACTTTCATAATTACAAGGTTAGGTAAGAATCCTTTGAAAAATCCTTGAAGCTGCTAAACCTTAGGCCACCCATTACCAAACCAGCATTCCTCACTGCAGCAGAGGCAGTGGCCTATCAAGGCTACATGGTATAGAACTGCTGGAAGTGATATATAGGAGAGGAAAGAGGCTAAGGTATCAGTGCTGCAGGACAGAACAGAGAGTAGGCTGTACAGGGAACAGCTATGAAACATGTTATTGATAGGAACCATTTGGATACACCTGCTCAAGAGTTGGTGATTTGTTTCAGCGGCTCACAAAACAGACAGGTTGCCAGCCACATCCCATCCTCCGTGCTTTGCAATGCACTAGTTTGAGTGCTGCTGTGGAAGGGATTCTCCAACTAGGGCAGAGTATGAAGTGGAGGGGAAAGTGTAAGAAATGCTGCCAGACTATTGGTCTGAGATATTCATCTTAGGCCCACTGGAGAACATGTGATGGCAAGAGTACTCTGGAAATTCAGCCAGTAACTACTGGCTTATCTCTTGTCTAAACTCTGAAAGGTAATGTAGAGCAACCATTGATATGTGCTTTTTTATTTGAGGTTCAGCTGCAAGCATCTAAGGACTGAAAATGCCACAGAAGCAGCATATTTTAGAAGAAGAAAGCAGTTCCCTACTTTATTTTTTCCAAAGAGAAGTCCTTGCTATCTTAGTTCTACAAAGGAATGTAAAAAAAAAAAAAAAAAAATTTTCCTCTTAAGCAAATAAAAAAGTCACTGGAAGATGTTGGTCTGTTTCTTGAACATTACCATGAAAATGAATACACTAGTGAGAGTCAGCATGTCATGGTAGAACTAGTCACCATAATTCCATTCTTCAGTCTCAAAATTCCTCTACACTGAACATGACCAGATGCAAAAGCTATGCAGAAACTGCAACTGCATTTCACAGTGTGCTATACAATCCTGGGCAAGGGGCCTTTTCAGTGTGTCTCAGTAATCCACGCACACTGGTTTTCCCATGAAAATCAAGATACAGAGATGTGTCCCTTAATCTCCTCCCAGATTGAAGTTGATATCTTTGTACTTTTTCTGTATCCCTCCCTTTCTTGCTCGTGGATACGGTCTTATTAAGTACAAGATTTATTTATTATAGTCAAATTATTATTTATAGCCCTATAACCTCCGGAAGTAAGAGCCAGGAATTAGGCTCTGTCCAATATGTGCACTAAGGCTTGAACACAGGAAATGCTTCTTAGTCCTATGGATACCATCATAAAGAACCAATGTTTAAGCAAATTTCTTGCTTCCTAATAAAGAAACTTTCCACAAAATCTGATAAATAGCATCTAAAAATTACTTATAGAATAAGATGAAATTCAAAAACACGTAACACCACTGCTTTCTTGATTTCTCCCATTCTTGTCCCAGCATTTAGAAGCAGTTTAAGTACAACATTACAACACTGAATGCTATTTTTATTACTGCCTATACTTCTGTAACACTGGAGAATTCTCAACATGAAACAGGAGCACTGTGCAGTACACCATAGCCAACAACAGCAATGTATATGGCACATAAATATAAATAGGGCACAACTGAAATTAGGTCATTTTACATCATTTTACCAAATAAGATAACCATATTCCTTTGTACATTTCCCACTAGGAATCCCCATTTTCTCACACAAGTGCACATAGGTAACAAAATATTTATTAGATTTTCTGTTCTTCAGTGCATACAAGGGTAAGATCTACAAAAGATTACTCCCTCTCAACTGCACTGAAGACAATGGGAATCAAAGACTTTAAATACTTCAGTAACATCATGACACTCACCCCAGGCATTCTAATTTTTAAGTGCTATTTTTACAGTAGGTTAAATCAGATTATTTACTAAGTAACTCACTAAGTCAATCCCTGTTTCTGCAATGCTAAGAAGGTGAGAATTTTCTTACCATCTGATTGTACTACCACAGGGTAGGTGGGTGAATCCTTTAGGAGCACCTGCAACCCCAGTGGATCAGGCACTATACCAAAGCATAATCCATAAAGACTATATGGTGCACACACATATCTATGCTATATATGCATAAACATACATTATATATACATATTCATTTATATATATAAAAGACTATTCAATTTATTTGCAACCCCTGAAAGATTAAGTGTGATCACCGAAAGGATATTTCAGTACCCACAGTACCACCACAAAAAAGTAATGTACTTTTTTCATACTTTCACCGTTAATTCTTAAATAGTAAAGGTTTTTTAATTTTTTGTTTGCATTCTATTGAATTTTCACGGCAAGCAGCCCAGTGTGCAGTTTACAGGAAAAAAAAAAAGTAAATATCTTGTGTTCATTGATAAAACTGATACAGTCCCTCTTCTGGGAAGAGCAGTTGCACTCTGCTGAGCAGAACAGAGGTAACTTAACAGGATTTTGCATTTTTGCCTTATTTTGTGCTTTGAAATACTTATTTTATCTAAAGGATGTAAAACTACAACAAAAAAAAGATGGAGACTCAACTTTGGAATAGTACATTTGTGCTACAAGTGCATATATCTTACAGTGCAGAAGAGTCACAGTAAGAGTAGAGAAACTATACTAAATGCTAACAGCCAAAATAAAGCTCTTACTAATCATATATATATATATGTCAAACCTGACTATAGCATTGTGTCTTTATAGTAGAAAAAAAGAGTAAACTCATATGGAGCAAGGCTAGAGACAGAATAGCGTGGACACAGGATATTCTGTACACTACCAAAAAAACCAAAGTGGAATGACTTACCACTTCTTCATGGGTAGCACTTTCTACATTTATACCATTAACCTAAAAACAGATACGATAGGGAGAAAATAATTTGCAATATGTAAGTTAGTTAATGAAATAAACATAAAGGCAAGTATGAAATATATGTCTGTGGAAAAAGGGATGTTTACTGACCTGTATTATTGCATCTCCTATAAATAACATTCCTGTTTGGTCAGCTGTGGGATTACAGAAGGAGTACATTTTAATTGAAAGTAGTACTGAAAAATAATGCTATATTCTCTTTCAGCAATTGGTTTAGCATGCTGTTTGTAACCTCCATTTGAAATCGATTTGGTTGTGAAAATATCAATGGCATAGCAATCAGTACTCATCCTATAAAGGTAATAGGCTCCTAGCAATTTTAAACAAATTAAGAGAGTGACTTCCCATGCACAAAGAACTTATTTAATACAGAATACAAATGTAATTTCTCACTAATGAAGGATTTCATTAAATTATGTGGAAAGCGTGATTCACACTTCTCATTATTCTTCCACAAAAGGGAAATAGGAATTTCTGAAACTACTTAGCAATTCCTTTCCCCCTGAACAAATTTACAGGGACTGCTATAATTAAAGAGGTTGTGCCTAGAATTTAATACAACTCTTTAACATGAAGTTTGAGGCTTTGTTCCTGAGAATAACAAAATACATTATTCCACTCTGTAATTTGCATTTTTCGTGCCTTACAGAGTTAATGAGAATAATGTAATGAAACTGCAAACAATTCTACACAGATAGAAACAATGACATTTTGAGGTGTATTCTCTAAGTTTTAACTTTTTACTTTTTAGTAGAATTTGAAGATGTTTATCTCTTGGAATTTATTACTTAATTGAAAGTAAGACTCATCCTGCAAAGATTGATAGGATTAAGGTTATTAGTCTCATAGATGATCTTACAGGGTCACAGCTTGAGGCTTTGAAGAATGCAGTAAATGTTAACAAAGACAGTATTTTGAGAGATGGAAATAGAGGTAAAAAGAAAGAAAAAACTGCATAGAGTATTCTCACCATTTCTGCAATATAGCTTTTACCACTACAAATGTACTTTTGGTACAAAATAGCTTTTTCAATATTAAATTTATATTTCTAATAGATTTTTAATCACTCTTTTGGCAGATAAAAGATAACAGTTCATTAGTCATACCTTTACCAGTACTTAGGAAAGATTTCACTATTTATTTTAAATACCATGCTACAAGTTGTCTTGTAGCGCTTCTTATCCTGCTTTGCATTTAAAACTATGCACACAATTTGTAATAGCTGGTATAGAAAAGATACATCGATGTACAGAAATGCCAGTGAATTAAAGCAGCTCAAAAACATCATGAAACAACATGAAGTAGCCTGTCTTGGGTACATGCATTGCCAGAGGTGCTGAACACTAGCTTGGACATCTTAATACTAGATATCAGTAATACATATACCAACAGTGAAAACTGTGTGAATCATTTTAAATTCAATCCTTATGTTAGGCCATTGGGTGCTTTAGCAAAGTGGGAGCACATTTGAATTGGAGACAGGAAAAAGAGGGTGTGTTTGAAATTCCAGTTGCAGGAAAGTATAAAAGGCAAAGTGAAAGGGTGCATCCTTTCTCACTCTGTGTGTGATTGACTCAGAACTGAGTGGATACATTTTGAGTATGTCTGTATTAGCAAGTGATGAGGCAGAACAGAGAGAAATAAGGAATCAAAGCAGTTGGTGTTGAGGCTCCTTACACCCACACAGTATGGGTTTCAGGAATTTTACTTCAGAATAGTTAAGACTGGTCTCCCAGTCTGAATGCTGCCAGGTGATGTGAAGCTGCCCAAGGAAAACTATTGCACAAAGCTTTATGTTTTGTGGGCCCCTAAGCAGCCCATCCTAAGGCACACCAGTGCCACACACAGTGATGCACTCCAGTTGCCAGTAATAGCTGCAAGATGCCACATATACAGAAACAGATCTTGCTTAAAAGTAATCATAGAATCATAGAATGGTTAGGGTTGGAAGGGACCTTGAAAGGTCATCTAGTCCAACCCCCCTGCAAGGAGCAGGGACATCCCCAACTAGATCAGGTTGCTCAGAGCCTCATCCAGCCTGGCCTTGAACGTTTCCAGGGATGGGGCCTCCACCACCTTTCTGGGCAACCTGTTCCAGTGTTCTATAACTCGCATCGTAAAAAACTTTTTCCTTATTTCCAATCTAAATCTACCCCCCTCTATTTTAAAACCATTACCCCTCGTCCTGTCGCAACAGGCCCTACTGAACAGCCTCTCCCCATCTTTCTTGTAGGCCCCCTTGAGGTACTGGAAAGCCGCTATCAGGTCTCCCCGGAGCCTCCTCTTCTGCAGGCTGAACAGCCCCAACTCTCTCAGCCTGTCCTCATAAGAGAGGTGCTCCAGCCCTTTTATCATCTTTGTGGCCCTCCTCTGGACCCTCTCCAGCTGGTCCATGTCCTTCTTGTGTTGGGGACTCCAGAACTGGACACAGTACTCCAGGTGGGGTCTCACCAGGGCAGAGTAGAGGGGGAGAATCACCTCCCTCGACCTGCTGGCCACACTCCTCTTGATGCAGCCCAGGATGCGGTTGGCCTTCTGGGCCGCAAGGGTGCATTGCCTGCTCATGTTAAGCTTCTCATCCACCAGCACTCCCAAGTCCTTCTCCTCAGGGCTGCTCTCAATCCATTCCCTGCCCAGCCTGTATTTGTGCCTGGGATTGCCATGACCCAGGTGCAGGACCTTGCACTTGGCCTGGTTGAACTTCATGAGGCTGGCACAGGCCCACCTCTCCAGCCTGTCAAGGTCCCTCTGGATGGCATCCCTCCCTTCCAGTGTGTCGACGGCACCACACAACTTGGTGTCGTCGGTGAACTTGCTGAGGGTGCACTCTATCCCACTGTCCATGTCGCCGACAAAGATGTTGAACAGGGCCGGGCCCAGCACGGACCCCTGAGGGACGCCACTCGTGACCGGTCTCCACATGGACATTGAGCCGTTGACCACCACTCTCTGACTGCGGCCATCCAGCCAACTCCTTATCCACCAAGTGGTCCGTCCATCAAACCCATGTCTCTCTAGTTTAGAGAGAAGGATGTCGTGTGGGACAGTGTCAAAAGCTTTGCACAAGTCCAGGTAGATGATGTCAGTTGCTCGTCCCTTGATCCACTGATGCCGTCACCCCGTCATAGAAGGCCACCAAATTGGTCAGGCACGATCTGCCCTTGGTGAAGCCATGTTGGCTGTCACCAACCACCTCCTTGCTCTCTATGTGCCTTAGCATGGTTTCCAGGAGAATCTGCTCCATGACCTTGCCAGGCACAGAGGTGAGGCTGACCGGCCTGTAGTTACCGGGGTCTTCCTTATTCCCCTTTTTAAAAATTGGGGTTATGTTCCCTCTCTTCAAGTCATCCGGGACCTCACCAGACCAATTGAGACCAATTTGAGACGATTTCTCAAATACGATAGCCAGTGGCTTGGCAACCTCATCCGCCAGTTCCCTCAGGACCCGCGGATGGATCTCATCAGGTCCCATGGACTTGTGCATCTTCAGGTTCCTCAGATGATCCCAAACCTGCTCTTCGAGTACAATGGGCAGTTCTTCATTCTCGCAGTCCCTGCTTGCACCTTCTACAGCTTGGGCGGTGGGACAGGAACTCTTGTCGGTGAAGACTGAGGCAAAAAAGTCATTGAGAACCTCAGCCTTCTCCATGTCCTGGGTAACCAGGACACCAGTTCCCTTCTGGAGGGGGCTTACATTTTCCCTGGACTTTCTTTTGTCCCCTGCGTACCTATAAAAGCTCTTCTTGTTGCTTTTTATATCCCTGGCCAGATTCAGTTTTGCCAGGGCTTTGGCCTTCCTTACCTTATCCCTGGCCACTCGCGCAGCCTCTTTGTAGTCCTCCCAGGCTACCTGTCCCCACTTCCACCCTCTATAGGCTTCCTTTTTTACTTTTAGTTGGTCCAGGAGCTCCTTGCTCATCCACGCCGGCCTCCTGGCCTTTTTGCCCGACTTGTTTTTCATTGGGATGCACCTCTGCTGAGCTTGGAGGAGGTGCTCCTTGAATATAGACCAACTTTCCTGGGCCCCTCTTCCCTCCAGGGCCATCTCCCATGGCACCTGGCCCATCAGGTCCCTGAAGAGGCCGAAGTCCACTTTCCTGAAGTCTAGGGCAGAGAGTCTGCCATGTAGTTTCCTTGCTGCCCCGTGGATCTTGAACTCCACCACGTCATGGTCGCTGCAGCCAAGGCTGTCCTTTAGTTTCACATCCCCCACCAGCCCCTCCCTGTTGGTGAGCACAAGGTCGAGCATGGCACCCCTCCTTGTCGGCTCCTCTATCGCCTGCAGGAGGAAGTTGTCATCCACGCATTCCAGGAACCTCCTGGACTGCCTGTGCCCTGCCGTGTTGTCTCTCCAACAGATGTCAGGGTGGTTGAAGTCCCCCATGAGAACCAGGGCCTGTGACTGTGAGGCTGCAGCGGTCCCTGCAACTTGAATGAATGCAGAGCCTGGACATCAATCGACTCGCACTCCAACTCACTGCAATAACACAGATGTGTTTATATTTCAACAAGTGCCAGTCAGTTGACCTGCAGGCCACAGATGTGATGAAGATGGCACATGCTGGCAGAAAGCAGCTTTGTTTTCCCACGGTGTTGTCTTGTTGGCTCTTCCAGGAGGCCAAAGTAGCCATAGTCATTGGCAAGATCAGCTGAAACAGTGATATTCAAAAAGAAGCACAATAAAAGAAAGAAGGGCAGGGATGTGAAAGATGAGTTTGGAAATAATTTCTGTAAGAGGTGAAAACACAGAAATGTAAGCCTAGAAAGAAAGGAAAGCATACTGAGCCAGAAAATGTTTGGATGAAAGATGAGATCTTTATGGAAAAGCATGCAACGAAAATCTGCAGGCAGGCAGGTATCACCATGCTTCTGGATGTTCAGCTATCCATGACCCACTGCATAATGACACAACAGCAGAGCTGTGTAATCTTATCTGAATCTTCTGAGAAAATTGCTTAGTGCTAATAAGAGTTATATTGAATATGTAGATTATATCCATGCAAAATAGGAAAGGTAAAATTCCAGACAGAGATAAAATTCTTGAAATAGGGCTAGTTAACAGCTCAAGCCTTGAAGAGGAAAAGCACTGATATGAGAAGGTATAAGATCTGAAGGAAGAAAACCAGGTAACTGGAGGATGGTAACTCAGCAGTACCAAAGAGAACTCCCTTCCAGGGACCAATGAGGGCTGAACCTTTCCCACCTGACTGTAGACTGACAGGCCAGCAAAGACTCATTGCTCATCCCATGAGGGCAATGAGTACTATAATATCCCCGGCTACCTACTGTGTTAGACAATAAATTTTATAGTTTAAGAGCACAAAGTAATTATATCCTGCTTGCAGAGTCTCTTCACATAATCAAAGCTGTCCAGATCAGTAAATGAGGGAAGGAGCATTATGTCGTTCATGCCAAATGCTCTGTGAACTGAAACAAAGCATGGAAAATGAGGATCACCAGGGCATTTGCTCCAGAAGTGCACAGCACTACAAACTAACCCAACAATGTAGACACCATTATGGCTGTTGCCATCGTGGTCACTGATGGCACTCTGGCAAACTACACTTCCAAGTCTGTGATGAAACACTTCATTTTTGGCCAATTGTCTATAAATTAAAATCAATGATGACTTCTAATAAAAATATTTCCCACAAATTAAATTTTAGAGGACATGTCACTAGGATGCAGAAGTTACAATACGTTTACAAGTATATTAGAAATAAAGTGATTGGAAAAACTCCTTGGAAAGAGACAAAAAGGCAGTCTTGTTTCTCTAAGGCATATTTTAAATCTCAAGATAAGAAATCTACTAATGTTTTCATTAAGTCATATGTTCTCTACATGACAAAAATGTTAACTTTAAGTAAAATGTTCCAGGCTATGCGGGACTTTTCTGCCACTTGTAACATTCTCATATACAAAGGGATCTATAAAGGCTGCTCTGCAATTATCAGTCACTATGTGTAAAATGAATCAATACTAGAACTAGAACACTTGACAAAGAGCTTTGGGATACCTAGGAGTATACAACCTTATTCAGAGAAATAGTAAATATAACTTTTGTAGAATCCAGTATGGCTCTTGAAGTTTTACCTGACATAATATTTCAGTAGCAGTGAATTGAACATGGCCAAAAAAAAAAGACTTTGAGAAGAAAATAAGTACAAAGTAGTGATAAGCAGAAATGTATGAGGCTGTAAAAGAAAATTAAGTGTGTGCTACAACAGTTAGTACTACATCACCTTTACATCTTAATTATCTTTAAAAAGGCTTAATATTGATTAAATGTTGCATGTTGATTAAATTCACAAGTGATACTGAAGTAGGAAGAAAGCACCAGGGAAACTCAAAGGGAGTTATGCTGAAGAAACCATAATAAAAATATCCATTAAAAAAAAAAATCTTATTTTTTTACAATATTAGACTTGAAAAACTTTCCCAAGAGCAAATGACCCATCATTCTAGTCACTAAAAAAAAAATTCAGACAGCCCCATGAACTATAAAACATTATTTTGCACTCAATAGGAAGGGAAAAGAACAAGTAATTATTTCTAGCTTTGCCTTGTTTCCTTTTCCTGTCCATTAGGGCTGAAAAAGGGCTATTTTAAATTTTCCAAAATTTGCAAGACTCTGCCATGGTAAACTTACTGAACAGACTCTTGGGAAATTCTGACTTACTACATGTTAATTCATGCATAACTCTATACAGATGTGAGTCTGTAAATAATCTGATGTCTTTATATTTTTTAAGATTGATCACAACACATATTTTCACTCAATTTTTGTTGAATTCCTGAATCACACACGAAACGTACTGGGTACTATGTCCTCTGATGTTACTAGTGATGCACAAAATCATGCTGCTTAAAGCACACAATGAGCTGCACTGACTTCATGGACCTCTCGATTCATAAGTTTAACTTTAAATATATGCATAAGTATTTCACTGCATAAAAAAATGAATAATTATGAAACTAGATTAAATAAAAGTGGAGAAACTGGTGTATAGGACGCAATTTTTTCCTTATATCAGAATAGATATAAGGAAAAAAAATTAACAATGAGGGTGGTGAAACACAGGAGCAAGTTGCCTAGAGAGGTGGTGGATGCCCCATCCCTGGAAACATTCAAGGCCAGGTTGGACGGGGCTCTGAGCAACCTGATCTAGTCGGGGATGTCCCTGCTCATTGCAGGGCAATTGAACTAGACAACCTTTAAAGGTCTCTTCCCACCCAATCTGTTCTATGATTCTATTCTATGACTCTATGAACAAATTTCTAATGTTTTTCACTGCAAACTATTAATGGGATAGACTGAGATTTATTACAAACAAATATTGTTTTATGTTTCACGTATGACAAAAAATAAAATGGAGAAGATGCATAAGGGCAATTAGCAGTCCCAAAAGCATACCAATGAGCATTAAGGAACCTTAACCATAAAACCCAAATCCTTTTATTCCCTGCCATGACTTTTAGAAGGCAGATGACAGTATAACGGTTTTCTGAGGTCTACTTCAAAAAATCATTTTGGTACTATTGCCCAATAAACCAGAGAGCCTATATACAGCCAAAATTTGCCATTTTTTTACTGACCTGGTGGTGACAATGGCCGCATGTATACCAAAACTGAGAAGACTAGAATTTTGAAAAGTTCTTGATGTGACACTATTTTTAATCGAATATACTTTGAAAGACAGTATGGAAAAAGTTTTAAAGTTCAGTTTTATTTCTACTCATCTAACTCTTAGCAGTAACTAAAGCAAAAATTATTAAAATGCTTTAGGATGGTTTTCTGATGTCAAGCAGGTTGTAACACGAGTTGCATCATCAGTTTATCATGTGATCTGTAAGAAGACTAGCATACACCGTGATTAAATTGACTTTGGACCTGCTTAGAGGAGAAAAATTCAGACGGTCTGAGTTTCCTGCATTTGTCCATGTATTTGTATGGCGCAATGGAAGATTTGTAAGCCAAACAAATCGGCAATGTGATTCTTATAGGTGTTTCCAAACAAGTAATCTTACAGTATGAACTCAGGTGAAGAAAACTTAGGCACAATAGGTTAGTTCTTTAATTCAGGAAAAAGGTCTAAAGTAGCTCAGATTAGCTCATAGACATTGCAGCAGAGAGAGCCCACAGGAATGGTTATCATGATAAATTCTTACTAGAAAAAAATATTTTCAGTTTTACATGTATTCAGTAAATCAGTTCTTCATCATTTGATTTTGCCTTTTTAGGAAAACATCAATTCTCAAAGTAAGGAAACAAAATTGAACATCAATAGCATAAGCACTTTGAAGTTTTGCCTTTTTAAGAAAAGTAATGACAACTAAGATGTGACTATAAGAAAACTAAAGCAGATTTTTTTAAAAAGTGTATCTTCAGAAAATATGAAAGGGCTACATTACTACTGTCACTTACTACTTTGAATACTTGCCTAACCAAAACTAATAAGTCCCTCGAATTTGAAAATAAATGTAAAAATATCCATGCATCTTACATGAACAGAATCCAGAAATAACTAGCAATAATTAAGAAGGAAAAGCAATAGTTATAAGTATGAATAAGTTATAGTTTGTTTTTTAAAAAAAAGTTCTACTAGTCAAACATAGCTAACATTCCATTGAAGAGTCAGTGAAAAGCTATTTAAAGTCACAAAAAATGTGCTATTTCTAGGAATAAAGTTAGCAATGTTAAAAGCTCTAGGTACTCCATGTGTACAATCAATCTAAACCTGATATTATTTTCAGAATTATTACAATATTTCTCAAGTAAAAATAGTATTGTGCATTTAAAAATTAATTAAACACTAGATGAATAAGTGTTGTAGTTAGCTGCTCTTGGGACCAAGCTTTTCACCCACTCTCCCCACACTCTGAGGGAATGAGGGAGAGCTAATATAAGAAAAACCTCGAGGTTTGAGATAAGGACAAGGAGAGATCATTAAAGTTACTGTTATGGGCAAAACAGACTCAAATTGGGGAAAACTAATTCAATTTACTATTAATAAAACAAAAGAAGGATAATGAGAAAGAACATAAACAACTTCCCTCCACCCCTCCCCTTTTCCCAGGCTTAACTTCATTTCAAATTATCTCTACCTCCTTCCCCCGCCCTGAGCGGCACAGGGGGGAACAGGGAATGGAGGTTGCACTCAGTTCACCACAGGTTGTTTTCTGCTGCTCCTTCCTCTTCAGGGGAAGAACTTCTCACATTCCTCCTATCATGGCCTACAGTCCTTCATCAGCTGCTCCAGTGTGGGGTCCCTCAGGAACTGGCTGCCCTCCACAGGCCACAGGCTCCTTCAGGCATTCGCCTGCTCTGGTGTGGGGTCCTCTATGGGCTGCAGGTGGATCTCTGCTCCTCCATGGGCCTCCATGGGCTGCAGGGGCACAGCCAGCCTCACCATGGGCTGCACCACGGGCTGCAGGGGAATCTCGACCAGAAGCAGCATTACTCCTCCGCCTCCTTCTTCATGGACTTTCGCGTCTGCAGCCATTCCTCTCACAAGAAATTCTTCACAATTGGCTCAGGCAGATGACTCTTGGTTCTTTTCACATCTCATCTCCTCTCTTCACTTCTTGCAGCCGGGCTGGGCCAAGTCGGGCCCAGATGGCCACCTGGTGGGAGGCCAAGGGGTGAGGGCTGCAAGGCCTATGAGACTTGCACCTTCCCCTTTCTGCCCCCACTTCTGCTTCTTCTTTTTTTTTTTTTTCAAAATTTTCTCCTTCTTAATTACATTATCACAGAGGCATTATCCCTGTCACCCACGAGCTTGGCCCTGGCCAGCAGCAGGACTGCCCTAGACCCAGCCGAGTCCATCAGATAAAGGGGAAACTTCTAACAGCTTCTCACAGAAGCTGCCACTGTAGCCTCCCCCTACTACACAAAACCAGGACAGTAAGTTCACAAAGGAATGTAATACAATGTAAAGGGAGATGAATCTGACCGCACAAGTGCAATATTCTAAGGAATAAAGTTAGCTCTAATAGACATGATTAATATCACATGTAAAAGGCTTTCTGAGATGAATAACATAATATAAAGTTACAAACAGGTAACATTATACAAAGAAATAAATTATAATCTGGCATCTTCAATATTTTCTTCCAAAATATGTAACTAAGCTCCCATTAAACTCTGATATAATATGTCAAAAAATTTTAAATGCTGTAGAGGTGATAACTGGAAAATAAACTTGGAGACTAAGAGGAGATACCAAAAGTAGCAGAAATACATCTTACTTAAATGAGTTACAAGAAAAGAAGAGATGTACTTCCTAAAATAGCCTAAAAATTTTTTCATTCAGAAACCAGTAAGGGAAAGATAAGAACAGTGAAAAGTCCAAAAATAAAACCTTACATGAAATTGCCAAAGGATGTTATTAAATTTCTTGTACTATTCCATGTCATATTATCTCCAAGTAGAAGGGTCATTACATTTGCTCTTTCCATCAAATATTCTGGACTGCTTCAGTCTCAAAATAATCTGCATGAGTTTTACTCTGATTTTAATTAGTATCTTTCAGTGCAATGGGAATCTTTGTTACAGTTTAAAGACATTTTCTGTCTAGCTGCTTGCTTTTCCAGTTTCTGTACCAAAGCACTGTGGTAAAAGAAAGCTCCAAATCCAAAGTCTAAAACATCATCCATCCTCAGAGGAGCCTTCAGGCAGTTCTCTACTTAACAAATTATCTGAAAGAAAACACACTATGTAGTTCTCTAATTTCTCTGCAAGGAATAATTATCATTAACCTTTTTCTTCAACCTGGACTGCAGTGGTAACAAATTCAAATACTGCATTTAAGTCTTATTTCTTTACCTTTCTGCAATTCATAAGGGAACTATACTGTCAATCAAAGGTAGGTGAATAGGAGAAAGAACAGAAATTGTGCATGTCAGTGCCATCCTAAGGCCACAGTTTATTCACTCAATTGCTACCTGGAACAGATTACAACTAAAACAAGATAGTTGTCCTTTCACTTGCTGCTTGGGAAAAGAGACTGATACCCATCTCACTAAAACCTCCTTTCAGGTAGTTGTAAAGAGTGATAAGGTCTCCCCTCAGTGTCCTTTTCTCCAGACTACCTTAAGTATTTTGTTAACTATTGCGCTGAATAAAAATACTTTCCTGAATCAGGGATCAAAGTACCTTCATTTTACTTGTTGACTGATCTTTAACAGTTCATGAAGATGTCCTCTCTGTTAAAAGGCACTGTCTTCTGCAACCAAAAAAAAAAAAAAAAAAAAAAAGAAGTCCAAAATGTTAAGAATGTTCTTCTAGGCCTTCTGAAAATAAATTTAGAGCTGGAGGCATAGGTCCAAGAGACAGAGCAGTGTGTAGATGCTATCTTCCAGTATCATTAGCTTCCCAGTAATAAAGAAAAATATCACTAGGAAAGATAATTAAAATTAATGACAGAAAATACGAACAATATTTTTTAAAAAAGAAGAAATTTGTAAGTGATATTAAGAAACAGTGTACAAATATTAAATATCATCCAACTTCAAACATCTTATGTTCAAACGAGGCCTTTCTTATGTTCAAGGATGGCCTTGTGTTCAGTCTTCATCTTCATTATCATAAAGCATAACACAAGTTTTTGATCCATTCTAACCTCCCTATAAATGCAAATACCTCTATTTGGGCTTAACTCATCCTTAACCTTGACCTTGCTGGCTCAGTGGAATGAATCGCAAGGCTGGTGAAGCCAAGGTGAGTACAGCTGTAGGATGAAGAACATCAGCTACTTATATAATCATGCTGTGGAGCTTAATCGTAATCTCACATCATGCCACCATGCCTAGTTCAGACTAGGCCTGGTTACCTACCATAGTTGTACCACCCTTGTGGATGACTGGAGTCAATATAGAAAAAAATACCTATGGGGGAAGTATCACATATGCTTCCATACTAAACCACCTTTGCTTGGCATATAAGTGTAAGTGAAACTGTTGAAAGCCCTCGTCAAACTGACACCATGTCCTCCAAACAGATGGTCCTGAATGCAGGCAGTCAGGATGTGATATCTGGACACAGTCTGTGTTTGCAGAGCACACGGTTTTAATCCAAGAATGTTTCAGTGGCTGAATGTCCCGAGTTTGTTCCAGTCCTGCCGGGGTATACAGAATCCCCAGCCAAAAAGGACTAAACATATAAAAGAGAAGATTTTTCAATACAACAGAATGTGAGTTATAAGTCACCTTTCATCACAGAAGGCGGGAAAATGCCTTCAAATTAAGGTTTTAAAAAAAATTGGTTCTTAAGAGAGGATCTTTTTTGAAACTGGCAAAATGCAAACTATCCCTATTCCACTGGGTTTTATTTAATTTTATTTAACTATTTTCATCACGCCTCAGTGAGCTGAACCCACTGTTCTGTTTTATCATTGCTGCTTGCCTGACTCCACGTGTTATGTGAGATATCAGCAGAGCTCACAGTAGTAGCCAGATTATTGCAGCAGGTCTCATGACAATGGAAAGTTGCAACAAGGTGACAAAATGTGATTGCTAACTTGATAACTCTGCAACACAAACCAGAAATTTGATTGCTTGATGTTTATACAATTAAAATTTCCAATACTATATACTTATACTATCACTTTTACGTATGATGAGGTTAGATTTTAAAGTCCATTCATGTTTACAGCCTGCACACTTTAGATTCCACAAGTTCAAAACAACCCTCTAGTAATTAAATGGAAATAACAGATAACAGAGAGAAAGATGTAAACACATGAAAGCCCATACATTTTACCCATATAATGTGTATAAGGTTCCTTTAAAGTATATTTAATGGATCTGACAAAATTTCTTAAGGATTCACTGTATAAGTAAGCCTGACTGATTCTTTTCAAAGTCCGGGATATTCAATTGCACATCTCTGAGAACAGGACCCTACATCTATTTGACTGTAAACCTACTGCAGTCTTTATCATAAATACATTGTTAATACTATTATCTATACAAATACTACACACCTAGAAGCTAATCACAATCACCAACTATTGTACAATGACTGCACAACTATTGTACAATGATACAGCACAAGCCAGTTTCAAAAGGAAAATACAGGAAAAGCAATACTGTATTAAATTACATTAAATTACCTGAGAAGCTTCAACATCAATAATATCTTTTCATAATCTGGGAGATTATTAGTAACGTTGCTAATATGCTGAGTCAACTGGATGATCTGACATACGCATAAGAGAAAAAAATCCTTGCTTTGGAAATGAAACAATTACCTATGGGATTAAAATTACTCTGTAGCTAATTATATCACTTTACTATTCAATTATAAATGTATTTGCATTTACTTGTTCTCATTCTGTCTGGTGCAGGACTTTTGTCCCTCTGAAATAAACTTTAGCAAAAGCTTTGGTAGTATGAAAAAAAATGTAACCTTTGTTAGAATGGAAGACAGAATCCACAGAAAAATGTAAAAAGCCTGCACTCGGTGATGAGTCATTGGCATTAGCAAAACTTGCTCTTAATACAGTTGATGAGGCCATGTGCTCAGGAAAATCTCAGGACTTTCTTTACTGTGATTTGTAATACATTGGATATTAGTCTGCAACACTGAACGACCACTTGACCTTGTCTTTCAGAAACGTAAAGCTATGCTCCTGAATTGAGTTTCTGTCTATGTTTTGGTGAACTTGTTCAAGAAACTCTTACTGAATATAGTGATTTAGGAAAACTGAATTTGAAAGTTATAAACACAATGATCACAGGTGAGAGGTCTCTAAGCCAGACAAAAATGTTTTTGTGGTTTAACCCTGGCAGGTAACTAAGCACCATGCAGCCAGCTGCTCACCGTCCTCTCACCCCGCCCCGGTGGGATGTGGAAGAGAACTGGAAAGGTAAAAGAAAGAAAACTCATAGGCTGAGATAAAAACAGTTTAATGACTGAAATAAAATAATAACAATAATAATAATAAAACCCAATAAATTAAAAGTAAAAAATAACAAAAAACAGAAAGATAAACAAAACCCAAGAAAAACAAGTGATGCGACTGTTCACCACCTTCCGACAGACACCCAACCAGTCCCTGAGCAGTGATCGCTTACCCCGACCAGCACCCCCCAGTTTATTTGCTGAGCATGATGTCATATGGTATGGAATATCCCTTCAGTCAGCTTGGGTCAGCTGTCCCGGCTGTGCCCCCTCTCAGCTTCTTGTGCACTCCCAGCCTCTTTGCTGTCAGGACTTCAGAAGCTGAAAAGTCCTTAACTTAGTGTAAGCACTGCTCAACATCAGTGTGTTATCGACACTATTCTCATCCTAAATCTGAAACACAGCACCACCAGCTACTAGGAAGAAAATTAACTCTATGCCACCTAAAACCAGGACAATGGTAAAAATAGTATTTTATTACCGTGGTCACTACAGAAGTTCTTGTGTCGTATAATGAAATGAAATACAATTGAAATATTCACTGTATCTCAACAATTGAAGTGCAAATGCCTTTAGCTGCTGCTTAACATCAATACCAACAAAATAACTTCTAATATATTTGAAAAATTTTGAGAATACAAAGATAGCTGACTAATTACATTATTTAGGATAGCACAAAGGTTGTACAAAAGAAGCAACTGTTTTATTCTATTATAGTTCTAGCTTTGGAACTATAAAATAGTACCGCATCTGCGAACCAGTAAAGCACGAGGCTGAACACAGAGCCAAGCAAACGTGCTTAATCTCCCCTGCAGCAAAGCAGGAAGAGAAGCTGACCAGTTCAAAAGATCATGTCAATGCCTCTGAGGCCTTTAAAAAGCAGAACGCGCACTGAGGGTCACAGTGCACTGCTCTCTTTTCTTGCGGGAAATGTTACATGAAATGGGTAGATTTACTCTAGAGAAGAGAGGAAACACATAGAAGCTTATCACAGAAACACGAAAAATCTTCAAATATGTAAAAGAATGTCTCAGCAAAGAAAAGAACAAAGTGGTTCCCATGTTCATGCCCACGAGAGGAAAAAATACGACTTTGTTTATGACCAGCTAAGACCCTTAGTCCACCCATGTGCAACGGTTCTTCTCCTTACTGAATGCCCCGCCTTGTTTTCCAGAGCAGTTCTCAAATTTGCCAAGATCAGTCCAGTCTGACATAGTCCCTCAAAGGTTCCTTTTGCCAGATAAATGTCAATGTAATACTTACTGGGGTTAGACTACACTGATTTAGAGCTTGTGTTATCATCACCACAATAAACATTACAAATCACTCTCTGCAAGTAGGCACAGTTTGTCATACCAGAGAGCAGTGAATTACTGTGTGGGGAAAAAATATGTCTGGTTCATATTTTTTTAACTTCTAGATCATTGAAGTTAAGTACATCAATAGATTTCCTATGTCATAGTTTTGTTTTCACAAGTAACTTTAAATATTTTTTTTACAACACAACTGTCTTACTGCATTAAAAATATGTTTTCTGAAACTCTTACCAGTAAAATTTCAAGTACAGGTCCCAGAGACTTGAAAAGATTATAGATCTTAAATTCAACAGAAAGACATATGGCCCATTTGAACATTTATAAACAGACTTAAAGATAGTGTAATGCTGAAAGAATGAGCCATAAATACATTTTAAATTTCAGCTTAAAGAATATTTTTTTTTTTTTAAAAAAAACATATATACTACAGTACTACAATATGTAAAAAATAACATAAATACATTACCTGCTTGGTCTTTAAATATTTTTGAAATGACAACAGGCACTTTATGCTCAGCACCACCCTGTAAAAGATGCACATTAACCATGAGATTTCAATTAAGACTGAAGTGAACTAGTTCTACTGAGAACTAAAAGAAGAAACAAGAAGTTATCCATACCTTTATGCTTAAGCCCAAGCCTCCAACTGGTTGTCTACGAAGTGTAACAGTTCTGTGCTTTAAAAAATTGTAGAAAAAACAAATTTAGGTAAAAACACAATATCTGAATAAGCACAGATGATATTTTTAAACTGCTTTTTACTTCAAAAAATAATTCTCTAAGGACCCTACAATGTGACTGATCAAATTCAGTTCTAAAGTATTACTCAACACTGATTTATAGGCACATATTTAATTCCTTACCATAGACAGCAGAACTTGTGTGTGAATTATACATCTAGACTTCTAGTATGTTTTTCTATTCCTGAAGTGATATTCTTTCCGAACAGAAATTTTCACATACTTTTGCTTTGTTTTGACAAATGTATTAGTGAGATAACTATATGAAGAGCTTAGAGATATGCATTTTCATAGCCAATTTATCTTCTTTAACCACTATCATGTATGCACATGATATTTATTCTCATTTTTCAACCACAAATACCAGTGTTTTCTAACTCATATGTTCAGATCTATACCAATGTTTTGCAGCATATCTCAAAAGTCTTTTAGTGATAGTCTGCTTCAAACACTTATTTTCTTGCATTTCATGTTGAAGTGCATAAAGAAGATAAACATTTATCAATATTTTTCTACAACAATCTATCATGTGTTTCATGGTACACTGAATTTGACATTTCATTAATCTGTAAATCTTGGTACCTGACCACATAATAAGAGAACTTCATCTGTCCACAATAATTATAGAGTTGAGGGGAACTTTTTTACTTTTTTGCAACACACTGAAGAATATTGCATAGAATGTCATCTTTCAAGACTTAAAACAGTAATTCCTGAACACTTTTTTTCTTTTTCTGTATATCAGAAATTATATATGAGATTACTTTTATACGTATACTTCCTGATTAAGTACTTTATTATTTCACTAATTCAGACAAATGTAATTTTTATTTCAATAGTCAAGCATATTAACAAGTTATTTCAGCTATTTTTTCTAACACCCTTACCAGGCAAATGTTCATATTGACTTAGGAGAAAAGGGAACACAATAAATCATAATTTCAGTCTCATTTTAGGATGGTAAAACTAATGCATATGGTAAAAAAAAAATATACTCGTATATTCTGAAAATTTCTCTCTTCTATTTCTATGTATGTTACATTACCTCAGTCTGTGCTAAAAATGGAAAACTATTATATTACGACAAATGGTACCTGATTTATATCAAAAGGTTGATGTGATTCAATTTCAGATGCTATAATTCAGCTTTATTCAAATCTGTGCTAATTCAAACTGTTTCAGAGGTTCTTTTCTTTATTTCAAACTGCATCAAAACTTGTGATCAAAATTATCATATGCACTGGGAAAGTTCAGATCCAACCCAAATGAGAATACATCTCTACCTTTAAATTCAGTGATACATTCCAAAGAGTCATTTTCTATGACACAAATCCTATCTGTTTATTTAATGAATGTTTCTCTCCATCTATACTTAGACTCTGTAAACAAATTATCCCAATATATCCCACCACATAGGGATGACGGAATAAATATTTTGACAGTTTAGATTGTTTAAGCATTATTGAACAACAAATCCACATACAGTATATGGACAGCTTTAGCCATTTTATAACAGACAAGTCAGGTATTATTTGTTCAACTACAACTAATACGTATTTTAATGTGGTTGATAGGCATATTTCAAATTATAATACTGATGATATAATTGAGTTTGTAGCCCTACAAATCAACCTATTGCAAAACATACTGTCATAATCTTGATATTTGTATTTTCATAGTTCATAGCATTGCTTATTACAGAGCTTCAAATATTCCCATTAAAGTACACTTCGAAAGGAGGTATTAAACATGTACCTAAATGTTTCCTACATAACAGTTGTCAAAATTAAAGCTACATTTAATAAATGCAAAAACTTACTTTTAAGGATGTTCAAATTGCAAAGTAAAATCCCAAAAGCTGAGTATAATCAAGTGTCATAATCGAGATAATTTACACAAACTTATTTAAATCCTGTGATGTTTTGCTATGACTAGCTGCTATACAAGACTAAATGCCACATTTCACATCCTGTAGGTAGAATTTTGTTATTGATTTTGAATTTTCAATAATTGAACTGTGTACAATTCCAGAAGATTAGAGGAAAGCTAATACTTGGCCAATATTGAAAACATATAAATAGAGCCATGGATCTTCATTATATTACAATGCTTACTGGTCAGATGATCATAAATCTAGCAACAAACCATCCATTCCGTTATGGAATAACAGTAAAACCTGTTCATAAGAATTTAAAGAGGAATAATTTTAAAGGGGAATAATACTATGGAAAATAGCTTTTCAAATGACATTAATACTTGCTATGAAGTTTCCAATCTTGATAACAGAGTACCAGTATTGTAACAACCCTAAGAAGGCTGTGAGATGAGACCCCACAAAAACTTTATTAAAAATGTAAAACTATTTAAAATAATATGGTATATTTTAAGGACATGTAAATTGGCTAGCTAAAAGATTCCAAATCAAAATGTAATTGAGATAAAGCTGCTACTTAGTGGATGTGCTTCCTGTGGGATAGGGACAGCACCTGGATTGTTTCAAAAAATACAAAAACACAGTGATCTAAAAAAAAAAAATCTAAATTAATTGCAATATTGTTTGTAAGGGTTATCATAAGGTAACGATGAACACAACAGGTTCCAAACATACAGTAATTCAAAGTCAAGGTCATTTAAGGTCATCTGTGTAATAAGGAAAATAGCTCAAACAAATACAGAAAAGTATTCTATCTAGCAGAAAGTGGTCTTGCAAAAAAAACAAACATATGAGTCATGCTGAGTATGAGCAAAAACGACGTTTTTTCACAATGCCATGGCCAAATCACGAGTATAATCCTACATCATCAGAAGATCATTAAGAAGGAACAGAGAGACTATAAATTATTTCTGTATCTGACAGTGATCCCCACACTTTAAATAATACAGCTAGTTCTGATACACTCATTTTGAAAATGATGCAAATAAATTGGAGAGGTAGCAGGCAAGAGCCATAGGAATGCCAAACAGCTTGAGAGATCTTGTAGTAGTGAAACAGATGCCAGGAGTTAAATTTATTAAACTTCTTTTAAACACTTTTCAGAGATGATCAAGCATAGTTTTAAAGCATCTTCCTTGGCAGAAGGTGGTCAAATCTTACAGGCAGATAGAGTAAAAATTTCGATGACTTGAAGTGGAAAATAGACACATTCAGACAACAGACACAAGAAAAGATTTTAAACTTTTGTAGTATGACACACCATAACTGGATTTTTAATAAAACTTTTTAAAATAGTAATATGGCCTTGAGACCTTACAGTGTACAGATTTTTTTTTTAATCTTTATTTAAAGCATGATCTGTCATGTTATTTCCTGAACACAAATTTAATTTAGGTTTAAAT
The DNA here is from genome assembly GCF_036417535.1 of Chlamydotis macqueenii. Classification (NCBI taxonomy): domain Eukaryota; kingdom Metazoa; phylum Chordata; class Aves; order Otidiformes; family Otididae; genus Chlamydotis; species Chlamydotis macqueenii. The sequence goes on from NC_141558.1 coordinate 20,629,029, forward strand.
GTAGTATTATTAAAATACTCACAGGCTTTTTTTTTTTTGCTAGTGAGCGATACAATATTCAGTTACATCCACATCAATGAAACTAGTTTCACAACCTGCCAAAAGTATCCTCATTCTATAGAGCAAGATTGGAGGCACACAAAGATTTAGGAACAATTAATTCTGTTTTAGTGATTTGAAATTCCTAAATGCTTTTCCTAAGTATTTGTATGAAATTTAGCTGTTCAAAGTATCTTGTTGACCAGCTTCAGCCTTAGCTTCGAAGGTTCAGCATTTTAACACAGCATAATTTCACATTAGAAGATAATACCCAATCAGTAGTATTAAATTGGTGTTCATTTGTGTACATGACACATCTAGGATCGCATCGCACCTCTATTTCAGGGCAAGGATCATTCACTACTAGATACTGAGACTATCCTTTTCTTCCTGTAACGCTGCCACACATCCCCTGTATATCTTCCAACATAAAGGACAACACGATTCAAGAGACAGTAGTCTATATATTTCCACCTTTCTAATATTTGACTTTGCAACTTTATTTTAAAGGAGGAATTTAAAATACAATTTTTGGAGAAAAAACATGAATTCACACGGTTCACTACAGGCTAGTTTCCATTTAGTTCTTCATTTGGACCCTTAAATTCATAATATAGATGCTCACTACTTAAGCAAAAAAAAAAAAAAAAAGTGTGTAATTTAGAGGAGATTCAATACTCAATACTTGCTGGAAGCAAGACACTACTGAATTAAATCTCAGGTTTTGTAGGGAAATGTGTTAAATAGTAATTATTTTCTTTATTTGATAACCTATCTGTCCCCTCTAACTTATCCTGTTGGGGTCCCATTCTCTCCTCAGAAAATTTCATGGCTTTTTTTTTTCATCTCCATGTTGTAACTCAAAATTCTGGAAGGTATTTTTCATTTCTCCTTCAGTGAAAGACATACTAAATTTGTATTACAATTCCAGTCTCACAAGCCATGCCCATGCTAAAATAAAGCAAGTTGGAGGATTTTCTCCAGCCAAGCAACACAGTAAAACCCCCATTCACACTACTAGATTTTCTTTCCTTGAAAAAGGACTACCACCCATACTGCCTCACTGGTACACTACATGACACATGCCATCTCTTGATTTGGTCTGAGGTATTGTTTACGAGAGTTATATCTGACACTGGCCAAAACTGAGACAGTGAGTACAGCAACTACCCAGGACAGACAATTTAGCATAAGTCAAAAAATAGCCAAGAAGCACATAAAATGTGTGCAGTCACATACAGTATAGAAAACTGTGGGCCAATGTTGAATGTTTGCTACGGGTGTGTTTTATTTTCTAGTAGAGATGAAGCCACATAGACCTGCGTATGATGAGTTTGTACAGGAGGCATAGACTTAATCTGTACTGTAAAGGAACCAAAGCTGATGGTACTTAAAATTCAGGAAGTCCACAACTGTAGCACTGGAACAGCTGATAGCTACAGAACTATAGTTATGGTGATGCTTCCATTATGGATATAAACAGAGACATTCTATATCCTGAAGTGAAGGACAGGTCAGGGAAGGGATAATACAAAGCAGGAAATGTAAAACATAGTGTCAGGAACAAAACCAAAATTGCACTAAATCTGAACTGAACAGAGGTATAAACACTCTGGAGAGGCAGGAAAAAAACCTCTAATACTGAGATGCAAAGTATATAAGAAAGGTAAAATAGGCTAGATAAGCAACAGAGTAAATGCCTTGTGCTACAGAGAACTTAAGAGTCAAATAAAACTAATAAGGCAACTACCTCAACAAGTGAAACAACAGATTCCAGGCTAAATAAAAGCAGGAGTCTGTACTAGTAATAACTGGGATGATAACAATGACTGAGACATGCAAAGAGGCAACAGAAATGAGAAAGGCAACAGTGGCAACAAACTTGACTCAACTTCCAGTAGATCAGAATCATATACATAAGGATATAACACGGTCAATAAAAAGCAGGTCTCTATCAGTCACTGCCTCATGGAGCTCACAAGATTAGACTCAGTACTTGCCCCAGTCTTAAGCATAGCATGCAGGATTTATTTATTTTTTTTTTACAGCTGAAAAGGTATTCTGTAATAGCAACCAGTATGTACTTTACATTCAACATTTAGGCAACTGTGATCCCAAGAAGGGAACTATGCAAAAGTGAGGAAACATGTTGAAAGGAAAAATAAAGGGGGCAGCTAAGAAAATTAAAACTTTATAGGCAGTGTGAAGAGTACTTAAGGAAGTACTGCAAGCACAGAGTCAATGAATGCCACTTAATGGAAGAGCTTAATTAAGAGAAAAAAAGCAAACTGCACGGCTACAGAGGAGGTATGAGAGGTTATAACATGTAAAGACTGATGGACATCATATTCAAATTAAGACAAGAAAAGGAACATAAGCAAATATAACTGAAAAAAAAACCCAAATTAGGCAGTAACAGTAAAAGAGAGTTCAAAAAATTGCCAAAAAGAATCAAAATTAGTAATAAATCTTTAAATCTATCAGGAGCAGGAGGTCTGCCAAATAAACTGCAGGGGCGATTTATGATCAATATATAAAAGGCATACTTGGAGAAAATAAGGTTACTGAAGGGAAGATAAATGAACAATTTTAATTAGTGTGAAAGGAACCAGAGACGTCCCTCCAACGTTCTGTGTAGCACACAGGATGTATGGATCTGTAATTTGAAACCACTTTAGAAGCAAATTGACTAAATAACAGTAGCAAATCACCAAGGTCAGATAGCATTCACCTTAGTCTTAAAGTAATTCAGGCATGAATCAAAGAGGAGCACTGGAGGGATACTTCTCAATAAAGCCTTGATACATGAAGACTACAACATTGAAAATAAAACCCTATTTTTTTTTTTTATAAATGGTTCCAGTTAAGGCTTAGAAAACTTAAGGCCTGCACGAAACTAATTAGAACAAACTATAGGGAAAAATAAATCTCTGGACAGTGAGAGAAACTATAACAAAAAACAGAATTGGCAGACACTTTGATGAACTTGATCTATCCTGGAAGAGATTGCATATTATTTAACAGTGAATTACGGAAATATAAGAACCATGAGGGAACGCTCTTGCACAGACATATTGTTAATTAAAAATAGTTAGAAAATAGATAGAAAACAAGGAGAAGCATTAAATGCGTAATTCTCACAATGGAGGAAGGTCACCAGTGAAGTTCCACTGTTGCCTATGTTGCAATCTGCATTATTTAAAGTATTTGTGAAGAATTAAAAAAAGAAAGGTATGAGCAGTAAGATTAGCTTTGCTACTTACTGAGACAGGAAGAATAAATGAACTGAAAATACTTGCAGAACATCTTACAAAATAGTAACTGGGCAACAAAACAGCATACAAAATACAACAGCAGATCAAAGCTAGTGAAAGAGATTATTTTTCTCATGTACGTTATTTATACAAGGAATTAGTACTGATTCCAAATCAGAGCATCACATAATCAGTGCAGTGTTCAGTAGTGGTCAAAAAGGCAAACAAAGTTTTTGGAAGCCTTAGCAAAAGAAGGGAGACAAAGAACATCATTATACCACTGTAGAAATCCAAAGTTCCACCACAAAATCCACCTTGAAAACTGTATACCATTTTGGTCCCTTCATACCTGAACCTGGTAGAAAAGTTTCAGAAAAAGCTGATAAGGATGATGAAAACACAAAACTGCTCCTGTACAAAGAATAACAAAGTAAGCTATAACTCTTCACCCAGGAAAAGAGACAGACTGGGGATCAGGAGGCTCTTACAATACAGTAAGTGGCAGAGGACAGTGGATGGGAATCAGTTTTTATAGCCTTTTCCAGTACAAAAACTTGGAAACACCAAATGATCCTATTAGGAACTAGGTTCAGAACAACAATAAAAAAAAAAGAGGTGATTATTTGTGCAATGTATAACAGATTCTAGAGTCTGATGAGGAAAAAATTCTGGATGTTGAAAGTCTACACATATTCAAGGGGATATTGTACAATTATAGCAAAAATAAATCTGTTAAGAGCTAATAAAAGGTGCACTTTGCTCAGGAAGGCACTGAATAACTTGGGTGAGAGAAAGCTTTACGAGAAGTATCACATATTCTTGCCCTGTTTGGCTTTTCTAGGGAAACATTAACAGCTACTGTTGGAAAAAAGATACTGGGCTCAGCAGGTCTTAGGCCTAACTCAGTTTTGAAATTCATATGCAACATGATTTCATGACTAGAGAATTTGGACAGAAACCCACACTAGGTTCGCAAGTAACTATGAAAGAAAATTCCACTCTAGAACTTCTTGCCAAAACTGAATCGCAATATTTGTGACATTAATGATAGCATCATGCACACATGCAGCTGAAAAGGCAGTGTTCACATCTCAGTTAAACATACAAAAAACTCATTTCACTTTCTAGCTGCCTGCAGGCTGAATATAATTTTTCTTTTCAGACTAAATTTATTTATGGTTTGAAGCTAAAGTGAGGCAGTCATCTGTACCAACCTTAAAAAAAAAACAAAACAACCAGATTTACAGTTGACTATATGATGGCTGTGTAATTTTATTTCATTATAAGCATGGAAAGCTCTTTTGAAAGTGTTACTAATTACCAATCTGAACAGGAAAGCTGAAATTAATACTTTTTTTTTTTTTTGCTTTTTAACTAGCATTTTGTTTTGCTAATTATGTCCTTCAATAGTATTTACAGTTTATTGAAACTGTTCATTCTGAAGGTTTCCAAAGTACTCGATGTGTATACTATAACGATCACTCATTCCAGTTGTGCTACAAAGCAGGAGTAATTACATACCTCCCATAGCACAATACACAGTAGGCTTGTTTTGTTTTGTTTTCTATTTCTAGGAGATTAGAGGAAGAATAAGTGCCTTGCATGAAACTTCAGGATACATCTGAATAGACAGAATGTAATTATTAAAACTGTAATTAGCCAGGATATCAACATGAAATATTCCTACCTTTCTGAGACTTTTTATTGTTGCAAGTTGTCAAGGATTTTATCTGTTTCTCAAAGTGAGACTGGCTCTGTAATACCTATTGTTATGTTTAAGTACTGGGGTAACAATTTGTCCATTAAATTCTCTAGCATGTAAGTTCTGAGAAACAAATGCATTGACCAGTGTCAATCGTACCAGCAATGCAAAGAGAAGGCAGATCTACCTGCTAAATGTGTGACAGGTGGTTTGATCTGCTTGTGCGCCAAACAGTTCTTCGAGCAAGTAGGCTGGCTGTCATATTTGGACTTAGTCTACACTGGAAGAATACATATTTTGGAAATGTATTTTTCTCTTTGAAAAACAAAGTGTAAACCTGAGAAGGGCAGTAAAATTTTCACTTTTCTAACACTTAGTATTAAAGTTAATATATATTGCCTAATTGCACATATCTGAGCAAAACTTTTGTCTTGTTCTGATGCATGAAAACACTGGAGCATATAATGTGTTGACTGAACAAGCTTGCAGATGTTCAGAGAAAGCCAAGTTGCATTTAAGAAAACAGTCTGCTCTTTATGAAAGACTAAGACGTACACTCACTGAGTCGATAGCTAGGTACAAAAATCAAAAGCAACTTTTAAGGATTAAATTCTCATAGCTGCAACAGAAGGACAGAATTTAAGTCTGGGATTAGAAGCAGTATCTAGGTGTGATCAATCTGTATTCCCCTCAGTTACTATCACCCTCATGGAATAATGCGTACTCTGCAGGTGGGTGTCACAGTTTAGCACTGAATATGCAGTCTCTCTCTCTCACTCCCCCCACCCTCCAAGGGAATAGTGAGAGATAATATAAGAAAAAAGGCTCAAGGTTTGAGATAAGGACGGGGAGAAATCCTTAAAGTTACCGTCACGGGCAAAACAGACTTGACTTGCAGAAAACTATTTGTTTATTATTAAAATCAAAGCAGGATCATGAGAAAGAGAACAAGATAACTTACCCCCACCACTCCCTCTTCCTGGGCTTAACATCATCTCTACCACTGAGCGGCACAGTGGGGAAGAGGGAATAGGGCTCGCAGTCAGTTCATCACACATCGTTTTACGCCACTGCTTCATGGTTGGGGGAAGAACTCCTCACATTCCTCACCTGCTCCTTCGTGGGGTCCCTCCCACAGGCTACAGACCTTCATGAATTGCACCAGCGTGGGTCATTTTTCCATGGGGTGTAGTCCCTAAGGAACCAGCTGCCTCAGCAGGCCCTCCGTGGGCCACAGCCTCCTTCTGGCATCCACCTGCCCTGACGTAGGGTCCTCCACGGGCTGCAGGTGGATCTCTGCCCCTCCGTGGGCCTCCATGGGCTGCAGGGGCACAGCCTGCTCCACCATGGCCTCCACCATGGGCTGCAGGGGAATCTCTGCTGTGAGAAACATTACTCTTCCTCGTCCTTCTTTGCTGACCTTGGCGTCTGCAGCTGTTCCTCTCACAATAAATTCACTGTTACACTGTTCAGAGTAGTTCAGACTAGTTTGGTTTTTTTTTCTGTTAGATAAATAAACTTTATTCCCACTACTACAGTTGCATCTGTCATTTGTTGGAAAGAGTAGTCTCAAAAGGCGTCCTTACTTGTTTAAAGTAAGATGTCAGATTTACTACAGGTACTACATGGCAGGTTGACAATAGAAAACAAAAGCCAGTCTTAGGCAAGGGTGGAAATAAGAGCAGAGCTTGTAACCCAGGCGCTTGGGAAACATGCTGAGGAAAGGAAGATGCAAAACAAGAAGTGCAATATGAAGAGTATAAAGAGAAGCCTGCAACCTGTTCTGCACAGACACAAGGGAAGAAACAGTCTGATGCTAGAGGGGGTAAAAAGATAAAGATAGGTACTTAACATACCAGCCATATCTTATCTTCCTTTTCTTCAGCAGCTCTTGAAGCTACAGGGAAAGTTATGAGATAAAAAATGATTGAAGAAATAGATCCTGTAAAAATGTGAAACGCAGTAAAATGTGTCATAAAATGTATACATCCTGCTGGTTGTTACACGTCCAAAAAGAACAAAAGATGATGTGGTGGAGAACAAGTATATTTGAAATCCTTCAGAAAGTTTTCTCCTCAAGACGGGGAGATCCCATGATGAGGGTTTTCTCAACTCAAACCCTCCACCTATCCAGCCCCAGAGCTTCCTCAGCAAATTGTTCTACATGTATTTAACATTCTGCCACGTACAGAGACTAAAACTTCTGCTCACACAACGATCCCTTCTCACTGATAGGCAGTGAACTTTCACCTCCCCGGTGGCTGCAGGTCCCAGTCCACTGACTGGCTGACTCTCTCACTAGAAATATGGATTTTAAACTACAGCAGGGGCTGCTCCTGCCAAAATTATTTCCAGATGGAATTCAGAAGAAAGAGAATGCGTGCAGCACTCTACTGAGAGATAGTGCTGTATTATGATTAATCACTGAGTCTAACAAATACAGGCATCTACATGATAAGGCTAGAACCATGTAGCCTTATGCTGATATATAAAGATATCCTATGACATATACTGCACGTCAGGTGAACTGCAGTATCATCGCCTAAGACAGTGACACAGAGATTCCTTCTTCCAGTACATGGCAATCCAAGGTCAAAGAATACTTAACTAGAAGCCAGAAAGCACCAAGTTTTAAGTGCTTCCTTACTGCTGTTATGACTTACATATACCCCACAGCCTTTATTAAAAATCATGAGTATACACAAGAAATCAGTGGAGCCTGAGGAAATGTAAATGTCACACAGTAAGCCACTTCAGTCAGACTGAATGTGCCACGTCTGTGCATTTCCACACGTCGTTAATCCTGCCCTCTCAGGAATTAATCAGGTAAACAACCAAAGCATGCATTGAAAAACAGCTTTTTTTTTGTAACAGCTTTTCCATAAAACTACATTGGGGGCAGGTGTCAATCAAACCACTTTATTACAAGTAAGATTTTTCTATATTGTTGGTTATAATGTGTGCTTTTTAGGAAAAGCTTTTTGCTCGAGGGGTGCCTGTATAAACTTTATTCTCAAGTCTCTATAATTTTTAATAGACTGTTTTATATTCTTAGAAATAGTTAAAAATGGTTAAAAAGACAGTGGAACAAAGTATGAATACAATGGAAAAGTAAGTCAAGAAACCTCAAGAAAGAGAGGGAAAGACGAATTAGACCTCCATGGCATCATGTGATACCTCATTCTCCACTTCCACGAAGAGAAGGCAAGCTGTAAGAAGGAATAGGTAGACAGAAAGCAAAAGATTATTTTGAATGGGAAATACAGTTTTGAAATTTAACTCCTTGCCTTGGACAGGATCTCACCTTTTCCCAAAAGTAACAGGAAGAAAGCAGCCATAAAAAAAAAAAAAAATCGACTGAAGCATGCCAGTTGCTGTACAGTTTTGTATAGAGAAAGTAGATCTTTTCACATGCTAGAGAAGATCTGGGACAGCTACAGAGAATCCTTACTAAATATGGTATAATAAGATATTTTTATTAGTTTATCTTAGTATAACTCATTCCACTACTGCAGATTAAAGTTTGGGGGGATGTATGCTTTGGTTTGGTGGTTTTTTTTTCTCTCTTTTTTTTTTTAACATAAAATGAAGTTACTAATTTTATTTTCAAAGCCTGCCAACCTAAGGGAGGCTTATACAAAAGACAGAACCAGATTGTTCTCACAGATGCAAAACTTGCAGCAAAAGAAATTCCAATTGAGCATAACAATGTGAAATAATCTCACAGCAAAAGTGGTTAAGCATTAGAAGAGGCTGCCCAGAGAGCTGGCAGCATCTCCATCACTGTAAATATTCTAAATGTGAATGGCCAAAGCCCTCCGTAACTTGCCTAAACTTGGAAGCTATCCCAGCTCTGAGCAGTGGGTTGAATTAGATGACCTCGAGAGCTCCCTTTCAATCTAAATTATTCCATGATCTATTCTAGTAAAGATGACAATCTCCAGTGTAGTTTATCCTCCAAGTTGTGGTGATCATTAAGTGTGTTTTAATGAAACATATTCAGATGTGATATGAGTTCACAAGAATCTTCTCAAACTTCTCCACCAAGCTGCAAGATGCTTAATTTGGGACAGAAGCTTTCTTTGACAAGGGGTATGGGAGAACTCAGGACTCAGACTCTTCTCAGACTGACAATACAGATTAAGTTTATGCAGATCATCTAGAAATCTGGATTTTCAGAGTTACTAGCAACACATATAAGACCCTGCGGCAAGCTATGATTTTACTTCTTTCTCTTCCCATTAAAAATAAGTTGATTTCTTTCAAGTAAAAAGGCATCCTATAACAACGAATTATAGCTAAATCCTGCCAGAACACAGCTGTTCTTTATTTGAGTAATTTCATTTGCATTCACTTTGTGCAACATTTCACATGCTGGCTGGGGTAAAGACAAAGATGAACAGTAGAGGTTGCACCCATCAGTATCCCACATACCATAACTGGAAAGGCTCATGCTTCCATCGCAATCAGATACTTTGCTTCTAACCACTGAAGATTTTTAACTGCTACACAAGCTCCCACAATGTATACAGTTGCAATTTACCAGTCCTGACAGTCTGTCGTGGCTCTACGTATAACAGATTAACTGAAATTTTAATAAAGGACATGTATGTTTGTACATATGCCTAATTTCCCATGTAGTAAAACCAATGTTGTGCTGCCTTTCTTTCCTGTCTTGTTGGTGCGAATGCTTACCCTTACCTGACTCTTCCCATGTCTCAGGGAGAGATTCTTTTTCAGGTATATCTATAGTGTCCTTTGCATTCTTCTGTTCTGTTACATTTATCAGCCTTTTTACTCAAGCCACTTACTCTCTTTATCTTTAAATAAAGGTTTTTTTGTCATGCTGATGAATACTCATATTTATTATTTATTTTGTAATACAAACTTTTAACTATTCTCAAAGTGACAGCAACATAAGCTAATGATCTTTCATAACAAAGATCCTAAAGAATTACTTGATAGCTATCTTCTAAATATCTAGGTCAGTTTTCCAGAGCATAGAAAACAAATAACAAATGGTTAAATAATGTATTTTCTCCGTAAAAGTGATCTTAGTTTCAAAAGGAAGAGTCTTTAATCATCAACTTGATGTTCCAAAAAGACAGCAAATGTTAATTATTAGCTTTTTAAAAAATAATGTTGGACTAAAATACCATACCAGCAATGGTAGAACAGGCACAGAGCAAACAGTAATATTAGTAGTTATCTACACAAAAATTTCCTTGGGTTAAAAAAAATTAACTTTTAGACTTTAATGGAGATCCATTCTCTAGAGGTTTATTAAAATAATATTCTTCTCTGTCCTTATTAGCTGAGTCATAAAGAAAAAGTCATAGCCGTCTCATCAGGGATTTAAACAGTACTTTCAGGCACTGTTTCTATTTTTTGAATCAACAAAACAAGTAATCTTTCTATTCTTCTTCCCTATTCACCTATCTAGCTTCCTTCTGACAAAGTCCAGCTAAGACACGGCTTGTGAAGCTGGACAATTGGCTACCCAGGATGCAAAGGTTTTTGTTATTATAATTTTACTAGATTCACATCAGCCTCTAAGAAGTCCTCTTCCAATCAAGATGCCAGGAATCTGCATTAGAAACCTCTTTGTCTGACCACTGACCAAGTCAGAGACAATTCAGCTCTGTGAGAAGGATTGATTTTGATAAAAAGCCAGATGCATTTCTTTTCTTACTTTGTAAGTGGAATTAGCAGGGAAAAAAAAGATACAGAAATATAATACAAAGTAAAAGAAAAAAAAACCTTGCTTATGAAAAGAGGAGAAGCATAAAACTGCAGGCTGACAACAGGAGAAGGATGATAGCAATATACGTGGAAGAAAAACAAAGAATATTAAAGGAATGAGGCGCTGCATGTAAGAAATTAATTTTAGCATGTGGAATGACAAAAAGTTAAAGCAAAATCATACATTAATGAAGCATAAAGTATGAGTGCCTCCTTGTTTCTCTTTTTACTGAAAATGGATCTCTCCATGTCTGTCATACAATTAATTCCCCTCTGTGAGTATTGTTAAACTTTAAATCTGGGGAAAAAAAAAAAATCTTCTGTTAAAAATACTTAAAAGACATAGAAAAATGTCTATTTATTTTCAATACACCATTTCTGTCAATACCTTCCTGCTTGGTTTCTATGACTGTGCACTGATTCTGATGCACTCATATATTCTCCTTTTTCCTACAAATCTGAATACCCCAAACATACTGAGTCATGAAGATTTACTTAAAACACTTGGATTTCCCAAGCCTGAAGTTCTGAAATATATCTTGGTGGAAAGATCATATGTATAATCGCATAAATATAAATTATATAAATATTATATAGTTATATAAAAATTATTTTTATAAATGTAATAGTATATAATAAACCACTGGAAAATACTGTATCCCACAATGGTTCCACATCCAGAAGGATTTCTACAAATATATAAAAGCCATCTTGTCTATTGTGAAAAATTTGAAAACTAAGGAAAAGATAGCTGTCTTTATATTATTTCTTCTAGACACATCCTAAATTTCACAAACCATGCTCTTCTCTCTCATTACTCTACATGGAAGTTTAAGACAGCAAGAACTAGTGAAATGGGCTGCCATTGAATTACAGAAAGTCAGCTCTACAATTCTCATCAAAGGTGAAGCTTTCTCAGTGCTTAAAAATAACACCTAAATTAATGGCAGATGGCAAAATATGAAACAAGAACATACCTCGATGATATTAGTAAAAGGCATTTTATATGGGAGCCTTTTTTTCCTTGGGAATAACCTCTATTGCTTAAAGTTCAACCCACGACAGTAGCACTAGTGATCACTGATGTCTTTGCCAGACCTCACTGTAGCATTCAGAACTGGACGGGACGAGCAGAGCATGGCTGCAAATCCTGTCCAGTGTATCCTCAGAATTCCTTGGGGTGTTTTTTTGCACTGCTTTAGTTTTGAGGGAAACGGCTTGGGGGTTTTGGGTGGGGTTTTTTGTTTTGGTTTTGAGTGTTGTTTTTTCTTTTTTTTTTCCTTTCTTGAGTGATCAAAGAGTGATGATCAATACATATACAGATTTAATGCAACATGTTCTCAAACGCAGCCAGTCTGTGCTGATTCAGTCAAGAAGTAATCTGGGACAGGTCAGACAGAATTTAAATTATTTTTCTATGAAAGTTTATACACAAGGCACTTAAATAGCATTGAGTTCAGAGCAATTATATATACTTGCACAGATACCCTATATTGCCGTCACATAATACTTTACTGTGACACTTCCAACCACAATTTGCATGCAACTTATCAGCACTGCCAGTAATGTCTGCAGTTAAAAGCTGCAGTTTTTCATGCTTTCCAGTGAAGCAGAAAGTATATGCAAGCCAACCATTTTTTTTCTGAGGCTTACACTTATTTCAGCAAACCAACCAGAATGGGACAAGCCTTTCACTTCACTGAGTGGCCTCTCACTAGTCACCAAGTGATGCAACCTTTTTGAACGTTTTTAAGAGCAAGCCATGTTCCACAGAGTTCCATGGACAAGTTCTGAAACCAGTACATAATATTTCTAACTACTAAAAGCTATTTCAAACTAATTTTTGTGTGATATTAAAGAATTTATATAAATATTTATTGTGGCAGAAATGAAACGTTTTTGTGTTACATAGGCAGACTCTCTCTCTCTGACACATACTCATATATGTATATATGTATACCTAGTATATAGTTTTTGGCTCCTAACTCTTAGTAGTGTATCACAAACTCACTTGATGTCCCCTAGTGCCAGATTTTATGTTTACATGGCATGTGCAATACAGCAAGCAGACAGAAAGGCTCCCTACTGGCCCCTTGTGAGGAGGCTGCCGGGAACTGTTCACTCTAGCAAATACCAGTGCAGTTCATGAAATTTATTGTACTCATTCAAATTCGGGATACCTACACTTAGTTTTAAGAGGAACACTCTTTATATGAGGAAATAAAATACACTATTTGGGGATGTCCATAAGCCAGATACCATTGCTGTACTGCTTACGCAAAATGCCACCAGTTTTTCTACAGACATTATTAAACGGTGATACAGAAAATTCCTCTATAGCTTAGGGGCACCACATGTTTTGTAAAAGTAGCATAACTGAATTCTGGGGAAAAAAAATCACCACATACATGCTGGCACTAATTAAGCCCCATCTGTGCCTGAAAGAGAATTAAAGTGAAATAAATGTCTGTCAAATGTTCTCTCAGCCAGTTCTATGTCCTTGAACAGACATCCTGTCAAGACTTGATATACAAATGAAGAAAACTCTGCTGTATTACTCTACTCTTAAAAGGCTTTCAAAGGGAAATACTTTTCTCCCCACTTCATTTAATGGCTTAACAATATTTAGTGGAAGAATACTGTAATCTCAGTATTTATTGTAATTTTGTCTCCTGTTAAGATTACATATGTCAGAATAAAGGACACATAGCACTGGCAAAAAAAAAAAAAGTTTTTATACAGAAGAATGCAACTATCCACAAAAAAAGCCAGCAACTGATCATTACATGCATCTCTATTACCAAATAAAATCTCTTGCACTCCAATACCATAAACTGCCCTCTGTAGAAGACATTAAAGTGCACAGTCGAAAGCACAGAGATATAGAAGCACTTACATTTGCACTGTGATCACTTCCACTAACACAGACGACATCTTGTTTTTGAATTGTTAATACCTCTTTTGTAAGCTTCAGTCGGATGTCATAAGCATTTTCGGATACTTCATCATACAACAATGCAACACCAGTTTTAGTCTGCGAAAGCAAGGCACAGGAAAAAAAAATTAAGAATATGAACATTTCAGAATGATAAATAACATTCTCTATCCCATTCAATACATAAAAAGCATATAAATGAGTATTGTTTACAGCAAGTGGAAAACTGGTCTGCTTTTCAGGCTTCAAATGGATTAGACATAAAAAGCCTCTTCTGTATTGTGAAATCCGGGTTAATGGTCTTTGAAGTAGACATTAATATGTAAAAAAAAAATAAAATAATTCTCCATTGTACTGTTCCACAAAGGAGTGTTGCCATTGAATGATGTCCTATTTGCTTTTAAATGTATGACTTCTTATGAAACTCTATTAGAACCAGATAGAGATGTATAAATGTATATGAACGCACGTTCCAGTTTCAGCAAGAAGTGGAGAAGTGTAATATTGTTCCTGACTCAAAGACATTCCTTCCACTGTGTCAGAAAAAGACCTATATCCTTCATATACATTGTCTTTAAGATACAGAGTTCTATTATGGTAGAAAACTATGCTTTCACATTGTAAAACACACAAATAAACACAGGTGTTACAGAATTTCTATTTGTTTGGGTCAAGATGGACATACATTTCTGAAGCTACATCATCACTAGACTAATAACTAGTAAACTTGATTGGATAGTCAAGTATTTTAGTATAAACAATGTTTTCTACATAAGTAGTAGAAAAGAAATTCCATTTCATTTTTTGGTTTATTTACTTTTGCACAAATTTCCCACTAATACCAGTCAGGTATTTCCTTAAACAAAACCTGTGGCATTAGTACTGCTTAAAGCTATTTGTTAAAATGAGCAGACTAACACAAGTTCAGACCTTAACAGTCACTGCACAGAACAGAAAAAGAAAAACACCTGTTCTGAAACAGATGATCATATTTTAGAGTAATATTTGTTTATTAATTGATAATGTATATAACACTATCATCACAACACTGCACTTTCCTTCATGAAAGTGAAGAATAATGAGGTATAATTTAAAGTTTAGCTGTAGTGTTTGTTTTAAAAAGATCATTTAAAATCAAGTTTTTCATCTATGTTTTGTTAAATAGTAGACTATGTAAAGGTTATGGAATTCAAGAAGAAACATACCCTGTGCACTGAACGAATGCTTTAGGGATTTTAAAATAAAATAAAACATGGAATACTATGTTAATAATATTTTCATTTAGATAAAATTAGGGACAACAGTCTTTCATGATTGTAAGTAAAATCTTTTGGTCTTTAAAGGCTGGATCAGTTTTAACTTAAGGCACTTAAATTTAAATGTGGTGTAGCTCTATGCAGCAACCAAGTGTCAAAGCTACCCTCATAGTAGAAAGGGAAAATGCAGCCTAAAGAGCAATTCAATTTAGCCTGAAATATGGACACAGAAGTGGCTCGGCAGAATTGCTCACGAGGTTCTGCTGTCCCTGAGCTCAAAGCAGTTGTCCCCATGTAGGTCACTGCTGTCACTCAAGACACTTTAGGATATCTAAGACCCTCCCACATGTAAGGCTGACACAGGCTTTTTAGGACATCCAGGTCCTTGTCTAGCTAGAGGCAAGATCAGATTTCCGTTATTATAACAGGATGCAGACACTGGCCATGCCAGTAGACGTTCACATGTAGGTATTTTCAGCTTGAAGTGGATCTTCTCAAAGGTTTACAGTGGAGAAATCCACATCTAGGACAGTCATTTAGATTCTGTCTAGCCAGTGGTGAGCAACAGACACTGCTGAAGCGTGATTTACCTGATCTCTTCTGTACATCCATCTAGATAGGAACAAATTGCATCATAGCTCTCTACTTTGACTTAAAAAAATAAATAAGATCTCAGACACAAGTGTCTAATTCCAGGTAGATAAATCTTGTTGTTAGTGCTTCCTGAGAATGCCTGAAGGAAACAAAGCTCAGTGGGGGTGTAAAGGCTTAAATCATTCTTACTTGTTTGGAAACCAATACTTCTTCATTTTCCCAAGGCTTTTAAATTTTTTTTAAATTTCCAGCATGTGGGGATGTTTTATGAATAAAATTTTGTGAATTACAACATATGAAAACTGTATCAACATCATCTGCTTAAAAGCCATGCTGCGTAACAGTAAGTATTTTCAAACGGTAGAAGAACTGCCTTGAAAAACCACTGTCCCTGCATTTTGCTGCTGTTCAGAGGTTGTGCATCACTATCCCACCCGAACTGGCAATCGCTGTTACTTTACCTGATGTACCAGACTATGCTTTTACAGAAACGTTGAGAGAACAGAGCTCTAGAGAGCACTTTATGCAGCCCTGGAACATTTCTCTGGCTAGTAATCGTTACATACGAGAAGTAACACAATGAAAAAAAACCCTGAACTTTGTAACAGACAATCAAGTAATGAATGAAATATGCAGAGTGATCGACTAAATAGCTTAGCATTTTCCATCACACTACTTAAACTGAAAGTCTCACTGAAGCTCATCTATTCCTATTAAAATCCAATACCTACCTCACACTCCATCTAACTCCTGACGTGATCCAAGATGACATGCAGCAATACCTTTGTCGTAGTTCAGCCCTGATCAGGACCAGACTACGCAGTCTCTCTCCCGCTCCCCCCACCCTCCGAGAGAACAGGGGGAGATGATATAAGAAAAACGGCTCAAGGTTTGAGATAAGGACGGGGAGAGAATCCTTAAAGTTACCGTCACGGGCAAAACAGACTCGACTTGGGGAAAACTATTCATTTATTTTCTAAAATTAGCAGGAGAATGAGACAGGGAACAAGATAACCTCCCCCCACCCCTCCCTCTTCCCAGGCTTAACATTATCTCTACTACCTTCCCCTCCCGAGCGGCACGGGGGGGGGAAAGGGAATGGGGGTCGCGGTCAGTTCATCACGCGTTGTTTTACGCCGCTGTATCATCGTCAGGGGAAGAACTCCTCGCATTCCTCCTCTGCTCCAGCGTGGGGTCCCTCCCACGGGCCACAGTCCTCCGTGAAACTGCTCCGGCGTGGGTCATCTCTTCCACGGGGTGCAGTCCCTCTAGAACAGCTGCCCCAGCGGGCCCTCCACGGGCCACAGCCTCCTTCAGGCCTCCACCTGCTCTGGCGTGGGGTCCTCCACGAGCTGCAGGTGGATCTCTGCCTCTCCGTGGACCTCCATGGGCTGCAGGGGGACAACCCGCTCCACCATGGTCTTCACCACGAGTTGCAGAGGAATCTTGGCCAGGAGCCATATTACTCCTCCCCCTCCTTCTGAACTGACCTTGGCGTCTGCAGCCGTTCCTCACAACAGGCTGGCAGACGCCTCTCAGGATCCTTTTTACATCTTATTCACTTCTCATCTCCTCTCCACTTCTTGCAGCCGGGCTGGGCCGAGTTGGGCCCAGTCGGCTGCCTGGCGGGAGGCCAGAGGGTGAGGCCTGCAAGGCCCATGAGGCTCGCGCCTCCCCCTCTCTGCCCCCCGCTCAGCTGCTTCACATCTTCTCCTCCTCTTTTTCCTGTTTTCCCCTACTTAAATACGTTATCGCAGAGGCGTTATCACGGGACATTCTGCTACCAATTGGCTCGGCCTTGGCCAGCAGCAGGTCCGCCCTAGGCCCAGCCGAGTCCACTGAACAAAGGGGAGTGACTTCTAGCAGTTTCCTACAGAAGCTACCACCTTAGGCCCCCCCTCACTAACAAAACCAGAACAACCTTATTTGCTTTCAGAATCAGTAAGATTAATCGAGATTTCTCTCAGCCTTTCAAGTTGGCTTTTTTAGATCACTGTAACTGGCTGTGAATCAGAGTTCAGCAGATTCCCTTGTTCTCTCTTGGTGTTAAAAAGATGACACACAACTCTAGCAGGCAATTCCCAGTCCAGACAAAGTGCTTCTTCAAACAAGAATCTTTTAATGGGAACTTAGTCTTTGCATATACATGTATATCCAGCACTTTAACTATGCAATGTTCACCCTGATTTCTCATTTTAAAACTGTAGCCATTCTAATAACTGGTATTAGAAAGCAAGGACTGAAATGTGGAAATAACTCCCCAAAATGATGTAGTAATTTTAGAGATCATATACCAAAATTACATGAGTTTTGTAACAAAAAAACATGCAGAAAGCGCATAGCGAGTTGCATTTCAACTCAAAAGGATTTAAGCGCTTACAATGAGAAGCAGGGGCATATAAATTTAAACTCACTTGAGCAGATGAGGAAATTAATGTTGATTTCCGTACCTCAGACGGCTTTCTAGACATTGGCTTAAGACGACAGGTGTGTGTTATGTGTGCACGTCCATGTACGTGGTAGGAGGAAGAGAAAAGGAGATCAGTAGCATAAGCATCACAGTAGCTGCAACTTTTAAGCAAGCTTAGTCACTACTCCATTTTTTAAAGAAAAAAAAAAAAAAACCAGCCAAAAACATCGAAACCTACTTTCTGAAGGAAGTTCAGAAACTGTCAATACCACAGAGAAGAAAACATCACTCTCTAGAGGGAGCTAGAATTGCAGATGAATCCTTTTAACAGTTCTATTATTGCCTGCTTAAGGCAAGTCCCTAGCCAGAGTACTTGCTTTAAAGCACTCCCCGTTCAGCATGTTTTGGGACCCTACTCAAAATATCATATTTTTTTTCAGTGCATTGTATCTGCAGCCTAAAGTTCAGAGCTGCAAATTATTTTTTCAAAGCAGGCATCTTTAGGCCAAACCTCAGTCTTACTAGCATAAAATACTCGTCTTCACTGGTGTAAGTTTTATTTTGAAAAAGCTTGCAAAAAAAATTAGGCAGAGTTTAAAAATAATGTTGAGGTGTCCTAGGTTTTCTACAGAAACTATTTACTTGTTTATGTCCATTTGTTTCCCAAATGCATTAGAGCTATCAGGCTTTTCATGCTAGCAACTGTTTGGAGGGGCATAGACCATTAGAAAATTCAGATAAGATTCATAATAAAATCATGGTATCTTTGCATATCCACTGAGAGCAGATGTCAGGTCAGAGTACATGCAGTGCAGTGGTACTATTTTGATTTAAATTGTGAAGTTCTTGGTAACTCCAAACCTCTCTCTTCTTCCCTCTACCTAAATGTCTTTTACCATTTGTGATCACTACTGGTGCCAACTAAATGGAGTAGACCCTTAAAAAACTAGATCTTCTGGAGTTTCCTCTACTTCATCTAAAAAATTTCTCTATATTGAGTGCATTGGTTCTCCAGCAGAAGTCATCATTTGTTGATCCTCATCCTTAATAAAAGTATTAATAGCTTCAATACCATGGCAGCTCTTTCAACCATTAAAATGCATTTATAAATGATGTTTCTTTATTTGTAAATAGAATTCTTTAAGCATCATACTTGGTGCTTAAAGCACCATATTTGAACTGAAATTCCACATTATATTTCCACACAAAAATTTTATCAGCAACTTTTATACCTCAGAGGTCTAGTGATCAAATTCTCTAACCAAATTTATTTTGTTTTTCATTAAAACAACTCTGTTGAAATTCTGTATCTGGGCTATGCTGATGGTTGGAACACCTGCTGAAGACACATGAGAACTGGAGTCACTGATTTTTATCTTGCATCACTTCAGATTAGGCAGAAAGAGAACTTCAGGTGGTCTCACATAGCCAGTGCTCTAACCACTGTTACTGCAGGCTCAAATTTACTCTCTCTCTTGTAATTGGTTTGATATATTTTTTACACCACATCTATTCTGATGATCAAAAGACAAAGACTTTATCTCAGAGTAGGACACAATTCAAATTTAAAATAGCCTTGACTAATATAAAAAAAAAAAAACAAAGATTTTTAAAATAGGATAAAGCCTAACAGAAAAAACACTGCAAGGTGCTGCACTCTACGAAGAACAGTCACTTGCATGGAAGAAGGAAAGCTTTTCTTCACCATTTCCTCAGGAAAGGAAACAGGTAGGTAGCAGTGAGGATTAACAGCAAAATATTGGCATCAATATCTTGTTGCTGTAATAAAGGCAAACAGATATTTTGGCTGCTCTCCTTTGGATTCTTTCCTAGTGATTCCATTTTTGTCACTCTCACAAGACAGTGCCCAAAAGTAAACAGAGTCCTTCAGCTGAGTAGTACAGAAGGTTCCTTAAACACTGCTGAATGAGAGGGAGGAATAATTTCATACCCATGAAGCAATCCATCACCACAGCTGCATTTAATACATCCCAGTTTATTGTTTCCTTTTATACAGTATTATGTCAGTGTGATTCATGGCTACACTACATAGAAGAGGTAATGAAATGAAAAGGGTCACGAGAAATTAAAAAAAAAAAAAAGTTATTAGAGATCTGGAAAATATGACCTATAAGTAATTCTGCATGAATTTGGGTTGTTTAGTTTGATGGCAGAATACAAGAAGATATAATGACAGTTTTAAGTACTTCAAAATCTATTGCAAAGACAAATAGAATAATCAGATAATAAAAAAATTCAGAAATCTACTCCTTTTAACATGTTCCAGCTACAAGGAAACTGAAGTCCTTTAACAGGTTGCTGGGACAGATTATGGACATCCATCGTTAACGGATTCTGAGAGAAAACTGAACATCTGCTCAAATGGTGCAGGCACTAATCCTCTCCCACGGAAAAATCCCAGTTACGACAACTTTTCAGATCCCTTTGTCTCTGATGCTAATACTTAGAATTGAATAACTTTTTGCCTATGACTGAACCTCTGCATCCAGGAGAAAGCCTGACTGGCTGTAGAAGGACATCTGCACTGAACTTGCAACAGCCATAGGAGTGATGAAAAATAACTATTAAGATCTGAAGAAGTTTGTCATCTAGGGGCCTTAACAATGGATGAGTGACATTCACAATCAAATTTGTTAATAATCATAATTTTTATAGCACTTAATCTGAAGGAGGACTGTAACCTAAGAAGAATGGTACCTCTGCCTTTCATGACCAGGAGGGAGCTCCAGGCTTAAGGGGCCTTGCGTGAGAACACAAATACGGGATTTTCAGTGGACCAACATGGGACAAATGGCCAAGGACAGCAGATATGTTGTGAGACCAGTAATACAGCTGTGTAACGCAGAAAATTTATGATTCCATTAGCACTGCAAGAACACAAAGAACAGTTCAGTAAAACTAGAACTAGATACAAAACAGAGATTAATTATAACTTTCTGAAATTAGTTATACAGTGCTTCCTTAGAGAGTATGTTTTTCTTGTAAATACACATGGAGTTGTTCTTTTTGTCAGCTTTAGGATACCACAGTTTTTAAACCTACTGACACCAAGACAAAAATCCTTAACTTCAATACTCTTTCCTTTAAGAAATTCTGGCTATAATGATAACGGAGCCTTTAAACAGACTATTTGGATAGATTACAGTTCCTCAATACTAGGTGGGTAAGGGGTTCTACAAGTAAGTCAGAGGAACCATCTGTAAAAATGCTATGGAGGACAAAATGGTATAGATTCGTCCTGTATCTCAGAGTAGTACAAGAATCCTGTAGATCAGGAGAGAAAACATCATTTTACCATCACAAGTAGGAAGGGACCTTAGGAGGTCTGAAGCCCAACCTCAAAGCAAGGCAACCATGTGACCAGCCCAGGCTAAAGGCCTTTAAGGATGAAGACTGCTCAACTCTGCTGGGCAATCAGCTCCACTGCCTGACTGTCCTCATGAGGAAACAATATCACTTCCTAAGAATTCAGAACAGAGTTTTTCCTACTAAATATTTAAGTGGCATGTAGAAATCTACAAGAAAGAATATTAACTCAAGGTTAACATAAGTTTGAAAAAATGCTCTCAAAATGCAAAATTTAAAAATTTGTTTTGTTGCTTACATCACAGCCTGTCCACCAAAAGCTCTTTTAAAAGCAGCCTTCGGGGCAGATTCTTGGGATTTCCTGTTAATGACATTAGCCTTGCAAGAAAAGTGATTAACAGCCGGCTCTCAATCTGTGTGATCTTAATCACTAGAAAGTAAGCAGTAAATGTCTTGTTTAATTACTGCAAACACAGTGTGTCATGAGCTAATTGGATATGATTGATTATTGTCATCCTCATGCACCTCTCAAAACATCAGACACAAATATTTGAATCCTGTAACGCAAGTTTGGAAAATGAACTTTCAGAATGTCACATTGAATAAAAATTACCTCCTTAAAAATTCTAATCAATGCTAAATAATAGTGCCACATAGTTGAATAGGTTAGAATACCGACTCTATTCCAGAAAACAGCCAAGGCACAAACTATTAGAAAAATTACCTAGTTTTATTTTGATTTAAGTAAATCGCTTGCTTATTACTACACCTCATTTTTCAGGCAACTGGACAGCAGCACAGAATTAAATAGCCTAAGAATATAAAGATCCTCCTATGCGTACAGCAAGTTCATACCAGTTAAACAAAGAAGCATAAATTTCACATTTCAAACTAAACCACTTAGCAACAAATGAAAAAGACCACAAAAACATTATTTTTGGAGATTATTTAAGAAACAGCTAAGAGAAAATTAATGTGATCATTTCTATTACTGGTACCATGCAGCTAGCCTGGTAGGAATTCAGCAATTAATAATGTTCCTTTTCATTCATCAAAAGGGAAATGAAGAACTAGGAGTATAATTAAAAGAGACCTATCCATTTTCTTAATCTAGAATAACCAAATATGGCCATTACAAAGGCATCATGTTTTTTTGTAATGAAATAGAAGGTTTTGATTCATTCCACTCTTGCTATCCTTCCCCTTTACACTGATACAGCTCTATCATATTCATTCTTTTTCAAGCTTTTGCATAAAATTGGGGTTTTTTCCCTATTCTATTAAACACTGTTGTTCTGCCAAAACCAACTAAGCAAAGCCATATCTAACTGCTTCATCTCTGAATAAGGTTGGTGTAAATATTTCTAGCTTCTTCCTACATTTAAAGTGGCAAAATTAAATGCAATGGTTTCAGCACCCTAATGTGAATTTCTTTGCAATGGCAAAGAAACCGTATCACAATTATAGTAAGAACTTCTCATACTGTACTGGTTTCTAGTGCTACTGGACATAGCAAGACTTAGGCAAAGATTAATCACAGGAATACAGCAGGATTTAACATAGACTTCCTAAGCATTAAAGTAAGTGCAGAAAAGAAGAAGACAGAAAAAGGCACAACTTTTACTTGAATCTGTAGTTCCTGTTACAAACCAGCTGCTCAGATAAACCCAGAGGCTGGAAGTGAAAAATCCTTTTAGCCATGCATTTAGCTGCTAGCTTGGAAAGAAACAAGACAGTCCAATGCTTTATCCAAAGACTTAATGGCATGTTTAATTTTAAACCTCTGTTAAACCACATTCTTCTAGTCTCAAATATAATTGTGATGATCAGTAACTTTGTAATACTGTCTGTATTTAACAAACAGAACATTCCTGAAGTACATCAAACTTGCTTATGCTTATGTAGCTACTTTTACGCATCTGGACATATGTCCCAAAACACAAAAATAAAACTGGTAGGAAACAATCAAACAATAAACAACTAATGCTGAGTACAAGAGCATTTGAAGATAAGTTGCTGTTTTGGTTTTGTTTAGTGAGGGGGGGCCTGAGATGGTAGCTTCTGTAGGAAACTGCTAGAAGTCGCTCCCCTTTGTTCAGTGGACTCAGACGGGCCTAGGGGGGACCCGCTGCTGGCCAAGGCCGAGCCAATTGGTAGCAGAATGTTCTGTGATAACACCTCCGCAATAATGTATTTAAGAAGGGGAAAACAGGGGAAAAAAAAAAAAAAGGAGAAGATGTGAAGCATCTGAGCGGGGGCAGAGAGGGGGAGGTGTGAGCCCTGTGGGCCTTGCAGGCCTCGCCCTCTGGCCTCCTGCCAGGCAGCCCAGCTGCAAGAAGTGGAGAGGAGATGAGAAGTGAATAAGATGTAAAAAGGATCCTGAGAGGCGTCTGCCAGCCTGTTGTGAGGAACGGCTGCAGACACCAAGGTCAGTGAAGAAGGAGGGGGAGGAGTAATGTGGCTCCTGGCCAAGATTCCCCTGCAGCCTGTGGTGAAGACCATGGTGGAGCAGGCTGTCCCCCTGCAGCCCATGGAGGTCCATGGAGGGGCAGAGATTCACCTGCAGCCCGTGGAGGATCCCATGCCAGGGCAGGCAGATGCCTGAAGGAGGCTGTGGCCTGTGAAGGGCCCACTGGGGCAGCTGTTCTGGAGGGACTGCACTCCGTGCAAGAGGTGACCCACGCCGGAGCAGTTTCACGAAGGACTGTGGCCCGTGGGAGGGACCCCACAAAGGAGCAGAGGAGGAATGCGAGGAGTTCTTCCCCCAATATGAACTAGTGGCATGAAACAATGCGTGATGAACTGACCGCGACCCCCATTCCCTCTTCCCCCCTGTGCAGCCCGGGGAGGGGAAGGTAGTGGAGATAATGTTAAGCCCGGGAAGAGGGAGGGGTGGGGGAGGTTACCTTGTTTCCTGTCTCATTCTCCTGCTAGTTTTAGAAATAAATGAATAGTTTTCCCCAAGTCGAGTCTGTTTTGCCCGTGATGGTAACTTTAAGGATTTCTCCCCATCCTAATCTCAAACCTCGAGCTGTTTTTCCTTATATCATCTTCCCTGTTCTCTCGGAGGTTGGAGGGAGTGAGAGAGACTGCATAGTCTGGTCCCGATCAGGGCTGAACTACGACAGCTGCTTGACAAAAGAGTCAGACAATTCAAGATTTTTTTGACAAAGTTTTTACAAAAAAAGGCTATCTTTCAGAGCAATAAACTTGCAGCAGAATTTGCTTTTTATCCATAACCATCTCTCTATCGTCATCTGTCCCTCACTACTGTTAGTCACAGGGCACTGGACTGGCACAATATTTGGTTGACATCACATGGAAAACCCTCACTCCCATAGGGTGGGGTAAAAATTATTTTTATCATCTACTGCAGACCAATGCAAAGATCACTGAATTAGCTCGGAACAGCTAAATGCATGCTGAAATGGCAGTGAGTTACCAAAAGAGAGCTCCTCCACAAAGTAAAGTAGGAATTGGTGCTTAAGAGGGAGAAGCATTAAAAAGAAGTCACCCAGCCAAGTGATACCAGAATTTTAAACTCAAGGATTTCAGGAAAACTTAAGTTAACATTGCTGTTAGAGAAAGGCATTCACCAGAACATGACGGGGAACAGGGGTGCAAACTCATATTACTCAGAAATGGCAGGGAGAAAAGGCAGGGACTGAGGGGATTTACTTTAAGTTAAGAATATAGAAGCGAAGAATGAAAACATAGTTAGAAACAGACAAAGAAGTACAGTTAGGTGAAGAGAAGGTAGATATTTTAACTGTCCCTTTCCTGACATCAGCAGCATCATGAAGTCACACCAGAGTTGTATCAGAACTACTGCCAGATTATCCTATTGATATTTCCCAGTGGAAATGCCAAAAGAGATAACATCCACATGTGCACAAGTATTTTAGCGATGAGACAGCATGAGTACAAAATCCTGTGTCATGTGTATTTGAAGCATATTTACGACAGGGCTGTGTTGGAAAAAAGATATATGACCTTAAATACAATATCAACAGTTTCACATTTTTATGCAAGTACAAAAGTCAGATTTGCAGAGCAAGAGATCAGATTGTTTGTACTTTGTGAAGAAAAGCAAGACAGTAGAGGTATGGATGTGGAAAGACAGGGGAATGGTCCTAAGCATAACACAGCATTGTTAGAGAAGAGGAAGAGAAGATCTAAAATAAGAACAGAAAAACAAGAAAAGGAATTAACACTAATAACAAGGGAAAATATAAAAATGGAAGAACAGAAATATTGAGGAAGAAATGAAAAAAGGCAATTTTAAAAAATTACATGCTTAAGAGAAAAAAGTAGCTGCCCATTGACAGACACATTAATCTTTTGCAGCAACAGCTACCACAGGTTAGTAGTCCATAAAAGAATTTGACATAACACCTCTAAGTTGGTATTAAAAATCTGTGTGAAAAATGGAAACAGAATTTACAAAAGCTGTACCAAGCAAAAGTGCTATCCAAAACAATTGAAATTGCAGCTAAATAATAAGCCCATAAAACACAGCTGACGATAAACAGGATCCTGCCTGAGGTTTGCCACTACTCCCACCATCAGAAGGCTCACTGGGATGACCATTAATGTAAACTATGCCATCGCTTTCTACTACTTCCTTCTTGACACGTGCCAGCACACAGATGGACAAGCCATCAAAAGAATCACTGTTACAGCTGATCGTTGATTGATTATTTAACCCCATTTAGCCCTCCCACAACTATACTATTTACATATGTATGTTTTATGTCCCTTTTACATACTGTCATAGTTTCTGATACCACTGTTCTGCACAGTAGAAAACGCAATTTTCTATACAAATGTTAAGAGGTGAAACAGCGAGAATATTACTGTTTTAGCCTTTCTGTAAACATCTATTTCCATTTTGACTTACTGGTTTCATACCTAACTACTCCTACAACTGAAAACTTACTGTGGATTTTTGCAATGCTTTTGCACATAAGCCATCACATAGAAGGATTTGCTCGTTCGCACATAAGGATTTTTTGATTAGAGGGGGCAGTACAGGGCACCTCCCCTGTTCCTACTTCAGTTTTCTTCATTTCATAAATGTTAAAGGCTTACTTTAGCCTTTGTTACCCTCTGTTGATTTCTGTGCTACAGGGATACACATTTTCTGTATTCAGATGATTCACACTGATGTTAATGGGCTATTAAAAATCCTGGGAGTAATCTTAAATAACCTCTCTTCTTTCCCTGTACCTGAAACTAAGCTATTGTTTTCTTCTTCTAAAAGTGCATTCTAACACAAATGCTCAAAAAAAATCCTCGGGATTTAATTTTAGTCCAAATGAAGTTGAAATAAATTGAAAATTCTCAGTCAAGTCAGGCTTTCATTGTAAAAATAATTAGTTTAAATTTTGTCACAAATGTTGACAGCTTTTCAAGTTGTAACATTCATAGCATAGTTATTACCATAACTATAAAAATTCATGCAGAAAGACATATTTCAGGATTCTGCAAAGTTTTTTAGATGAAAACCATCTGAACCACTTCATCAACTGATATCAAGACTCTACAAACTATGCTGGTTTACACCCCTCATTAACAATTGCTTCAAGCTCATGAACAAGTAGAGTACATTATCAAATTATAAACATATGCAACTTCATCATAATGAAGAACAATCACTCAAAAAAGTAGCTTTAAAAATTGTGTAAAAAAATGTGAAAATAGAACATGAAAATGAGAACTATACAAGATAGTATAGGAATCTTTTAAAAAGTTATACTTGAGATATAGAATAGATTTCTATGGAGATGTTCCAAGCAACGTTACGTAAGAGAAACAAGGAAGAAAAAAAAAAACCCGAAGCAAAAACCACTAAGCAGACTGAATAATCTCCTTTAAGATATGCAGAAAATCCATATTAGTAGTCTGCCTCATTGCTTGTCTTCCTGATTGTACTACTTTTTTGAGAATTATAAATTAATAAAATAAATGCAATGTGGACTTTTTTTTTCCTGAAATCTGATTACTAGAAGCATGTAAATGCTAAACACATTCATTTTTCTGCTGTCACAACTGAGTTTTTTTGTTTGTTTGGGACTGTAAACATAATTTAAGGAATAAAAAACCCATGCACTTACAAGAAAACACTAGGGCAGAAACACGGAAGGGTTAAGGTAGCAAGGGGCTTCTGGAGATCATCTTGTTCAATCCCCTGCTCAAATCACAGTCAACTGCAGCAGGTCGCCCATATGCAGTCAGGTTTTGAGTATTTCCATCGGGCAACCTGTTCCAGCGCTCTACAACTCGCACTGTAAAATTTTTTTCCCTTATGTCCAGTCTGAATCTTCTTCCTTCTATTCGAAAATCATTACCACTCATACTATCACAAGAGGCCCTCCTAAAGAGTTTCTCCTTGTCATTCCTATAAGCCCCCTTTAGGTACCGGAATTTCGCTACAAGGTCTTCCTGGAGCCTCCTCTTCTCCAGGCTGAACAGCCCCATCTCTCTCAGCCTGACCTCATAGGAAAGGTGCTGCAGCCCTTTTATCTGGCCCTCCTCTGGACCCTCTCCAGCTGGTCCATGTCCTTCTTATGTTGGGGGCTCTAGAGCTGGACATAGTACTCCAGGTGGGGTCTCACCAGAGTGGAGTAGCAGGGCAGAATCACCTCCCTTGATCTGCTGGCCACACTTCTTTTGATGTAGCCCAGGATACAGTTGGCTTTCTGGGCTGCGAGAGCACACTGCTGGGTCATGTTGAGCTTCTCATCCACTAGTACCCCCAACCTTCTCCTCAGGGCTGCTCTCACTTCATTTTCCACCCAGCCTGTACTTGTGCTTGGGATTGCCCCAACCCACGTGCAGGACCTTGCACTTGGCCTGGTTGAACTTCACGAGGTTTGCACAGGCCCACCCCTCAAGTCTGTCAAGGTCCCTCTGGATAGTTGATAAAGAATTGTTAGGAACTCTTGCATTTGGAAGAACTATGGTCTTCTAACATTTTTAAGTTTAAATTTGAACTCATAGTTATTTATATTATTCACTTATGTGGCTGAGAAGGTAAATCAAGTGAAATAATGCAACTGTATTAATAAATCCAAACCGATATATTACATTGAAACAACCACATGAAAGGCTGTGAAAAAATATTTATTTTCTTAGAGGTTTAGTGGTCTAGTTTAAAGAATAGTCTACAACATAACAGTGGCATAGAGATCATGCAAATATATGGGCAGTAGAGCGGATAATAAAGTATAATGTTGTAAAGTCTCATCCCTTACTTAACGCATTTCCCCCCATTTTAGGGGAAAATCCTTCTCCTAAATGTTCTCTATGAAATGGTGTTTTCCACTCTGGTCAAAATTTAAGGATCTTGTCAGGATGGCTGTTCCTACATAGGAACAAGTCAGTCATATAAAGTCAAACTGGGAGAACGCTACAGTTGCTGATGTAAATGTATGTCTTGAGAGATCACCTTATCATATCATTCATATCGTTATGGAAGAGAAAATAGACATACTGAAGTCCTAGCTACAAAAAGAGGGAAAAAAATGTCTGCCTAGAATTCCTTTCCCTGCTGAAGTACCAAAGCAGTTCCTAAGAGTTTGGTTACACCATAATTTTAAAATAACAGTATCTACAAAGTCAGCATAAGCAACCTTGCCATTCTCCTTCAGGAAATAAGCAATGAACATATCAATATGAGTAGTCCTACTGTTTCAATAAAAGATAATGTAACATTTCTAATACATACATATATACACACGTGTGTGGGTGTCTACTTTTTTTCCCATAAAACAATACACATATATGGGATATACATAGGGTAAATTAGCTAAGCTTTATATGATCTTGTTAGGATAGTGAAAGAAGATCAGCTCTTATAAGAATTTTTTTTTTTTTTTCCCACAATGAGAGTGGCAGAACACTGGAACAGGTTGCCCAGAGAGGTGGTGGATGCCCCAACCCTGAAAACATTCAAGGCCAGGTTGGATGGGGCTGTGAGCAATCTGATGTAGTTGAGGATGTCCCTGCTCCTTGCAGAGACTAGATGACCTTTAAAGGTCCCTTCCAACCCTAACTACTCTATGATTCTAAGACAATGAGTTATTCTAAGATGATGAGTTGCACAGACTAGTTTACACTGTTGAAAAGTTTGTCCACGGAGAGCACCATAATGCTATGACTAGACTAGGTCAGTCACTTCAGGGACCTTTGTCTAACTGCATATGGTAACAGGAACTCTCATGTTTGAGATCAGTCCCGCAGACTCTTGTGGATTTTTTTTAAGCATTATATTTCAGTTTCCATATTCTTATATTAAGACCGTCCTCCTTGGTTACATCAGCAAAAACTGGTAAGTCTATTCTCAGTTTTTCAACTAGGTGTTTCTATAGAAAGCCTGAGCACAGAACATATAGAAATAAGCCCTGTGGCATGAGAGTATTCTCTTATCCATTAAAAATCAGGTTTTGGAAACTCTGGCTTGAGGGAGAACTTAGAACAGCTTATTTCCTGTTCAGCAGCAGCTTTAAAAGAGGTGATAGATAAAATTGCTGGTTCCTAGGCTACAAAGAGGCACCAAAATGACATTCAAAGTGTCAGTGGCATCTACTCGATGAACTATTTGCCCACCTGACAGACATTTAATTACTTTTTTTTTTTTTAAAGGGCTTTCAGCATAAAAGAGTATTTGATTAAAGGTGGGAACTGTGGTAAGAGTTACGAAAATGTTTCTGGATCTTCTAATAATTTCTAAGTATATGTCTTCTAAGATGCAGTTCTTAGTTAAATAAGACTATTGAACTGCAGTTACAAAATTAATTTTTCATTTTCCGTTGTATGTGTTCAACATATCTTAGGACAGCAACACTTAATGGTTTGTGAAAAACAGCTTCAGTGCTTTTTAGAGTCAAAAGCAATATGAAGACATTGTTTAATGTTATGGCAGTAGAAAAGGGATTACTAATCATCCTGCTAAGTGTATTTACTGATTGTACACAGTAACTGGACCAAAAGCCCTGTTCTGTCTGTACAGAAGGTACTAATATAACATAGCCCAAATTCACCACATCAAATTCAAGGTACTTTGCTGAAATCCCTAACATAAGGACATAGTTATACTAACCTCCCTGAGATTTCAGTGAATAAAGACTGCGATCTCCAAAGGACTGAGATTAACCACCCGCTGAAGGTGCCTCTTATTCAGCTAAAGATAGATCCCAAACCAGTAACCCAACAGAGAGATGCTGTAATAGAAGTTCTGGGTAAACACTTCCCAAACATTAAAGAGTTGAACTTTAGACTCGACTTGGGGAAAACTATTTCAATTTATTATTGATAAAATCAAAGCAGGATAATGAGAGAGAACAAAGACAACTTCCCCTCACCCCTCCCCTCTTCCTGAGCTTAACTTCATTTCAAATTATCTCTACCTCCTCCTCCCTTGAGCAGTACAGGGGCACAGGGAATGAGGGTTACAATCAGTTCATCATATGTTGTTTTCTACGGCTCCTTCCTCCTCGGGGGAAGAACTCCTCACATTCCTCCCCTGCTCTAGCGTGGGGTCCTTTTCCACAGGGTGCAGTCCCTCAGGAACTGACTTGCCCCAGCACAGGCCCTCCACAGGCCACAGACTCCTTGAGGTATTCGCCTGCCCCATCACGGGGTCCTCCATGAGCTGCAGGTGGATCTCTGCTCCTTCACAGGCCTCCATGGGCTGCAAGGGGACCACCTGCTCCACCATGGGCTGCACCACGGGCTGCAAGGGAGTCTTGTCAGGAGCGACTTTACTCCTCCCCCTCCTTCTTTGCCAATCTCAGAGTCTGCAGCTGCTCCTCTCATAAAAAAATTATTCACAATCAGGCTCAGGCTGATGCCTCTCAGGTTCTCACATCTCTGTACACTTCTTGCAGCTGGGCTGGGCCAAGCAGGGCCCAGACGGGATGCCAGGGGGTGAGGGCCGTAGGGCCCACAAGGCTCACGCCTTCTCCTCTCTGCCCCCCGCTTCTGCGCTCTTTTTTTTAATTATTTTTCCTCTTCTTAAATAATTTTCACAGAGGTGTTATTGCTGTCACCAACTGGCTTAGCCCTAGCCAGTGGTGAGTCCGCCCTAGACCTAACCGAGTAAATTAGCTAAGGGGGCACTTCTAGTAACTTCTCAAAGAAGCTGCCACTGTAGCCTACCCCCCACTAAACAAACCAACTCAGTAGACCATAAATCTTCAATAAGTTACATAAACATATAAATAAACACTGGGTACCCTAAATGTAGTTTACATTTTTAGTTGTAAATGCTCACCTACGCTTAAAGTGCAGGTGTCCATAGAGATTGTCAAAAACTAGCTACGAATTAAAACATATCATTCTAAATTTGATACTAGATTTGCATATCTAAAGATGTAAAAGTGATGGAGTCAGATGCTGTAAAGCTGTCCTAAATAAAAATGAGCATTCCTCAAAAGATAAATTACATGCTAAATGAAATTTTCTTTGGTTTACACTCAGAAAAGTAGCAAGTTTTTACTTTGACAACCTCCAATAATACATTTTGTCCTACTTTTCCTAACATCTCTCTACCAAAGACCTTCTCTCCTTTAAAATAAGATGTCTGCGTGGTTAACTACACCTACTAATCTGTTGCCTCTGTTTTGTTTCAGTTTTTTGTTTTTGTTTTTTGTTTTTTAAATTATCACAAAATATCATTGTCCTTATTGCATAGGGTTTACTTTTTTGGCAGACTTCTTTCCACAGTCTGTATTTGTTTAAGAAAGGATACAGTAATTTGCCTTTCAATATGCTGATATTTCTGATTCAGTTGTCTCCATGTTAAATTAGAGATAATTCATATTTCAGAAGCACAAAAAGTGCATTTTTTTTTAATCGGGATATTATTTTGGGGAATTGTGTCTTGTTTATACCTGAAAAGCATCCCAAATTATTATGTAGGCAGAAATAAAAGTATAAGCATTCTTCTGAATATTTACATTTCTCATGCATGAATTCAGAAATAAGTCGTCTTATTATAGTTTTTGTTACTCATATAATTGGCACTGAATTCCAAAACAGGCCTGCCAAATTAGAATATAAGCAGACATGTTCCTAATTTATCTTTTTTTTTTCCCTACTGTAATAATGAGCTCCTGGCATCACTCTGCAGTACTCACACTGCCTCAGGATGGGTATTGTCTTACAAGTTTTGTTTGTTTCTTCCAGGGAAAACAATATATATTGTGGGTTTGTTTGAGATCTTTCTATAGCCTTGTTTTCATACATCTTGAGATAGAAAATAGTTTGGCAAGAAAAAAAATAAGCAAAAAGAGACAGAGAAAAGAGAGAACATCGTCCTTATTGAAACAATAATGCAGCATAGAACCAGAGGAGACTCACTTCTTCACAGACAAGGAACTGACAGAATTCTTTTTTGAAGATAGTGATGACACAACAATGGCATCCCCATTTTATTAAAGAGTAATCCTCCTTAAATTGGCAAACCCACCCTTGCAACACAGCCACAGGGAAGTACAGATCATATCTACTTGGAATCAGTAAGTTTAAGTTGATTCTTTCAAAGATGTTTGTGTGAGGGGAAAAAATAAGATTGTAATAAGCAATGTATACATAGCCATGAATTGTGTTCTCCTAGACTACATAGTTTTGAATGTGAATTTCATTAGTGTCAAAACATTTCTTACATCTGAGGCTGGAAAGAATACAGATGTAGAACACTGAAAAATATTCTGTGCTCTGCAGCTTGTTCTCAGATTTTAAAAAGAAGAAGGCTGTGGAAGACCAGCAGCAGGATTCACATTTGTGGTGTTCTGTTCTAGGCTGACACTGCTTTCCAAAATGAGACATGAGGAACAGCATTTGATGAAATGGGCAGACAGGTTGCTTAGCTTAATGACTTCTCAGATGCATTATTATGCATGACACCTCATTCGTACCTGGTAGGATGGCCAACAGCAACTGAGAAACGTATAATACTAGCATCTGCAAGCATACAGCCAAAATTAATGAAAATGAAGCTCACAGCTCTCTGCTGCTTTCATTAATCACCTATTCTTTATTTCCTGTCTGGATCGATTTTGCTAGTTACATTGCAGTAATGTCTACAGTAGAAATGCACAGTGCTAAAGTACTGATTATGAATATTACTCTAAGAACTACCTTGTTTGTACAGTAATATTTAAGTACTAATTATTTAATATCCATCTTTGTAACCTATCAGAAGTTTATCATTATACATAGAGTGAACACTTTTTCCTCCTCATTTGCAACAGCTGAAAGTCGTTATATACAGCAAAAATTTCAGCAAGTTTATTTTTTTTTCTCAAATGCTTCTAGTTACAAACAGAGAATTTACAAATTTAAAATTCTTCTAAAAATTAATTATTAATAAATTATTTTATTATTAAAAGTAACTAGACATGGCTAAGTTCTTAAAACATCAGTATTCTATGTCAAAATACAGTGAGATTGCCGAATTATTTATTGGGAAAAAAAAAGAAACAAGCTGTGAGTCATTCCTGCCCCAAATACAAATCAGACATCAGTTTATTTAATTTATCTTCTCAATGTTCCAACATCAAAATAAAAAAAAAAAAAAAAAAAACCTCATCAGCATCACATAAATGAGATCAAAACTCCCTTGCAACAGTGACTGCTGCCTACTGAGGTAGAAGTACCTTTTAGTACTTCCTGTCAGTACTTCCTCTTTGCCTTCAGAATCACAAGCTATTGAAAACAAAGATATAATGAAGCACATAACAATGGTGAAAGGACCAGAAGAAATTATCTAGCATGCTGTAACTTCTATATGAAACAGGGAATAGGTAACATGAATAGAAATGTAGAAAATACAATTGATGTTTAGGATAGTTTCTAACATTTCAGTATACCTTTCCACTTTTAGCAACATGCAGGGAATTAGAATTACACTCCAACATGCAATTTCCACATTTAGCCCCACCGTCTGCCAACACCTCCATAACTACTTTTACACTGCGTTTAGGTAGCCAACAAGTAAGCTAGCAGCACCAAGCTAAAAACTTAATTGTTCACATGCTACAACTTTTTCTGGCAAAGCAGAGAAGACAGGCTAGACTGCAAATAAATTCACAAAGTGAAACAAATGGGTTCAGATCAGGAAGAAGAAAGCCACCTCAGATCACCTACATCATCTGTCTCTGAAGAGCTGCTCCATCCTCTCTCTCTCCTGCTACATATCCACTTCCACACACTGTAAAGCATATCAGTGTAACTGGTACTGGACAAAAACCCAGACCTGATGAGCAAAAATAATATGAAGATACAGTATACCTGCTGCCTCAATACCTGAAATTTGCAAAGCAGTCTCATGGATTTATTTCAGTAGTTCAATGATAACATTACAGTAGCTTACTGGGGTGGGTCAGACTGAAGGTCAGACTGAGTATGTGATGACAAATGTATTTTAAATAATTTCAGAGGATTAATTTAAAAACAAAGTGAGCATTATAAACTTTATGTAACACTAACCTTAGTAAGATCAGGTTTTGCAATCAAGTAGAAATCTTTCCGTACTCACAGATGGCCAAATTTATCAAATCACAGTAATTAATTCAGTTCTTCATGTGCCTTAGCATGGTTTCCAGGAGAATCTGCTACACAACCTTTCCAGGCACAGAGGTGAGGCTGACCGGCCTGTAGTTGCCCGGGTCCTCCTCGTTCCCCTTTTTAAAAATGAGAGATATGTTCCCTCTCTTCAAGTCATCCGGGACCTCACCAGACCACCACAACTTCTCAAATATGATGGCCAGTGGCTTGGCAACTTCATCCGCCAGTTCCCTCAGGACCCGCGGATGGATCTCATCAGGTCCCATGGACTTGTGCACCTTTAGGTTCCTCAGATGTTCCTGAACCTGCTCTTCGAGTACAGTGGGCTGTTCTTCATCTTCGCAGTCCCTGCTTGTGCCTTCCATAGCTTGTGCCTTCCATAGCATCCCCCTCAGTCTGGGGAAGACTGAGGCAAAAAAGTCATTGAGTACCTCAGCCTGCTCTATGTCCTGGGTAACCAGGACACTGGTTCCCTTCCGGAGGGGGCCTACACTCTTCTTGGACTTTCTTTTGTCCCTTACGTACCTATAAAAGCTCTTCTTGTTGCTTTTTATATCCCTGCCCAGATTCAGTTCCGTCAGGGCTTTGGCCTTCTTCACCTGATCCCTGGCCACTCGCGCAGCCTCTTTGTAGTCCTCCCAGGCTACCTGTCCCCACTTCCACCCTCTATAGGCTTCCTTCTTTACTTTCAGTTGGTCCAGGAGCTCCTTGCTCATCCACACAGGCCTCCTGGCCTTTTTGCCCGACTTGTTTTTCATTGGGATGCACCTCTGCTGAGCTTGGAGGAGGTGCTCCTTTAACGTGGACCAACTTTCCTGGGCCCCTCTTCCCTCCAGGGCCGCCTCCCATGGCACTTTGCCCATCAGGTCCCTGAGGAGGCCGAAGTCTGCCTTCCTGAAGTCTAGGGCTGAGAACTTGCTGTGTACTTTCCTCGCTGCCTCGTGGATCTTGAACTCCACCGTGTCATGGTCGCTGCAGCCAAGGCTGTCCTTTAGTTTCACATCCCCCACCAGCCCCTCCCTGTTGGTGAGCACAAGGTCGAGCATGGCACCCCTCCTTGTTGGCTCCTCTATCGCCTGCAGGAGGAAGTTGTCGTCCACGCATTCCAGGAACCTCCTGGACTGCCTGTGCCCTGCCGTGTTATCTCTCCAACAGATGTCAGGGTGGTTGAAGTCCCCCATGAGGACCAGGGCCTGTGACTGTGAGGCTGCTCCTATCTGCCTATACAGCACCTCATCTACTCTGTCCTCCTGGCCAGGTGGCCTGTAAGAGGCCCCCACTGTAACGTTCCCTGTCCGTCCCCTTCCTCTAATCTTGACCCATAAGCTCTCTGTCAGCTCCTCCTCCATCCCCAGGCAGAGCTCCACGCACTCCAGCTGGTTGCTGACGTAGAGAGCGACACTCCCTCCTCGTCTCCCCTTCCTGTCCTTTCTAAAAAGCCTGTACCCCTCCATGTCGACACTCCAGTTGTACGAGTCATCCTACCAAGTCTCTGTGATGCCAACAAGGTCGTAGCCCTGCTCGTGTGCACACATCTCCAGCTCTTCCTGTTTATTCCCCATGCTGCGTGCATTGGTATAGAGACACTTCAGCTGGGCCCCCGACAAAGCCGACTTGCTGGCTGGAGCAACAGGAGTTCTTTTGGACCACAGTTTAAGTTCATTTGTGCATACCTGAGATCCTTCCTCAGCTTCCGGACCCTCGGTGCTGGAACTGGCGCCATGCTGACAGCAGTGGGCTGAACTGTGCTCCCCCTCCCCCAGCAACACTAGTTTAAAGCCCTCCGGACGAGCCTGGCAAGCCTTTGTCCAAGCACACTCTTCCCCTTCACAGTTGGGTGCACACCATCTGCCCCTAATAGCCCAGGCTTCTCAAAAGTTAAATGCTATGATATATGTGAGATCAGAATTAGTGACTGATTATCCTTTATATATAAAACCTATGAAAGCTAAGTCTTCCATTAATTCCACAAGTAACTAGTGTCTCCTGTGTTAATTTTCTACTAGTAATTTTAATCTAGGAAAACGAGGAAAAAAAATACTATGCGCTATTTCATATCTATCTCTTTCCTGATAATTCTTATAATTTATACTGCAGGGACAAGCAAAGAAGGTATTTCTTTAAATAAGTTTTACTGTCAGTATTGCACTTAGAACTGCATTTATGATAAAAACAGGACTGCTATTTCTATGCTTAACAATATGGTCAAGCAAACTTGACTCCGTTTTCTTTTTAATACTATTATCTATAAAAAAATATTTTTAACATACTGCCGAAGTTGTGATTCAGACAGATATGATAATACAGTGGCTATACAGATTATTCATCGGAGCACATGAACTACACCACTATTCATGAGTGGCATCCTGCAGGAGTCCATGTTGGGCCCAGCCCCGTTCAATATCTTTGTCGGCGACATGGACAGTGGGATAGAGTACACCCTCAGCAAGTTCGCTGATGACACCAAGCTGTGTGGTGCCGTTGACATGCTGGAAGGGAGGGATGCCATCCAGAAGGACCTTGACAGGCTGGAGAGGTGGGCCCGTGCCAACCTCATGAAGTTCAACCAGGCCAAGTGCAAGGTCCTGCACCTGGGTCATGGCAATCCCAGGCACAAATACAGGCTGGGCGGAGAATGGATTGAGAGCAGCCCTGAGGAGAAGGACTTGGGAGTGCTGGTGGACGAGAAACTCAACATGAGCCAGCAATGCGCCCTTGCAGCCCAGAAGGCCAACCTCATCCTGGGCTGCATCAAAAGAAGCGTGGCCAGCAGGTCAAGGGAGGTGATTCTCCCCCTCTACTCTGCCCTGGTGAGACCGCACCTGGAGTACTGTGTCCAGTTCTGGAGCCCCCAACACAAGAAGGACATGGACCAGTTGGAGAAGGTCCAGAGGAGGGCCACGAAGATGATAAGAGGGCTGCAGCACCTTTCCTATGAGGACAGGCTGAGAGAGTTGGGGCTGTTCAGCCTGGAGAAGAGGAGGCACCGGGGAGACCTTATAGTGGACTTCCAGTACCTCAAGGGGGCCTACAAGAAAGATGGTGAAAGGCTGTTCAGTAGGGCTTGTTGTGATAGGATGAGGAGTAATGGTTTTAAAATAGAGGGGGGCAGATTTAGATTGGATATTAGGAAAAAATTTTTTACAATGCGAGTTGTAGAATACTGGAACAAGTTGCCCAGAGAGGTGGTGGAAGCCCCATCCCTGGAAACGTTCAAGGGCAGGCTGGATGAGGCTCTGAGCAACCTGATCTAGTCGGGGATGTCCCTTCTCCTTGCAGGGGGGTTGGATTAGATGACCTTTGAAGGTCCCTTCCAACCCTAACCATTCTATGATTCTATAATATACTGTTGTCCAAATTTGTGACAGCTCCCTGTAAGGACAACTTAATACAAACTATTTCACTTTGATGTCAGAATGTTCTCCCAATAACATTCTTAAGTCACTACAATTACTTTTTAAAAACCATACTTTCTCAAATATAACTCATTCTTTCAACTTTACTTCCTATGTGTAAAGCATGTTGCTGATTTGTTTATACAGCTATGACATCAGCAATGTTGTCATGTTCCAGGACACTCCCACCTCACCCTGGCTACACAAAATACGTAAAATAGAAGCTCCTGGGCTGCCTTCGTGTGTGTCTTAAACACATACTCCAATGTCATTCAAGCCTCAATCAGTAACCACCAAAAACTTCAATTTAATAACCTTGAGAGGTGGTATCTCAGAAAACTATTCAGACATATTTCCACTTTGACTTTATATATGAATGCACTCACTGTCATGAAATTCTTGAAAGATCAGAGTTTCATAATTCAAGTTCAAAGTCCCAATAAGCCATACTTCTGTCAAGAGGCTGAGATAAGCAGCTGGGGCTTAACTTCCATGTCCCTTATTTTTTTCAGTATTAACGTAAAAATTCTGTGGGTCTTTTCCTCACCACTGACATTCACCTGAAATATGTCAAACATCCAATTTCATTACCTGAAATTTTCCAGAATCTATTGATTTTTTTTCCCCATTTGCACCTTCTACTTTGTGAATATCTGCAATTTTTTCTCTTCATCTAGCTATCCAGAATGAAGTTATCTGAATCAAGAAATGAAGAGTGTAGTTAAAAAAGAAAAATAAAGAAGGTTTATACAAGAAAGAAACACTACAAAAGTTCATAAGTCTGTGGAAGAATGATGATAAAGGTGATTTCAGAATGAATGCAAAAAAAAAAATAATTTCTATACAGTGATCACTGTGCAACTGAAAGCACCAGGCACAAACAGCAGCAAAAGTATATTCAAAAATAAACTTGATTACAACTGATAATAAACCTATGCATTATTATTTTGCATCAGAGAATATTTTTGCCATCTTGTACACAAGATTAAAAATACTAGGAAAAAGTGAATTTTATATGAAGCCTTCAAAAAAAGCATGCTTTGAAATTACTTTGCTCTACTTCTAGATGCTTTGAAATTACAAATTACTTGATGGATTGGATATACAACCAAAATGTATACTTGGACAAGTTTCCTAACCTTAATTAATCCACTAGCAAGAATCTGCCTTTTAAAAAAAAAAAAAAAGAAATTCAGGTATTATATTACCTCAAACCATCTCTTTCCAAAATAAACTGGTCAGAGGAAAGACTAGGAAACATAAGTTGTCCCTTAACTGTGCCATAGCACTTATTTGATAGCACTGTTTAAAACTATACAGCATTGTCTATTACGAATTAATTCAATTTGTTTTCATGAGTGCAGCTCTGTCTAAACACACTGCTGATAAATTGGGACCATTATTTCTTCTCTTTGGAGTCCAATTTGGGTTTACTTCAAAAGGTTCATTAGCTCATCCATTGGGCTTACACTGTGGGGACTGCAGACACTGGCTCTGAACTTTCAGAAACACCTTGTTACTTTAATTGGATTAGAGACTGAAAATATATATTCTTATGTACTGTTGGCATGCCTATTTAATAAAGCACAGGGAAAGTAAATGCCTTATTTTAAGATTTAAATAATACTGAACATGTAAAAGCAAAAACCACCTGAAGTGAACTGGTACAATAGCAGCCTCCTTTAGCAAATTTATCCTCTCCTCTTGTAGCACAGGCAGTGGAACTGTTTTGTTTTTTTTTTTTTTTAAATGAAGACTATATGTCAGCATTTTTTTAGATGACTGCAGAGATGCACTGATGGGAAACAGGGTTTTTCTCATGGGCTCAAAGATCCTCTAAACAATCTTGGGAACCATACTGACTAACATTAGATGAAAAAGACACCAGAGGTTTAATAAAACAAACAACAGCCCACACATTCAAGAGCTCAAGAATATTAATGAATAAAAAAAGCTGAAAAATTAGATTGTCAATATTTCAGCAATACTTCAATAAATATCCCTTTGAAGTGATTTACCCTTGTTATATTTTACACTTTCTGAATTCCTTAGAAAAAAAATTAATTTTCTAATGAATTTTGCCTTTCCTTATTTTGTAATCTTCAACTTTTCCTTTTGTTTCAATTCATCATTATTGTTTCTAGAAAAAAAAAAGGAAAATAAGTTGATGTTTGAAATTAAAAAAAAATTATTAAATTGTATTTATTCCTATCTAACCTGGAAATAAAGACTGCATTTTGTTAGCAAATTTTCAAACTGAGTACATCTCCAATTTGTAGGATATTCCCCACCAGAAGATGTCAATTCTAATGAAAGTCAACCCTTGGCAAAGTTGACAAGCGTCATTTTCAGTAACAGGTATTTGAAATGCATATTTCTTGGACAAGGTGTTGAAAATTTAAGCTATATATTTAGAAATTAAATCTGAAATAAAGACGGAATTGTTAAATTGTAAGTGATAGGTAAAGAGCAGTACTGCAGCCAAAATACATATTCAGGGAGCGAAGAAAAATAGCAACTGAATGGAACAGACACATACTCCCTAAAACGCTTGTCTATTCGTTTTTATTTGCAAGACAGATGGGAAATGAAATATGGCTGTGCCATACTATTTAACATTCTTGAGATCTCTTAGAAAAATACTAGTTTCTTTTAAATATAAGTAAACTTTTACTGAAAATTTTGCCTTAGGAAGAAGACAAATGTAAGAACATTACTTTGTCAAAGAAACTAAGTGTTGTTATAATTTATGTACGTGTATTTTTACAAAGTGTGAAAAGGAGCTGGAAAAAAACATGTCTTCATGGATATTAGGTTTTTACAAGACAGCCAAAATATGCCAAAAGTTGCTCAAAAATCACATTGAATAACCAGTCCTGTACACTTCATAGATGTTATGTTCATCCTGAAAAGTGCATTGCAGTGAATATGGACTAAGGAACCCTGGAAATCAGCAGGGTAGTAAAATGTGAAAACATGACTTAGGCACTTGGATGGATTTGCCCACTGCCTCTCTTAACAGGGCAGAGAGAATATGTCAAAGAGGAAGGATGGCTAATGTTACTTTTTTCCTTTTTTTTTTTTTTCAATTACACACAGTATTATCCTATGACTGCAGGAAAAAGGAAAGTACTTCAACTAATAATTTTCTACTCTGCATATAAAACACTGACATTCACCACTCAAGATCTCCAGGATGTCCTTGTGCAGATGGCAAAAATCCGTACCTGAAGCCAAAACCAACAGTTTGCTGTGAAACGATAGAAGTCAAGGAATCAGCCTCTTTCTCATTCCTCAAATCCCCTGAAAATCCTTGCGCAGCTCTCACCCACAATACTGAGGTCTAAGTTTTCACTTGTCTGTGATTCAGTTGGCTGCTGACTGCTACTCCAGCCATTAGCCTTAAAAAACAGGGCTTTTCCCATGGGCCCAGATATCCTCTAATTCCAGGAGAAGCAAAGGCAGGTAAGCCAAGGCAATGCATCACCATTCCCTTTACAGCTTCTAAAGCCTGCATGAGGACAGAAGGCACAGCAAACAGGGTTTATCAGCAGATGTTCCCAGACCACATCCATTAGCTTCAACCTCTCAAAAGTTTTAGTGAAAAAGTTTTTTTCACTGACAAACATCACATTCTAGCATAATCTGAAATCCATCACTGGTAAAGAAAATAAAAGTAAAAAAAAAAAAAAAAGGAAAAAAAAAAGCTAAGTGCTTTGGACTACATTCTATCATTTGTCTTTTTACATCTACCTACTATTTTTATTCAAGTGGCATTTGCTAGGTTAGCCAAGTAGGTTATGATAAATACATTCAGAAGAGACAGATCAGATAAATCTAGCTGTTACCAAAATAAATAGTAAGTGGCTTGTTGCATTGAAGGCATTCACTCTGGAAAAATTCACATTACAAATTAATTTAAAATTTTCTTTTAAATAAGTAGTTTGTCATAATGAACCATTAGAAAAAGGAAGATAGCAATCCAGTCTGCATTGAGGCAGATGTCAGTTCTACTTTACCTTTACGCACAGAAACAAAAATACTAATAACATAACACGATACTCCAGTATGAGAGCAATTAGAGATTAGTAATACCATAGTCAAGAAAGAACTTCTGGCATATAATGCAGTGGAATATAATGGGATTTTATATTTCTGTCACTTGTTCAATTTGCAAAAGATCACACTGAATCAGAGTCATCCACAAAATATAATGAAGATATTAGATCAGGAAAAAAAGGAGAACCAATACTTTATTGACACTGCAGCAGCACTGTAATTATGAGCACTCTTCACTTGATTAATCTTCCTCCTTTCAAAACAAAGCACTTGGATTCCGCTGTTTTATACCCATGCATGGTGACAGCTCCATAAACCCCTTGTGTCTGGCTGCCCATATTTTCATAACCACTTGCACTTTGTTTAAAAGCTGCATTAGAAATTTTTAATGGATTTATTAAATAAAAATGTTACTATAAGCTAGAAGCCACATCATTTGGGCACGTGACATTGTCATCTCATCCTTCTGTACTTGTTTTACTGTCTTTTTATACTGTAAGCCCCCAGTTTGGGGGGGGGAAAGAAAGGAACCTCTTACCCATAAAGATTTTTCATGGATCAATGTTAATTAGCCCTATGGTATTTGTACAATCCAGCTTTCAACTGAAAACACTTTGAAGGGCAATAC
Organism: Chlamydotis macqueenii; assembly: GCF_036417535.1. Lineage (NCBI taxonomy): Eukaryota > Metazoa > Chordata > Aves > Otidiformes > Otididae > Chlamydotis > Chlamydotis macqueenii. The sequence continues at coordinate 20,671,942 of NC_141558.1, forward strand.
GCTTTCATGATCCCTCATCTGACCAGATCAAATTTTGGAAACTATCGCTGCAAGCACTGCAGCCCGAGCTTCCCCCTTCAGCTCTGTGCTGTGGCGGGACGCTGCTCTCCTCAAGTGACCATGGCACTGCTGCAACACTGGGTTTCCCAGTCCTTCACTGTGCCACTGTACAAAACGTCCAGTGTACTTCCCTCTCACAGGACAAGGTCTGCTAATAAAACTGCACTACCATGAGAGAACAAATAGATTTACCTGACTATTTTAAAATTAACTTCTAGAATAAAAAGGAATTATTTTGTCACACATATTGAAAAATTCACCTATATAACCCTAATACATTCATCTAGTGTACCTCCATTACTAAATTAACAAAGAGATTCAAATAAGAAAAGTATCATCACAGAAAAAAGGTTTGTTTTTTTTTTAGCAATATAAAAAGGAACTATAACAAGTTAGGTATAGAATGAAAAGAGGATAGCGTACTTCTCTGTAAAGTGTATTGAATCTGACCAAACCTCTCTTCTATCTCACAAATGATCTAAAAGACCATATTAAATATTTTATATGAGCCTATAATGGAAAAAAAATAGCCTTCAATCTGTAATACAGAGCTACGTGCTGTATCACAATACAACAGAAAGACTGAAACTAGATACCAGGAGACTCTTTCTAACTTATTTTTTTTTTTACTAACTGTTGATACCTACATTTTCTGTGGTCCAACATGGGATTTTTTAAGTGTAATTAATACTGCATGCTTCTAACTAAAGTGAGAAACACCAATTATATTAGATTGTAACATAAACTATAGTTTCAAAGTCTTTCACCATCTCAGGTTAAAAACCTAGCACCAGCACTAATAATACACAAATACACTAATATAATGCTGCACATACAGAAAATACAGCAAAATGTGACTAATGTATGCCCTGCGAAAAAGCAAGATCATTCTGCACATGCGTGTATGTGCTTTACAGTAATACTTGAAAAAGTTCAAGATTTTACTGTGTTACAGTTCACACAAACATAACAGTTTCTGTTCTAGAAAACATACTACTACAACATCACCAAAGTTGGAAGAAAGAAAAATAACAAATAATAAGTAACTAATATATTGCTAATAGTCTCTCAAAAGCTTCAAGAACATCTCCTAAATTATACTACCCCTCCCAAACACATCACCACTTTCATTACTGGAATAAGGACATGGAAAGTCTTTAACTTATTCATCGATATAACCAAATTAAAATCTACTGGATCAGAAAGCATAATTTAAATATACTGCAGTCCTACCAAAACAACAGTAGGGTGAAAACAGCCACAGAGAGCCCAAGAGGCAACAAAGTTCAGCCACAGTCTTTAAAAATCTTCTTCGTTAGGAACAAAGGATTAAACATGACCACTCATCATGAATTCTCATTCTGCTACTACCACATTAGGTATTCCATTCAACTTTACTGCTTTGTATTTCAATGGAAAAAAAATTTACTTTAAAATTGTCCTCTCCCAGTCAAAGCCTGAGAGCTGCTATTCTCAGCACGTGAAAACACGAGAAAGTTCAGAAAGGAGTCTTAAGTTTAGCAGCTCCTCCTCAGCAGTTTGCTCAATTTGGTACACTGTTATCCTCAAGTAAACAGAGATACATCATGGAAGAGATAAGCCACCATACATTCATTACAGTGCAATATGATGATGAGGCAGTTACTGTGAAATAAATAAGCCATTTAAAATTCACATACTGTTTGCACCTTCAAGATTAAAAAAAAAAAGTATATTCAACGGTAAATAGCTGGTTGTATAACAGCAGTTAATACCCCAGTAGGAAATAATACTGAAAACAGTATTTCCGAGTTTACTGTTACACAGCAGAAACAACCAGTGATGCTGGTCTCAAGTATCATTCGAGCTTTTTATCATTCTAGCGGTAACTACCCTTTGCAAAAGTAGCAGTGTTGTAGTAGGTACTATTTTAAAACAATTTATGAACAAAACAGCTCTGTTTATATCTGACATCCCCACAAACCATAATTGACAGACCTGTTTTTGACACAGGTGTCAACGCAGGTGCGTGCACTCTGTGAAGCCCCTCTCCCACAACACACATTCATACGGCCTCTAAAAGCCTACACAACTCAGACAGAAACACATCATTCAGCATTTGCTGGATCTGCCAGCAAGTTATCTAATTTAGACCTAATAATATAAGGCTCTATCACCCTGATTAGCATCAGTGAGAAGCAGGAACAATCTGATTGACAGAAAAGAATGAGAGTAGCCACAGAGCAGCCTGACAGACAGGAAATCAGAACGTTTCAAGGTTGAGGCCAGGTCCCATTCAGATGGGAACATCTCCTATACACACTGAAGTAGCAAAAAGGTTCTACACCACTGATTATATAAACCAAGCACAACTGTAAAGCTTTAAGAATTACTTTCAGTTGCACAAAAGACTATAAAAGAGTCCAGAGGAGGCCAAGAAGATGACCAGAGGGCTGGAGCACCTCTCCTGTGAGGACAGGTTGAGAGAGTTGGGGCTGTTTAGCCTGGAGAAGAGAAGACTCCAGAAAGGCCTTATAGCAGCCTTCCAGTACCTAAAGGGAGCCTACAGGAAAGATGGGGAGAAACTCTTCAGCAGGGTCTGTTGTGATAGGATAAGGGGTAATGGTTTTAAAATAGAGGGAGGTAGATTCAGACTTGATATAAAGAAAATGTTTTTATGATGAGGGTGGCGGAACACTGGAACAGGTTGCCCAGAGAGGTGGTGGATACCCCCTCCCCCTAATTAATCCATCCCTGGAAACATTCAAGGCCAGGTTGGACGGGGCTCTGAGCAACCTGATCTGGCTGGAGATGTCCCTGCTCCTTGCAGGGGAGTTGAACTAGATGACCTTTAAAGGTCCCTTCGAACCCAAACTATTCTATGATTCTAGGATTCTAAAACATGCAGAGGTTCTTCCGAATAACCATGATATATCTCTACTCTCCCTGTCCATACTCAAATGGACTAAGAATCACAGAATCATAGAACGGTCTGGGTTGGAGGGGACCCTAAAGACCATCTACTTCCAGCCCTCCTGTCCTGGGTAGGGACACCTTCCACCAGACCAGGCTGCTCAAAGCCCCATGCAGCCTGGTCTTGAACACTTCCAGGGATGGATTAATTATGGATTAATAATAAATAAATTTAAAATGTTGGTTATAGATTAAGCCGTCCGACACAACAGATGCCTGTTCTGGCATTTCTGAATGAACCATCAAGTACTCCAAATTTTAAAAGATCAAATTTTAAAAGTGTTAATAACTGTATCTATATTTATTTACATATCTATGTGTACATGCATACTCCCAACAGAGTATCTTTCCTGAAAAAGTCAAAGTGAATTAATGCAGAACTTTAGACTAGAATGTGATCTTTCTACGTGCTTACACGCAGCAGATCTCTTTGCCTTTTGAAATTCAAAACATGTTTAAATAAAGACACAGGAGAGAAGTTAAACAGAAACTCTGGGGGAATGTATGTTTAAGCAAGCTAAATCTTCTGGAAGTTGTGAATACGTGCTATGTCAAAAGCATCAAATCAAGAAAGCACTGGCCTTTTTGTGGTCTTTTTTCCTGTTTTCCTTCCCAACTGCCCTAACTCAAGGTGAGGTGGTTCAGTTTGATTCTCATTTTAAGCTTTTGTTTGCTCAATCTGTCTAACAGGGGCAAAGCAAGCTTGACAAGTTGCTAGGGGTGAATTGTAGCCATGCCTGTTCATGGGCTCCTCTTGGTTGCCTTGTCTTGCATTTAGTTTCCTTTATTTCTACTACTTCTCAGTTCCATACTCCTATATTACAGAATTCCTTTTCCTGAGTTACACTGGTCAGACTTCCTACCTGTTTTGCATCAGCCTATCACTTTTCCTATCTTTTGCCTCGCTGTCTCTTGTTTGCCTTCCCCCTACTCCCACCCTCACTTTTGCTGTTTCACAGAGGGTACTTTCCATTGAAAGTATTAGCCATTAGCTTTACCTCCAAATGGCAATCAATAAAGTTCTGACTTTTCATATCTGCTACGAAATGTGGAACATAATTGGTGTGGGGGAGTTTCTGAAGGGAATTCTAGTACAAGATCCTATCTGAAAAATAGGCTTGCTAATGTCCATGTCACAAATCCCCCCTGCCTCCTGGATATTTAAGCGTGACTTGTGGTGCACTCTTAATTTCTACACCCACAATTAAACAAAAGGAAACTACTTTGGTGCCAATATACCTCACTAACTGTATTCTAGCACATCTCCTCTTACATTCATGATGTTTTACTATTCATGATCATGCAAGAGGAGGAGTTTGCCAAATAAATTAAAATAACTTATCTCTAGTTGTCTTCACCAAAGCGGTGGGGGAATGGTGGATCTAGAGGGTAATTAACTAAAATTTAAGGGAGAAACACTGGAGTTGCAGTACAGATGACTGCTTAAAGGGATTGTATTAAGTCATCTATATTTGGAGTTCTCTTGGAAGCTTGGTTTGTGACAGGCTGCACTTGAACATAGCATAGCTGCCAGACAGCTTCTACATAATAACTGTTTTTTCCATTTATGTCACTTTTCTACCCTCTTCTTCTGAGAATAGGAGAAAGTCAACCATAAAACAAACACAGAAATTACAAAATTACCAATTGATAATATGTGACCATCTACCTAAAGCGAAACTGTTATTAACAATAATTGAGCAAACAAGAATTAAAAAGTAGAACTTACTATACAGAAAATAGCAGTGGCCTCTGCCTCTTCCATTTTAGCACATTATTGGCTATGTAACTGCCTGATTATCCGCTGTGAAGAAATTTAAGTCCTACTTCAGTCAACATTATTTTTTCTGCATAAAAAGAATAAGAGGCCCATCCTTCCTCTACTGGGGTGTTTAACCTTGTGAAACTAATAAGATTGAGGCAGTAACTAGATGGCAAGGCATCTAACAAATTTATTTATACAACTACAGGAACCACACAGTTTTCACCGAAATTTTACCTGTAGGCTTCACAAAGAGTATGAAATACAAAGGATTATATTTCTATACTCTGATGATCTCAGTGGTGCTTCTTATTTAAGAACAGACTGTAAAGAGGTAATTAAGCATGAGATATGATTTGGAAAGTTGTGGGTCTTTTTTTTTTTATTTAGAGGTATATGTTGGATGTCCTAAAGAACTTGCTAGATTTTATTCTTTCCTGATGAAAATGTAACTCTTAATAATATATATAGCTAGTAATTCCTGCAAAATTGTGCCATTTACTAAAAGAAGGCTGTCAAATTTTCCATTTAGAAAAGAAGAAAGAGTTGTTTTGACAGGTTTATTCTGTAATGTCTGACTAACTTATATGGCAGATAATGGCACTATGGAGTGATTCAAGTTACGTTCTTAAGACCTGCAAGGAGTTTAGGGTTGGTTTTTTTGGTGTTTTTAAGGAAAGAACATTCTTTTTTCTCAAATACTTTCGTGTTGGGTTTTTGGTTTTTTTTTTGGTTTTTTTTTTTTACATTTTAAAGTATCATTTCATGAAAAGACAGCCTCTTTCTTCATGGAAATGGACTTTTTACTTCATTGCTCTGAGGGAGACTCAGATAGAACGTGAATTGAGCAAAGGCCACCGCAATGGTTGAGGTGGGTCCTACAGGGCTGAGGGAGCTAGGCTTTTGCAGCCTGGAGCAGGGACAGCTTCAATGGGACCTAACAGCAGTTCCCCAGTGTCTACAGGGAAATTAGTGAGCAAACTGAGTCAGGCTCTTCAGTGGTACACAGTAGAAGGACAAGAAGAAATGGGCATAAATTAGAATAAGACAGGACACATTATGTGGGTGCAACCCTTCATATAATCGTAAGCATCACTGGTAAAAGTCCAGTCCTTCCCCTCATTGCTATCACCTCTGAAGAGTGAAGTTCAAAGCATATTTCTCATTTGCTTCTTTAACTCAAGCCTCAATGGCTTCACTGGATCTGTGGTAGGTGATGAAAACACAGAGTCGCTTAACAAATGAAGCTGCTAAAAGCTGTTTGCTTTCAGACTACAGCACTTCAGAGAAGCACAGCCAAATTTACCAGAGGAAAATGTCGTCTAAGCTATTTTTCAGGGCCTTAAAAAAAAAATCCTGAAATCAGTACCTACTCCTTTGCAATCAGTCCCACCCTTCTGAAAGAAGTTTTCCACTAAGTTCTGCCACATTATCTTCCTTAATTTCTGTAGGAAGTAAGCACACAACACTATTCAGCAGCAAGTGATCCATTTCTTTGTTGAAACACAGACTATTCCAATTCATCACAAGATGTGCTCATTCTAATAGTGATATGAAAAGCTTACCCCAGCTACTACACCTGCTTTTAGTGTCTGAAGAGCTATTTTTTATCCAAGCCTAGCAGCTAGCATATAGAGAACTATTACCTCCCACCTAAGACATTTGCTGAACAAAAAACCAAGATGAGACCTAGTCTCCTCATGAGGTGGCTGCTCTTTACCTTAATAATTGACCAACGTACCCGTATAAAACTTTCTTAAGAGGTGGTGAATCACTGAGCTAAAAAAAAAAGTGATTTAAAAAAAAAAAAAAAAAAACCAAACAAAAACCTCTCCACTCCATCCATGTAGAACATGCAGTTCTTCCCATACAGTTCTTCACATGCAACAATGGCATGGAATTTAACAAGTCCAAATGCTAAATTCTGCACCTGGGAAATACCAGGCACAAGTATAAGTTCGGAGAGGAGTGACTGGAGAGCAGCCTTGCAGAAAAGGATCTGTGAGTGCTGGTTGACAGCAGGATCAATACGAGTCAGTTGTGTGTCCTGGCAGCCAAGAGGGCTAACCACATCCTGGGGTGCATCAAACAGCTTAAACAACCAGTCAAAACAGGTGATTGTGTGACTGTACCAAGGGCTGGTGAAGTCTCATCTTGAGTACTGGGTGCAGTGCCCCATGATTCAAGAAGGATATTAAGGTCCTTGAATGCATCTAGATGAGGGCAACAAAGCTGGTGAAAGGGCTGGAAGGCATGTCCTATGAGGGGTGGCTAAGGACTCTGGGCTTGTCTACTTTGGAGAGGAGGTTGAGGGGTGATCTCATTGGTCTCTACAGCTTCCAGAGGAGGGGAAGTGGAGAGGGAGGTGCTGATCTCTTTTCTCTGGTATCCAGTGACAGGGTATGTGGGAATGGTTCAAAGCTGTGTCAGGGGACATTCAAACTTGACATTAGGAAGCATTTATTTACCAAGAGGGTGGTCAAACATTGGAGCGGGCTTCCTAGAGAGGTGGTCAATGTCCCATGCCTGACAGTGTTTAAGAGGCATTTGGACAATGCTCTCAACAACATGCTTTAACTTTTGGTCAGCCCTGAAGTGGTCAGGAAGTTGGAATAGATGATCATTGTAGGTCTCTTCCAATTGGAACTATTCTATTCTAATTTAATTTTTGCCACACTCCTGAAAAAGAAGCACCACTTTTATGTGTGAATTATTTACTACAGCAACAGGCAGCTCAGCATAGTCCAGGTCTTCTGTTATGCACTGAAGTGTGTGCTTGCACTGGGATTAGAAGAGACATAACCACTGTGTAAAGGACTGGCTGGTTAAAAGAACAGGACAAACAGAGTAATTAATTATAACATTCTATGAGCACTTGGCAATACTAAGCATACATAGTACCTGTTTTCTTGCCACATTGCCCGTATCTCACAGAAGGAATCATTTCTCAGGAATGATTAGATTGTAATTCTCACAAGCCAGGAAAAGAGAAGTGGATTTATGCATTTTCAGATTACCTCTCAATTTCTTTCTTTTAACATCTTACCTTCTTTCCTGGCAGGAAATATTTTGGCCTTGTATTCTACTCAGAACAACTTGAGGGCTCTTCTAATGAACATAAGTGTTTATGTAAAAACTAGGTCAGGACTTAGAGAGAACAGGGCGTTCTACCAAACTCCCACCCTAACACCACATTCAGTAGTGTCCCATTGCCACTGAAGGGAAGTAAGTACAGGGGAAGAAAAAAAGAGTCACGGAAGCGGCAATCGGCAGTATTTCATAAATTTTATATTTTTCCCCAGCCAGCTTAATTTGAAGACTTTTATATTAACTCCTTAACCTGGAAGTGAAAATTATTCCAAGTTTATCATACACGTACAGGGAACAAAGTGTGTGGCTTAAAAGAGAGGAGTAAATTTCCTAATCTCATAAATCTAACTTACAGTTTTTACTAAACATTTGAAGATTTTCTCTATTCCAGATGATTTCCAAAGGGGATAACGTAGATATTCCCAAATATCAAACACAGCAATTCCAATATTGCTATAATAATTGCAATACAAAGGTTAATGATTTGTTAAATAATGTGATGAACAGAACTTGTTTTGCAACTGTAACTATAATGCTATCTCAAAGGGCACCAGAAAAAAAGGAGAAAATTATCTAAGGTCTGAACTTATAAGTGTGAAACAAATTTTTAACTTACACTTGCATGAAACTCATAAAATATATAATTAAGAGAAATACAATGGCATTGTCAAAGTTTTTGAGGAGTCTACAGATGGTAGTCTAATGCTTATTTCACATTATATACAAATAGATAATGTAGTTGAACATAAAATAAAACTTGCAGTTTAAAGGCTTCACTAATAGCTTTCATGTATGAATCTTAAATATTTATTTAAATAACTTCCTCAGTGCTTTAATTGAAATTAGAAGTGTCTGCAGTACTTTTAATTAACTTTCCCTTTGTAGTATATTTTATTATTTTAAAGTCATGAGAAATTTAGAAAATAGATGATATATAACATCTGATTGCAAAAGAATTTAAAATGATTGGCCCAGTATTAAATACCTTTTCTGCAATATAATTAGCAAAACAATTTATTAGCTATTCAATATATTGAATAAAACATTACTCTAAAAATAGGAATTTACTTTTATAATAGTCTCAAATTGACTTCTCCAAGCAAAATTATTTTTACTTCTCCAGCCCACTTGATTCTAATTTCTCTAAAAATCAGTCTTTGTCTTTAGACTTTGTGCATTATTTATATTCACACACACTACTGAAGGCAGTAACCATTGCTACAACGAAAGTAGTTTGGAAACCTAAGGTAATTTTTCCTGCAGCAGCTCAATAGGAATACAAAAATACAAAATACAAGCAAAACACTAACAGGAAATTATGAGTATCACAAAGCATCACCATAAACTCAAATTACAAAGGAGAGGATTGACACAAAGGCATATTATTTTGTTCTACACAATAATTAATGTAGTTCACCAATTAACCATTATAAAGTCTTAAAGAACCTCAAAACCTTATTTTATAGGTTTGCCTTTGCTCCTCTAATGGTCTCAGCAGTGCCATACCAGATCCCTCCGTAGCTATTTAATTACTGCACTTCTGAAACTGAAACAGTAATTATATTTAATTAGTAAAGAAAGCTTAAACTAATCAAGTGCATCCCTAAGGGTACAAGTCTGGTTGTCTTCAACTCCCAAGGGATGGGGAAGAGAGAAGAGGGGGTGGAGCATAATTCACCAACTCCAGGAACAAGTTAACAGCACTAGCAGTACAGGCCCAGATGCACTTAGTACCCGTACAAAGTTCTATATCAGCTATTAACAAAAATGAATATAATAAGGAAAAAATCATGCCCTCATACTTACCTAAAAGAGTGGAAAAGTCTGAACTGTTGCCAGCTCAGCTACATCCATCTCCAGCATCCAGCCTTTAATTTTATGTCAGTAGTGCTCAACAGGGCACTCCTACTTCAATGTCTGTCTTTGTCTCCCCTCATGGCAACACTCTGCTCAGTCCTATTTCTGTATCGCCAACACTAACGGTTGTATTGTCCTCTTTGCTCCTAGAGCAAATCTAGGGAGAACACGCTTTGCCAGCCTGGCTGGAGCAAGGCCAGAAGTATTCCCCTATCAGTTACTTCTCCACTGTTTTCTGAAGCCCCTTGGCGTTTCCTGGATTGTAGCAGCCATATTTAATCTGGTTCATAATTGCTTGGTTCAAACACACTAACTCCAGTACTCTCCTTTAAATCCTCACACAGAAACAGGTAGGCAAATATCAAGCATCTGACAGTCAAAGAAATAGTACACCGTTCTTTTCTTCATAAATTCTTACAGATGCAAAACAAAGCCATTACACTCTAATTAGCTTTCTCTGAATAACACAGACCATACTATTTAATTCCAAAAACACTGTAGTTCTGTCTGTAAAGCAGCCTTTTATGAAAATCACCAACTCCTCTGAGCAATTTTTGAAGCATACTATATGAAGACAACTAAGTTCAATTTAAAAACACTAAAAGTTACAACAAATCACAGTGGGTTAGTCATCATTAACCCCTTTTATAAAAAGAGGTACAAAGAAACCATTTGCAACTTATTTCTCATTTAAATTCCTTTACCTTCCGCATCTAACACTTTCTTTTGTTAAGAAATCCAACATTTAATGAAATTTTGTAGTAATAATTTCCCTTTGTAAGAGAACTGCAGTGGAACAGCAATTAATGTGAAAGTAAATCACTAAAAAATTAACTGCTATATTAGTCATTAAGAAACTATGTTGAAAGATTCTGCTCTCTGACCAGGAATTCAATATGTCTGTTGTCTTTATAGTGTCACTTCTTAATTCAAGTCACAGCTCAGTCCAGAGCTGTGTACTAGTTCAGGAGTTGACAGGAATATTGCATTGCCATTCATTTCTCCATGAGAAGCTGACTGGATATGTGGATACCTCCATATACTCATCATTTACACATAGGATGTAAATAGAGTAACAGGACATTTAGATCTGCTCCTTTTCCAAGTCTTCAACCTCTTTCCCTGAAGCTGATATCTTGCAAATCGCCCCAGTCTTATCCTTGTGAAACAAAATTATGTTAGCTCTCTATCTCCATTCATATCCTTTCAGAAAGAAGAGCAGGCCTTACACAAAGCAGAAGTTGAAATATTATGCCTACAGAGTATGTTGTCACCCACATTTAACTGAATCTTATTACATTTTTTAATTAATTACTTCTTAATACACACCCTCCAAACAGTCTAATCAAGTAATTTGTTGCTCTCTACTGTTAAGACAGATAAAGGGGATTAATATTCTGTATTAACATTTGCAATTCTTGTGAGCCCTGATCTCTAATTCCACGCTATGGAGGGGAGCTCGCGGAAAATACAGATCAATTCAAGATGCAGCTGAAGGCACTACAAATGTAGTCCACTTCAGAAGCCCGGCTTCATTAGTAAAATTTTATTAAGTTTAAATGAAGTTTATGAAGTTTACCTCTAAAGCAGACAGCGTCACAGGAACCATGGCAACTACTCAACTATGGCAAAAGAGGAAAGAGCATGAACTATAAATATTCAAACTGCATGCAGTTTATAATTTTACTTTTAACTATATGAAAAATAAAGAACTATTTGACTTCACACAATGTATGTTTTCCTGTAATTTCCACTAATGCTAAAGACTCAAAGTTTTCAAATGCTTCTGAGGCAGACACAAGAGTCAAAGTGACAATGAACCAAAGCGGCAATGAACTTATGAAAGCCTTAACCATGAGACATATTAAACATGTTTTATAAATCAGGTTCTTATCCTATGAACCCCACACATAGCACAGCTTAGGACACCCCAGTCAGTAATTAGCTAAGAAGTCAGAGTTTCTCCCCACCAGCAGAAAGCAGCAGTTTAGCCCAAAGATGCCCTTCTCCACCCTGGTGACTTGCAGTAGAAGCTGAAGTCTTCCTCTGAATGTGAACTAACTGTATTTACCTGGCCTCTTCCAGTTTCTCAGTGTTCTATAAATAAAGAACTTCCTTAAAACTAGTCTTTTGACTACATATTTTCGAAATTGCATCTCAAAACACTTGACTGTGGCACTACAACAACTTAAATGTATCTAAAGCAAGACATATTTTTCCACTTCCACTTGCATATTCCATCTCCTCCATTACACTAACACTACTGCTTTGGCACCAAACTGATGAAAGAACAATTGTATGTTTTTCTAGGATTAATCTTCAACCAGACGAATGCTCTGGACTGGGTCACCAACAAGTTATACAACTTGACTGCAATAGTGGTCTCTGAAAATAGAGATTAGCTTATTTGAATATGATATTCTTAAAATCTAGATTAAAGTTATCGAATTGTGAAGTTTTTGTCTTTTAAACAACTTCAATTGCTTTAAGAAATAAAAATTGAGGAAAAATTACATGACTTTATGCAGATCAGGAAAGTATCCCATATCTTAATATCTCCAGCTGCTAACACAACCGATACAAAATAAGACTCATTCTCCTACTGCAGGGTAAGACAGCAGATCAGCTGTTTTTATAGATGGCAACTCACCTTCCAAAGGTAAACAGGATGACTAGTTTAACTCCAGAAAACAACATTTAGATGCCTAAATTAGAATTACGGCAAATTTATTTGCAGCAAAATGAGGCACTATTTTTCCCTGTTTAATTTTCTGAAGGGACATGGAATAGGAAACTGGTATCTCTACTTCACTCTTGGTGTGAAGGATTTTCAATTCAAGATGTACCATCATGTTCAAATGAAACAGTAAGAAACTTTGCAAAACACTGAGAACTGTTTTTAATGGATTCTTTTATTCTGTTATTAATAATTGTCTATTTAAAGGAATTTTATCTTGAAACATTTCTTCTTTAAATCTTCTAGGACTTAAAAATAAATATTTTTTGGCTTTGTTTCAAGGGAGTACTGGCCAAAATGCAACAATGGTCCTTCCTTGTTTTTAAAATCAAAATACTCAGTATCAATAACATTTCTCATTTTTTTAAATTTATCTCCAAGTTGTGCTTGTCTAAGCAAATAAATTGATACAATTCTGCAGAACACTTACGAAACTCATCAAAATAATTCTTTAACGTAATGAACGACTGCAAGCAATTCTCATTATTACTTACTGTCAGACATGCAACATTTCTTCACTAGAAACACACTTTCAGCAGGAATGGCTCACTATAAATAACCTGTTTTAAAGGACAAACCCTGTTCTAAGAAGCTTTCTGCTTAAGTACACTTACACAGAGATTCCAACAGACAAAACACTATGGTATATACACTGATTTACCATCTAACTCTTGTCCAGTAACTAGACATATGCGTTAGTATTTTATACAAACATCTGTGAGACAAGTCAGTGAAAATGTTGTCAAAACACGTACCTCTGAATATGAAAATTTTATTTAAGAAAAGTGTATTTTCACAATCCAAAATTCAGTACAGAATCAGTCCTACACTCTTAAAACATCATATGCAGGTAGACCTGTGCGCAAATATGCACTGAAAGATAATCCATCACTTAATGATTCACCTAAGAAGCCTCAGTTACTTCAACAATCAAATTTTGCTCAATACTTAAATTCAATTATATACCAATAAAATCAAAGCAGACAACCACAATCAACTTACTTCTTCAATCTCCTTATGACCTTTACTTTGATTACAGTACATTTAATACAAAATAACCTGAATCATGTTGTTTCTAAGTAGTCTTATTTATTTCTTGTTTTTCCCTTAACATTCCTACTCCATCTTACAGATTTCCTTATGTAAATTATCCAACTTTGCTTTCATTCACATTATCACAATAACCTACAACATAGTTCTTGAACATTATTATAAGGATATCGACCTGCTATAATCTGACCACTAACAATCCCTATTATATGTCAGCCATATTACGTTCCTAGACGCGAATCACGCAGTAAATCAATACATGATACACTCCTAAATTACTCATCTATAGCACTGGAACATTAATGGCTGGCAGTTCAGCAGAGTATCCGTTGTCTTCTACTTGTGAACACAACTCAAACTTCTGTTAAAGGAAGCTAGTATTTCATGTTAAGGACTCATTACCCATGCCTCTGAATAAACGTAAGTGACTATTCTACTGCTACAGAAGTAATAAAAGAAATGGCTTTTGTTATGAGAACATCATCATAATTGATGAAGCACTTATTCTTCCAGTCCTAGTATTCCCTCTAATTACACTCAAGACAATTAGGATCTTTCTACAAGCACAAAGGGCTATTTTTTTTTTTTTTTTGCACATTTACCAAGATGGCCAGACAGCAGACAATCCTGGTTGAGGTGGCATTTGGCTATTTTAGTAAACTGGAAACTGTTATTTGCTAACAAATGATATTGCTTGCACACTGAAGTAGGACTCTCTCTTGCTGGTACAGACTACAGATAATCACAATATATTTATACCCATCTGCTAAATGTAACTGTACAAAATCATTGGGCCTGTTTTCATAGAGTAAATGATTCAGAAAGTTTGATTTTAACTTGTGCCAGCTTTCAATTTCATTTATGTATTTTTCCTAACAGTGCACTCTAATAGAGTCCAACAAGCAAACTCCTTCCTGGCTTCATCTTTGATAGCAGTGTTCTGAGCGAGGAAGAAGAATCAGATATTGACTCATAGCTTAGTCCAATATTGTAACCTGCTGAAGTAGTCAGATAAAGAGTTAATCAGAAGAGGCATTAAATAAGAAAAATATTTTTCTTCCAACATGTTTACTTTCATAGTACCTATTCATTGTCAAAGCATACAAAGTCAGTAAGATCAAGGCATAAAAACACACTTTAGGTGCAAATCTGATCTAATTCTTCCTTCCTGGTACTCACGTAGGTAAAAGCTTGTTTCCTATCAAGTTTATTCAATTCTCTGCCTACATGTGCTTCAGTTTCCTGTTACATACTCCAATGATACTCCAAGCCTTATGGAAGATGAACTGGGCAGTGGATGGAATAGTCAAGCAATGCTGATGGACAAGGCTTCTGTTTCTACTTAGTGTAACAGAATGTTGCTTTCCAAATCTTGCAATGAGTCTTTATGCATCCATTTCATTTACTAAAGGCATAATTCTGGATGATATTTTTCTCCAGAGCAGCAGAAACCTTTCGCCCCCGCCCCCAGTAACTTTAAAGAGCGAGTAAGGTAAAAAAAAATAAAAAATAAAATAAAAAAAAAAAGAGAAGAAAAAAGAAAAGAAAAAAGAAGCAGTATTTGCATTCAGATTATTTGTATGAATGCTTCTATTCACATCTCTCTCTATATATATGTTTGCACATACACACAAATACATATGCATGGGTGCATATTCATACAGCACTGTTAACAAGCAGCAGGGCTGAGGTTCTTCTGATTATATTCGCTCCATCAGTATACTGTAATGTAAACTAAGTACCATATCAAGAAATTTGACATGAGTATCCAACTCTGTTAATTGACTGTACTCCACCCACACTTTCACAAGGGTGGATAACTGACAATTAAAAGCTCTTCTGACATGCAAGCTTGCATTGTTATGTGATGTCTCAGTTAGAAAAAATAATTACAAGCAACACAATTTATGCTACCCCATGAATAATCTTTTATACTCTTCTTTGCTTGTACAGACAGAGCTCAGTTGTTACAGGTAATCATGTCAGTTTATTTCCTTTATAAAGATTTGTAGAGATTACCATGTATGTAAAGTGAGTATCTTAGCTTCAGAAGGAAAGTAATGGGCAAGGATAACATCTTACTCTGACCTCACTGAACATGGAAGCAGACAGTACAATTTATAAAAGCAATAATTAAAAGAGCAGACTAAGCACAAAACATGATAAGACACATAATTATAACAACAACTACCTTATAAACTTAATTTTATATCTACCCTGTAATTATAGATGAGAAGTATTTCATAGATCTAACCTTCCTAGATGTCAGTAAGACAAGAAAATAGAGAGCAGCAGACAAGTAAAGAAAATAATGACACACTGCACTGAAGGGAAAAGGTATGAAACTAGAGGGAAGGTACTTGGGGAACTCCCCAAAGGATACTCTTCTATCCAAATGTACCTAATACTGCATGTACAATTTAATATAAGGGTCTGTCGAAGAAAATTGATAACGGCACAAGGGTAGGAGATACTGTCAGTGCAAGAAAGGCTTAAAATACGAAGAGCAAGAACTATACTTCCTTAAGGAAACAGTTAAGATTTGGTAGTATTGGTTAAGGCTATGAATGTCAAGACTAGAAACGTTATGATTTCCGTAGCTGGAAGAGAAAGAATGCCGCACGGAGTGGCTCTGAACCAACGTAGCACAACCACAGCACAAACAAATGTCACAAGGAGATTTCAACTGGAGCACAACAAAGATTCAAAACTGCGCTTAGTTCTAGTCACCTGTGTTCAAGGGAAATTGAATTAAAGATAAGAATATTACAAGGAAATAATTTGCTTTGCACAGCAGGAAGAGGGGAGAGGAAGAAAATAAAATTGCTGTCACACACAGCTCAGGTGGAGAGATCATGCAGGAGGTAAGAGCCAGCCAAGTTGAAGGCAGCATTCTCATCAGAGAAGCGATACAACAAAGCAAAATCAAGCAGCCAACCCTATTTCTAAATAAACCTATCAAAACTGTTTAACACATAAGTAGCAGCAGCAGAAGAGCACCCACTGGCTACAAAGCTTCCTTCTGTTTGATGTTCCTACCTTTCAAACGCAAACATTTCTGAAATTGTCAACTTTGTAGTGTTTACAATCCCCGGTAGAGAACTGAACTTCTTCCAGTACACAGAAATTTCTCACCAGTTGCACTAGCTGCCTGTGAGCTGGTCAGAGCAGTGCGCGCGACTGAACACTTCAAGGGGTTTTTTCAAGCTTTCATTCTAGCAAAACTTGTTCTCAGAGTTCTTCAGTTTCACCAGTATTTTTCTCATATGAACAAGAACTGACTTCAAATTAACAAAAATATATATTCCTATTTCCACCATCTTCTCTGACCAAAAGACAACCACAGGGCAACATTCTAGTAAGGTCTAAAGACCTTACTATTTAACTCAAAGAAGCAACATCTGTTAATAGACAGACATTTCATTTTTTGGCACAAAATGTTTTATAGTGACATTTTAAGCATTGGACATTTAATAGATTTAACAGAAGGCAACAGTGAATACATCAATTTTTAAAAACAACAAAACATTATACAGAATAGTTGAAAACTATTTACCAAGGATTTATAAATCAAGTAGAATTTAAATCTTTATTTTGAGCTTCAAAGAAGAAAAATAGAAAGAAAATTTAAATACATATTAAAGGAGGCTGGAGTTAACAAAATAAAACAGAAACTCCAAGCTTAATTTCTGTGAAGTATTCTTCAAATATTTCCTAAACATCAGTATTTTTTAGTTAAGAAAGTATTACCAGTTTGCTTTGAATATTGCTTCAATTCTCAGCTTTCCATATATTATAGTACTTAAAAACATTTGATATTATGCTACTATCAATTCTTCTCATTCAAATAGTCTCCTAACAGCAAGGTATTTCACCTCCACACTCATATTAAGAAAAGCAAAAACTTACAGTAAAGTCCAAGAAATGAAACTAATATCCCACCTGACCTCAAGAAAAAAAAAAAAGGTTTTTCTTCAAAAGCTAAGGCTTTTACAGCAATACAACATCATTAAAATTTCTAAATTTATTTTTTTTCCTTACATTAAAAAAAACCTACTTCAATATATTAAAGCACACAGTCACACCATTAAAGTAAACTTGGAAAGATGAAATTAGCATTTACTACTAGTAAGTAGAAAGAATAAAGCTCATTGTTCTACAAAAAATGGTTTTACATTTCTCTTTTGCTTGGAGACATACTACTGAATTGATATGAAACAATAAAAACAAAAAAAAAAAAAAGAGTTGGGTTTTTTTTAAGTTTTATTTTATTCTCGATGTGGATTCCACAGCGTAAATTATAGGACTGCATGCCTGAAGCCATTTTAAAATGCTAAAAAATAACTTATGAGAAAACAAAGTAGCTTCTGCACAACTTGTGATTTAAAGGGTCAACAAGCTTTTTTAATAACTACTAACCTTGAAAGGATAGCAGGTATTTAAACTGTTTCTTTCTCCAGTAAAACCTATACTTTTATTCTTGTATGGAAAAATAATGTAGTTTATTTTTGCGAGTTATTGCCAATCAGAACAGTGCATTAAAGTGACACTAAAGTCAACACCCCTTAGGAAATTTTAGATGTTATTTTTGAAAATGAAAGTTTAACTGACAAGAAAATAAAATAGAAATGGACTACAGGCTAAATGTACTATGAAAGATGGAGACATTTTTAACTGTATCAAACCATGTAGTGCCATTTTTCATGAGACAGAAGAAAATTAGCATTAACCACCTCTCACAAGGTAAAGAAAGAATCCACTACTACGGAAGTTCTCCCAGAGAGCTTCTGTTCCCTTTGTAAATTCAGCAGCATTTCTTAAATCTTGACAAGCATCTGAAGGACTAGGGGAGTTAGCATCAAGTGGTTCACAGATAGTAATTTTTGCCCACTTTTCCAAGCAGCAAAGTGCTCAGACGTATCTCAGACGCGGGGCAGCACAAGTTAAAAGGACGTGGGAAACAGTTGAGAAAGCAGGCAAGAGAATAAGACACTGCAGGATGGGATCAGGAGAGGGTGTTGGGCTTGTTGAGGAAAAAGAAAAACTAGACGGAGCTCACAGAGTGGTTATCTAGGTAGACACATAACGCATAACTCTAACCCACCACAGCAGTCACAGTAGAGTAAAGGCTGGAAGGGACCTCTGAAGACTGCCTAGTTCAGCCAACTCACAGCAGGATAAACCACAGCAGGCTGCATAGCACTATGTCCAGACACGTCCTGAATATCTCCAAGTACAGAGACTCCATAACCTCTCTGCGTGACTTGTTCCAAGGTTTGACCAACCTCGCAGTAAAATGTTTCTTATATTTGAACAGAATTTCCTGTGTTACAGTTTGTGCCCATTGCCCATAAGTGAGCACAACTGCACAGCCACTGCCTAGCTCTGTTTTCTTTACTTCCTGACCAGTGATAGAACACTGGAAATGGAACAAAGATGTGTGAGGGGAAGTTCAGATTGGACATTGAGAAAAGGTTCTTCAATGAGAGGGTAGTCAGTCATTGGAACAGGCTCCTCAGGGAAGTGGTCATGGCACCAAACCCGTCAGAGTTCAAGAAGCATCTGGATTATGCTTTTAGTCATAGTTTAATTTCAGGTAGTCCTGCAAGGAGCAGAGAGTTGGACTTAATGATCTATATGTGTCACTGTCGTAGTTCAGCCCTGATCAGGACCAGACTACGCAGTCTCTCTCTCATTCCCCCCACCTTCCGAGAGAACAGGGAGAGAAAATATAAGTAAAAACGGCTCGAGGTTTGAGATAAGGACAGGGAGAAATCCTTAAAGTTACCGTCACGGGCAAAACAGACTCGACTTGGGGAAAACTATTCATTTATTACTACAAACAGCAGGATAATGAGACAGAGAACAAGATAACCTCCCCCCACCCCTCCCTCTTCCCAAGCTTAACATTATCTCTACCACTTTCCCCTCCTGAGCGGCACAGCGGGAAAGAGGGAATGGGGGTCGCGGTCAGTTCATCATACGTTGTGTCATGCCGCTGCATCATGGTTGGGGGGAAGAACTCCTCACATTCCTCCCCTGCTCCGTTGTGGGGTCCCACCCATACGCCACAGTCCTTCATAGAACTGCTCTGGCGTGGGTCATCTCTTCCACAGAGTACAGTCTCTTCAGAACGGCTGTCCCAGCGGGCCCTCCATGGGCCACAGCTGCCTTCAGGCACCCACCTCCCCTGGTACAGGGTCCTTCACAGGCTCCAAGTGGATCTCTGCTCCTCCGTGGACCTCCATGGGCTGCAGGGGGACAACCTGCTCCACCATGGTCATCACCACAGGCTGCAGAGGAATCTTGGCCAGGAGCCGCATTACTCCTCCCCCTCACTTCTGAACTGACCTTGGAGTTTGCAGCCGTTCCTCACAACAGGCTGGTAGATGTGTCTCAGGATCTTTTTTACATCTTATTCACTTCTCAACTCCTCTCCACTTCTTGCAGCCGGGCCGGACCGAGTTGGGCCCAGTCAGCCGGCTGGCGAGAGGCCAGAGGGTGAGGCCTGCAAGGCCCATGAGGCCTGCACCTCCCCCTCCGCACCTCTGCCCCCGCTCAGCTTCTTCACATCTTCTCTTCTCTCTCTTTTTTTTTTTGTTTTCCCCTTCTTAAATACGTTATCGCAGAGGCGTTATCACGGAACATTCTGCTACCAATCGGCTAAGCCTTGGCCAGAAGCGGATCTGCCCTAGGCCCGGCCGAGTCCACTGAACAAAGGGGAGTGACTTCTAGCAGGTTCCTACAGAAGCTACCACCTTAGGCCCCCCCGACTAACAAAACCACGACAGTCACTTCCAACTTGAGATATTCTACGACTCTGATTCATCACATATTTATACACATTGACAAGAACCCCCTCAAGTCTTCTCCACGCTGAATAGTCCCAGCTCTCTCAGCCTCTGCTCATATAAGAGATGCTCCAGTCCTTTCAGCACATCTATGGCCCTTCATTAGACTCCAATATGTCCCTGCCTCTTGTACTATGGAGCCCAGAACAGGACTCCGGATGCAGCTTCATCAGTGCTGAATAGAGGGGAAAGATCACCTCCCTCAGCCTGCTGGCAACACTGCTTCCAATGCAGCCAACAATGCCACTGTGGCAGCCTTTTCTGTGAGGGCGCTTCGGTGGCTCATGTTCAACTTGCTGTTCACTAGGACCCCAAGGTCCTTTTTATCAAATTTGCTTTCCAGCTGCTTAGCTCCCACCCTGTATTGATACTGGGGTTATTCCTTCCCAGGTGCAGGACTTCACATTTCCCTTTCTTGAACTCCAAGAGATTCACCTGTTCCCATTTCTCCAGCCCTCTGAATGGCAGCACAGCCATCTGGTGTATCAGCCACTCCGTGTTTTATATCTGCAAACTTGCTGAGGGTGTACCCTGACTCATCATCTAGGTCATTAATGACATTAAGCAGTACTGGCTCCAGTATCAACCCCTGGAAACACCACTAGTGATCATTCTCCAGTTCAACTTTTTCCACTCATCACAACCCTCTGAGCCCAACAGTTCATCCAGTTTTCATCCCAGCTCATTGTCTGCTTATCTGATCCATATCCATCAGTTTGGGTATGACAATGTGATCGGAGGCAGCGTATATAGCCTTCCTAAAGCCAACGTGAACAACATCCACTCCTAAACACTCATCCACTGACACAGTCATGGCTACGTAAGGACAGACCAACTCAAAAACAGACTCTTCATAAATGAATGCTGAGTATTCCAGTCACCTTCCTGTCCATCGTATGTTTGGTAATAGTTCCAGGATTTTTCACTCCATCACCTTCCGAGGAAAGCATGTGGACTTGACTATCCTGTAGTTCCCCAGATTCAGCTGCTTGCCCTTCCTGGAGCTAGGTGACATTTGCTTTCTTTCCAGTTCACAAGAACCTCCCCTATTAGCCTTTCAAAGAAAAAGAGTGGCTCCATACTTAAGAAGTGAACAGCAAGGACTTCATCTTACTACATAACCCACAGTAAAGACACTGGCAGCTTATCTGCATCAATCTTGCCTGAGTCTAAAAACACCACCACAGTACTGCAGAGATGCTCTTTGTTACCTCCAGACAAGTTAGAAAATAATTTGCATTTAGATGCAACTAACTGCAATTGCCAGTGTTGTTACGCCAGTTCACAGGAATCCTCCTCATTCTCCTCCAAACGATTTTCACAAGGCTCATTCAACAAATTGTGTAGTGATTCTGTGCACCAGAGGCTGAAGTCTGTAGGAAACAGATCTGTTTGACTACACATTCATATTATCTACTGTTTAGGTATCTCACACAGAAATCTCTCTATCAAATCTTGATCCTCAATCTGTTCTCCAGCTTGCCTTATTGGATTGCTTTTTAGTCTCAAGAAAGTGTTCCCTCTAAGGTTTTATCTTAGGGCATTATTGCAATAGAAGATAGGAAGACACTGATTCTTGTCCAGAACTCTGCAAAGATGAAGGTTTGTGAAAGCTTATGTAGTCACTATATTCTAAATTCCTTCAAAAATCTAAGCTGTGACATCCAAAAGCCTCCTGACAGCGGGAAATAGTAAAAAGTGCCAGTTTCTTTGCTGTGGGTTGAACAGAATTAAATGCTGATGGGATCAGTACACCACAGATAAAGTAAAAAGTAAAAACATTTGCAAGAAATTATAAAAATTATTTCCTGTGCTTGAAAATATTCAGTATGGAAAACGGCTCAATTGAAATCATTTGACTTCATATTGATTATTATTCTGGAAAAGCCAAGTACAACTCTATGAGAGATGACTAAACTAAAAAGCAATACAAAGACTCCTTTGGGAAAAAAACCAAACAAACACAAAAACAAACAAACCAACCGACCGACCAACCACTAACGCAAGAGAAATACAAATATTCAAAAATGTCCTCAGCAGTGAATAATATAATTTTTCAAGCCATTATTAGTATGCTAGATAAAATCTGTGAGATACACAGTTTTCTGCAACAGTCCCATCATGAGAAATATCTCTGCAGATTGAAGATGACTTTACACAGGAAAGGTTTCTGAACTTTCGCATGGCAACATCAGAAAAATAACAGAGTCAATAACAAAGATGCTTACTAAAGGCAGTTTATGCTAATGTATTATTGTTTTAGTACTGCTGTATGACAAAGCCAATAAGAAATCACTACCTTTCAATCATCCATCCCTTCTTTAAAATTCATTTTCACTATTTCATTTTGTGCTTAGGGGATACAGTGTAACGCCAAACTCTCTTTTTACAGCTGGAGGTAATACGATTACATAGATTTTTGTTCCTATTTGTAGTCTATTTCACAAAGTCTCCACAGTAACTCCAGCTTGGGGCAATTAAGTCATTAGGAAGATTGATTATTTCTTCTTTTTCTCAAAAATTCTGATTTCTGAGATTATTTTCCTTCCTCAACAATATTCCAACCCTGGAGGATACTCTTCACATCCCCACTTGTTCCACTGAAACAATAAAGATGTTAGGCAGTAACTTTATTCTCCCCAAAGTCTGCATTGACAAGTTGCATACCTACTATGTATATTATCCTCCTAAAATAATATTTATGGTATCATTAACTCAGAATACATACCAAATCCATTATTCTTTTCTGATTACTGTAAAGCACACTATGTGCAACACGTATAATAAATGTAGCTATAAAATACTTATGGTACAAGGAGTTGTACTCACACTAGCATTCAATCTGTATTACCAAGAAGTGATATCACATCCCCTTCACTGAGCTAACAGCTATGATAAAGGCCAGGAGGAATGAGGCAGAGATTAAACCTAAAGGAGAATAAAAAAAAAAGTAAGCAGGAAACCATTTGGCAAGCTCCACTCAGTTGCAATACTGTACAGGCTTCCAGAGATGTTTTTGCAGATATCCATGCTTGGCTCAATGTTGTAATTTCATAATGAATACACAGAAGACCATACTGGAATGCCCATAAGGAAGACCCCTGTATCATACCCCATAACAAACATTTTCCACTATATTTGACTTCATAAACAATGCTAATTATACCATGCAGAAATTGCCTGCAAGGATTTCCATCTCTCTCGCAAGTGAATTAGCAAGCAAACCGTTGCCACATGATCCGTCTTCATTTGAAACTTATGTGATTGTACCTCTTTTCTAGTCCTTACCAGACAATCAACCAAAAATATTCAGAAATGAGTAAAAATCGCAAACAAGTTATAAAAATCCTACATGTTATTCATGGTATTAAACATCCTATAGTCACTAACATCACAACAATATGCCACGTAACTGTTGGAAGAGGTACGGAACACAGGCATGCACAGGATAGCATACATTACTATCTTTCAGCTACAGAATGCTACAAGATAAAACTTCCGTAATGTCACTGGGACACAAACTACTACAACTTTTTTTTTTTTCCCTCAACACAGAAGCATACAATTTTGTGCATATAACCTCTGCCCTAAACCAGTAGCTTTAAGCAAACTCCCACTTTAAAAAAAAAAACCAAACCAAAAAACCAAAAAAAAACTGATTACCATTTTGTCTCCTTTTATTTTTTTTTTTTCAAATTTCCTCCCTCCTTACTGTATTTTCCATTTCTCTCCCACACCCTGACAAGTTCTTACTGTCTCCACTGCACACCTTTTCTAGTAGTCTTCAAGACTACTCGTTAGGTATTTTCTCACTGCATAGTCCTTCTGGACAACTTAGTCCAGATTCACCTTAGAGCAGAACACAAACACACTATTCTTAATATCTTTAGGTAGCAAGAGAAAAAGATATTGGCAAATTAAGTCCACACTGGCCAGTCCTGCCAGTCATCTGGAATTATATAAACCCATGGCTATATATAAACATATATCTATAATTCAATTAATTTAGTGAAAGCAATTACACTTCACAATATTAAGTCCAATTGTTTATCAAAACATTTTGTAGTACTCCAGTATTTTATTTTTGAGAAATCAGATTGTGACTAAACCAAACTTGAAATCTGTCTTGATCATATAATACTGCATAAAATCAACACCATTTTTTAGTCAGTTACTATATAGCAGAAAACATATGATGCAAATTTTAAAATGAATAGTCATACACATATTAAAGGTAACCATATATAACTGCTGCACAAATCATTTGGGATTCTCTAATACACTGTACTTTCACAAGGACTTGGGCCAAAAAATACCTTTAAGAAAAGCTGAATCACTTTCCCATCAAATTTCTTTCCTCATAAATGCCTTCTCATTTGCTAAGGATATTTTGTTTCTCAGTCTTTAGTAGAGGTGCCTAAAGGAATCTGTGGGAAAAAAGGGAGACTAGATGCAATGCTGCAAGATCTTTGTTAACAAGTCTTGCTGCAAGCTTTAGCTAATAGATAGGTAACAGTTATAATTTATGAATACTTACTGAAATTATTATTATACCATTCATAAATCAAATATTTTTAAAGTCACCACACAATGCAGACAAAGGCGAAACAGGTAGATTAGTAAGAAACACTCGGGAAGAACATGGTACTGTTCTGCCCTATAAGAATGCGAGACAGCGAAAATTTAACAGGAATACATACTCATTTTAAAAGCACTCTTTCTAAGCACTACAGTGGGATGTTTTTAGGTAGACAGCATTTCAAGAATTAATTACAACTTGTTTGGTGTCAAACGCAATGGAAGAATCCAAACCAACTCTCACATCCCCCAGTTTGCAACCTCTTCAGTCATTTCAATACAATTCTTTGAGGGGTCAGGCTGTAAATCAGATTAATGAAAAGAACTGGTCAGCAATAACTCAATTTCACCTCAGTGCCAAAGAAAACAATGAGAAATTACACTCTCATGTTCTTTTTATATCTGGGCACATATCTACACAGTCCTGCAGAAGTTAAGCCAAGACTGAGCTGCTGCCTTGGAATTTTGCTCACGTATCTCATTGCACCTTTCCTGCACTTCTTTTTCTCCACAGAGAACAACATTAACTACAACCAACCCAAACAGAGGAAAACAGAGATCATGAAGTACTGCAGACGAGAAAACAGAATCCCTATTTCTATGGTCTGCAATTCCACACACCATTTAAACTTTAATATAATGGTATGCTTTACTATATTTGCTGCATTGGATGCTTTTCTTTTTTTTCTTTTTTTAAATCCTAAAACCAATTTTACTTTGTCCAACAAGTTCATTCCCTCCATGATCAGTAACCAAACATCGGTGAACTGTTTATAGCCCTGGGATCTGTGTATCATCCTCTGTGCTCACAATTTAATTTCCTTGCTGTCATTCCACGCCTCTGCTCCTCTAAGCTATTCTTTTCTCCTATGGTCACAGACAGTTCATCCTACGTAGAGTAGCAACTTATTCTTACTACATTATTAGTCATATAAGTGTATGAAATTCAATGGAAAAATGGCTTTTCACTACACAATCCTATAAAACTCTACTAAAACCAAAACAGACATGGAAACAATTTCCTGGCTATTACGCAATTGCTATGATAGTTGAACAAGCTGTAACAGAGCCCCAGGAATGGGAATACTTCTATAATCAAGGATCCCTTCCTATGCTGCCCTCTGTACCACCTCTGTCTTCCAGATTGATTCACTATTTAGCCAGGTATCTGTTTGACTGCAAATAAACTAGCCACATCAAGTCTGATAAAGTATTTCTTGCCAAACACACAGAACATTACATTTCCTTACTAATAGCACTAATTCATTCCCTATTCACATTGTAAAGTTGTAAAGGGCTGACAAGAGAAAAGACTTTTGGAAAAAAAAAATCAGTTGTGAGAGATTAACATCTCTATAATTTCTTTGAAAGAAAGTAATATAAGAATACCCTTTTTGCCTTCCACCACTTATGTGGGAAAAAATCATTGAAATGCATATTTTGCAACAAGAATTAGACAGGGAAAATGGTAAAATTCAAGTGAAGATAGACACCTACATATTCTTCCAAATCTAGAAGTATCCAGAACTTAAATTTCCCCACACTGTCTCTGCTGAATACCAGTAGTGTTTGCTGTATCATTTTTTTTTTAATCATTCAATTAAAGGAGCAATGTACTTTTTTTTTTTTTACTAGAAATAAGGGATTCATAAGAAATCTTGTTCTACATATAGCAAATCTGCCAAAATCTTATTAATTCACTCATAGGTTGGTCTGCAAGGAATGCAAAATTAGAGATTATTGTTCCGAATCTTTTAAATGTCCACCCTCCACTTTAAAGCAGTTGTTTTGTCTTCAAAGAAAAATAAAGTAACAAAAATATCTAGTACTGTATACTTGATTTTTTTAAAAAAAGACTCAAAAGAGCTAGCTAATAAACTTGTGAAACTAAAACATATGTATGATTGTAAACTTACAGTTTAAGCAATCAATTGCTAGGTCAGTAATCACATGCATGAGCAGCTGCTAAATGGATCATGTTCCCACATGAAAATACTGTTCAAGAAAATAATTTTAAAGGCTGCTCTTAATACTGCAGGTTTTCATGAGGAGAATAACATTTAAGTAATTTAATTTTATCTGTTAGAACCATGCAACTTGCCAAGGATTAAGTTCTTTCCTTCAGCATGAAATGTATTTTACTGAATGCCTGAAGCCTTTCTATATTTATCTGTTATTCAGACGAGTTACTATTTAGTAGTCAGTGGTATGCGCCATTGCATATGTGAGACAAAAGTGGGCTCTGAGAAAGTGCATAGACCATCAATTTGGATGAAAAAAGGCAGGATGAAAAGTTACATTCTTTTGAGAAGCAATGTTTTCAGTATTAGAAATCTATTCCTCTAGATAATCAAACCTCATCATCTTCTCCTGTAGCACAGAGACAGCCTCCCTGATGTGATGGTGTGCTCCTTGCCCTCCCCCTGCCCCCACCCCCGAATCTGACCACTTTTCCAGTAACTCTGCTCAAGTTATAACCATCAGTGAGAGATGTGTCTGGTCATGATGGAGGTAGCTGGCTTAAAGTGGATTTGGGGGAGACTGAAATCAACAAAATAGGCAAGGGCTAATTATGGTGATGTGTCCACCCAACCACAGTGCTGGCCAATGTCCAACTCAAGCCAAATTTGCAAGAAACTAACATCTACAGTTGATCAGCAAATATGACTATCCATCAATTATCTTACTCCGTAAATAGTGAGCAGGCCAAGAGCCCTTTGAGCTCTCCTGCACAGCAGCGGGCTGCTGAGTAGGGACGTCTCTGAAGGTTACTCCTTGAGGCTGAGAGAATCCTTGCGACAACAGATCCTCGGTAAGTGAATTGGGAATAAGATCTCCGCATCTTAAGTCTTAGCTAAGTGATATACAGGAACGATTGTGCACGTATCATCCTTTACACATAAACCATCAGTCAAGTCTGGGACTAGGATTGGATCAAGCTGCCCCTGGACTCCTCTCTTAATAGATGGTGTGTATCTCTCACAGTAAGGCTGCACAGTCTTGGAAAAGATTTGTGCCACAGCCATTTGAAAACATGAGGACAAACAGCAGAGTAACTGGAGGCTTTAAGTGAACTATGACAGCAGATGGTTATACATACTGGATATTTGAGTTGATTAGACACCAAGTAAATTGCTAGAGCAATTTTCTCCAGCCACAGAAGCTATGTCTCCATTTATGAGTGTCACAGGTGAGCTCCTTCCACCCTGCAGAAGTTTTTGCTGATTTCCACTACCTTGGAAAGAGTCTCTCCTGAGATCCTGTGCAGTGATGCAGCTCTTCACTGCTGCTGCAGTAAATTTGTACCTAACAGAAACCGTAAAGCCTTCAGGCAGTCTTTTCCACTGGAGTGACTGGTAGCTTTTCTAAAGTAAAAATGAGTAAATACAGAAATAAAATAATTGTTTGAGATAAACAGACTTAACATTTATAAATATATAACTATAAACTTTGTAGAAAAGCTTACCAAAGAACATAACAGCACACAGTTTAACTACTAGTTGCAGCAAATATATCTAAAATAGAACTGTAATTTCTTTTTTGGTAGGGAGAGGACACTTCTGCCAAGGCATAAACAAAAGACTCGGCACATGTGTTGTTATGCTGGCACACACTTCAGGGCCTTTATCACAAAGTGAGGTAGAATTAATTGCTGTAATATAATTAACACTCTATGAATTCAGTGCCAAATGATCATTTGTGCTGAAAACACTTTTTGATTAAAGACAAAAATTTGAAATGTGAGCTGACTTTATGTAATTCAAATTAATATGTGATCAACTATGTAGCATGCACAAACAAGCTTGGGAGAGGGATTTTTCTGCAGTTTTATTTAGTGGTGGTTCTCTTCTTTATGAGAAGGTTATTTACATGGCAAATAACAGTTTGTAGCCAAGTCTAGAAACACCAGATAAAACTGGAGTCTGTACAGCACAGACTCCATTATTTGCTATTCTACAACATTTTGTCACTCCTAGTTGGAGAGAGGTGACCTATGGTAAGAAACTTTCTGAAGGAGTTGGGAATAAAGATAAATTGGCAATTAGTTCTATTTGTTCTCATATTCTGCCTCCCCACCAGTCAATTCCCCAAAACAAAACTAGTATTCTTTCACATCCTTACTGCTGACCAGAAGTTTTTAAATTATAGAACTAGAACTGAAATCCACAAGGAGAAATAAGATTCAGGTATTCTACCGAAACTAATCCCAATTCATTTGTAAAGAACAAAATTGATTAAAAGTCGACAATTACCACAATACAAGATTTATAGTACATAATTAGAAGTATAGTAAAGATTATTTTTGTTCTTCTGTATCAGTTTATTTTTACTGACTTTAGCAGAAGGAAGTAATAAGAAAGTTTGGGTCACTAACATCATAAGATGTGATGTGATATCTCAGAGAAAAAGTAGAGGCACATGAAATTACTATAATGGGAAAACATAAACTGGTTAAATCATCAAATACATTTTTCACTTGAACTCACTGCCTGGATTTTGTTGACAAACAGAACGATATTAATGAGATAAATGAGATTTGAGACAATCATAAGGGACACTTTCTATTTGAAATGTTAAACTGTATAGGCAAAATAATGGTCATAGCGGAGATGTACCTCCCTTCCACTTTAGGAATAACTATTTCAAGGTTTTATTTTGCATTTTCTAGTTTACTGCAAAGTTTTACATAAAGCCTACAGAGATCAACAGCACCAATTACTGCATTAATCATGGTAATTAACTGGTGCAGTTAATTCAGTTAAAACCTCTCTAACCAAACATCACTTTCCCTTAAGACTGCAAAAACGCATAACCAGCATGTTCTGAGTACTTGAATTTAGCTATTTTAGATTCTTAAACACATTCAGCCATCTATGGAATTCAGAATATAAGAGTTGTTTACATAGAGTTAAGGATATATGGGATTTCAGTACTACTATTTCCTACACAGCATCATTCTCTTCTGGTTTCTATTACACTGTATGTTTTGTGGAAGCAAAGAAACAACTCAAGTCCAAGAGATGTTACTGCTTCTCCAGAAAAAGTAGGTAACCCCTGGACTAAGGCATTCTGGCACAAATGCAGAACCCCCTATGAGCACCAAGTAAGTGCCTCTAAAGAATCAAATCAAGACAAAAGGGGCAGACCTTTTGTCCCCTGCTGCTGTGCTATATGATGCCTGATGAAGATTAGGATTAGAGTAAAAGAAAGGATGCAAGTATTTTCTGTTTGAACTCAATAATCCTCTATCAGTTAATGTAATCCTCTAAACTTTCTGGCAATCAAACTATCCGTGAGAGAAAGGCTGGTGCCAAGTAGCCAGCAGCACTCTGAGGGGGGGTTACAACATTTTCATAATTGTTTTCTTCTGAAAACAAATGTATCACTGTTTCAAATTGGCTTCTTAGATTTCTGGCTATTAAATTGAGAATTTTAATATGATCAGAAACATGGCACCCTTGTGTATCAAAAAAATCTGCTTAGCACAGAAACAGGCCTTTAACAGTCTGCAAATACTTTCAGTAAACAATATGACTAAAGATCAATTCAGAACCTACTGGGAAAATAAATATTATTTTAACAGTGTAATCAAATTCTTCAGATGGATACAACAGTTGTCAGAAGCCAATAATGTGAATTTGTATTGCTGTCACGTACCCTCTCATATCACAACTCTTCTGTTCGGGAATACAAACTGCGTAACAATAGGAAAATTCTATTACTATTATACTATTAAGATTTGTTATACTCATCGGAGGTATCATACAAACCATAAAACAGGTTAAATATAAATACAACAGTACTGACATCACCCTAAGCATAAAAGAGTAAAAGCTGTCAGGGATCTCCCCACTAAGGACTTGGGAGTGCTGGCGGACGAGAAGCTCAACATGAGCAGGCAATGAGCCCTTGCGGCCCAGAAGGCCAAACGCATCCTGGGCTGCATCAAGAGGAGCGTGGCCAGCAGGTCAAGGGAGGTGATTCTCCCCCTCTACTCTGCCTTGGTGAGACCCCACCTGGAGTACTGTGTCCAGCTCTGGAGCCCCCAACACAAGAAGGACATGGACCAGTTGGAGAAGGTCCAGAGGAGGGCCACAAAGATGATAAGAGGGCTGGAGCACCTCTCTTATGAGGACAGGCTGAGAGAGTTGGGGCTGTTCAGCCTGGAGAAGAGGAGGCTCCGGGGAGACCTGACAGCGGTCTTCCAATACCTCAAGGGGGCCTACAAGAAAGATGGGGAGAGGCTGTTTAGTAGGGCCTGTTGTGATAGGACAAGGGGTAATGGTTTTAAAACCATTATAGGTCCCATCTTATAGGTCCCATCCAACCATGTGATTCTATGATTCTATGATTCTAAAATAGAGGGAGGTAGATTTAGATTGGATATTAGGAACAAATTTTTCACAATGCGAGTTATAGAACACTGGAACAGGTTGCCCAGAGAGGTGGTGGATGCCCCATCTCTGGAAACGTTCAAGGGCAGGCTGGATGAGGCTCTGAGTAACCTGATCTAGTTGGGGATGTCCCTGCTACTTGCAGGGAGGTTGGATTAGGTGACCTTTGAGGGTCCCTTCCAACCCTAACCATTCTATGTTTCTATGATTCTAAAACCCAAAGCAGGTCCAGCCTGCCGATTTATTTTACTCCCCCAGAAGAGGAGGTAAACATACCTCTTGGCTATTGTGAACAGCCCTCATCCCAGTGAACTGCCACCCCAGAACTCCCACCCCATGCACAAGATGATAGATGGAGAAAGCTGTGTGGCCCATGCCAAAACCAAGCCTGAGACCCCTCCAGCAACCCATAAGAGCAGAGGGCTGATCCACCTGCCCAGAAGCACCCCTATTAAAAAAGATACATCAAATCTCAAACTGTAAGAAGTTACGAGAATATAAATGCTTGCTTACGTTTATCATATAAGTCTTCATAAGCAACCTCAACACTTAAAATTAATGTGTAAAGTGAAGTCAATAATCTTTTCCTAATATCCAATCTAAATCTACCTCCCTCTATTTTAAAACCATTACCCCTTGTTCTATCACAACAGGCCCTACTGAACAGCCTCTCCCCATCTTTCTTGTAGGCCCCCTTGAGGTACTGAAAGACCCCTATAAGGTCTCCCTGGAGCCTTCTCTTCTCCAGGCTGAACAGCCCCAACTCTCTCAGCCTGTCCTCACAGAAAAGGTGCTCCAGCCCTCTTATCATCTTTGTGGCCCTCCTCTGGACCTTCTCCAACTGGTCCATGTCCTTCTTATGTTGGGGGCTCCAGAGCTGGACGCATTACTCCAGGTGGGGTCTCACCACGGCAGAGTAGAGGGGGAGAATCACCTCCCTCGACCTGCTGGCCACACTCCTCTTGATGCAGCCCAGGATGCGGTTGGCCTTCTGGGCTACAAGAGCACATTGCCTGCTCATGTTGAGCTTCTCATCCACCAGCACTCCCAAGTCCTTCTCCTCAGGGCTGCTCTCAATCCATTCTCTGCCCAGCCTGTATTTGTGCCTGGGATTGCCATGACCCAGGTGCAGGACCTTGCACTTGGCCTGGTTGAACTTCATGAGGTTGGCACGGGCCCACCTCTCCAGCCTGTCAAGGTCCCTCTGGATGGCATCCCTCCCTTCCAGTGTGTCGACGGCACCACACAGCTTGGTGTCATCGGCGAACTTGCTGAGGGTGCACTCTATCCCACTGTCCATGTTGCCAACAAAGATGTTGAACAGGGCCGGGCCCAACACAGACCCCTGAAGGACGCCACTCGTGACCAGTGTCCAGTTGGACATTGAGCCATTGACCACCACTCTCTGAGTGTGGCCATCCAGCCAACTCCTTATCCACCGAGTGGTCCGTCCATCAAACCCATGTCTCTCTAGTTTAGAGAGAAGGATGTCATGCGGGACAGTGTCAAAAGCTTTGCACAAGTCCAGGGAGATGATATCCGTTGCTCGTCCCTTGTCCACCGATGCTGTCGCCCCGTCATAGAAGGCCACCAAATTGGTCAGGCACGATCTGCCCTTGGTGAAGCCATGTTGGCTGTCACCTACCACCTCCTTGCTCTCCATGTGCCTTAGCATGCTTTCCAGGAGAATCTGCTACACAACCTTGCCAGGCACAGAGGTGAGGCTGACCGGCCTGTAGTTGCCTGGGTACTCCTTGTTCCCCTTTTTAAAAATGGGGGTTATGTTCCCTCTCTTCCAGTCATTGGGCACCTCACCAGACCACGACTTCTGAAATATAGTGGCCAGTGGCTTGG
Organism: Chlamydotis macqueenii; assembly: GCF_036417535.1. Classification (NCBI taxonomy): domain Eukaryota; kingdom Metazoa; phylum Chordata; class Aves; order Otidiformes; family Otididae; genus Chlamydotis; species Chlamydotis macqueenii. Next base: position 20,705,128 of record NC_141558.1, read on the forward strand.
CAACTTCATCCGCCAGTTCCCTCAGGACCTGTGGATGGATCTCATCAGGTCCCATGGACTTGTGCACCTTTAAGTTCCTCAGATTATCCTGAACCTGCTCTTCGAGTACAGTGGACAGTTCTTCATCCTCGCAGTCCCTGCTTGCGCCTTCTACTGCTTGTGTGGTGGGACAAGAGCTCTTATCGGTGAAGGCAGGCAAAAAACTCATTGAGTACCTCAGCCTGCTCTATGTCCTGGGTAACCAGGACACCGGATAATGCCAAGTATCAAAATGTAGTACCAGCAAGTGCTAGGCAAGATACCTGACAAGATCAGGAATTAAGTAAGATCTTCTTACATTGCAAAATCTGATGTCTAAGCATCACTAGTACTGTAGAGTCATAAACAAAATCAGACAAACCTTCTTAAGAAGAAATTAGTATTTAACTGACTTAAAAGAATACAATCCTTTTCTGAGAAACTGACTCAGGAAGGTGTTGTCATTCAACTAAAGTCAGGCTCCTAATGCTCATAAGTAGTCTCTGTATTTAAATACAAAATGGTAAGAAAAAAAGAAATTGAAACTACTTTTCACTGTTCAGGTTGTATGAGGCATAGGTAGATAAGACAGTACACTTTCACATGTTCTTTGTTCCCTTCAAGAAAAGATGCACACAGAAATACACATTTCTTCAAGAGGCACCAAAAATGTCAGAAAGGAAAAGGCTACAACAATACCATTACCTTCATAAAGGGGAAACTGAAACACACTCGAAAAAAAATGAATTCCAATTAGCTTAAAAATATCATATGTGAAGCACGGAACATTAATAGCTTGCAAAAACACCTTCCATAAATTTTCATTTTAATTGGCAGCAGTAACAGCAGAACTTAGTTTCCAATAGGATTCAAAAACTCCAGGACTTTGAACTTTTTCCCTGAAAACTGGAAGTTTTTGTCATGTAATGAAAGGAATCTGCTGTACATCTGAAACGAGTGGTCACTGCACTAACTACTTATTAAGAAACACAGAAATGTGTAACATGAAGGAAAGATTCTTCTCTCCTACAACGCATACATTCTCTTCTTCACTGTCAAAAGAATTTGTGGTAGGGTAGCTGCCTGTGAATTGCATTTGTGCTACCAAAATTAGAGAATTCACAATTTGTAACAGACATTGCTTTGTCAAAAATTTTTTTATTTTTACAAGTGTTTGGCACAATGGATTCAATCAATTAAAAAAAAAATCTAAAATGAACGACATCTCTGTATAAATACTTCTTAGTAAAATCTCTACAGAGATATGCAATTTATGGTTAGATCTGAATATGCCACACAGCTCTTTTTAAGTTTTATTCTTTTTATTGACTTTTAGTAAGCTTTACCTCAAGTAGACTTCTTCTATAACTATTCATAACTTCTATGTAAAAAATGTGCTCCAGTTGGGCATGCACAGGCCACAGACCACCTTCACTGCAGTGACCATGAGATAGAGTTCATGACCGTGAGAGGAGGGAAGAGCAAAAAGCTGGGTGCTAACACCGAGCTTCAGGCAAGACGACTTTGGTCTCTTCAGAGATCAACTTGGAAGAATCCCATGGGATATAGTCCTGGTAAGGAATGTCCAGGACAGTTGATTGACTTTCAAGGATGATGTCCTCCAAGTTCAATAATGGTCAATCCTGACAAGCAAGAAGTCAAAAGTAGCAAGATGCCTGCATGCGTGAACAAGGTGGTCCTGACTGGACTGAGACAGGAAAAGGAAGCATCCAGGAGGCAGAAGCAGGGATAGGTGATCTAGGAGGAACAGACAGACACTGTCCAAGCATGCAGAGATGGGGTTAGGAAAGCCAAAGCCCATTTGAAGTTTAATTCAACAAGGGGTGTGAAAAGCAACAAGAAGGGCTTCTACTGGGCATCTGACACTAAGAGATGCTGGGAGAACTGGGACTGTCCAGCTCAGAAAGAAAAGGCTCAGGGGCACCTTATAAACATACGTAAATACTGATGGAGGCAGTAAGGAAGACAGACCCAGACAGATCCGGAACAGACAAGAGGCAACGTGCACAAGTTGAAATACTGAAATACCAAAAGGAAGATTAAGCAAGAACACTGATTAGGTAAGTAGACTGTGAAGTGAACTGAACTGAAGAACAGCTGAACTGCTGAGTTCAAAAGGTGGTGATGAGCTGTACGGTGTCTAGATGGAGGCCAGCCTCTAGTAGAATACCCAGGAGGTAGATACTGGGACCAGTATTGTATAATATCATAATTTATGTCCTAGCAACAGGACAGAGCACACCTTCAGTAAGTTTGCAGACTACATAGGACAAGCAGGAAGATGTTTGTGTGCCATTCAGCTGAACCTGGAGAGGCTGAAGGAATAAAAATTTCATTAAGTCTAAAGGAAAGTGCAAAGTCCTGCATTTGGGAAGGAATAACTCCATGCACCAATGAAAACTTAGGGCAGTTGGTGCTCGAAAGTAACTTTGTACAAAAAGATCTGGGGGTCCTGGCAGACACCATGTTGAGCATGATCAAGGACCATAAGCCAGCAATATGCCACTGTGGTAAAGAAGGCTGGCAGCAGCCTGGGCTGCATGAGGAAGACCATCCCCAGCAGGTCAAGGGAGGTGATGCTTTCCCTCTCCTCAGCACTGGTGAGCCATCTGGAGTGCTGGCTCTACTGTGGTGCTCCCTATACAAGTATAACAGGGACATACTGGAGCAAATGCAGGGAATTGCATGAGGAGACACAGACAGCTGGGACTGCCCAGCCCAGAGAAACGAAGAGAATATTTAATTAATCTTTTATATAAATTATTCATTTAAAATGTTTTGCTGGGACTTGCAATATAAGCCTTTCAGAAAAAAATTATGATGTCAAAAATAAACTCTACAGTTACTCCTTTTGACATGCTCGGGTTTATTGACCTTAAAAGATGTTAGAATGTTATATCCGCAGGGAGAGTTTGCTCTTTTGCATATAACCATTTTAAAATGCAAATCTGCTGGAAACAATAAGGACATAGATCTATAAACTAATGAAGTTAAAAAATGTCTCGTTTATAAATATCTCGTCACTACTCTAGTTATTTCCTTGTTGTTTACAGCTATCAGGTCTTTCTCATGTTGACCAGTATTTACCTCGTACACTATTAGAGATCCATAATTTGAGTTGCAAAGAACAAGTCCACAGCAAATCCCTGCCCAAACAATTCTTACAGATTTGGCTGGAAGTCGAGAAAATATATGTTCTTAGCATACACTCTAATAACAACAAGCATGTTTAAAGTGACAAAAATTCTGTACGTTACAGAAGGCCTGTCATTTTAGTGGACAAGGCTTTAATATCAAACAATGACAAAAGGTTGAAACAATTGGAGTCAGACTCATGCTAAAAGTGATGACAAATTCTAAGAAAAATCTAGGACTTTTCCTAAAGCATATTGATGGACAGAAATCAGCCATACTAATTAAGTGTCAGCTTACTCCTTGGCACAGTTTGGCCTGTGCTAACAAGCATTCCTCAGCAAACGCCCCAGCACAGGTCAGGAGACAGCATGAACCAAAGACTCTGTCTGACAGCTGAAAACAGAGCAGTTGCTTCTAAATGAGCTGTCACTTGTCTTTGGGTAGCATCCTCACAAAATTCACTCTCCATCCCTTCCTCCCTGCTTTTTTGGCTGGTACTTATCCTCACTTGCCATTCACAACCCTAGAAAGTTCAACCATAGTTGCATCAGCCTGAAGCACAACACAGGAAACACTAAATGTACTATCTTTCATTTTGAACAGAAATTGTAAATTAAAAGTGGGCACTAACGATTTAATAAATTGCAGAGTTATTTACTCTTTTTCCCAAGTTTTTATGAAGTAACTTCTATTTAAAAAAAAAAAAAAGAAAAAAACAACTATAAAATACTAGGAATATTGCCCTTCTATGAGACAGTAATGGAAGTAAATTGGAGCTATATTCTCTAGTATGGCGTATAGCTGAATAAATATTTTTCTTTTAGCATTTACATTAAACATTAACAAATATGCTCCTTATTTATAAATAGGCCTTGTTAGACAACAGTCACATCAGAAAATATAAAATCTCATTGCAATATATTAAGAAAGTATATCATGCTTAAACATAATGCTTTTACCAAACAATTTTAAAGTATCAGCATTGACAATTTACCCTGAAGAGACATAGCAAGACTCAAAACTAAAAAAACCAAACCAAACAAACACAGAACTCTAGTCAAAACAGAATTCACTTGCATTTTTAATGGCTCCCAAAGTTTTCTTCAAAAACTCAGTCCCTACTAATTAATATATGCCAAATGTTCCAAAGTCACTCTAGATCCAGACTGCCAAACGTTTTACATACTCAACTAGCAAATGCATTCCTCAAAATTGCAACTAAGAATCAGGCTAGAAGAATGCATCAGCATACGTTGACTTCATCTGCAAATCATGTTTTATTGAGGACAACTCCAACCTCTACTTTCCATTTCATTTTAAGAGCAGTCTGTAAGCAATGTTTCCTTCTAGCTCTCCAAGAAAGTGAGATAGGTATATTTTGACAAGAAGGAATTCAGCTTGCCACGTAGCTGTGCAAAACTTTATCTGCAGCATCCCTTTGCCAATTAAGACCTAAATTCTGTCATCCTTTAGTCTGATTCTGTGGACGTTTTCGTGCAGTCCTTACAAAATATTTATTAGCATCTCTTAATTAAGCCCATAATTTCTTTAGAGTTGTTTAGTTCTTCCTTGACTACATACTGAGAAAGACAGCACAACATATGGCATAGGCATTATGTTTTCAAGATTAAAGAAAATTAATGAAACAGATGATGCCTGCTGAAAAACAATGAATATAATGAAGCATCCATTAAAACAAGATACATGCAAACTTTTAAATTTATCGTAATGCCTCTCCTAATTAGCACCACATGTTTGTTTATGTATACTACAGATGCCTGGAAAAAGCTGCTATTCTAACATATCATTCTCCCATCACTATTCTACACCACCTAACTATAGGTTGTTATCTAATTCTATGAACTCCTCCCTTTCCTATTATCATCTGGTATATCTGCCTTAATTTTCAGCTCTGTGAAGAGAATGGCACTTTAAACACCTCTCTTAATACCTTAAACCTACACTGTAAGACCAGAAGATAGAAACCCCTTATCATATTGCTGCAGGAATTATGAACCCAGAAATCTGTTATTTTTGTTCCTAACACCAGCCTCAGAAAATAATTTGCAAGCACATTCATAAAGACTCCTCAGAATATCCTACAAATACCTTCAGTCTACATGCTCTTAAAGAAAAGAGTGTGTTACCCAAAGAAGTAGTTAGTCAAGAAACAAGCTCCACTCAGTGTAGTTTTATTGTGAGTGGCTGGCAAAAGTACAAGAGAAAGATGCACACCTCAAGGGAAGACTCTCTCAGGCACACTTACATCCATGTCATGTAGCTGGCCAAGGCTGGGCCAAGGGACCTGGAGAACCATGCAACAAAGTCAGAGCTGATCATCTTGGAGCAAAATCATCCTTCCCAGGCTGTCCTCCCAACTTGTCCTGGTCCCAGTTTCAGTTTTTCTCCATCACTCATCCTCACTTCATTGCATTGCCAGCACCTGCTATGTCTCCTCACAAGAAGACCTGAGCCCCCAACCTACAAGAAAACCAGATCTACTACCTACAGCTGAAAAGCTTAGCCCTTCCCTATTCAGAGTTTATATATTTATCTTGCCAACGCTTTTCCTCCCTTAGCTGAAATGAGCAACAGCTGACAATAAATCAGCAGTTCACACTGTTAGCAGCCCTGTTTCTTCATGGAGATGCCATCAAACAGAGGAGAGCTGGGCAGGATTATGGCCATCAGAAAAGTGCCTGAACACCTCTACCCCTGTCCTGGGAGAAAGCAAGGGTTTTTAACCAGTGACGAGCACGCCCCCAGGACATTTTACAGAGAAATTTACTGTGCCAAAAAGGATGGTGTTTTGCTTCCCAGCTTGCTGACTGCCATGCATCACCGCACATGTTCTGTCTGTTCAACAAGTAGGAGCTCACTTGCTCCATTTCCACAGCAAAGTACTTGGCAAGGTGAAGAGCAGCTCTCATTTGAAGCAGGACTGATATCGCAGAAGTCTGTGGATTGTGCATTCCTTATCTACTCAGCTGGTTGCTGCCCCAAATATTGCTTCAGTCCAAAAACTATGTCTAGAACCATGAATTAAATGTGCCAGCACTATTCCACATGCCTGGAGTCCTACTGACACAGCCTGTGACCTCACTATTAAGCTCTCATGCTCTGTCCCAAATCACAGGAGCCTCACTCAAACTCCTCCAGCTCTTGCAAACCTGTGACTCTGCCTGAGGAGCGTTTGGGTCAGTGTGGGTTGGTTTGGGTCAAACACTGCTAGGCTTCATGCTGACAACATCCCAGTGCGGACTATCCAGGGGCGATGCCCTGGAATAGTTATCACAACAGCAAGACACTGTACCTTTGTACCCAAGCAAGGAGAAAGGCACATATGATTTGGCAAGATATCAAGATGCTGCTTCTGCACGCACTATTACACTAAACAAAGCAAAAGCCTAAATGAACCTTACTTGAAAAAGTTGCTCACTTACAGTTTCAACCTTAACTGTCATTCTGTGTGCTGCTTTTGTTATGGCACCTTTACTGCTGAGTCAGCATTAGAAGTAAAAGTAAACACATAAAAAGGCAGCACTTTTCAAGGCCATATATAAGGCTTGAAACACACAGGGCTTTGGAAAGAAGGATACTCCACATCCAGGTATGGTAGCACTACTAGCTGAACAACTTTGCTCTCTAGTCCCAACCCACTGCACTGAGAGCTCCTAAGCTGTAGAAGGACAAAGCGAGACCCTCACTGGGTAAGACCCACCAAGCAGCCTTCAGTTTCCTGCATCTAGAAAACATCCAGATGACAAAATGCTGGGGTTTTCCGCGACAGCCCAGGAAACAGGCTTTTTGTCTTTCCTTTAAAAGGTCACAGGGTCTGCACTAACCTGATAGTGCTGAGTCTCTGCATTCTAAGGGTTTGGATTTGTCTTGGCTTGAGCTCATTTCAGCTTGTTTTAGCTGCGCTTCCCATCATCTGGCATTCAGGTGATTATTGCCCCACTTATCCAGGTTAACTTGGAATCACCATTACAGCCAAGGCCCAACAAACTTGATAGAGTCAGCCTTGGCAGTGGTCAGTCCCTGGTCAGGGTAATGGGTGAACATGGATCAATGACCATTCCCAGGAGGCAGCTGGGGAAGGGAGAGTTTAACAGCCTGGTCGTTGCCCCAGGGGCCAGGGGTGCTCCAGGCACCAGTTTAGATGGAAAGTGACACCAGTGCAGACACACAGCATAAGTAATCCCATGAGCTTTCCTGTGTGCACAGCTCCTTGCACAGGGGCATTTAAAATACAGTATCAAATGGATCTAAAAAGGAGTGTCTTGCCCCTAACTCCAGCTCTGGACTTTCAGAGAGCGTCAAATTGAGAGTGCAAGACCAAGACATCTTACATTTATCCAATGAGCAGCCATAATTTCATGTTACATCCACAGAGATGAGTCTCACCGCAGCAACGAACCTCATATATTCTGACAATGTAAACTTTGTTTGTGTTTTGTGCAGAACAGTAATTAGTCACAGTACTGGAAAATTTCAATTTCGAAATATAGTCCCTACATGAAAACAGAGTTTTTGGATTAAACATTCAAGGGTAGGCCAGGCAGACTTAGGAGTGCATTACATTTTTTTCATGACAGCAATAAATACCAAATCTCAAAGGTACAGATGAAAAAAAATATTTTTGACAAACAGGCAACAGAAATCAAAGTTCAAAAGAGAGAAGTTAAACTGATGTAACAACAAGTGATGAAGCACTGAAACAGGTTGCGCAGAGAGGTGGTGGATGCCCCATCCCTGTGAATATTCAAGGTCAGGTTGGACGGGGCTCTGAGCAACCTGATCTGGTTGGGGATGTCCCTACTCCTTGCAGAGGGGTTGGACTAGATGACCTTTAAAGGTCCCTTCCAACTCTAACCGTTCTATTCTATTCTATTCTAACAATTCTTTAGTAATGAAACTAAACAAACTTGCAAATAAAAATCTAACATATCTTAAAACTGCCTTCAAATATACTTTTTAATTTTTTGTATTTTTAATGAATTTCAGAGAAAATTATTTGATAACACCTGAAATACTATCTGCATCTCTTTTCCTAATAATGTTACATAACAAAGCAAATCAAATTTTTAGAAAACAACAGCAAGAAGTAATGATGTTACCAAACAGTTCAATTCTTCCTGGGACATGAGATTTTTTTTCCTGAAACTATGTGTTTTAAGAGAGACAGAATCTATGCTTCTATTACAGGGGGTATATTACTTTCTAGCACAATCAAGCTATAAGTAACAACAACTTATAGCAACAACAGTTGCTCAGTAACAACAGCTTATTTTGTCAGTTAAAATTTGTTCCTTTTTTCAAATTTAATTTTGTCTTATTGCAAGTAGAAATTTTTCCACTGATTATGTTTTCCACATGCATTTGTGCAAACACCTGATCTCAGTTGTCATTGTAAAACATGTCACAATCTGTTTTTTGAGCTAAGTTATTTCAGCACTTCAGGGATACTGTCACAAATACAGACATAGAAATGTTTTCATGATCTTGAATGATTTGCATTATTTTGGAATAAGCAAAACTGGGGAACAATCCCAAAGTATCATGAAGAATGATTTACTCATCTCTTAGCTAGAAATAATAAAAAGTTGTCATCATGATTACAGATTTTTTTTGAAGACTGAAATCATAGTGACTAGTCATTAAAAAAAAAACCAAAGCACTAGTATAAAACAAAATATACACCTAATTACAGTCTTACATACTGACACATTCTACAGGCTAAAACATACCATGAAAGCCACTTCGGCCATATCTTCATCAAAACTAAGCAGACATGCATTCTTCATCATTTTAAAAACCATCAGTATATCATACCAATGTGCAAACTCAACAAAAAAATGTGTCCATCTGACACAGATAAGGTATTTGGATGTCTACATGAAAACAATGAAATAGCTCACAGTTGTGTTGGGATGTAAGGAGCAGAAGACAAATTAAATACTTCAATAAATATCTCATTTTTTCTTTGCATTTTATTTTTCTTATTTTATTCAGTTCTGAAATCACTCAGAAAAACACTTGGTATCTAATCTTGCTATATATAGAAAAAAAATCACTGAGCTGCAGTGACAGCAAAGCCCTCTTAAAGTTCTGCAGAATAAGGTATTACTGCAAACTTCCTCGTAAGCAAATTCTGCCTAGTATCTTCATAAAGATCAGAAAACAGTTAAAACTTTACATGCCAGTCAAATATTATTTGTTTTATTTCAATGGCTGCTCTGTTGGAATATATCCCAGAGAATCAATTTAATTTCATAATTACGGAGAGTAACATAAGTGCTTAACTGAGAAAAGATTTCCAAAATACACATTTTAAGCATCCAAGGCCTGATTCTGAATGTAGGCCCCTTAAAAACAGGTATTTGGTATTCTAGCCAAAAATGGTGCCTTGGAATGAGCAGAAGTCAATGCTTAGGCTCTCAGTGGAACAGAAGAGAGGTACTTGAGCTAGCTTGGCCCTGAGAAGCAGCATCATATTAGAGTGGCTCCAAAATGGCTGAAGTACTACATTTCTCAGTAAGGATAATTGGTTGAAAGACACTAATGCATCTGTATTACTTTTGGGGCTAAAATACCCAATTCAGCTAGACCAGGTATCTCTTCAGCAATTTGCCTTCCCTTCCATTAAAAATTCTTTAGAAGTGGAGTCCTGACTGGCTTTGCTGAGCTTCACCAAGATGCTGGAAAATGCTGGTGTTTTAACATTTAGAAAAAAATGTGACAGACTATTCCACCCCCAAAGTCTAATAATTTTTAACCTTCGTAATTATTTTCCTGCCTTCAATTTCATTGAGTCTTTTGATCTCAAAAGAAAACAAAAGACAGCCTTTGGTCTGTAATATATTGAACACACAGTTCTAAAATAGTGGAAATAAGAATCTTAACCTTAAATATATGGATGTGCAAGATATACTCACACAGACTCACAAAAATAATTATTTAGATAAAACAATTCTTCTCCTGGAAGCAACCATCACACAAATGGTAGACATTTTTCTACTTACAAACGATAGCTCTATCTCTCCGCAGTCCCTTTGCTTATCTGCTTTTCCCTATCATTTTTCTTTCTCTCCCCCATGCTCATCTTCATATTTTTATCAGACATACAGACGAAAATTCAAATAACCACTTTCCTCAAGACCAGTGATAACAATCTTATCCACTGAACTACAGGCTTTTCTCTTACTGACGAGATCTTTCTCTATCCTTCTTCTCTGTGTAGAGTAAGTGTGTTTTCACAGTCAACTCTGCAGTGTATTTTTGATCCTTTTTTCAAACAAACCAAATAAAAGCAAAAATATTTTCACTTACTATAGTCAGCTCATATCAGGTGTACCAAAATATAGTCCAACTACTTTACTAGGACTTATCTAGTATTTCAGATAGAAAGAAACATGTCTGGAAGTCACTAATTTCATTATCTATCTACTCCCAACCATGTCAATACAAAACCATGCGCATTTGTACTTGTTTGGAACTGCCATGCTGAACAAGGACTTTATCCAGTCATTACAAAATTATACACCTGTTCATGGGGCAGTCATTCTCTTCATTTCCAATTTTACATAAAACTTAATTTATTTTTGAAAATTCTGGGAAACAGTATTCACTATTCTATTGATTTTGTGTGGCACATAATTTAATGCTTTTGCATATTTGTGTTCCTATTTAGAATTTCCTTTTAAATGCATATTATTCTTCTTGCATATGTTCTTCAACGTTATTTATATACATATAAATACAGGATCTATGCAATGCAAGATAATTTTTCTTTTTTTATCTCATTCAGTTAACTGCAATTAGAAAAATCTAGACTATTAACAGACTAATTTTGCTCTTTTCTCTGCACATTTGACTGTTTTTAGAACAGAAATGCAAATTAAAACAAAAGTTATATATTAAATAAGACATCGTTCATTAGGATTGCTTGAAAAAATCGGACACAGAATAAGAGTCCCAAGCTTAGGCATACAATGAAATTTTCAGCTGGGATAAAAATGGTGGGAGAAAGTACAAAACAGACTTTCTTACTGACAACATATTTTACATAAAAAGCTAAAAACTATGGCAATAAAAAACACTGTAATTGCTTTGGGCAATATCATTCAACAACCAACAAAAAAAAAAAATAATTTCAATCATCTCATTCTTTCAAAGTCACGTTGAAATTACATTTTAAACACAGACAGATGATCCTCAGAAATTAAAATTCAAATCCCAAGAACAGATCAAGAAGATATTTTCCTTATGGCCAAGTTCAGTGTTACTTTGAGGCTGGCTTTTTCAGTTACCTCAATACTACATACATTCACAACTGTCCCAGATGATGCCAAAAGTCAAAAGACAACATACAGGTTTGCCCAGCTCCACTGCAACGCTCTTAACACAAAGGTTTTCCAATGCTGGACGGTGTCGTGGTTTTGTTTAGTGAGGGGGGGCCTAAGGTGGTAGCTTCTGTAGGAAACTGCTAGAAGTCGCTCCCCTTTGTTTAGTGGACTCGGCCAGGCCTAGGGCAGACCCGCTGCTGGCCAAGGCTGTGCCAATTGGTAGCAGAATGTTCTGTAATAACACCTCTGTGATAACATGTTTAAGAAGGGGAAAACAGAAAAAAAAGGGGAAGAGAAGATGTGAAGAAGCTGAGCGGGGGCAGAGGTGGAGAGGGAGAGGTGCGGGCCTCATGGGCCTTGCAGGCCTCACCCTCCGGCCTCTTGCCAGCAGGCCAACTGGGCCCGACACGGCCCGGCCCGGCTGCAAGAAGTGGAGAGATGAGATGGATGATGTGAAGAGATTCTGAGAGGCGTCTGCCAGCCTGTTGCAAACAACTTTTCTTGTGAGAGGAACAGCTGCAGACACCAAGGTCAGTTCAGAAGGAGGGGGAGGAGTAATGCGGCTCCTGGCCAAGATTCCCCTGCAGCCTGTGGTGATGACCATGGTGGAGCAGGTTGTCCCCCTGCAGCCCATGGAAGTCCACAGAGGAGCAGAGATCCACCTGGAGCGCGTGAAGGACCCCACACAGGGGCAGGTGGATGCCTGAAGGCTGCTGTGGCCCGTGGAGGACCTGCTGGGGCAGCTGTTCTGGGACTGCACCCCGTGGAAGAGATGACCCATGCCAGAGCAGGACTGGGCGTATGGGTAGGACCCCACAACGGAGCAGGGGAGGAACGTGAAGAGTTCTTCCCCCGACTATGAAGCAGCGGTGTAAAACAACGCATGATGAACTGACTGCAACCCCCATTCCCTCTTCCCCGCTGTGCCGCTTGGGGGGGGAAGGTAGTAGAGATAATGTTAAGCCCGGGAAGAGGGAGGGGTGGGGGGAGGTTATCTTGTTCCCTGTCTCATTATCCTCCTGTTTTTAGAAATAAATGAATAGTTTTCCCCAAGTCGAGTCTGTTTTGCCCATAACAGTAACTTTAAGCATTTCTCCCTGTCCTTATCTCAAACCTTGAGCCGTTTTTCTTATATTATCTCTCCCTATTCCCTCAGAGGGTGAGGGGAGTGAGAAAGAGACTGTGTAGTCTGGTCCCAATCGGGGCTGAACTACGACAGACGGAAAAAAAAAAAAGTGGTTTTCTTTTTCTGGTTTTAAAAATAAGCTCCGTATACCTGAAACTGAACATATACAGAATATCTGTATGAGCAAGGTTAGCTGAACTTCACCCTAACCTGTGTTTCAACCTCCTGTCTGTTCAGGCAGCAGGCTTACAAGTAGGTACATAACAGGTATGCTCTTTCTTATGCCATCTGCCTTTGTGATCAGCTGCTCTTTAAAAATAACAGAGCTTTGAAAACTGATCTTTTTGGAAGGTCCCTTACAGTGTGAAAGTTGTGAAATAAAATATAAAAACTCACCATCCTGTTAAAGACTTCCCATTATCCTTCCTCTTGCAGAGAAGGCTAAGATTTTATAGGAGGCCCCAGGGATATGAACAATAGTTGAAAACATGCAAAAATAGCATGCAAGTTTCTGTCTTTTCCTCTTCTTCCTGAACCACAATAATTATAGAGTATTATTGCAGCCCTCTTTCTTTTTGAGGTTGTTGGCACCCAAATTCCTTCCCCCAAGCATGTTAGAAGCACTCCGCTTAAAGTTTCTTGTTTTTCTTTCATTCTGACTTCCAAGTAACATTAAAGCTTTCCAAATTCCTTTTTCATTGTATAAGTATAAACATTTTGTCCTTATGCTTTACAGTCCTAATTTTTTTCCTCCACAAACTCAGACGCTCAGATTTCTGTGCGGCCTCCCTCTCCAATCTGCTCTGCCACAGCACTAGCAACCACACACAGTTTGTGCCCAGCTGCACAAAGCAGTCTCCATACATTTTCCTATACATTTCACAATGCACAAGGTCTTTCTGAGCAAAGCTGCTCTCCCCTGTTGATGACCAAGAATATCTGACTAGTTGCACATTACTGAAATCCCTTTGTGGACATGAAATCAAGCACGAGACTCTGAGCTAATTTAAAACATGGTTGTCTCCATAAGGATTTAAAAGGACCACTGGAGTAAGGCCAAGCAATTCTAACGAGTCATGGAAGAGAAACCATCATTCTCTTTAGGGTAAAAAGAAAAAAAAAAGCAAGCAGTAGTGTGACAAACCACACCTAAACCCTCTACTCAAACTGCATCTAAATATAGCAAGTAAGGAACAAGCTTACTGTGTATAAGGTAAGCAGTAAGAACAGTCACGAACTGCTCTGTCCCTACTTTTGGTCATACTGAGATGTACCATCAAGAGGTTTTACTGTGAGGGTGGTTAAGTACTGGAAGAGGTTAACCAGAGAAGCTGTGGAGTGTCTAGCTTTGAAGATATTCAGGACATGACTGGAGATGGCCCTGAGCAACCTCCCCCAGCTGAGTCTGCTCTGAACAAAGGGTTGGGCTAGAGGAGCTCTAGAAGTGCCTTCTCAACCCAGTGGTTCTGTGACTCTAAGAACTGACACAACCTCAACCACAGCCTGCCTGAAAGACCCTCCTGGGATGTCTCCCCATTGGCTCCAATGGGCTTCAGTCTACGATGAGCTCCTGAGATACCTCTTTTTTCCTTCTACAACACTTCTAATTCCTTAGACTTTACACTATCCTTTTCTTCTTTGTCTTCTTAAAAGGTTTTGTTTATGGGCCACTAAGATTAAAAAATAACTACTTACATGATTGTATTACCAGTAATTTTCCTTTCCATATTAGAATTTAAGTTCTAATCTGCAAATATATCATTTGATACTGAAGATAAGATGTTGATGTGTTTTGCACATAAAGAAACTAGATGTAAAAAAATTAAAAGGTAACAAGACAAAATTTAAAGAAAAATAGTGCTGAACAAGCAATATGAAGACACTGCGGTATAACTCAAGTAATAGAATCAAATAAATAGCTAGAAATAAGCATTCATATCTATCTGGATGCAAAAAGTCTTTTAATGAGAAGTCACTTTAACTCAAGTGTAGAGTTTCCAGAAATCTGGTTACATTTCAGTAACTCATAGTTTAAATTTCCCAATGCAATCTAAAATAGCTGCAGATTGACTTAAAAACTCCAAACAGTTGTAGAGTAGTATGTGAGAATTTACTTCTCTGTTTTAATTATCTAAGATTATATTCTGCAGTCACGTAAGTGATGATGCACCTTACAAAATGTTGAAAGGTCAGTTAATAGAAGATGTAAAAGCAGAGCACTGTTGTGAAATCTTTTCTTAGAAAGAATGAAGATGTTGAATTTTGTGTCTGAATTATAGTGGGCACATGACAAATGTGAATTAGCAAGTTTCTGCCACATGCGTGTATTTTCACCATTTAACAAACTAAAAGGAGACCACATGCTCTTTCCCCAGCGCTGAAGAGAGACTGCTTTCCTGGATGCATTTTATTCCTTGCTGAATTGTAGACATGCTAAACTGGCATTGTAAAAAATAAAACTACAAATAAAATCTGAGCACATCAGTTGCTTAGTTGCATAGTGAGCATATTAGTACAGCAAAATCTAGGACGCACATTCAGAGTAGCCAAGTTTCCTATCTGAAACTTCCACATCTAGCCAGATGGCCAACATTCCTCCCTTCTCACAAAGTCAGAAACCATTTTGAGAACATCTGTATATACCTATGCTTTCCGAAAATCTAAATTCAGTGGTTATTGGAGTCAACAGGAAGATTTATACTGATGTTACGCTGGCTTTAGACCAACTCTACAAAGTCAAGTTTGTTAAACATCAGTAGTTTCAGATACCTAATCCTAATGTTAAATATAATGCTTTGTGAAAACTAAAATATTTGGTGTTCCACCTTGTTTTATCCTTTGTACCCCAGGATGTAGTAGAACTACTGGTCAATAGAAAGCAGGCAAAATAATAAGCATATGTTAGAAGTGAAAAAAAAATGAAAAAGAAGAAAATACTAACTTTGGTAATATTAATTATTTAAGTTGCCAGGTAGAAATGTAAAATGTTTCAAATATTTAATCTAAATCTACAAGAGACATAGCAGAATGTGCAGCGATGCTATGTTTTAATGGACTTAAAATGAATTTTAAATGAGCATTTTCTTTTAAAACAGACTGAATAATGAAATATTTGTCTCACATTCACCAAACAAAAGCATTTTGCATGTTTAATTTTTTTTAAAGTACAATTCAGCACATCCAAAGTGCTCTTCTGAAATCAAATTCAGTGGTGCTTGCGAGCACCTTAGCAAAAATTGTTTTTCTCATAAAACTGCAGTCCTAAAAATAGGAAGTATTTAAGTTGCAGAATGTTGCTAAAAATGCTTTCCCTTGCTTCTATAAAAGTTTAATAGAAACGACATAAATAAAAATAAACTCTCCTTTTTAGACACCATTTAATATGAGTGCTTTTGGAGTTGTCCAGCTGAAAGAAAACCAATCCAAAAACCTGCCTTGTGTGAAAACAAGACACTCTTGAAATTTCTTTACATTAGAGACATTGAGTTGTCAAAGCTATACATCAGTCACAGAGGACGGAACAAACAAAAATCCCTCTACACCTTCTCTTCTAGCTCAAAGTTTAATATTTTCATGAGGTTTCATGTGACTTAACACAGAAGCTACCTTGACTAATTTTAATTCACCATTAAAGAAAGAAAAATTGACAACAGCCCTCCCTAAACTGACAAAGGCTTTCCTTTCCATGAAGAAAAAAGGAACAAAATTGACAAGAAGTGACAGAACACAGTTGTTTGTCATGTCATTCTCCTAAGAGAGCTGGACTGAAAAAAAAAAAAAAATTTTTTTTTTTTCTGCTAACAAGCTTAATTTTTAAAGGTTTGCAAAAAACTTCAAAACCTACTTGCTAGCATGAACTGAAGTAGGTTTAGAAACAGAAAACTTATGAAAGAAATATAAAAGCACTGGTTTCTACACCAAAAAGATCAGAAGTTATTCCTGACAATCAGAGCATATTATAAGGCAGTATTTTGGTGTGCATTAATTGAGGAAATTGTCTGGCAAACAGACAACTTTATTCCAGACAACTGCTGGAATAAAACACAAGACTTGATGATCGCTTTTTGACTTTTGCTGAATACCTCTGTCGTGGTTTTGTTTAGTGAGTGGGGGCCTAAGGTGGTAGCTTCTGTAGGAAACTGCTAGAAGTTGCTCCCCTTTGTTTAGTGGACTCGGCCGGGCCTAGGGCAGACCCGCTGCTGGCCAAGGCCGAGCCAATTGGTAGCAGAATGTCCCGTGATAACGCCTCTGCGATAACGTATTTAAGTAGGGGAAAACAGAAAAAAAGAGAGAAGAGAAGATGTGAAGCAGCTGAGCAGGGGCAGAGGCACAGAAGGGGAGGTGCAGGCCTCATGGGCCTTGCAGGCCTCACCCTCTGGCCTCTCGCCAGGCAGCCGACTGGGCCCGACTCAGTCCAGCCCAGCTGCAAGAAGTGGAAAGGAGACGAGAAGTGAATAAGATGTAAAAAAAGATCCTGAGAGACATCTACCAGCCTGTTGTGAGGAACGGCTGCAAACTCCAAGGTCAGTGAAGAAGGAGGGGGAGGAGTAATGCAGCTCCTGGCCAAGATTCCCCTGCAGCCTGTGGTGCAGCCCATGGTGGAGCAGGTTGTCCCCCTGCAGCCCATGGAGGTCCACGGAGGAGCAGAGATCCACTTGGAGCCTGTGAAGGACCCCGTACCGGGGGAGGTGGATGCCTGAAGGCAGCTGTGGCCCATGGAGGCCCCACTGGGACAGCCGTTCTGGAGAGACTGTACTCTGTGGAAGAGATGACCCACGCCGGATCAGTTCCACAAAAGACTGTGGCCCATGGGAGGGACCCCACGATGGAGCAGGGGAGGAATGTAAGGAGTTCTTCCCCCAACCATGAAGCAGCGGTGTGAAACAACGTATGATGAACTGACCGCAACCCCCATTCCCTCTTCCCCCCTGTGCCGCTTGGGGACGAAGGTAGTAGAGATAATGTTAAGCTTGGGAAGAGGGAGGGGTGGATGGAGGTTATCTTATTTTCTGTCTCATTATCCTGCTGTTTGTAATAATAAATGAATAGTTTTCCCCAAGTTGAGTTTGTTTTGCCCGTGACGGTAACTTTAAGGATTTCTCCCTGTCCTTATCTCAAACCTCGAGCCGTTTTTACTTATATTTTCTCTCCCTGTTCTCTTGGAAGGTGGGGGGAGTGAGAGAGAGACTGCGTAGTCTGGTCCTGATCAGGGCTGAACTACGACAACCTCCATTTACAAACTTGAAAGACCACAAATCCAACCCTTGACAGTGATTATGAGAAACTGGGAGGATCTGCACTGATTTTGCAGGATCATCCCCACTGGTGTGCTAACGGGGATGCACAGAACTTATCCTCATTAGAAGGAACAATACTAACCCCAGTGAAACCATGATCTCTCCCAGATAGCAATTCACAGATGTGTCAGCTTTTCTTTGTACCACGTTCACTCTCTGTACATATTTTTTTCCCCTTCTTAGCTCTTCAGTAGCCATCCAGGATCTCTGTCAATTAGGAACCAAGAATTATCTCGTACACTCTGCTCTTCTTCCATCTCTGTAAGAACTGTGTCGATGGAAGACCAGAAAAGCAATGAATTAGGCTATGCATCTTTTTAAGAGCCTATTTTATCAACAGCAAATTGTTATCAAATTATTCCAAAATATTTCTTTATGAAAAACATTAATAGCATGAATATATCTTTTCTTCTATAAAATGTTCATTTTTCCTATTTTATCACTATTAAACAATACAAAAATGCTGTTTATTACAAGCATCTAGAGTATAACTCATAAGCCTTTGAGATGCATATTAACTAAACAACAAGTTTCACTAAGATTTTATTGCTCAGTTCTCCCAAAAGGTATTGTGATGTTCTCTTTCAAAAACTAATTTAAATATAAAAGAAAGTTTCTTTAAAGCATTCTTCACTAGAGAGATTTTAGTGTTTGTTTCTAAATGAAACAATGCTTTTTCATTAGAATAAAACAGAATATTTTCCTAACTAACTTACTTTTAGTCGTAATATGGCCTTAAAGGATTGCCAGAAGTATTGCAGTTAATCACAACACATTAGTCTTTCATTGGATTAGCAAGAAAAGCCTGAGTGACAGCCACAATAATATAGCACTACAGAAATTGAAATATTCATATGTTTCATCTTCTTGGAAAAGTAAGACTGACCCATCAAAAATTAATTTAAATTTTTCTATTTTAAGCTTATTAAGTCTCGTACCTGGAATACTCAGTTATTTTTCTGTCTATGCAACATCAGAAGGACAGTTGACTAATCAAAAAAAAAGAGACAGAGAAGTCAGTTAGAAAGATACTGTCTCCCTGAATATGTGCCCAAAGTACAAATGCATTACACGTCAGCAATCCCTCATGGAAGGTACTTTATAAACACCCTTCACACAATATCTAATTGTTTTACAGTCTTGAAAGCATTACACACAACAGGCTTGTGAAGCAGAGCACCATTTGCTGGCTGTATAGATACCTATCGATGGGCACGACTGCCGGCTACCAAGCAGACATGAGCTTTCTCTCTCTGCCTTGCTCCAGAAGGACCTTCCACAAGCAAGTTCCAAGCATGAAACGTAGACAACTTGAGAGCCATTCCCAAATTCCAGAATAAGCATGGTTTCAGTGCAAGCATTAGCACAACTCTACATTAAAATTTACCTTTGTTAAGATAAAGAAAAAACCTGTGCTGAATAAAGCTGTTAACTCACAGCTCTCTGATGTACCCAGGCTATACCTGCATCAAGGAGACAACACTCTCACTTCCTTTTAAGCGGAAAGACTCACGAACCTTGCACAATGATTATCAGATTTGATTTTTAAAGCTGTTTTGCATGATTTTCAGACACGTAAGACTTGTAAGCAGCTGACTGAGATAACTGTTCAGTGTGAGAAACTGAATGTGGATTATCT
The DNA here is from genome assembly GCF_036417535.1 of Chlamydotis macqueenii. Taxonomy (NCBI): domain Eukaryota; kingdom Metazoa; phylum Chordata; class Aves; order Otidiformes; family Otididae; genus Chlamydotis; species Chlamydotis macqueenii. The sequence goes on from NC_141558.1 coordinate 20,724,712, forward strand.
CAAATAATTTGACAGAAATACGCAAGGAATACTGGAATTTTCAACAGTACAAGAGACACTAACTTGCATGTTTTGATTCTCCTTTTACAAAAATCAGTACACTCTATTTCACTTAAATCAAGATTGCACAGATTGTGCATAAACTTTTCCCATTGCTCATCCCTTTTAATCAGATACTCATGGCTACTGTATCTCAGTCTTGTGTTCTGATAAGACACACAAAAACCCTGAGAGGAGGGCACCAACGGTTGGCCATACAAATCTTTTTTTGATGTCTGTAATGGCAGCTAAAAATTTATTCTCCATATTAATCTTGATCACAAGTTCCAGAGGGCTATAAATCCAATTTTACAAGTAGAGACTTTTTAAGTAAAAGATATGATGTTTAATGTTTATTCTGTCTTTAATTTTCTTTGAGAGAAAAAAAAAAAAATTGAAGTCTTTCATGTTAATATCACTGTAGAGAGGCTAGTCCTAAAGGATGAGAGATTTTTATTCCAAATCCCTATTTTCACTCTTTTCACTCACTTCTTTTTTTTTTTTTCTTCTTTTTTTTTTTTTTTTTTTTTCTCCAAACAAGCATCTGTCTGCACACATAATCTCTGGAATCAGTAAGGAAAGAGGAGTAGGATGACAGCAGAATGCTAAAAGCACTAATAGAACCTACTGATAATGTAAAATCTATGGTTACGACCAGTTAGGGCCTTCCAGGAAGATGCTAACAGCCTTGGGGACTGGTATAAAAGGTAGGCTACACAATTCATTAAGACACAGTGCAAGGCTGTACAGCAGGGACAAAGAAAGAATTTATTCTCTAGGTTTACTCATTCGACAAGAAAGTAATATTATGAGAAAGGCAACTATAAAAACCAAATACCATTCTGTAATATCAAGCAAGGATGAAAGACATGAGTAAATACTGGTAAAATGTCATCTGCATCTCAAAATTTTGGCTATATTAAAGAAAAATGAAGTTAGAACAGATACAGAAGCTGGGTAGGACGAAGATCAGAGGAATGGACAATGTTTCACACAAATCTGAAAATACTTGGCTTTTTAGCCTAGGAAAATAAAAACAAGTATATTGGTTGTTCTCCACAAATACACAAGAAAGATCTGCTCCGTGTCTGGTGACTTTTACTTAACCTAAACCCCATTATCAGCACAAAATTAACAGGCATAAAATAGTTTTGGGCTAAAAATACTAATATTTCTGACTTTTTTTTTTAAAAAAAAAGATACAGCAGCTTTCCAGAAAAAGTATGGGAGATACGGAGAAACAAATCCTCACCTGAAATATGGTGTTTCATCAGAAGGGTAGTGCAGCTTACCTGAAGCTAAGAAGGGAATTCAGCTACAGTAAGCTTGTCTCTCTTTACTTATTCACCAACAGCAGTTGTATAAAATATCAGATATCCACCCTGTACAACCTTAAAATGAAACTGATGTCCAAGTAACAGTTAAAATAGCCAAACATATTTAGTAAACGATGCCACTGGAACATGGTAAATATGGCTTTCTTAATCACCTCAAACATGTTTTTCTCTTTACATAACATTTTTTTCTTAAGCAATGTATTTCTTTGATTCCGACATAGGCTTCCAAATATTTTCAAGAATAAAAAGAAAAAAAGAGTGCTGATTTTGTTTCTTAATGGATTCTGTGGTCTTAGACACACAAGCAAAAGTTCTTATCTTCCTTAATTAACTCTTTTTTTTCCAATTTAACAGTGCTACCTAGGACATGGTGTTTCCATTCCCAACTGCTTTTCCAATACCAGAGACATGAAGTGAAAATTTTACTTATTTTAACGGAGATGGAAGTCATGTCATTATCTGATGAGCATTCTTGCAAATACCACAGTCTTACATGTGGTTTCCTGATCTGCACACTTACATGAAGCACCTCAGAAGTCTTCCAAATCTGCAGTATATCCAAACAAGGGCAACTAAGATGGCCAAGAGAGGATGTGAGAATTCAATGCTATAGCTAATTGATTTAGGAACAGGATGACCTGAAAAAAATGGATGCATGAGTTTCTCTTCAGAAGGCATTGGCACGAGTTAGTGCACAGAGAATTATGACATTCCTACCTGTTTGAAGCTTCATTTAAAGCTGGCAGCATGGTATTTTACATAAGAGCTTTAGCTGTCAAAATTTTCTCATTGACCATATCATAGTCTGTAATCTTCACACAGTGAATATCCTGCTTTCAAACATATACAGTGGGGGGGGAAAAAGCAACTTAGTGTTGAATTCAATAAAAATTGAATTTAAAAAGTTTCATCAACTATTTACTTTGACACCTAACTACTGAAGTGCTTATTAATTCAGCATTAATTGTATTTGTACTTTTAGTGACAAACACACTTCTATAACAGTGCTCACATAAAAGGCTGAAGAAAAAAAAAAAACTCTCTCCAAAGCTGTAACAACTCTTTTTGCGCTTTCTCACAGTAAGACAAACTAGACGTTGAACTTTCCTACCATTCTGATTTTTCCTTCTTGAACTTCAAGAAGTCTGCCCCTGTGAAATAAATCAAAATACCATCTGAACTCACGTGCTAACAGTGCATATGAATGTTAACAGTGCATCTCTCAGTATAACCCACCCCCACCCATCAGTGTTTCAGTGAAAGATGCATGAAAAACACAAAACCATAATGCGTTATTTTATAAGCCTCTCCTATTACAGAAAGTGTACATGTTGCTGGCAGTGAGTCAGAAAAAAAAAAACATTGTCTGGGCTGGTCACCAGCCTGGGCTTCTTGTGCAGCTGCTCACTCTGGCTGCAGCTGCCTTACACAGGCTGAAGCCTGGCAAGCCCAGCACCCTGCTGCACCAGCTCTGTGCTCCTATGAAAACCACACCTCAGCGATGCTGCCGCTGCGTATGTGTCACTGGCAGGCCACTTCATGGCACACAAGCTGCAGTAAACAAAACAGTTCCTGGCATCTACTCCACACATTTCTGAGTTTGGGTCATTTCACAGCATCACAGGATCACAAAAATTATGTTTTTCATAGCGTTAATATGAATTATCACTACATCAGTATTCACAATGTTTTCTCAAAGTAACGTGCATGGATGGGACTTGACTTAACAGTTATTTCAGGGTTTTAGACAGATAAAGACTTTTCTGGAAACATTTACATCTTATGCCCTCATTGCTTCTTACTGTCTATGCATGACAAGTGAGACCCCACTTGCAGTACTGCGTTCAGCTCTGTGGAGCCCCCAAGGACATGGACCTGTTGGAGTGAGTCCAGAGGAGGGCTGTGAAGACGATCAGAGGGCTGGAGCACCTCTCCTATGAGGACAGGCTGAGAGAGTTGCGGCTCTTCAGCCTGGAGAAGAGGAGGCTCTGGGGAGACCTTATAGCGGTTTTCTACATAAAGGGGGCCTACAAGAAAGACCGGGAGAAACTCTTCAGCAGGGCCTGTTGCGATAGGATGAGGGGTAATGGTTTCAAAATAGAGGGGGGTAGATTCAGACATTACGATTTTTTTTTTTTACAATGAGGGTGGTAGAACACTGGAACAGGTTGCCCAGAGAGGTGGTGGATGCCCCAATCCCTGCAAACATTCAAGGCCAGGTTGGATGGGGCTCTGAGCAACCTGATCTGGTTAGAGATGTCCCTGCCCCTTGCAGGGAGGTTGGATTAGATGACCTTTAAAGGTCCCTTCCAACCCAAACTATTCTATGATTTTGTGATTCTATGATTCTACAAGAAGACCAGGAGAAGACAGGCTGTTCACACAGCCATGAACAGGATCTCCCTGTGATCTCCCTCTGTATCTCACAGAAGCATCCTCAGACACTGAATGCAACCACAGTCTACAGGACATTTTTTAAACAATAGGTGAAAAATCTGCAGCTGTACATAGTCAAGATCAGAGATAACACTGAGGACAGTCCTGACAGCACATGAGGAGTCCTAGAAGGAGAGGAGGAAATAGCTGTCCAGGGAAGCTCTCAGTAAGCACTGCTAACAGAGGAGTATCTGACAGTGAAATAGAAGCAGCTCACTGCGTATTACCCTAAATCAGATATAATTTTGTTGAAATTAGGATTACATGACTGGGACAGAAAGGAATAAAGTGTCATAATTGTGTCTCAAGACATTTAAATAAAAAGTACATGTAGGGCTTATATAAGTGTTGCTTTAACAGATGTTATAATTTTCATAAAATTTGTACTCTTTTCTTTTGTCATAAACCCCCAGAAGAGTACAGTTCCCAAATGTCTGTGTGAGTATCAACCCATTCCTATTCCATGACATGAATAATAAAGTTAATCTATGGATATACATTTACTCTATTTAATCAAGTCAAACTCAGCTATGTGTATTATGAAACGAAAACAGCTCCCGGGAAACACAGCTTTAAAAATGCCCTGCTTCTTTCAGATAGCCTACAGCATATGCAATTACTCAGCAACTCACTAGGGATAGAAAACAAACAGAAAGAGGTTAAGTCTTGCTTCAGTTGCCTGACTGTATTCCTAAGAAATTATTTTTACTTATCAACCTTTACTTGGTCTCTTTCAGTATTTGCTACCTAATTGTGTTGGTAAAACTGGCGACTGTTCTGTAAATAAGTACAAAATATAAGCACTGCAAGCATCGCTTAAGATATTTCTAATTTTGTGTTAACAGCTATGTTATATATATGTTAAGGAGTCTCACTCCAAAGACACAGAGTCAGCTTTAATTGTTTATGTAGGGTTTCAGTAACACACTTTGAAGCTAGACAGCAGCTCTTTGATCTTGAAAAGCTTAAATGAGAGACTGAAGTGTATATCCTCAAACCTGCAGTTAATCTGAATTAAGACTCAAAATGAGGGACTGATTCACATTTCAAATTAATCAAGCATTTTAAGATGACACTGGCTAACTGATTAGTCCCCAAAATATGTCATTCTTAAAGAGAAATAAATCCTAAGAAACATTTATCCTGTAATTTTTATAACATTCTGATATAAAGACCTCATTCTGTAATACATTCAAAGGGAAGCAATTTCAATTCTTCCTGGTATCAATAGACACTATATTCAACTATTCACACAGCAGAAGAACTTAACGACTTCAGCTTTGCTCTTCGAACACAGCTAAAAGAAGACAGTATTTCAAAATTGCACCAGTGCATTTCACATCAACGTAGAAAATTCCACTACAATTGAAAAGTAAAATATAAGGCTGTGATTTTTTTTTTCCTTTACATAATGGTAGTTTTATTTTCTCCACATTATTTCCAAAAGGAAAGAGGTTCCTTCACCTCTTTCCTTTTCCACTTCCATAATTATGTCCCAGCATCACCCCAAGCACATGCATGCACACACATCCCTCCCTTTTTTAAATTATTAAACCAGACACAGTTAGGTTTCAAAAAAGGTTAAAAGGACACTACACAATGACTCCTGGTATTTCAGTAACATCACACAATACTCTTGCTTCAAAAGGACCACACACTTAGAACAGATATGGCAGTCTGTTTAAACATATGCTTGGTAGGCTCAAAGAAAGCACACACAGATATTTGGATTTACGGAGACTATGGTTAAGTCTGCTAACAACCTCAACAGAAGAAAGGTGAGCCTAACAGTGTCCTGTCGTGACTCAGCTCTTGAATCTTGGGCACCCAATCTCTTATCAGTGCAAGGAGGAGACAAGTACGTTAGACACGGCCAGGTAGCTGCAAACCAAGCATATGATTCGGCTAAAAGCAGCAGCAAGTGACACAGGGAGGAACAAGGTCTGCACAAGAGGATGGGTGGGCACACAGACACACGCATGCACTGAGCTGGAACTGCGGGGCCCTCTCCCAGAGTTAGGAACTCAAGAAAAGTTTCTCTTTCGAATCAAATGAGGGGACCACATCTACCGCCTTATACTGAACAACAGGAAAAAGATAAAAGCATTAATGTGAACTGAATCTTAATATCGATAGTAGGATCCTATGACATTTTTTAAAAAAGTAAATAGTTTGGAAGAAAGGAGGATAGGGGTCTACACAAACACCCAGCTCTGAATATTTTCTCAATCTTTAATCACCTTCACTGGAGGAGTATTGCAGGGCGTCTCTCAGATGCATTTAATAGATCTGTACCTACTTAACCATATTCCTCACTGTGCAGTCTTTTTTACATGCAACATGTGGGACAGTAATCCTGAAATCCTCAACTTAGTCTCATCACAGAGACACCAGTTGACACTTATTTGTGCTGCAGAAGCCTTACATGTTCAGCACTGGTTGTAGTCTTCAGCTTTTAATCACACCATGACTGCAGAGTCAGGCTAATATAAAGAGTACTCCTCAAAAATGAGATACAGTCCCTTAATTTGTCACTTACTGCAAAATCCCGAGGACTAGCTTCAAGTTTTCCTCTACTGCAGCTAGTTTCCTATTTTGTATTTTAACAATAAAGCCTTATGAGTCTGACAAGAGGAAGATAGAAAAATACTTCGGTTGAGCATTCAACCAAGTTTCATTGACCACAGGAGATTACGAGAAACACTTGCATGCTCAGCATAACATAAAGTTGTATTATCAATTACAGAAAACATTATTCACACTTACACATAACTGATTTAAAAATACTGATTGACTTTAAAATAAGGACTCTATAGCTTATCTACACAGAACAAAATAACTTTTTTTCTATCTAGTGAGACTTTTTTGGGACCTCTGCACTGGTCTGGCACTGCTATCACATGGAATAATGATCTGTTAGTCCAGTGCAAATGTGGATGCTCTGTGAATCACAAAACAGACTTTAAAAAGAACATACTAGCACGTACTGCAGTCTTTGTTCATCTTGGTGGGAGGATAGTTAGTAATATGGCATTGTCACTGACATTACTAGGCCTAAGATGCCACATTCCAGCACTGTCTTCAGTTGCCATGCTAACTTTGGGCTCCCACAAAAACAAAATACTACCCTGTATTTGCCCTAACCTTTCTCATCTGCATTTGCCATCTCCCAACCTATTTCATTATGAACTTGTGAATTTTCAATTCAGAGTGTCATTGTCTACAGAAACAACTTGAAATGGTCTAAACAGATATGCTGTATTATTTGCAAATTTTAATTAGTATCAATTTCCATTACTTAAATGAGGGGAAAAAAAAACCCCACCATACAGACTGCTTTTTCCTGGGTTTTGGTCAGACTTCCTTCAGAATACAGGAGATTTGTCTATCAGAAATATCACTTCTCTATAGAAACACAAAGATGAGATATTCCTCATTTGACTCCTTATCTCCAACTAGGGTTGTCATTTTATCAGACCCTTTACTGGACAGCACACACACATTAGAAATAAAATTCTGACAGTAGAGTTGACAACTATTTTATAATGTAGCATTACATATTTGAAAGAAAATCAGAATCCATTAATTTCATTTGCTCTTAATGACAGAACAAGAGGCAACACTTCAAGCTGCAGTAGGGTACATTAGTATCCCTACTAGAGGAAAAAATTACAGTCACCAGATCATTAAACAAACTGCCAACTGAAGTTACAGGCTCATTATCAACTGAAACATGACACCTATCAGAGGAGCCAGAAATAATAAATCTGTCTTGCCAAAATGGTAATGGATTGTCCATAAATTCTGGAAGAAACACATTCCAAAACTGAAATGGTCTGATTAGATTACAAAAATTACTTTTTATTATAATCTGCATTATTTTGTTTAGTCAGTAATAATGAACATGAGAACTACTATAGCAAACAGCCTCCTGAAGGATTACTCAATTAGCAACATATTTAATAAAGGTTTTTGTTATAAACCTTCACTTCTTTTCTTACTGTTTTGAAATTCATAACTCCAGAATGCAATTTGGGGCAGAAAATAAAAACCCTTCAGTTGTATTTTCTGCATATATTTTCTATACATGTAAACAAATCAATACCAGTTGCTTGCCATTTATCCCCTATATCTATACCTTATGTGAGGAAAAACACCAGCTGGTACAGGACTACACGCGGAAGCAGCGCCAGGCCACCAGCTGCCAGGGTCGGCTCCTGCACGGCGGGCACTCGGTGTTGGTGAGCAGCAGGAGGGAGGGTGCTCCCGAGGAGGCGGGTGAGCCACAGGTGAGCGTGGTCCTGGCAAAAGACCACCGAGCATCAGGCAAAGGTGCAAGCCAAGGCCCAGACAGGAAACCCAAACAAAAAGTCGGGAGGAAAGCTGGCGCTGGCTGGTGTCAGTGTGGCTCAGGTGGGGACGGAGGGTGATGAGTCGGGCTCAAATGGGGCCCCTGGGCCTTGGGCAGGGACACTGTGGCCCACTGGTGTCCTGAGGGTTCGCACATTCTGTTTCCACCACCAAAATGCACTGCTTCTGGTTTTGAAGGCATGAGGGCTTTGTGAAATGCCATATTGTAACTGAAGATTTTACATTCTGCTCTTTCTCTCAGCCTTAAAGTAAGTTCTATTTACAAGAGCCTGCTAATTGTGAAAATTAAACTATTTCAGTACAGCTAGGCTAATCTCTGTCAGCATGGGCCAGTCATTACAGCAGAGAGCCAGGTCTAGTTTACAAAGAGCATTTCTGTAGACTTCTGCCATGATGGAAGGAGGTTTCCTGCATGCGTTAGCAATTCCAGTAAATGACAGAGAAGTCTAGAAGAAACAAATTTAGAGTGAAAATACTAAGTTTAATAACATGCAGACATTAATTTAGAGGGAAACAAATTAGCAAAGGCAGTAACTAGTACTACAGCAGTGAGAAGCATGTACTGCCTAGTTCACAAGCACTGCCTTTGAGCAAGTTTTCATGGTTTAGGAGACAGACTACAGTATTTAACCCTAAAACTCATAAATTTTATTACAGCAATCTCAGGCTACACATAAAATGGCTTTCACAAACAAAACATCAAAATATGTACATCAAAGCTTCACCACCAACTCTCTCCCAAACAGAAAAGTGATTGCCAGGTTGGCAAAGAATCAATCTCAGTCCAGCAGATCATCTGCTTCGGTTTCAAGGACAGCCCAGAAAAACATTTTGGAAAGATCATGAAAAGGAAATATGTCAAATAAATTAAAAGATAAAATCTTTTGCATAGAAAACTTCTAGTTGTAAAATAACAACAAAAGTTACAAAGACTGACAATTCAGCAAGGTTCTTTCTTCTTCTTAGATATTAAAGTTAATTAAAATTGGTGAAGTCATGGAGTCATTTGTGACCTATCCTAAATGTAATATAATCTCATCTGAAAAGCATGAAATTACTCTGCCCATATCTATTACTTCAGTTCTTGATAACTATTATAGTCATTCAATAATCCAATTACTATAAATAACATTGCCAAAGTAGGTCCATGCAATAGCCAAAACAGAAAAGATTTGTGACATTGTCTGCACAACCTTAAGGGACCAAAATAAACTTACTAGGTAAACAAACTGAAAAAAACAAAACTTGCTTTGACTTCCCACAATACGTATATCTGAAAGTGTTTGATTTGCTGCAGAATAGGACACTCTATGAACGTATATATAGTTACCATTTTAAAATGCAAGAGTCAAAATGTATATGGAATCTAGACTGTAATACTAAAATTGTTTTTTAATGGTGTCTGGAAGGTGCTAAGTTTGACATCAGTAAGCAGGCACTCTTGGACGCTAACCAGACAAACTTCCTAGAACGCAAGAACAACATAATCATTTGTGCAAAGCTCCATTTTCTGGTGCCCAACACAGAAGGTCTTCATCTAATACTTGAGTATGGAGCCATTGAGAGTCAAGCTTTGCACGCTAATCCCCAGCAAGGAAAAGGTTCCCAGAGGAAGAGATTATTAACAAACACTGGTGATCACTGACTACCTCCACAGGTTGAAAATGTGTTTTCAGTTCAGAGCTTTTGAATGTGACTAAATATTTATCTTATGTTTATAAACACAATGAATAGTTTATTTTGGCTAGAGTCTAGACGAAACATATGAAAAAAATCTCGCATTTCAGTGTCAGATCAGGGATCAAAGCCAAAACCACACGTGTTATGGTAGAAGAGATGATACAATCTTAAGAGTACAAGAGCACAAAATGTTTGACTGAAAGGGTGAATGAAGGAGGGAGAGTAAATCAATAATTGTTTCATTTTCCAAACCCTGTCAATCAAATTTAAAAATGTAAATTGTATTTAAAACTCCCAGAACTAGCTAGTGAATCTGATAACTTTGAGTACAAGCTCACCTCATAAACAGCCAGTTCAGAAAAATCAGTAGCTGTCATGCAAAGTTAGAGGAATGCGAAACAGTAAGAAACAACATTTGTATATATCCTCAGTTTGACACTTCAGATTATGAGGATGCAACATTCAAATGAACAGGTCCCCAAGTCTGATGTAAACCTACTGTCGTTGCTATCCTCAGCCAGATGGGATCCATGATCTAATGGGTCCCATGTGCAACTCATATCTCAAAAACCCAGTGTCCCTACCCAAATCTAAACAGTATCATCTTTCTTCTTGGTACAGAAAAACATACTAAAATAATCCTAACGAAGTTAAGACCATCTACAATTTCCTTTTCAGCTAGGATTTACAGAAGAGAAGCACTTTATAGAACATTTAAAACAGTTGGGGTTTTATTTATTTTGTTTACAGATTAATGGATAGTGATCATACAAATAACTTTTCACTATATATTTCACTATATGGAACTAATGAATTTTGTAAAATCATATCCAATAAAATAAAACCTCCAAGCATGCTAGGCATTAAATATCATCATTTACAACAGTAAAAAGTTTGTTTATTTTCCTTTTTAAAATTATGAGTAATTTCACGCAGAAATTTAAATTGCACAACATTTTTTGAAAAATTAACTTTTCAGAATTTGTTTGGTGCTGGTTACTTCTATGCTTTGGACTAAACAGCCCAGAAAATAAACTGTTCCCATACATTTCTTTAAGGTATTTACATTTAGCCTTCACATACATTGCAAATGAAATCTATACTTCATGGAACATGAAAGCATGTTCTCTGAACTTCTTCATAAATGCAAAGCACAATTTGACTCTGTAAATCTCTACTGATGGGTAAGGCAGGGAGAAAAGAAACAAAATATGCATATGCACACAGGAAAATAAGACTCAGGCATAACTTTGACAATTTATTTATAAAAATTAATACAGATTTATGTACTACACACCACCACTGAAGTTCATACATCCCACAGAAATTGCATCCAGTGGATCTAAAGTTACTGCCACAGAAGTGTAACAATTCATGTGGAGTGATCAGTGTTTTAAGGAAGAAAATGAAAAAAGAAATAATTAAGCTTTAGTTGTTAATATAAGTTCCGAAATAACTGCAGATGTTATTTACTCATATTTCCACACAGCAAAAGAGAGATTTGCTTAGTTTTTTACTGCTTGAGATAAATAAAATATTTCAGTTACATCTAGAAAATCGAGGCAACCACAGCTGCAGAAGAAAAAAAAAAGTTTTGCTGAAAATAATTCATGTCTCACTTCTTGTTCTTTTCTGTTATTTCCCCTCTGCATTTTGCTCAGTCCACTTCTTTCTCTTTATATCCCTGCATGTTTTAGATAGTTAGTTTTTAATCTTTTTAAAAGCATATAATTTTTCTCTATGGTTACATCCAGGTTTGTTGTTTTTCTATCTCGGTTTGGGCGGGGGGGGGGTGGCGGGGGGCGGCGAGGGGCCGAGAAAAGTTGAGTTTCAAGTTCAGCTGGTTCATTATTTGAGTACTTATACTGTAATGAAAATCCTGAACAGCACCACACACTTATATCACCTTCTCAGCTACAATTTTAAAAGATCTAATATTAAGTAATTTTAAACTGTAACAGTAAAACCGAGTTTGAATTTGAAATGTAGATCTGTCTCAAATAATATAACTAAATACATTTTGCCTTCTTTATAGTGCTAATATGAAAATAAAAATTCATTACTGAATGCTGGCATTTTCAAGGTTTTAATAAATGAATTGCTGCAGAAGATTATTGTATATTTCACATTGTAGAAAAAAGAAAGTAAAAGTATGACATTAGCTTTCAAAAGGCTCTTAGACAATACTTTCTCCATCCCACTGATATATACCCATAAATTTAAATCTTTATGTTAGAAAATAAAATATTCCTAGTTGTTGTTTAATAGCAATGTTAATCTGATGTGGTATTTCTGGACTAATTAATGGTCATTTAACTCTGTAGCTTTCCCATGTTTTGGCTGGGGATTAGATGTCCTTCTAATTCATTTTATTTCCAGCATCTTTGAAGGAGAAAGAGCCTTAACGTAATAATTTTTTTTTTTTTTTTTTTTTTTTACTGACTGATTTTTCAAAAATCAAACATTATTACACTAATTAGCACATTACCTGATAAGAAAGTACTGGATACTAATTCCACCCAGGTTATGTTGCTTACATTTCACTTCTTGGCAGCACCACACGGACTCATTGAATCACAGTACCATTGAGGGAAGCGGCCTCCAGAGGTCTCTAGTGCAGCCTCCTGGTCAAAGCAGGGTCATCTATGATGGGCAGAGTTCGATCCATAACCACTACCCCCAGAGTCCAGCCATTCAGTTTGTTTATCACACACATGACTGTTCACCCATCTAGATGATAATGTACCTGCGTCCTTGACACAAGAGCACAGCGGAATATAGTTTCAAAATCCTTCCTAAAATGTAGGTAAACCACATCTGCTGCTCTCCCCTTGTACACAAATCCCATCATTTTATTATAGAAGGCAATCAGGTTGGTCAGGCACAATCTACCTTTGCTAAGTCCACACAGGCTCTTCACCTTCTTCTCCTTTATGTGCCCATGCTCCTTCACACGTTCCAAGAGTCCTCTCACTCCACAATGTTGCCAGAGCCCAAAGTCAGGGTGCCAGCCTGTATTTCCCCATATCTCACTTTAGGCCTGTTTTTAAGATGGGTGCAACATCTGCCCTTCTCTACTCACCCAGCTCCCCCGATGTCTATGATCCCTCAAAGATGATAGAGAGTGACCTTGCAAGGACATCAGCCAGAGCTCTCAGCACTCTTGGATGCAGCCCATCAGGTCCGATGGAGTTTTTGTAAGGAAACTCTGCCTTGACCCTCACCCACTACTGGTAGTTCTCCTCCTGAGACTCTTACGAACAGCAGAGACCTGGGACATGTGATAGCTTAAGACTGAGGTAAAGAAGGCATCAAGTACCTCAGCTTTGTGTCCACTGTGTCCATTTTTACCTTCCCCATTCAGCAACAGTCTCACATTTTCCTTGTTCAGTCTTTTATTACTAATGCAGTGATAGAAGCTCTTCTTGTTGCCCTCAGTGTCCCTTGCAAGTCTTAACTCCAGCTGAGCACTGACTGTCCTGACACCATTCCCACACAACCACATAACATTTCTAAATTCCTCCTTTGCAGTCCCTCTTTTCTGCATTTTTGCAATTAATCTTAATCATGAATTCCATGTTTAACAAAGCTGTTATCCTGCTATATCTGCTTGGCATCCTGAGTATTGTGATGGATACTCTTGCTCGTGGAGGAGGTCTGTCACTTTGCTCTGGTTGGAGAGATGATTGGACCTGATTAGGTATAGATTTCATCATTACAAAAGTAATCTCATGCAGCAAAGTAACTCACAGCAAGACAGAATATAATTCTCTTTATTAGTATGAAGATACATTAAGATCTTACATCACTCAGATCCAAAAGCTTCCTTGATCAAGAAGATAAATGTCATGGCCAAATCCTTATTTTATTGTCGCAGTTCAACCCCGATCGGGACCAGACTACACAGTCTCTTTCTCACTCCCCCCACCCTCCGAGAGAACAGGGAGAGATAATATAAGAAAAACAGCTCAAGGTTTGAGATCAGGATGGGGAGAAAATCCTTAAAGTTACCGTCATGGGCAAAACAGACTCCACTCGGGGGAAACTATTCATTTATTTCTAAAACTAGCAGGAGAATGAGACAGTGAACAAGATAACCTCCCCCCCGCCATCCCTCTTCCCGGGCTTAACATTATCATTACTACCTTCCCCTCCCCGAGCTGCACAGGGGCGAAGAGGGAATGGGGGTCGCGGTCAGTTCATCATACGTTGTTTTACGCTGCTGCTTTGTCATCGGGGAAAGAACTCCTCGCATTCCTCCTCTGCTCCTTCGTGGGGTCCCTCCCACGGGCCACAGTCCTTCATGAAACTGCTCTGGCGTGGGTCACCTCTTCCATGGGGTGCAGTCTTTCCAGAACAGCTGCCCCAGTGTGAGCCCTCCATGGGCCACAGCCTCCTTCAGGCCTCCACCTCCCCCGATGTGGGGTCCTCCACGGGCTGCAGGTGAATCTCTGCCCCTCCATGGACCTCCATGGGCTGCAGGGGGACAACCTGCTCCACCATGGTTGTCACCACAGGCTGCAGGGGAATCTTGGCTAGGAGCCACATTACTCCTCCCCCTCCTTCTGAACTGACCTTGGCATCTGCAGCTGTTCCTCACAAGAAAAATTCTTCACAACAGGCTGGCAGATGCCTCTCATGATCTTTTTACATCTTATTCACTTCTCATCTCCTCTCCACTTCTTGCAGCCAGGCCGGGACGAGTTGGGACCAGTCAGCTGCCCCGCGGGAGGCCAGAAGGCGAGGCCTGCAAGGCCCACAAGGCTCGCCCTCTCTGCCCCCGCTCAGCTTCTTCACATCTTCTCTTCCCCCCCCCTTTTTTTTTTCCCCCCTCTGTTTTCCCCTTCTTAAATATGTTATCACGGAACATTCTGCTACCAATCGGTTCGGCCTTGGCCAGCAGCAGGTCCACCCTAGGCCCAGCCGAGTCCACTGAACAAAGGGGAGCAACTTCTAGCAGTTTCCTACAGAAGCTACCACCTTAGGCCCTCCCTCACTAAACAAAACCAGAATATTTATATACTCTGAAAAATGTCTGTAATTGAGGCTTTCTTTACTCTCCTTCATAAAATAACTCTAAAAGTAAAAAAACTCTGGAGAAGAGAGTGAAGAACTTTTCATAATACTCAAAATTGTACTCTTCTATATATTCTCTCCTTCAGAGGAGAAGACAGTGAGTGGTAAAACAATTCAACTTTGGAAAGATGGCTGCCTTCCACTTGTGTTTCTTTTTTTTTTTTTTAGAAATAATTACTAGAACTACAATTTGAATTAATGAAAAACACCTTCACCATGAAACTACATAGGAATAGACTGCTCAGATTACTTTGTGCATCTCTAAGCATAGATATTCCACGAAATCTAAACTTGAACCTTGGATCTGGGAATGATGATCTCACATACTACCTAGATATTTCAGATATCTTATGTTTAAGAGGCAGACTCGCTCAGCTCCAACTGAAACTTATCTCCAGCATGGCAAAGCAGAAAAACATAAAATGCACACGTATTGACACATGTGGGTGTAAGTATGCTATATGGTATATCATTCCTGAAAGGTTTCTGATTCCTGAATCACAAATTCCCCAGTTTACTTTGCTGCAGAAAAAAATAAGCAGAAATTTAAGCAGAATAATTATCCCATGCAATAAACTGAAGAGCAATTAATAATCCTGTTCCTCCCACACAGACCAATTAAACAAGTGGTAGTAGATCTGTGGATTTGGTTGGTGTGTATAGCTCTGAATATTCTTTATAGAACATGCTATACAGAAATAACACAAGTACCTCCAATGCAAACATTTCAACTCGTTATCACTGCTATAAAGAGAACTAATATTTAAATAAGTATTTAAACTTTGTCATGATCAATTCAATAGTGAACCTGTTAATAATACACAGAATATGGTGATTATCCACAGAATAGTGTTCACTTCACAATCATATAAAGGGATTCTGCTCAAGAGATCAAAAAGGCCATAAATCTAGATACTAAAACCCAACAAACATTGAAACTTTTTTTTTTTATAAAAGAAATTGCAGGGTTAGGGAAAACCACAAGCCGAACATAAGTCAATCATCTATTTCATGCTCCAGGATAGGTAATTATGAGTACTTCATGAGATACGTCTGGAGTTATCCTGCTCAATTCAGCATATTGACTAGGCCACAGTTGGAGTTCTGTAAACAATTTTTGCAGACAGATATGGGCCAACTGAAAAAGTCAATAGCAAAGAAAATGCATGATTCAAAGAGTCAGGGGACTGATACTGCTTATATTACAGAAGATATATTGGCAGTCTTCAGATATACACAAAGCTGCTGCAAAGAGCAAATAGCCTACTACAAGCCCAAATGAAGTAACAGCACACTTCAACCACAGGAGAGAAAAAAAAAAAAAGCAGTAAACCAAAGGAGTGAAGAAACACAGATTAATCAACTCAGTCTGATCCTGATAAACTTGGGGCTCCAGGTGCCAGGGAGCAGCAAGAGTGGGCTGCTCCAGCAGGGAAGGCAAGCAGGGAGCTCAGGGTGGTTGTGAGGCAGGCAGGGGCAGTATCCTTACTTACCAGAGTGAGCTCCTCCAGTATACTAGCAAGAAAAGTAGAGCAAAATGCCAGTCAATGTGCAATATCACACCTGACAAAATATCAAGGAAGGTTTATAAACAGACCTAGGTAATGCACAAAGAAAAGACATGTACCATCTCCTTAAACTTGATCAAATCAGAAAAGTTATTTCTCCTGCCATTCAGTTGACCCATAACAAGAAAAATTTGTGTCATATACTGACTTCTCTTCATTACTGCTATAATCAAATTGTTGTCAGACTAACAGTCAAGATTCTAGCGAGACCTGGCAACCTGCAACAGGACTGAGAATAACTGAGGATTAACGAATTAGGGCACTGGGAACTACAGTCACATTTATATATTGGGTTTTTTTAGGCAGAAAAAGCCCTACGTTACTGCTAGGTTATGGGTGTTCTCTCTTGTTCAAGGATGCGTTAAACCAGAATTAAAGCACCTGAAATATTCTTTTCAAAAGTTTTTTTAAGCTCTAATCTTTCCCCAATCGTTAGTTTATTTCCTAACTACTCCTGTTGAATTAATAGGAAGAATAAATTCCCCTAGCAAAAAAGAGAGTGTTTTGCATGTCTCAAAAATTACCAACGTCTACTGCCTGGACTATTCTTCATTAATCTGCTCTGCCTCACTTCTTAAAAGAACCAAGTAATAATGAGTACTCTGCAATCCATAAAAAAAAGCAGCAGAAGTTCCCAGTTTGTGTAACTAAGGGAATTTGCAAATTGAGGGAATATTTTCCATCTTACTTCTCATAGCACATCTGAGAATAATATTTGAAATCATATCCTTTCAAACATAAGAAAATTGGGAAGGAGTAGAAGAAGGAGGAAGAGAAAGAGCTGTCAACATTTATTCTTTCAGTCTGGTCTACAGTGCTGTGCATTACACTAGAGCCTAATATTCTAAGGCAGGTCGGAGTTCAGTGGGGGAAGGCAAGGGAGAGACAGGCACTCTCCTCATTTGTACGCTACTGGAAGAAAGAGAGGGAGCGCAGATACTAAGGCAGCTTCATCTTTTAATCACATTTGGAATATAAAAATGTAGAATCTAATCTACTGAGCCTATATCCAGACAGACTAGTAATCTACTACAACAGAAACAGATCTGCAGAGTAAAATTGCTTTTGTCAAGGATGCAACACTCCTACCATGGACATTTTGGGGAGGTTTTATTCTGGACTTGCTATAGCATGGTCCCATGGATTGAACCCTCATTAGTGGCTGCAATTAATCATGTGCATCTACAAAACACCTTTCAGTTTAATTCCATCTGAAAGACATTCAGTTTGGATGCTTCTGTATCGGCATTTTACTTCACACTAGAAGTAGATTTTTGAAGCAAATCTCCCCCAGTCATTTCCACTCCTCATGCTGTGGCCGCCATTGTAGCGTGGTCTCAGAGCACAGGAGCTCAAGGTGTGCTCCAGGGGCAAACTTGAGCTCAACCAGTAACGGTCGTTCAATCTGCAGGATCAGGCTAGAGCTAATCTGAAATAAAACCTCAGAGATTCATATAGCATGAATGTTCGGTCCCTCTGTCTTACTCTACAAATCTACTCGTATTCAGATGCACTGCTTACCAACATAGGACGTACCTTTGGTGCACTCCAAACCACTTTACATCACAGACTACATGGCAATAAATACTGATGATAATGAGAATCACCTGAAAACCATGTCCCTAATCCAAAGTAAAATATTAATGCATGTGTCCTAGGATGAAATAAAGACTCTTTGGAATGGAATGTTTTCCACCATTATCTTATGCTTTGTTCTACAAGCAACAGAGTATATATATTTATATATATTTGCTTTGAGAAAAAAAAAAAACAAGTTCTTTACTCAGCTCACTGGTAGCAAATTCCCCTGAATAAAAGGGTCAGCAAGTCTCAAACACTTCTGAGCACATCAGATTAGTATCACTGACAAACAGGACAGCTATAGCAAAGAGCATCTATACTAGCAAACACAGCTGAGGGCCTGGAGGTCAGCTGGCACAGCTCCTATCAGTGAAGCTAAGCACTTTTGCCCTTCCTGAAAACACAAATCACAATCATGTTGCTCACAAGAATGGTCCCAAGTCACAGTCTGGTATTATCTGAAAGACAGCTAATTAGGACAAAATTATGCTAAGGAAAATGTTAACAGTTTAACAGTACAATCAAATGCATTCAGTGCTTGGAGCTATGCCATGGCCGCCTTAGTGTAGTCTGTAGCCAGTAATTCCCACCTACCAAAGAGAAAGGATACCAAAACCTGTCTTCAGAAGGGTACAATCTGAATGGAGTATTAGTCTGCTTCTACAGTGATTACTTGAGCACATTCAGTGAAACTCCTAGCCCTTGAGCTGTATCTCTAAATCATGCGTTACTCTGTACCACCAGTGGAGAGATTGGAAGACTATTATAAAGTCTGGAAAAACTAAGACAAGTTGTTTGTCGTGGTTTAGCTACAGTCAGCAATCAAGTACCACACAGCTGCTCAGTCACCCTCTCCCTCCCCAGTGGGACCGGGGAGAGAATCAGGAAGAAAAGAAAACTCAGTTGAGATAAGGACAGTTTAGTAGGATAGCATAGGAAAAGATAATTATACATATATAAAAAATAATTATAATAATAACAGAAAAAGCAATAGGAAGAAGAAAACCAAAATTTTTAAAAGAAACAAAACAAACAAAAAACCCAAATGAAGCACAATTTCTCACCACTTGACAACCCAATGACTGATACAGCCCGTCCTGAGCAGCACTCACAGAACCAAAAAAAAAAAAAAAAACCAAACCAAACTGTTAACCATCCTGGAATAATTATGAACAGCGAGAGGGGAAAAAGAGAGCCAGCTCACCAGTCCATTCCCTACTTAAGTGCTGAGCATGGAATACTCTCTTTGGCCAGTTTGGGTCAACTTTCTGGCTGTACCCCTCCCAGCTTCCTGCACCTGCACATCAGCAAAACCTGCGAAGCTGGACAGTAACGTTGGTCTCTGTAGCAACAACTCATAACATCAGTGTGTTTATCAACATTCTTCACATATGAATCCCAAAACAAATCAGCTACTGAGAAGAAAATTAACTCCATCCCAGCTGAAACCAAGACATTGTTATGTTCCAGTTAAATGAAGCAGTCATAAAAAGTATCTGTAGAGCTCACTAGGTGAAAGGACCTTAATTTCACATAAGAATACGAAATTAGTTCCACAAGATATTTGAACTGTAAATATCAAGCAAGCTGATGAGAGACTATGTAGATGGCAATTTACAATTAGCATATCTAAATTTTTATTCTGTGCAATAATGGTCAAGATTAAAATTTTCCATTACATTTAAGAAATAAAATACTTTTTAGTATTTCTTGCAGATTATATATAGAGAACATTGACTACTGCTTGGTTTGTTCTTTTAAGTCACATCCAATTACATCTAAGATAAAGAATTGGCTCTTAGTGAGCAGAAGCCCTCCTAATGAAACATAAACATCACAAACAAAAGCAGAGATTGCAGTCAGACAAGTAAGTTAGAGAAACACTATCCTTAGTTTAAATAACGTTCCCTCATCTTTCATTTTTGAGAATGTTTTGATTGCTTAAGTTTAAATGGAAAACATCCCTTCTCTGTAGGACAAGATTTTTTTCCATTTATATTGATAATACTCTCTTGACTGGCATCTATTTGCCAAAGTTTCACAGAAATACTTGAAAAACAATGATATTCTACAAAACAATCTATTTTTTTACCATTTATAACTTCAATTCAAAAGGAATTTATAGAACTGCATTATTCATCTCACACCTCAGCGCAATAAACTATGGCAATAGGTTGGTGGGTTTGTTTTGCTTTTATTTATCTTACTTCTGCTAGATACACTGGGCTAAGTCATAATTTCTGTAAGGTAGCATAGTCTGGAGATAATTTTCAAAATATAAAAATATTTTTATAGTTCTCCCAGAGCAGACAGCCCTAACACTAATTGCTTAGAAAAATACACATGAAGCACTCTCTGTACTTTTTAGTGGCACTTGGCAATGAATCACATATTGGACTAATAGGGGGGAAATTTTATACATTTTAAAAAATGAAGTCTTCATTTTATGGTATAAATTGATGAAGCAGGATGTTTTTGTGGAACAGAATTGGATTGACCCTGGTCAGATAAAAATGACACTAGAATTACGAGAATTACTGAGTCAACTCAAGCAGGTTTACTACATTTAATTATATTTAGCTATGAAATTACAGCAATAGACATTAAGTTAACATTACTGACATTTATGAAAGTCTGTCAAACTGCTGAAAGCTGAAAAGAAGTAGAGGTAGCAGAGACTAAAGTACGGACTTTCCCTACCACACACAGATAGAAGTCACCCAGAAAAAACAACCCAGTGCTCCCTGAGGTCTAGGTAACACCTGTCTGCCTACTCACTCCTTTCACATCCATTCCCTTTAATAACTACCCTGTAATGTATCTGCTCTTAAAAAAGAAATTAAAAAAAAAAAATCCTCTCTTAATTTTTGTTTACTTTTTGACAACTAGCGTGATAAACTGTGAAATGAAGCATCTGCAAAGATTACATGTGCAGCTAATAAGAAAACCTGAAAATCTTTTTTGGGTTTTTTTTTTTGTTGTTGTTTTTTTTTTTTTTTTTTTTTGTTCTTAGGAGTAAAGCAGAGACTACAAAGAAGAAGTAGAAATGAGTGAAGTATGGCAGTAGAGGGGTACATAAGCACAATAGAATAGCATATAAGCACAATTAGTCACACAATTTTAAAAAAAAAAAAAAAAAAAAAGAGGTGACAAAAACCAAATCAAGTCAGGTTGTTAACTGTGGGTAGTTTGCATTTTTTTCCTGATTTGGAGTCAGCAAAATATTACCCATTCTTTCCTCTTTCCTGACATGTGAAAGAAATATTCTTGAGGGTATTAAGTCACAGATAATTCCAACTGCTACAAATTTGCCCTTGGTAAGAATTACAAATCTAATTTGTGTTTTCTTATTCTAAAGGTTCAATTACAGGTAGTAAAAGTCAGGAGAAGGAAGCATTCTTCCAAGATACAGTTTATATTGTCTGACTGTCATTAACAAGAGAAAGCCCTTTGGGGTTGTGTATGCAAGTCAGATCTAAACAATTTCAGTTCATTAATTCTCACTAGTAGGTTGTTGTGGTAGCATTTCGACAAGTCAGACTTCAGACTTGCTGCCTGGACCACCTACCATTAGGAGTATCCACATATTCCTAAACTAGATATGCTTAAAGTGGACTGCTTTCTTCTTGGATTCAGCATGTTTTCTGAAAAGATCACATTGCTTTTTCAAAGTCTTTTGAGACCAACACATCCTGCTACATCTCCAACCCTGATTGCTTAAACTGAGTTGTGACAGTGCCATGCTTTTTTAAGTGTCCCATTTAACAAAAAGCTACAGCTGTTAAAACTTCTGGAAGTTTAATTTCAATGAAGAAAATGATTTTTTTTTTTTTTTTGTAAATGGAAGGTACACTGTATAGGTTTAAGCCTCATCTTCTGAAACTTTGTAAGTAAAAAGGGTGATACATATCGAATTTCACGTGATTGGGAGCAAACATGTAGAACTGTAAACAGTGAATAAATTGGCCCTTATCCAATTTCTTTCTCTTGGAGATGACACTATATAACAAATTAGTAATTCAACCTTAAACTGGTGTCAGTTGGCAATTTTGGCTACAGTAGATTTCAGTAATTTTCTAATGTAAAATGAGTGTGGAGCTTGTCTTAAGTATACCAAGGAAACTGGAGGTTTGTGTGGAGTTAAATACGAGTTGAAGTGTATCTATCACCTATAGGCTATCTGAAGACTCAGCAGGTCCTCATTTAGGGTTTGATAACCTTGGAGGTTATAGAATTTCTGTAGAGAGTAAAAATAAAAAGTTCTTGCCTTATGAACTGTAAATGGTACCAACCATAATCTGTTCTGTGATTATCACTTGGAGGAAGTATCCTATAACCAGCCCAATAACGTTCTTGTCAGAAAATGGTGTCTTCCCCCCCCCCCTATATTTTCATGTATTACAAGAACAGACACACAGAGGTATGCACACTTGTTCCAGTAGAATCAAAGCTGGTGAGGGGTCTGGAGCACAAGTCTTATGAGGAGCGGCTGAGAGAGTTGGGATTGTTTAGTCTGAAGAAGAGGAGGCTCAGGGGAGACCTCATTGCACTCTATAGCTTCCTGAAGGCAGGTTGTGATGAACAGGGGTTTGGCCTCTTCTTCCAGGCAACAAGCAGGACCCGAGGAAATGGCCACAAGTTGTACCAGAGGAGGTTTAGATTGGACTTGAGGAAAAACTTTTTCTCTCAAAGAGTGGTAAGGCACTGGAACGGCCTGCCCAGGGAGGTGGTGGAGTCTCCGTCCCTGGCAGTGTTCAAGAGGCGGCTTGATGAGAAGCTACAAGATATGGTTTAGTAGCTGTGGCAGCAATGGTAGTGGGAAGACGGTTGGACTAGATGATCTTATAGGTCCCATCCAACCATGTGATTCTATGATTCTATCACAAAATCCCGAATAACAGATTCAGAAATTTCAGTACAGTTAAGTTACTCCTCAAAGCACACTAAAAGTCTAATCCTTTTATGTCATGTCATTTTTTTTTATTATTTAAAAAAGACTGTTCTGTTTAGCACATCCAGCACACGCACCATGTGACGCACCAGATGCCTTAGTAATTAATTCATCTTTTAAACGAAAAGTACAATAAATAGTTGCATAAAACAGTGTGTTGATGCAACTGATAACTACACTGACAATTCAAAATTAGAAAAGGAAAAGACTTTATAAAAAGCAATAGCTACATCACAAAACAAGACTGTCAGACTGAACTGGCAACATATGTTTACTTATGCTTCAACTGTTCTGGAAATGAGCACACAGCACAGATTACTTTATATCTTTATATTGCCATTCTGTCAGGGCTCGTGAAAGGTGGCAGAAGAATGTCTAAATGCTACATTTACAAAAATGCTGCGTAAGACAGTAGGATATGTTGAAAAAAATAGAGGAAAAGAGAAATAACATAAAATTAGATTGTAATGCCTGCTTGAAGAGAGTAGAATATTTTATTAGCATAGAAGAAACTTGCATTTTATTAACACACCACCACCTACGAGTAATTCCTTAAGCCGTTCTAAAAACATGACTTAATACTGTTAGATTGAGTTTGTATAGAAAAATATATGCCTATGAATTTATTTGCAGTATCTATATCTTAGCTGCAGCCAGTGAAACAAATGAAAAATCTCTCTCTTTGCCTGTTGATTGAACAGGTTTGCTGGAGAGGAAGACGACAGCACAAGCTTGTGACAAACAGTTTGCAAATAAGCATGCATCCTTGTAATATCCAATATGAGATCAAATCTTCTGACACTTTCCTCCAATAAACTTAATAGTTTTACACACACTTAGAGGAAAAAAAAAAAAAAACAAACAGCTTCTACAGAGGAAACAAAATAAATATTCATGACTATCTCCCATATTATTTAGCACTGTTTTGAATGTGTATGCTTGTTCTTCTGTATTTTTCATGCTACATATTAGATACCGTACAAGCTATATAACATATCC
The DNA here is from genome assembly GCF_036417535.1 of Chlamydotis macqueenii. Lineage (NCBI taxonomy): Eukaryota > Metazoa > Chordata > Aves > Otidiformes > Otididae > Chlamydotis > Chlamydotis macqueenii. The sequence goes on from NC_141558.1 coordinate 20,748,750, forward strand.
ATATTCTTGGTGATGCTAAATATACTACTCCTTAGTTGTACGAGCAGCAGAAGCAAGTATGCTTGTGCTCATAAGTTAAATGAACGAGTATTTTCCAAAAAAGAAGCCCACATCTGTTATCGCATGGGACAGGACAGCACACAATTTACTCAAGCCCCAGCTTCTCCACTGGTAAAGTAGGAACAATAATGCTCACACACTTCACAGTGTACTCTGAAACTCAGTATACTACTATTCACAGTTTATCCAGCAGACAGACAGATGTTAACAACTGTTAGTAGTACAAATACAAATGAGAATATTAGCACTGAGGAAGCTCTGTCCACCAGCATGCACAGTACAACCAACACACAGTTTTTCCATTAGCTATATGAAAACAGCCCATCAAAACACAGGCTGGGCTACTCTCAGCCCCTTTTCGAACTTCTTCCATTTGTTGTTAGCCCTCCCACAAAACTGGGCATAAAAAGGGAATCCCCGTCAAAAGGTACAACCACCAAACTTCTCTTTCGTAGCAAGGACAAATCATCAAGAGCTGACAATGAAGATTTGACACCAGAAGGCTTTGATTACATCTCTGTCTGGATAAGACTGCTTCTGTGGTCTTCAGCAACTCAGTTAACCCCTCTCTGCTACACATCTCCGTAAGTGAAGCGTGGGAGTCAGTACTGCTTTAGATCAAGGAAGTGCTATGAGGCTCGGCTGCCCAGACTCTGGGAAGTATGTTTATAATACAGATATAACCACCTATGAAAAAAGCTACTGTGGATAAAGTTTCCACAACAGATCACATTACACAGAACTTGCCTGTTGAGGAATAAAATTTCTGCTCAGTTTTTATTCATCCAGTGACTTACAAGCCTCATATAAACTGTGCAAAGGCAAAAATCCCATAACAAGAGCCATAAACAGTCCTGCCCGTTTGGCATGGTGGAGGGAAGCATTATAAGGCTAATGGTTTTACCGTACCATACAGGGTGAGCATGTACTATGCCTCTAAACACAGTCCAAAGCAACTCAGGTTTTGCATAGATTTTCTTGCCCAGATCTTCTCTAAATACTACAAATGCATTTTGTCCCTACTACAATCTGAACTCACAGGGAGATGATAAATGAGATAATATTGATTAGACTGTGCTAAAGGGTTCCAGCTCTTCAAGGTTATATCCTTTAGAGAGTTTGTAAATCTCATTACAGAAATCTGCCTGCTGATATACATACATAAATAGTGGCAGAAGGGCTCCAGCATGACAGCTCTCACTGGAGTCACACTGTTCTTCAGACAGAAAATTGAGACAAGGAGATACAAACGAGTTCAAAATGGGAGAATCAGACTGCCTTTTTCAAAGAAAACAGACCAAAAATAATTTCAGTCATATCTGTATTAAATGAGTGTTACTGACAAAAGGTGTCTGGAGCGAAGCACAATCTTGGGCCTCTGTTGGCTTTAACTGTCAGCTTTGTCAGTAATATGAAGGATAAGCAAATCCACTAAATTGTTCCAAGTACTTTACTTTAACATGCAGTTTTTACAGTAAATGAATCTTAACTTCAGATGAAAGCCAGCGTCAGCCTTTCCCTGCTTTTGGTGGAAAAAACCCCAAAAGGTACATGAAATAGCACACAAAAAAGCAAGCGCAGTAATCTGCTAAATTCCCCTCAAGTTATGCATTCTTTCTTAACTAATGCAGGAAAAGAAGAGGCACTTTTACTAGCCATCTGCTTTCTAAAAACTTTTATTGCTTAGGATTTCTCCCTGAGACATCAGAGGCAGGGGGCGGGGGAGGAAACCAAACAAAAAAAAACCCAAGAAACAAATCAAAACTCACACTGCCAACCACAAAGGCTAACAGCATCATCAGCAAGAGATGCGCAATCCACGTAATCGTTTCCCTTCACTTGGCACTCATTAGACTGCTTCCAGTTTTCAGCCCCACAATACAAGAAACACATTGACAAATGGAAGCAAGTTCAACTGATGCCCACCAAGATGCTCAGGTAGCTGGAGAACTTCTGTGAGGAGAGGCTGAGTAAACTGGGCTTGCTTGAACCTAGGGAAGTGGCTTTTGAGGGGGACATCTAACAGCAGCTCTCTGCTTCACCATGAGAACAACCCAACAGGGGAGCAGGTTGCCCAGAGAGGCTGTGCAGTCTCCATCCTTGCAGGTTTTAAAGATGCAATGGGAAAAGCCCTGAGCAACAGAGTCTGAATTCAACATGGTCACTGCTTTCAGGAGAAGGTTACGTTTATAGACTTCCCAAGGTCCCTTTCAACCTATATGAGTCTAATTTGTGTTTGCTAGCTCTATTATCATGATGCCACTGACAAGCAATATTAGGGGTCAGTGCTGTAGGAACACGGTCATGCCCTATTCCTTCTGCTGAGCTCTGCTACCATTTCTATTCTCGGCAGTCTCTGCAAGCCCAAGTGAAAGTGATTCTATTTATATTCATCTCATAAAATGCTTAAAACATCAGAATAAAATTGCTTACAATACAAAACACAGATCCAAGATGTAAAAAGAATACCAATGCTGTTGTTTTTCCGAGATCAGACATTGTTTTTCAGAGCAGCAGGTGGGCAAAAGTCTTATTTCCATTAAGATGTTAAAGCCATAAGCTTGAATTTTTTTTTTATCAGTTTGATAACTGTTTTTATAGACATATGTACAGGTAAAGCAGGATTCAGATTTGGTTTGTGATGGTAGAGAAGCCAAGTGGAGAAACATGAATCATCTACATACTCAGATATTTAGTAAGTGCTTGGTGTATTTCTTTCATAGGATCTCAAAACTAGTAATTTATCTGTTTTTTAAGGGAAAAAAAACACCTTCCCAAATTAGTGGGAAGTCAACAAAATTTGTACTGGAAAGTAAGTATTAGGCTTCATGCAACAGAATACATGAACATCCCCTCCCTATCACGAAGGTCCACCATCTTTTCTTGTGTTTTCCATCCTCAAACCAGGAAACAAATTCTGTTCATTTCACGACAAAAATTTCTAAAATCTGCTTGTGCCCAGCAAGGAATTTTAATAGAAAATGTGTGCGTGAGAGGAAAAGCTTCAATTAATAAGTATATCCTATTGATTTGTATTGTGGTGTAGACAGATCTTGGAAATACTCTTGAAATCCATGCCACTTTATTTCTGATACAACTTTTAACAAAAAAAAAAAAAAAACATAGGAAAGTTGAGGCTTCTTGCAGTCACATACAGGATGACTGAATGCAGTCTAAGCCTACCAAAATACTGGCATGGTGGTCATCTGTTCTAGGAAAATGGCAAGATTAGATGTTGACGTTGAAAAGATAGATAGGGAATACGCAAGACACAGATGTTTGTGGTAACATGACACCTAGTGTTCACTTTCAGGAAGCCTCTGTATTGGTGGGTGACAAATTTTGAAAAAACAGCAATGCCTGAGGACTTGCTTTCCAAAACAATGGTAAATATTAGCATCTCTATCCAAGTACCTAAATTACATCGATATTGGGGGGCGGGGAGGGGGAGTAGGAAAGGAATAAAAAGTTTGCATATGCTGCATTTCCTTCTCTTACTGAGTTCACAATTTGGGTAACTCTAGAAAAGAGCGCTACCCAAAAAAGTTCCACATCATCTTTTTCCTTTGGGTTTCTGATGAATAAAAAAAGCCTACTGATAACTCCCACACACAGCCACCAAAAAAAAGCTATCAGAAAACTGGGTCTACTACACAGAACATGCACAACAGAAGTTTAAGAGAATAGTCTCTATTCTAAAAACAAACAAACAAACAAAAAAACCACTAGTGACAAGGTTTATTTATACAAAGCGATGAGCTACACACTTCTATTTCTTCATTTAAAACCCTGGCATATCAACAGTACAAATGACTGAAAGGTTATCATTCCCTTTCATGCTTCTAGAAACACAATGAAAACCACAGTATCTAATGAATACTACATCAGTGCAACCATAAAATCCACATAAAATCATGGCACAGGCACTCTGACATAGTGGGTAACAATTCCTATGAAATTCAGCCTCTTGAGTCTTTCTGAGGGGCAAAGAGGGGAAGAATTACATGAGAAATCAGAACAAAAAGTTCACTACAGATAGAGGAAACATATGCTGCTCAATAAGAACATGTGTCCTATCCTGAATGAGACAAGTATCAGAAATTACACTGAGACTGGCAAAGCATTAGAGACAAGGTCTGAGTAAAACTTCAGTTCTATAGAACAGAACATGAACAACTGCACTTCAAGAAGTGTATAGCTACATTGCAAGGAGCATTATTAAGAGAGTCTGTTAGTGTTAAAAATACAAGCATATAAAATACATGAGTATTGTATTTCCAATCTAGCATGCTGCCTTTAATTTAAATTTATGCTGACTTACTTTACAAGTAGTATTTAATTGTCATACTTCTGAAGACAAAAAAAAAAAAAAAACAACAAAAAAACAGTAACCAAACAAAACAAAGCAGGTACCTTTAAGTACCTGCCTGGCTACCACAATTCCAAACAATAAATTGGACTCAGCACAAATTATTCAGTAGTTAAATGGTAACTAGTGTTAATTATACCTTATTTCTGAAAAAAAAAAAATGTGCAGATACAATCAATATACTGATATTAAAATATACATTTTCCTTTTAGCAAGGTAAACAGACCCACACTCCAATACTCTTAAATAACTCAAGAAAATGCCAGTCAAGCACTTATCCCACTGTCAATTATAAAACAACTCCTTATTTTTAAAGACATTTTGAGTATACTTCTCTGCACAGGTTAAGCGCGTGGCACCTCTGGGAAGCCAGGCAGTTATGAACTCACCTAAATAAATATCTGCCGTGAGATGTCCCTGTTGAACTTAAAAATCTATACAGCTTTTTTTTTATATATATACATGCATTCTTTCAGTTATACACCTCTATTTAAAATCCTCTCAAAAGTGAAGCTAAGTTGTTCTGTGTTTGTTGGAAACAGCTTGCCAAAGATCAGATTCACAGCACTATTTCCCCATTTAGGGTCCAGGTAAACCGGAAAGCCACAAGCCTTTAGTTCCTACCACTCTGGTCCAAAAGGTCAGTTCATCATTCCTTCAGCGTCTAGTTGGGCCCCAGGCAGAAGTCTTATGAGAATCAGCAGGAACAGCATGTCCTATTGCCCTTAAACGTATACATTTAACACAACTACAAGAATACCAGTCATAAGTTTCACCTAATAATAGTGATTATCCCTCACCTTTAACGCTGAAATATTCTGAACTGCCATACAACCTACTTAGCTGTTAACATTTTAAGTAATTGCTGCACAGATTATTTTCGTAGTTCAGGAACAAGTCTTACAAATTAAGAGCTATGGAACAGCTTTAAAACACAGAGGATTCTGCAGCAGGTTTAATTCGATTACTTCCTTTTGAATTATAGAAATTCTGAAAACCCAAAGGTTAAGTGCTTGCTTCCCTTCACACACCGCTGAGAGATGCAAATGCACAGTGCACACACTGCCAAAGCCAAACAACACAGCAGTTTGTTTCCACAGATTTCCATGCAGTTGTTGTACATGCTTATGGTTTCAGGTAGCCTCTGCCCCTTGCATCTTCCAAGTATTTCCTCTCCATTTTACAATTATAGAGGATCAAAGCAGCTGTGAATTCACTGTGAGAGGGAATGCGTCTTTAAGTCATCCTTCATGCAGCTTAGACACCTTCTAAATAACACTCTGGATAAAACATGAGGAAGGTAACACAGTTTTCCTTTAAAAATTACCAGGCTGCGGTCACAGAAATAGCTCAAAGGACAGCACAAAAAAAAATAAAAATTAAAGGGCTTTTTATTTTAGCATCGGTAAACTATTTTATAGAAACGCAATGAGTAATTTTTTAGACACTGCAATTACGCTTCAACACAGTAACTTCACATGCCAGTAAGAGCACATTAAGCTGCAGTCTGCAATGATTTTTAAAGGTATGCGGGGCACACCTACTACATTTCATAGGAATGAGGGACAGCTGAGAACTGCCATCAGAGGGCATCCTTCAGAAATGATCCTCCAAATTCGCTGCCGTGAAGTAGCAAGTTATTTTCCAACTCCCTCACGGGCTTCTCTTAAAAGTGCGTGAGGTGCTAAATACGTTGAAGTAGGTAATTTTTTTTTTTTCCAGTCATCTGGGATACAAACCGAGCGATCCAACAGTGTCCCTGGGAAACCTCGACCCTCACGCCGTTGAAAACCCGTCCCGGCGGGCTGAAAATCGTCATGGCAGCGGGTACAATGTCCCCGCACCGCCGGGGTTGGAGGCGGGGGCGGGGGTGAAATCCCACCCGCCCGGTTCCTCAGCCCCACGGGCCGGTGTCGGGCTGAGAGGGCGAAGGGTGGGAAAGCGAGAGCCGTGCTGAGCCTCGGTAGCTGCCACTTCGTCCCTCCGAGAGTCCCTCGGCCCGGCCTGCGCCTCCCCGCTCCCCCCACGCAGGCGCCTCCCTCCCGCCCTCCGGGCAGCGCCGCCGGCGGGACTCTCCCCACCCCGCCGCGGGAGTTGGTACCGGGACGGGCTGAAAGGAAAAGCGGGTACTTGCCCAGGTGGGGACGAGGAGGCTGCCGGGGCGTTCGAGCGGTGCTGGAAGAGGTTGTTTCCCCGCCACGCTCATCTCCTTCCCATGCAGCTGGCCGTACTCCACGCAAGACGGGCGGGCTCGGCGGGACGCGGCGCCCTTAGGCACCGGGTTCCCCAAACGCCCGCCCCTACCGGTAGCGCCGGCGTCCCGGCTCCGTGGGGCAGGATCGCACCGCTCCTCGCTCTGCCCCGCGGGGCGGGCGGGGGCGTGGGTGGGACGTGGGGAGGCTCGGAGCCAGAAGGGGCTGCGAAGGCGGCGGAGTGGAGCTGGCTATTTAACTTCGCTCTTCTGCGGGGGGAAGGCGCCGCCGCTCTCGTTCCCCTCCCCTCTGCGGCCGCTATCCCGACAGCCGGGCTCTGGGTGCTGCTCCCAGCGCTGCCGTGCTCCTCCCCGGTACGGCACGGCTCGCTTCGGCCCGCCCGGCGCCGCTTCCCCGCGGGAAGGGTGGGTTTGGGCTCCGGCTTCCTCCCACCCTTCCTCCGGGGAAAGCTGTCAAGCAGGGGAACCTCTGCCAGGGGAAGGTGGGCGGAGGGCTCGGGGGGCTGAGGATGTGTGTCCCCCCCATCCGTGCTGCCTTTCTGCGGGCCATACCGGGCAACAGCACCTGGTGTCGGGGTTGTAGTCCACAGCCCCACGCTCCGGCACAGTAAAGCGTTTCTCGTTGATCTCTGAGTCAAAACCAAGAGTGGTTGGACACCCATCGAATATTTTTGGCACCCTTGAAAGTGGATAACATGGGGCAATCTGCCTTTTGGTGGGAAAAGTTCCCCACCGCTGAACGTTGCTGTTGGGTATTGCTCTTCGGTTGATCTCTAGCTTCCACCCAGATTCCTAACCATGGCCCGTGGCCTGGGCCATCCGTTTCGGGGGAACTTCTTGTAGGTCTGTGGTGGCAATGCTGAGGGTGATGTTAAGGAGAAGAGGTTCAACCTGCCCTTTGACATGCTGCTCTATTAGTAGACAGATTTTTCTTCTCTGAGGGGACAGAGGGGGCAGCTCTTAACTTTTCCCATCGATTTATTTAAGAAGATCAGTGTTCCATGCACATGCCCTTCTGTTTTCTTATCTAATTTGAAAAGACACGTCTATTCCCTTTTGAAGCCTCTGCCTTGTCATGCAAGGATGAGAAGCTATCACACAAATACGTAACAAGTAAAAAGGGTGAGAGGAGCTGGACAGACTTTTTCTAAAGTTAGTTTTAAAGATTTTTCTCTACCTAGTTTTACTTTTTTTTTTTTTAATCTTTTGTAAAAGCAGCGCAAGAGTTAGTTAAGCAGGAAAGAAATGTGCATCATCATCTACTTGGAGCTAACTCTGTACAAAACACTGCTGCCACTGCTGTGTTTTACCCTAGTATGAACTCTTCCCCCCCAGATCACCCTGTCCAAAAATATCTGACTTTTCTGTAAAACCACATCTTACCACAAGCAAATGCTGCTTGCCATCTGTGTCTATTGATTCATCTTTGCACGTACCAGAGCCCTGTGGAAGATGGGGGAGAGGTGGGCAAGAGGGCAGTTTGCTCTGTGGGGTTATGGGGTTTCAGTTGTTTTCCAAGGGTACTCGGGACCTTCCATCTGTGCCTGAGTTGTTTTCTTTGCTGCTTGCCATGCAGCGAGGAGTCAGTGCCGTTCTCCTGAAGAGGTGGAGCTCGTACTCGAGCCAATCTGCCACAATCCATCCTGTGCGTAAAAAAGCCATTTATCTCACTCCATGCCTGGAGAAAAAGTGTGTGACAACACGCTGACAGTGTGAAATGTTAAAGGAGATGAGTCTGAGCCCCAGCCTAACATGACCATACAACCTTATGTACATGCAGAGCATGCTGGCACTGTGTGAGGTGCGAGTCTTTCTGCTTAAAGTTAAAGACAATCAGGGAAAGCAAAGCCACACGGATGAGCTGCAGCCTATTTGGAGGTGGATTGCCCCAGGCTCCATGGGCTGGGAGTTGCCAGGAACCAGCAAATAACAGCAGCTGTCCTGATGGCTGTGTGCTAGTGTGAATGATAGTTTTGCTGTGATTACAAACCTGTTATCATATCCAACTTTTCTTCTCATGGTTCTTCTTCATGCTCTCCCTTCATAAATATGGTGCATAAGTGGGGATTAAACAATGGAGATGCAAGTTAGTGTAAATACAAAATGAATGACATAGCCGTTTGATAATGTAGAGGGAATATACATGGGAAATTACTTACAGACCTGAGTAAAATAGAAAGCCCTTACTTTTCAGAACGTTTCTATTTATCTACAAGCTGTACTTTTTAAACTTAAAAACCTTTGTCAGTTGGATATAATAAGCATTGCATACAATATATAACTTCCTGAGCAGCTTATCTTAATATTGATAATTACATAAATGATTTATGGAATTCACTGAAAACTGGATAACATCAGACAGCTAAGGAACTCTTAATGCTTGGTTCTTTTTTGATTTAATGAGTACACTTCACAAAACTATATCATCCTATGGTTTTGCTGTACTGAAAGTAAGTGGGTACATATGATTTGGGAGAGGATTAGGAAAAAATAAATTCATTATTTTAAATGTAATTTGAGCTAAGCCGATTTGTGATAGTATCATCTAATAAATTTCTTTATTTCAAGAGACAATCAGGTTTAATAACTTAAGAAACCTATGAGCTTTTTAGGAGTCAATGCCTCATTCAGTTTGTTACTAGTGAAGAGCTTATGGGTGTTTTTCCCTTTCTTCTCTTCGTAATTTTTCAGTTTCACTGCATCCCTGATCTAGCAAAAGGTTTTGCTTTTGCTATTCCTGAAATACAACAAATGGAAGCTAACAGTCAAGTATCTAGTTTAGTGATGACGGTTTTTATTTTTCTGGATTACATTATATCATATAATTTGGAATAAGGCATCTATTTGAAGATTTCTAGCCCTTGAGATTTCATAAAAATCTACAAAATAGTGAGAAAGTAATCAAACAAGGAGACAGGAAGTCAATGGAATGCTGTATGTTTTCAATAATATACCATGATTTTAAGTCAAACTCATGATTTTAGGGTGTTACATTAGGTAATGCCCAAGAAGTTTCATTAAGATCTGACTTGGCTGACAATAGAAAAATTCCAAATTGTGCCAAAGACTTGAATAAAGTTAGCATTCATGAAAACAGACGTGCACTGCTGAATTTCATACTACAGACCTCTCTCTGTTTCCTTCTGTTTTCGTACATATGCTTGTATTTGTACATACAAACACACAGGCAGAGATGATACTTGGCTTAGAGAATGGAAACAGAAGACTACTGCCAGTAAAACAATAAATAATTTATTTTACTAAGCCAAATAGATGACAAAGTTAAAAGCTTTTTAAAGAGAAGTGGATGAAAGAGTATAATTAGATTTTCCAGGAAATGAAGGTATGTCTTACGCAGGCATTACAAACATTTCTCTATCTATGCAAAAACATTCACACAGCTATTGAAGTCAAATTGTTGTTTTAATATAAACTCTAAAATTTGCAGATGTTCCAGTTTTAGTTTTTGTATGTTAATATTTGCTGTATTCATCAGGAAAAAGGCCCTTTTGTAGAATTAAATTGCTTTGTGAACTTCATTATACTTAATATTTTACTAGCAAAATAAATACTCCTTCATTTAATTTTGTGTTGCAGGAAGAGATCAAAGCTCCAAGATCAATGCAGGAAGTAGAGCATACTTTTCTAAGGAATACAAGTTAGAAGTTTCTGACTTGGAAATCACATGTAAGGCAAGGTAAAAATGCCGTATGTCTCCAGGAAACTGCTGCCTGTCTTGATGAGGATGCTACCATTTAGCCACCAGCATCCCCCAATTTAGGAGAACGATTAAGGAAGACACTAGCACACTGGCAATCCCTATTAGACCTCTATCTGAGTCTACTCTCCACTTGCCGCTTTTGTTGTGTATTAAGATCATGAGTAAGGGGCAAATCACAGGGAGCAACACCTTGACAGCCCATCAAAGGACAGTAATGTGCCAGAGGCTGCTTAAAGTACACAGTGATAAATCATTAACATTTCACAGGCATGTTATTTTGTGTCAAAAGGCAAACACTGTGTTACTCTCACAAATCTATAATGTGTGTCAAATACCCTGTAACTCGCTGTCCCAGAAATTTCCTCAGTTCGTTGCATAGGGTAAGAAACTGTAACTGCGCATACAGCAGTAGCAAAGTGGAAAGAGGCAGTAAAATTATCCATAACATCAAATTAAAGCAAGAGGCTGCTGTACTTCAAATAAGCAAACAAAAACTTTCCTGGAACAACTGTTAGCTGAGAAAGGGTGGCTGAAACAAGCATCTCATGCGTTTACGGCAAACGGATTGAGTAGAGGGTGGGAGAGACGGGAAAGGAAGTTTGCCAAAGCGTTCCTCCCCACTCCTGACCTCCTTATTGAGGCGCAGGTACAACTTACCAGGGCATCCCACTGCCAAAGTCAAGGATTGACTTAGGGCAAACTGATACTATTTTGGCTGTCACTATTCCAGGAATGAGTATTGACTGCATCAATCAAGAGTTCAGCATCCCAGGCTATTCAAGAGAGCAATTAATCATTGCTGCCCTGAACAGATTATTATGAAAGATGATCAAGTATGGGTATGTGAACAACTAAGACATCTGAAAGATGTATTCCCAGTGGGTATTTACTGAGGGATATTGCACTGATCGGTATGTATTCTTCAAAATCAGACAATTTTGATAACACTGAAAACATCCATGTAGACTTCCAGGGCTCATCTCCAGCGGAGGAAAAGAAGCAAGTAGCAAGTGGCAAGCAAGTGGCTAAATGGCACGGGAACCAAGACGGGTTTTAGTACTGTTTCTTGCAGCTGCTGATAAAACACTCGTTCTTAAGCAGTTTTTTTTTACTTGACTGTCCTTGAAATCTGCCTTGTGTTACCAAACGGAGGAGCTGATGTTCTGCAAACTGTAGTATTTTGTATGTGCTGGTCTCTACAAGCAGCAGTGTGCCAAGACATTCTGTGGAGGCTATGCCAAGATGCAAGACGGAATACAGTATTTTGTGGCCAAAGAAAGCACAAACAAGTGCTCAGCTTGTGAGAGGGGGAAGAGCTGAGTTCTGAAAACCTGCAACCACCACTCAGTTTTATCCAATGATTGCTTGGCACTAAAATAATTACTGGTTCTGAGAACAGGCACTAGGATATAGAAACCCCTCCTTGGGAAGTGCTTGTGCCACTGTGATAGCTGTAATGCTCCTTTCAGCTTTCCCTTTCACTCTAATTTCTGCTCATTGTATTTGGCAGCCAATGTATAAGCCTAATTGCGAGCTAGTTGTCATATCACATAGTTTGTTTGCTTAGATTCACTATTTATGTTTCAAAAGTGTTTGACCAAAATCTGTCTGATCACATGAATGTATGCAAAGAGCCAAGACTAATTTAATTAAGAAAGAAAGTGTGTTTCACAAAGAAAGTAAACTTGATTGTAAGTTAAAGCACCAGTAAGTTACAATCCACAAATAGAAGCAATGTTATGTGGTTTGGGTCATCAATAAGTAAATCAGGTAGAAACTTATGGGTACATAATTCATGGCTTACTTCTGCCAAAAATTCCTTAGTCTTGTATGTTGAATAATTTCAGTACTGATGAATGTGATTTTTATTGATTTGTTGAGTCATTTGTAGGTAATTCATAAGCAGAATCAAGGGTGCAATACATATATTGAATTGTTCAAGTAGCTGCATTACTAGGCTAGGGTAGGATATACGGTATCTTTCAGAATCAATTCTCAGCTCATTTTCAAAGGGAAGTGGCTGCAGGTTCATTGGAGACAGACATGCTTTGTTAAAAAAAGTAGAAGTGGACAATTAGAAGAAAGTAAGAATTTTACTGCTGGTTTTTTGTTGGTTTTTTTTCCCTGAAAAATGCTAGAAGAGTCTATATTTAAGAGTCTTCACGCAAAGTAGAATGGGGAATTAAAGAAAGTGTTCTTTGCAGTGGTAAAATCCATTTTCCGCTCTTGTTTCTACAACAGTGCAAAAATTTGGTATATGCTCTGGCACTACAAAATATTCATTATATTTTAAATCCAATTTTTCTCTAGCCTTTAAACTCTAAGGTTTACAGTCATACTTGTATTCTAAGATAAAGAAAAAAAGTGCCAAATATTCATACCAAATGGCTTTTCCAAAGATATTTAGCCAACTTTACCAAGTTATTTGTAATTTTATTTCTACGTTATTCAGTCATGCTCACAGAATGGAAAAATAAAGTGTTGATTTAGCTTATTTCATATCATTAGAGAGGAAATAAATGCAAACATTAAGTGAACCTAAACAAAAGCAACCAGTGTATTTTACATACCCTTATGCTGCGAGCAGCTGACCACAGGCTTTTTAATAAACTTCATTACTAACTTCAGGACTTTTCATCAGTTGTCTTCAGCAATTACATGTCTGTAAGAGCAAAATGGCGTAGGAATTAGGAGACTATTGCCCAACTTGGTTTTGCTTTACCTTAACACCGACTCTGCAGTTGCATGGTCTAAGTAAGTACAGCAATGAAAAAGTCAGTGGTCATTGCATAACTAACCTGAGGGGAGTAAGAAGAGGCAGGGCCGTCAAGCAGATCTGTATAAAAATAACTCTAAACAGGCCTGAGAGCAGATAGAAAAGCAAGAGTAGACTCTTACGGACAGAGAACCCGGGTCACTGATTGCTTGGTGCAAACCCTTCCTCTTCTAAAGTGAGGCTGGCAGTGCCAATTTTGGGATCCCAAAGGTCATGGGAAGGGTAAGCATAGCAGTAGGAAATAGAGTTAGATTGCAGAAAGTCAGCATCTAACTGAAAGAATAAAATTAATGGGGATTAGCAATAATTGGATAATTTGGAATACATGTGTTAGTATCATTGTAACTGGATTAATATATGTCTTTGTTGTATTAGGCTGCCAAGACACTAATTAGACTACTAATAAATTCATGGCTCTGCATATGATGAGTGTTCTGTTAAGCCAAAATAAATTGCTTGTGGTTTAATGCAACAAAGTGGTGGAATATGAAGGCAATGTAGAACTTGCTGAAAATTTGAGAGGGAAGTCTCTGTTTCATTGATGAGGAGGTTCTTCTCTTCTCATTGAGAGAAGAACCTCTTCTGAATGTCCTTGGCCAAGGAGCAGAGTCTTCTGCTTCTTCCCTAGAGGAGGGGAGCTCTGAATTTATAGAGGAGCCAACAAAGCCCAAAGAGATAAGAAATTAAATCATATATCTCTTTAGAGGGGATAAAATGTACAAAGGGGGCATAATGCTCAAGGGGATAACCATCCTTTGCACTGTTTGGAAGAGGAAATAAAACCCTGCTGGGTCAGTATTCCTGAAGAAGCTTCTAGGAGATTCACTCAGTCCCATACAGGTACACACACACAGCTGACCTGGTTCAGTCCTGATTTGGGGGTGGGGGGAGGCTTTTGTTCTGACAAACAGGTTTTTTCTCTGAAGTAAAAACCAAAAAGCTGAGCACCAATTGAAGACACTAAAATGTCTTGCACTAACAGTAATTGGGGATACATCTGTGAAGTTACCAGAATAAATCTGCGTGCAAGCAAGATGGCATCTGGTTTAATTGCATTAAAAATAGTGTATGGCCCAATATTGCCCAATGATCTATGTGTCCCTCTGAAGGTGGTTATTCAACCAAAACTGTATAAAGTAGAAATAACTTTTGATATAGAGTATCAGGGGAAGAAAGAGCCCACTCTGAGTGTTTTGTATGAGATGATGTTCTCAGACTTTTACCATTTCAAATGCGAGACCTGTATCCAATATGCTGCAACTACACACATATCCTATATGAGGAATGTAAAAGCATATGGGTTTTCTAGATCCCAGGTGGGATTTAAATAGTAGAGGCAGGGCTTAGGTACAATTTTGAGTGCATCACAGCAGAAGTTCTAAATTTAATCAATATAAAGAACTGCTTCTGTAGTCCTGTTACTTGCTCCCCCCCACCACCTTTCTGTGATCTCCTTTACAAAGCTGGCATATTCAATAACAGATTTGTTCCATTCAGTTCTTTCAGATTCTCTTAGCAATTTTGTTTTAATGTACTGAAACACAATACGTAAAACTAGCCACTGATTCAATTCCTACTCTTTCTGTCAGAGGTGAGCTGTTTACTCTGAATTCTTATTAACATTCGTGTCCAAGGGAGTTTGCAGTACAAAGATCCAGCTGTAAATGTCATACTTTGTGTAAAAATACTGTTACTATTCTGATCAAGTCAGTGGCCTCTTCTCCATAGAGTCAGATGTGGTTTTTGTTATGCAAGAGGCAAGCATGTAGTTAAAATAACCTGCATATAATTATTATCTGATGTTTTATATATACTTTAATTGATCACTCACAACCTTGAATTCTTCTAATTCTTCTTGTAATCATCATCTGGTTTTGTAGCCTCTTACCAATTGTCAGCCTCCCTCTGCTTTTGATACCAATTGGAATTTATGGTTTTAGGTGGGTTGGTCTGAAATTCAGTCCAATTTGATATATATGGACGGGGTGTAAACAGGAAATCAGAGAGCTGATAAATTCTCCACTCACCAAGGATATACTACAAAAGCCACTGTTAATGTTTTATGCAAGAGAATCATTTGGGCAAAAGGTAATTAATATAAATAAGGTTCTTTTTGACTTAGAATTTATCTACTGAAGAATGAAAGGGGATCGTATGGATCACTGTTTGTATAGTAAGCAGAAAACATACTGCTGCAAAAATGTTGACAGCACTTTTTTGTTGGTTTGTTTACTTGCTTCTAGCATTCTTCGTTCTTTTTAATTTTGTTTCTTCTCCTTTGAAAGAAAACTATTCTATTTTAGGTTCTATAAGTTAAGGAACCGTTTTAGTCTTCTATTGCAATATTTAAAAATGAATGCAGTGATATGTTTACCTGCATTATCGTTGTGATGGATATAGAAAGGAAAGTGTTTTTCAAAAGCTCAAATGTGGTTTTGGCCTCAAAGATACTACTGTTAATTATGCCCAGAGAAAAATAGCATCAAGAAAGAGGAATCTGAATTAAAAATGAAGTATTACAATATTATTTTAAGGAACTGTAGAACTCTGGAAACAGTCTGGGTTACTAAATATTCAAGAATATCTACCCAGAGACTCCAACCGTATATAGTTTGGACTTTTTCAAAGTAACAAACAAAGTGAAGTTCAATTCTATGCTCCTGCAAAGAAGAATGAGAAAAGATGCTCCAATTCAGGTAGTAATACATAGTAATAAAAGAGTAATCAAATTTGATTTGGAACTGATTTTTTTTGCCTGTCATATATAAGACTTCAGTGTGTGTCATTTGTCACTCATAGGCAGAATTCCCCTACATAAGAAAAAAGAAAATTCAATACATGGTAAAGAAAAAAAAATACATGCAGTCACAACAAAGTTTCCTGTTTAATCTATGATGACATATTTGTTCAAGGCCAGGTTGGATGAGGCTCTGAGCAACCTGATCTAGTCGGGGATGTCCCTGCTCCTTGCAGGGGGGTTGGACTAGATGACCTTTGAAGGTCCCTTCCAACTCTAACCATTCTATGATTCTATGATTCTATATTTAAACTCGATTCTAAAATTCCAAGAGAGGGTTGAGGAAATAACATTGCAATGCAAGGAGAGTTGAAGAAGAATAGTGAAGAAATCTCCTCACTTAGAAAAGTGTCATTGAATTCTTAAGTGTCAGTGGGCAAACCACTTATTATCTCTGTTTACCTATTTTCCCTCTGTACAGTTAGGCTTGTTTTTTATTAGGGGAGTGTTAGTGGGACAAACAAACTAGGAATTTTGAGGAATAAAACTGACTTTAGGACATAGTTAACGGAATTAGGTCAAGACACTTATTACATTAACTAGTACAGAAATTAATCTACTCTGAGGCGGTGCCTGCAATTTTACATTAATGAGAGAATAGGAAAAAAAATCAATAATAGATTCTGTAAAGAGAAAAGACATTAGCTTAGGCTGTTTAAAATTTAGGATTAACAAAATAATATTAAATAGGATGAATTAGTGGGTAAAGTCATATGATTCATTCAAAAGCAAAGGAGCAATCCTATATACAAAGGAGTGTATTCTATATATGTACCTAATGTGAAAAGGAAAGCTTTGCAAGATGAGAAACCTTTTTAGTTTTAGTAGCTGTGATATATGAGCCCATAGTTCCACAATGAGAGCAATTTGGTGATAGCCCTTGATTAAGAAACTTCCACATCCATCCTGTGTGTGCTACCCCTTGGCTTGTGCCAAAGCAATTTTGTTTGTATTGCTGTAGACCACAACCGTGAACAAATCAACTTTAAAGATTACCTAGTAAAGGGGAATGAGCTGCTAGGTGAATGGATAGAACAGAGAATCTCCAAAGCCAATATTGCTAGTAAATCTCTCATAAATTGAAACTTCAGATAAATTATTTGAGTATTTCCCAGGAAATAGAAAATTTGAAATTCTACAAATAAAAACCAGACAGCCATCCCAAACTATCCCATAATATTCCATCATACCTTGAATTTATCAGCTATGACTACACAAGCAGTAATGAAATTAGCATGGTCCAAAAATGTGGTGTAAAAATAGAGAACAGGTGTGAAGACTTTATGCCTACACAGTACGTGTTTCAAAGAGAGTAATTTTTGTCTGGTCTTCTGAGCTGAACACTCCAGCAGCTGGAGAGCACCTTTCGATTTATTTCTAGCCAAAATATCATCATCCTGCATGAATACTCAAAAGCAGTTTAAGCACTCTGAGAACACTCCACAGTGCCAGCCCAAGCATTTTAAGTCAGAAGATTCACTTCAGAAGTGAATCCAAACTAAAACGCTAATGTAGATACATCTTCTTTCTTCCAACTTTCTCCTGAAAAAGTATCAAAAGATCTTGCAGTTTGCTTAGGGCTTTCCTCTAAGGTAGGAAGGAAGATCCATAAGACAGCTCTGTGTGGTGAACAGCACACCAGTGAGAACTGACACTTCATGGTCAATATCACCTCAGTGCAAAGACCTGTGATATATATAAAATACATTGGTAAACCTTGTCTGAAACTGAGTGATGACATAAAAGCCAGATTTGTGCTTTCCTCTTGACTAGAAAGATAATTCCAGAGTCAAGCAGGCTGCCTTCTGTCCTCTCACGATTACGGCATTTGACTGTAGGCCATGTCCAGTTTTGCAGGGTTTCACAGTAAGAGTGAGATGGACTGATTCTGTTAATGAAGGGTGTCGTGGTTTTGTTAGTGAGGGGGCGCCTAAGGTGGTAGCTTCTGTAGGAAACTGCTAGAAGTTGCTCCCCTTTGTTTAGTGGACTCGGCCGGGCCTAGGGCGGACCTGCTGCTGGCCAAGGCTGAGCTGATTGGTAGCAGAATGTTCCGTGATAACGCCTCTGCGATAACGTATTTAAGAAGGGGAAAACAAAAAAAAAAAGGAGAGAGGAGAGAAGATGTGAAGAAGCTGAGTGGGTGCAGAGGCGCAGAGGGGGAGGCGCAGGCCTCATGGGCCTTGCAGGCCTCACCCTCTAGCCTCTCGCCAGGCAGCTGACTGGGCCCGACTCAGTCCAGCCTGGCTGCAAGAAGTGGAGAGGAGATGAGAAGTGAATAAGATGTAAAAAAGATCCTGAGAGACATCTACCAGCCTGTTGTGAGGAACGGCTGCAGACGCCGAGGTCAGTTCAGAAGGAGGGGGAGGAGTAATGCTGCTCCTGGCCAAGATTTCCCTGCAGCCTGTGGTGACGACCATGGTGGAGCAGGTTGTCCCCCTGCAGCCCATGGAGGTGTCCACGGAGGAGCCCCATAAATATTGGGCAATTTAATGAAAATGCTGGAAGTCAGGTCAATGTTTTCAGTTGGTCCAGAAGCTCCTTGTTCATCTATGCAGGCCTCCTTGCATTTTTGCCCAACTTCCTCTTTGTTGGGATGCATCGTTCCTGAGCTTGGAGGAGGTGCTTCTTGAATATCATCCAACTTTCTTGGGCTTCTCTTCCCTCTAGGGCTGTATCCCATGGCACTTTGCCCAGCAGATCCCTGAAGAGGCCAAAATCTGCTCTCCTGTGTTGGGCTATGACTTTTAAGCACCCAATAGAAAAAGATTTTGAACAATCTTTCTACTCTGTTCTATATTATTTGCAAACTGTGTTTTGTTATATACAAGTTTAAAAATATGATATCACGCTGAATGAAACAGATAAAATCACTTTAAAGAAGTGATAAGTCACCTCCTAAAGAACTGTGTCTGTGAAACTACTTCTCCATACATCTATGCAGTAGCTACATGGTACCGATTAGGCAACATATCTGTCCGGGTTAATTTAGCAGGAATTTACAGGAACCATACATTTATTTGTAGTGAGTTAGTCATCTGCACTTTTAAGAATCTATCCGTGTAATGCAGTAATTCATCAACATTTTTTCTGTCACTGGGATTTTCCTAATTTATTTGTGTAACTGCCAACATTAAAGATTACTCCTGAAATAAAAGATCATCCCATTTCATAGCAGAAAGAATTAGAACATCAAAGTTTGCTAGTGGTTCAGTAAATTCGTATGTTAATTTTTGGTGCCTGACAGAAATGCCTCAATAGGTCAGAATTTTGAAGCTTTTCCAGAAAGAAGTAGTTTGCCTTACAGAAATACAGAATAATTAGTGCTTTCATAATTAATCTATTGGGTAAATATTTTACCTAAAAGAGTTGATGCCAACCTATGCCAAGTGATTTGATATGCTGAAAAAACATTTGTTCAGTTTTAAACTAGGGAAAACTATGAAACACTGAGTACATCTTTGATATCAATAGTGTATTCTTTATAGCCTAACAGGGGCCTCAGTGCATCCTTAAAGAAAGTTCAAGACACAACATCAAGACAATCTTCTTATAGAAAGGTCAGGTGCTTTTGTTAAAAAAAACCAAACAAATAAAAAAAAAAAATCAAAACCAAACACTTTTCCTTTAATGTAAAGACATCTAGCATAGTCAAGCATATTTCCCTGTTGTATCATAGAATGAGATCTCAACCCTAGTTCCAAGACATACAGTATGGTAATCTGCTTCATGAATTTTTGCCCTGTTTTTGTATCTCAGGGTCATGTAAATCCAACAGCTTCAAAACAGACTACAACTAAAATTGCCAAGTTTTGTATCTCTAACCCAATTCTTTTGTCAAAGGATCCAACTTGTGCCTCATTGAGATCACTAAGAAGTAAAAAGTAAAATCTGAAGCCAATGATTAGCTGCTACTTTCTTTTACTTCTAAAGTTTGGAGGAGTCTGATATTTTCCTTCGATATTAGACACTAATAATATTAGAGCATTCTACTAAAATTCATCAAGCTAGTCCAGTATGATCAGTTTTTGAAATGGGCCAAATTTTCAAAAGTAGTCTCTGATTTGCAAGCCCGGTTTTATGTGTACCATTGATAGTATCTTGGTTTGAATTTGCAAATTGTGTTTTGAATTGTGAAGTCTTGTGTCTAATTTGTGCTATTACTATTTTGAGTAAGTGCTTGTGTTGGTCATAAAAACCTTCCCAGAGCTGTGTTTGGAAACCCGTTGTAGGTATAATGTTACGGGTAATGCATTTTGTGTTAATATTGAAATTTCTCTACTATTCATCTTGAAATAGATGTTTCATGGTATGAAAAAAAATATGAACAGACTGCTCCTCTTTTGAAATTCCAGTGTTATTTTTGAAAAATACTTTTGGGCCTTTGTGTTTATTTGCTGACATTATTGCAGTTCAGTTTGAATTACAACTTAGATTTAAAATGTAAGGACCAGTCATCGTTATTCCATTTTCCATATTCTGCCTCAGCTGAAATAGTGTATGAATTAGAATAAACTGAAAATAATGTGTCTTACAGAAATTTACAAACAGACTTCTCAGTTTTGTAGGATTAAAACGGTCTGGATATTTTTTAAAAATAACCACCATGATTTGTTATTGTATTAGTTAGCATATCTGAATAATCACCCTAAGCAAGACTGGTTTTGTGATTTAGGCTTTTGTGATTAGGTATTTTATGTGGACATACTACCCCATCTACCTCCCATTGCCTGGCCAAAGGAGTTGACAAAGAGGATTGCAGCCCCTCCAAGGACTTTCTCGTCTTCAGCCTTGGGGAGTGCATGGTACCTTGACATATGCAGGTAGAATCATAACTATCATTTTAGCTATGAGTAAAACTGGCAGTAAAAAAGAGAATGTATGTGCAACCTCTGAGCCTTGCAATCTTTCACTGTGGCAGAGTATCTTTTAAAAAACACTGTCATTTTTGTAGGGGAGAAAGGAAGTGGAAAAAAACCAGAGTTTGGGGGTTTTCTTTTTTTCCTTTTTACATGGGATGTTGCCTCTGCTTCTGCTGATAATACTTCATCTTTTTGGCAGCATAATATTTTTTCTCAGTGTTATTACAAGTAGAGTTGCTTAATGATGAACATAATTAGTGACAAGAATTTTAGGCCTCTATATCTGAAGACTACAGACATTTTAAATCTATCTCATTTCGTGGATTTAGAATTCATTAAAATCTTGTAAAAGTCATCACCTAACTAAAAACCATTTCTGTTTTTCTCTCTCTCCAGCTTGCTCTCCAGTGTAGCAAAAATATATATTTGTGTGTGTGAGAAGATTTGCAGGGAGTTTACTTTTCCCCTTTGGTACACAGAGGCTCAAGTAAATAGCATCTGTAATATCTGACCTTCTGTGCACAGATTCCCCAGTGTGCCCTGAATAAACTGAAAAATCCAACCCTTTTGTATTTAGTTCCCTCAAAGTGCAGGGATATGCTGTAAGTCAATCAAGATCAAAATATTGAAATAAATTCTGTTGATTTGAAAATTAAATAAAAGAAGTAAAGTCCATTGATTTTCTTACACTTTGAGAATTTGTAATGTGTTTCAGAAAGGTCTGCTGAAAATCGATTTTTCATTGCAGAAAGCAGTGACTGCAACGTAGTCTCAAAGCACATATTTCATTTGCCCATCACTTTCCTAAACTTTGAACTTTGAGGGAGAGTTTCCTACACCTAATCTCTTCCCACAGGCTTGTTATTTCTATTTAAATATAAATTAACCAATTTTTAGGACTCTGTGAAAAAGAAGAGTGAAATATGTTTCTCTCACACTAAAAACCAAAGCAAAACAAACAAACAAACAAAAACAGTTGCCTTTTTTTTTTCTTTTTTTAACAGAACTGCTCCTGCTGCTGCTGGTATCAAGTGCTGAAACTTGGCATGGAAAGACCTCTTGCTGTGGAAAAGTGCCTCTGCATGTTCTAGTAAACATTTGCTTTGAGTTGACCAAGTTGTGAGAGTTCACAGATCACATACTGAGTATGTACAATAGGTTTACTTTGAACATTTTTGCTAAGTTTGTAACAGATAAAGGTTATCTCCTATGCTGGATAATGGAATGTATTCCACAGGTGCACAGATCTGAGGAAAAGATTCAGCAGGAGTCCTGCTGCTGGTAGCATTTGTCAAAAAAAATCCACTTACTGCAATGCAGACTGCGAGGTCTGCAGCAGCTGAGTCAAAAGCTCCCTTTTCCCTTCTTGCCAGAAAACCTCAACACTCACAGAGCTGTTTTTCTGCTCCCTTCCCTTCTTGTGTAACCTGGAAGTGCCATGGATGAGAACTGTCCTTGTGGGCCTTGGCTCAGTGGGAATAGTTTCCATCCTTATGGCGTAGGGGCCTGGGCCCTCACTGAAGATGCCTTCTCGCTTGGCAGCTATTTGCAAGGATGCCTACATAAGCCAAGGCTGGGCACCTATTTTGAATAAATAGAGTGAATCCAGGTATTCTTCCTCTGTTGCATTAAGAAATTCACCTGAAGTCTCTGCGTAAGCATGGGCTTCCTTCAAAGCTACTTGTATTCTGCGATAACCAAGTGTGGTCCTGAGACAATAGGCAAAATATATTGCAGTGATATCGGATACAAAGGCAGGGGCAGAAAATAATGTAGATACCACAGCATTAACAACAGTTTTTTTGTTAATAAGTGTTTCCTCTCAATGGTTTTATTTGGCAAGATTTCTATTTCAAAACTTTTCACTTTGATGTATCGTGATGTTTAAAATCTACGGATGCAGTAATATTTTTTTTTTAGTATATAATTCTAAATTGATTAATTTCCTGAGAATTATTTACAACTAAGCAGTTTTGTGTGCACCTGGTGTTGTAATACAGTTGAAATATTTCAGCAAAAATGTACAAAAATTTCAATTAGCTGTTTGAATGTATGCCTTGTTCAAACTGCTTTAGACATGCTTTTATTACTCTTTCAAGGACAGGAAATGTTTAATGAATGAGGTCTGGAATGAATGAGAACATACATGAATATATGAAGTGGATTAGGTAAGTGGAAGACCTTAAATGTGGAAGCCATTGACCACTTCTGTGCTGAATACTCAAGGAAAATTTTTGCATGTCAATTTTGAACAGTGTGCTGATACTTATTCAATTCTACAACAATATTTCATCATTCTAATTTTGAAAGTCCCATTAGGGGCAAGGCTTACAGTAAGGCTGTCATTAAAAATGTAGGAGGAGTTTAATTTTATCTTTTGTAGTGTCGTAGTTTTGTTTAGTGAGGGGGGGCCTAAGGTGGTAGCTTCTGTAGGAAACTGCTAGAAGTTGCTCCGTGGAGGGCCCGCTGGGACAGCTGTTCTAGAGGGACTGCACCCCGTGGAAGAGATGACCCATGCCGGAGCAGTTTCACGAAGGACTGTGGCCCGTGGGAGGGACCCCACGCTGGAGCAGGGGAGGAATGTGAGGAGTTCTTCCCCCAACCATGAAGCAGCGGCGTGAAACAGCGTATGATGAACTGACTGCAACCCCCATTCCCTCTTCCCTCCCTGTGCCACTCGGGAGGGGAAGGTAGTAGAGATAATGTTAAGCTCGGGAAGAGGGAGGGGTGGATGGAGGTTATCTTGTTCTCTGTCTCATTATCCTGCTGTTTGTAGTAATAAATGAATAGTTTTCCCCAAGTCGAGTCTGTTTTGCCCGTGATGGTAACTTTAAGGATTTCTCCCTGTCCTTATCTCAAACCTTGAGCCGTTTTTCCTCATATTTTCTCTCCCTGTTCCCTCGGAAAGTGGGGGGAGTGAGAGAGAGACTGCGTAGTCTGGTCCTGATCAGGGCTGAACTACGACATGTAGTCAGAGTTACAAACTTTTATTCTGCTCTAAGTACAGGGACTTTCGACAACTTAACTTTGACCAATCTGGATACTAAGATTTTTTTTTTTAATTATTTCGTTTACGTTACTGTATAGAAGCTCCCAATCCTATACATAGACATGTTTTAATACACATCATATGGGAAAATGCTGCTCTTGAAACTTAAAGAAAAGGCAAACAGACTTAGGAAGAAAAGCCTTGGCAGACAGAACTTTCAATAAGCTCTTAATTGACTTAGGATAAGAAGTCCATTAATAGTGAAAGGCTTATGCATTTTTGGAAATTACACACGTGACAATTTCCCTAAGGTTAAACAGAGGGATAAAAGAAGTTGGGAAGTGCAGCCAAGCCTTGTGACAGACATTAAAATGATAATTTCACTGGAAAACTACTCGTATAGTTCACATATCATCTGAAAAAATCACTGTCAGGAAGTCAGTTGTGCTTAATACATTATGGGCATGACATTAGCTAAAGTTAAAGGGGTGCTATATTTATTTCCATTTTCCTTGTTCATATGAGCTATAAAAGTAATGAAGATCTTGTGCAGAAGCTACTGTAAGAGTATTCCCAGATAATCCTTCGACATAGACTCAGCTGGGTTTATGGCAGCTTTGTACATTTGGAGTGGAAAAAAAAGCAGCCTTTGTATTCCTGACCTGTAAGCCAACCCTGTAGCAAAGAAACATGACTACTCACCAGTTAGTAACATGTTTGGGGCTCTTTGCAGTTCTTTCTTTCCTGCTGGAGAACAAACCAATGATCCAAGGGTTCTGCATTTTCTTAGTATTGCTCTTCTACCTCAACAAACATAACATATGCATTTATATGAATCAGTTCTTGAACTGAAGGGATTGCAAGCACTAACCTTTTCAGGCATCTGTGCTGATACTTTGAGGGCTGCATCTCAGAGGAAGCTGTCTACAAAATTAGCTCTAACATTTTTAAGGCGAAGGTGAAACTCTTAATCTTGCAGGCATCAGCTTCTCCCTCTGCAAAATACATCAGAAAGCTAATGAAATTATTTCTTAACAGATTAAGTAATATCTGCAACTTGTAAAACTCTAAAGCCTACTGTAACAGAATATTCAAATAGATAAGGAGAATATTATGATCTGAAACATATAAAATTTTATTTAAGGGATTTAAGTACCATATTATTTTTTTTCAAAAAGATAACAAGTTCAAATATTTCAATGTTTCATGTAAAGAAACATTTTCATGTGGAGATAATCATCATAAATAGAGGAAATAGAGAAGCAGAAACAAACAGATCACCAAAATAATCTAAAAAGAGTAATCATGAAGCACCATCAATGTGAATTAATTTTAACCTTGGTGTCTCAGCAACAGGATGCCTTTACTCACACCGGGGTAGTTGCCATGCAAGAGAATATTGCTCTTGGTCACACTAGCTCACACTCAGAGCTGGGGAGGCTGTAGTGGTGTTCAGAATGCTACAAGGTTTAAGAAAAAAAAAAAAAAGAGGAAAGTGAGATTAGCACTGTGAAAAAGCTGCATTTTTTTCATTTTATAACAGTGATGCAGCAAGAGGAAGCATGAAATCTCCAGAGAATATGCCAAGAAGAGGAAAACAGAATGAATTGGGAAGGAAAGATGAGATGTAGTTACTGCAGCTCTGTGAGCAGACTGTATTTGTAATCCCATGAAAGCAAACAGGGTCGTAGGTGACCTTTGGGGGATACAGGTAGTGGAAATCAAAAACAGCAGACCAAGAAGTGTAGAGACTTTAAGAATATTGAGATGATAAATGAATTCTTTTGCTGATACTTTTGACACAGTTAGGAAATGATAGATATTTTTGAGATTGCCTGTTTAAACATTTGGAACTCGAGAACTCTTACATACAATGAAAAAATGCACTCATCAGAAAGTACATTAATATTTTTTTATCTGTTTATTTTTAAATGTGTCTACTTTTTATGGCTATTCTTAGGACTGCAAGAAACCAGTCACTGAATTTAGTTCCTCTCTGCCATAGCTGATAAAGTAAATAGAATTACACAGGCAGTTTAAAATAGTAAGTCTGAACATGACAGCAAGCTTGATAGGCTTGAAAGAAACACACAAGCACTATCTCCCAGTTCCTTTCAAAATGTTTAGCTGTTGTCTACCTTCTCTGTCCACTAGCTTGTTCTAATCTCTTATTGGTCCTTGTCCTGCAAAAAAATTGTCAAAAAGTTAGTTTTAAGTATCAGATTAGAACCACTGAGTAGTGAAAGACAGGTGCTACTTAGTTCAAATGTGGATTATTAAACCAAAACCAGAAGAAGCGCAATGAAGGTTTCAAGCTTGTCAAGCTATGCAATTTCAAGGCACCTTTTCGTGTTTTGCCCCCCTGGAACTACTAAGAGATGCAAATTTCAACATCACTGTAAAAAGTTTGAAGGTTCAAAGCATGTTCAGTATTCAAAGGTGAGTTTAACCCGATGCGAATATTTCACCTGATGTTTTTGACTATGCTTATAGTTGTATGATATCTCTTATTAGCCAAAAGAATTTTGAAGTCCAGGGATGCAGTCGTGTTTTTTTAAAAATGTAACTGAAATGTTATTCTCTAAATTGATTCATGTGCTGAGGATTATGTACAACTAAGCAGTTTGGGCTGCTCAGGATTTGTAGTTTTAGAGCATTAACAGTCTCACAATAGGACTTGCCTTTAACAAAACTTTTCCTTTGTTCTTTATCAGTGCACAGGGGAATGCCAAGTCTTCCAAGATAAGTAACTCCCTGAGAAGTCATTTTTGGATATAATTCTTGTATGTGTGATATACACACATCCCCACTGTGGAGAAAGTAACCTCACTGAAAGGTTTTTACGTGTTGTTTTGACATCACTGTGGCAAGGTCTTATCCTGCTACAACCATCTAAAAGCTTGGTATCTATTCCAGGCCTATCTAAGCCTTCTTGGTACTGAAAAGACAAAAAGACACAGTGAGTGCCAAAGGTTTGAAGCTCATTAGAAGTTATGTGCTTCTCTGGTGTTCGCAGAGACTGGAGGTGATTGCTTTGAGATAGCTAAAGGTTGGACAGAGCATTGTAATCTCCCTTCTTTGACAGTGAGCTGGGAGAAAACACAGATCCCAAACAGAATTTCTTAGAACCCACTTTAGTCATTAAGCTGTTATTAATAAAATCAAGCTGCTCTTGTTAGTAGCTGCTGACACAGCGTGTACGCTTCTTCAGTCACGCGCTTCACTGGCACACTTGCACACTCACTCGGTTACTTGCCTGTGTGCGGCAGGGAGGACAGAGCCAGCTGTTTGCTCAGAAGAAGAGAGTGAAGTTATTCCATAGCAGATAGCAGAAAATAGCCTTAGTAATGCAAAATCACCTCTCAATAATAAAGATACCTCTCATGAAAGAAAGACGGAAGCCTACACTTTTCTATTCATATATGCAGCGTATACATATACTACCATCTATTTATTGTGAAGACAAATGCCTGATCAGAGTTAGACGTATGGCAGTATCTTTCACAGTCAATATTAAATAAATAGCATGCAAGATTAATGATCCAGCAACCATAGTCTATATCAGCTGGCCCAAACTTATTTTTCCTCCAAAATCTATGTATCAGTTTTAGGGCTTTTACATAAGAGTACTTTGGATGGGTTGTAGGGTGAATGCAGAGTCCAGAGCACCAAGATTTTCTCTGTGGGTCTGCTTCCCACTTGCTGATATGGACACAACCATTGTGCTGTGCCTAAAATCATTCTCTTCTGTAAAATATTTAAATTCTTAACAATCTAATTGTGATTTATTTCCCATCATTATCTAAGTTGGAATCCATGTTTAGTAGATATCAGCATTACACATGGGCCTGCTTTTTCAAGTCTCTAAAACAAACTAATGTGAGATAATGGTAATAATCATACAGAAGCAAGGTGTGATTATTCTTCAGCCTAAATAAACCTATGCAAAACTTGCAGCATAGTTCTGACATTTCTTGAATGCATTTTCACAGATTTTAGGATTCTGATATTTCTTCTTTGTTGTGGGCTTTAGCGTGATTACACTAACTTATTTGCTATGGGATTGTCTTCCCTCTTTCTATTTTTAGTCTTTAAATTTCTTTCATTTAATTAACTTTCATTTAGTTGGTTCTCTTAAAATGCATTTTTATTTTCTCTGTGTATGTATGTCTTTTGTTTCTGTCTTCATGAGCTCTTGTGATGCCCGAGTTAGAATACGTTTGACTAGTGTTATACAATTTACCTAAGCTAGATCTGAGTGATTCATATGGGCTTTTGCAGTTTATGCAAAGATGAAAAGAAAGTAATTTCTAAGATGGAGTTCGTCTCTTCTTAAAACAGGCATTTAGGAGGAGTCAAATTAATTATGTTTTTAAGATTAGCTATTTCTCTGATACTGACTGCCTGAGTAACTTGGGGGACCATCTCAGAAGTCTAGCAAATATACGCCTAAAATTAGATGAGATATATACATCCAATCCTGAAAATCTTGTCAATCAAATTCTGTGAAGAAGTGCTTTTTATGCTGATTCATCTAAAATAATTCCAGGTCATCAGAACTTCCCTTGATTGCAACTGCTGCCATCTTTGTGCAGCCTGCTGCTGTTCTAGGCCTTGTTGCTTCCTCTCCACAAAAAAAAAAAACTTATGCTGTGCTTCCTTGCATGCTGTTCCAGTCTCAACATTTTAACAATCCTTCTTGCAGCAGTTCTATTTAAAGGCAGGATGCCGAAACAGTGCTTTATTCCACATCTACTGTATTAATTGTCTCTTGCTGAAAAGGCTAAGCTGTTAGTATTTTGTGCACTTACTGGAGTAAATGCCTGTGTGGAAGCCTGATTTTCTGTTCTGCAGCACACTCCTCTTTTTTTTTTGCCATGCCAGAACCTGCAATCCGAGCTGAGCTAATTGCTCTGGCTTCTAATTCACTATGGTGTAAGTGAACTTACATCAGCCTCTTCTAATGGCACTCTCAGTCTTAGGCTACCAAGGCCTATTAATATCTAATCCCAAGCAGGGCCCAAAGATGCATCCAAACTGGATGTTTAACTCAAGAAAACAAAAATGTATTTTAAATATTTCAAGTGCTTGTTACCTTTTCCTGCTTTATGAAATGAAAGTAGGATTTTTCAGAAGCTTTATTCTAGTTGGGAATGCAATGATCTGCAAACTTTTGTGGCACAGTCTGATAACTTGTTCGTCCTGACTTAATTGAAGGTAGTTAAGTGTCTCAGAGCCAGCAATTTATTTTTTAAAAATATATTTATGCTGTTGCTTTTTGTGACTCCTCTCACCTTCATGAAGAGATCAGTAGGGTTGGTTTTTTTTCAGGTCTTTATTTCACCTACATTCCCAGTACTGTATTTGAATTTTAAATTGCTTCCACATTATAATTGCTTTTTCTTCTGTGCCAACATTTCAAGATGCTTTCTTCTGTTTCTGCCCTGTCCACTTTTGCTCTGACATCACAGTTAGTGAGGTTTTTTGAGGTGCTTATGAATGAAAAAGGACTGTAATGTACAAACAGTTAAGCTACCAGCATGGATAACAAGCTTTTAAAACAGAGAGATAGGATCAGTGGACCATGTCTTTCCATGGTACATCTTGTGTAAATCAGGAAACTGATTTTAAGAGACCATTCAAACACATTGGCTATATATTGCCTCCTCAGGCCCCCGAAGCTGCTGAAGCTTACTTTTCAAAAATCCATTATCCTTATTTTCTATGCACTACTAAACAAAAATGCCAATTGTTATATATCTATGCATTATAAACACTTGAGGGATTATTTCTTCGGCACAATGAAATGAAAATACTTTAATTTGGGAAAATACAGTAGCTCTATGCTTTAAGCAGCTCCAAAAATATTAAGCCATTTTATTTTACTCCAGAGGGCCAATGTTCTGAGCTCACTAATGGTCTTATATTCCTTTACCAGAAAATTAAAGTTGTAAGTATTGGTAAGCCTATTGCTGGTTTTGTTATTGCTTTATGTTTGTGTTGGAAATAATTCATTGGCTAAAGTACAATTAAAATCTTATCTTTAAGAATCTGAGCATGATATGTGGGATATGTACTTACAATGCTATAAAATAAACTCCCTGCAGAATTACTGTGCTTTACCTTGTTTTACTTTAGAGTTGTGTTCCTCTGGTTTCTAATCAACATGTATAGATTTTTAAATAAATCAGCAGAATGCTTTCAAGTCATATTTCATGTTTTCTTACATTTAATTATTGGTTGTGTATATTACAATCCCTATAAGCTTAAAGAATCACAGTAGTTCAGATGACATCTGAAATCTGCTCTGCTTTTGACAACACTCTTTATAGACACTCTGGCTGTAGCTATATAGCAAATTAAATGTGCCGAGTACCATTCTCCAGCATTGAGGCTGTTAGCAAGTAACTATTAAAAGTTTTGCCTCAAAATTGGGAGGGTGGATGATGGAGGCATACTTCTTTCAAATGCTCATGAACTCTTTGGATGATCTGTTATCTGACCTGGACCAAAAATATGCCAAACTCTGGTAGCTGGTTTTCTACTGACTCTGTATAAAGATCCAGTGACCTGGAATGTTTTCTGATGCTGGCATATCTGCTGTAAATATGTTGGGCTCTTTCCTGGCTTTGAGTAAGTACTCACACTAGTCTCTTCATTTCTGTTTAACCTCCCGCTTAGGAGGCCTGCCACATGACTGTGCAACACAGAAATTATTTTGCTGTGGCTGAATTTGGTATTTTCAGGGATTTAAGACATCTTTCCAGAACTCCTGCGATCCTTGCTAATAGGAGACCACTCTGACAGCTATAAGCTTTCTGAAGAAGCTATAGATGGCAGGATAGCATCTACTTTCAGAAGTCTGCTAGATGCAATAGTTGTACGTATGTGCAATACTGGTTTAGCAGGAGAATGTGCAAGCTCAGATGTTTCAACACCTCATGTAGTCACATGCTGAGAATTAAGCCAGAAGCAAGTATTAAAAGCTCAAAAAATAGGGATTTAAATTGAAAGAGTGAAAGAATTCTAATCACAATGAGGCAAATATCACTCAAACTGTGGCTCCAGCAGTTTTTAGCTGGTGGGGTTTCCCACTGGGCAGTGCAATCTGCTTCTGTTAGTGTGTGCATCTTGTCCTGATGTGTCACGGTGCTGGGCTCAGTGTTGACATGTGCCAGCCATGCTTAGCAAGGGGGAAAAACAAAACACAGGAAGATTTTTTGAGGGTTAGGAAATTCCCATTGGGATGGACCCCATTGGTGTCCAGGTAAGAACTGCCCCTGCATTTGAGTGAATTTCTAAAAAACAGTCATGGAGGCTTCAGTGAAATACAACAATTTCTAGTGACATAGACAGCTAACCTCTACTTACAAAACAAAATAAAGGGTGATCTTAGGCTACCTTTTTTTATTCCTGTTGTCATCTCACCATTATTAGTGATAATGAATTCTGGAAGTAGAGGAAAGTACTGAGGAAAACCTATGGGAGTTGCTCATATAACTTACGTTACAACTTATTTTACCATTTCAAAGACACTGTCATTGGAGATGTCTGTCTAACAGCTGAAGTCAGCCTACTTCCTAAAATGCCAGTGTTCTACCTGTGGCATAAATATACTCATATTTTTAGATTCATCCACTGCAACTAATGATAAGTAGCAGTTTCTCCTGGAAGACCAGCTATAGGGTAAGCATCTAGTCTGAAACTACCTTAACTCCCAGAAGCCCTAGAGGAATATTCTGAATAGACTCTTTGGGAACTGCTTCTCTGTAACCTGTACAAGTCCTGTGACAGGCTAAAAGCTCTGCTGTGGTAATGTCAGTCCAATTCTTTAAACATCAAATCTGAAATATATATATCCTTTTAATATGCTACATATATACATATATTTCAAATATATTTGATACAAATATACTTGAAATATATATATGTATTTCAAATTCAGTGAATATATTGAATATCTTCCAAATACAGATATAAAAACCTATACAGATATTCACATTTTTATATTTCTCACATAAGTAGCAACATTTATTTATTCAGCTTCTTATCTAATAGATGTGTATTTCTTAAACAGACCCAACAGCTGGTCTCTCGAGAAGCGAAACACTGTGATTAATGCTATTTATAGAGAAATATTAAATAGCAATTCCTTTCAGTTAATGCCCTTGGCTAATTTTTGCAAGCATCTCTGGTTTCAGTAATGGGATTTTCTTTAAAAGAGCAATGTAAAAGCAGCAAATTTTCAAACTATAGAGCTCGCAGCTGAGCACTTAAACCTGAAGCAGCAACTCAGAAATATGGATGTAAGAAGGTTCCTACCTACTGCTAGTTCTCTAAAAATAAAGCACACAAGAAATAGCTATGAACACTTATTTTAAGCAGCAGAAATACAAAAAAAAAAAAAGCAGCAAATACATCAAAAGAAGTAGGAAAAGTTCTCAATAGAAGTTGAGAAGAATGCTTTATTCTGATGAGTGATTTGTGATTGTTCTGCTTCCAAGTCTGAGATCCAATGTCTTCTCCTCCTGTTGTTTCCTGTACTCACTAGTCCATGTGCTTTGCCCCTTCCTTTCCTTGCCTGCAGACCACTGTCATTGCCATCCTACTCTCTGCCTAGCTTACACTTCTATTCACATCACTGTTATATGTCAAGCTGCCACATTATATTCAGATTGGTAGCATGAGTTCTGTACAAAATGGTTTTATAGTTTAGCTATATTTTTCCTGGGATTTTTTTTTAATTTTATTTTTCTAAATTGTCGCAATCTAATAAGCCAAATACACAACTGAATGAGATTAAATGAAATTTTAGGTCGCCTTGTAAGATTGACATTCTCATGTTCCATAAAAGAAAGTTTGATAGGTGGTTTTGGTGACATTTTGAAAGCAAGCTTGATTTTATTCTAGACGACTATAACATAATCCATAAACGTATGCTATACATGCCAATATTCCTTATTTTTAGTGATAGTTTTTAGAGATAAATAAATAACTTTGTAGCTCATTGCTTATGGAGTCCTCTTTTGCATTGTGGCAAGAAACATAGGCAAAATGACGACAGTACTGAGGCTAAAGCAGGGATTTATTAGCTGCATCACTGCTTTGAGAAGGAGTAGGATTGAGTAAAACTAAGTCTGAATTAAAAAGTCCTGAACAATGAATCAGGTTGCATGCAACCTTGTATTAAGCAAAGCAGTCATCTAAGTTTCTTGGTAGAGCAGAGGAATATCTCATGTTCCAAAAATCTGTGGGACTCAGGTCAGAAAACACAACAGGCTTCACCCACTACATTTGGTCCCAGATTCAGGATAAGGAATGAAGACAATCAGGGACAACTTCTCCTTTTCCACATAATTAATTCAGTGGCAGGATGAAGTGCAAGGAATTACTTACATGACTTTTTCCTTTTTAAATATCACAGCAGCTTTCATCAGTTCTGGCTTTTCACAAGCTTGCTGATTCACTGGCTGACCTGCTAAACTATGCCAAAGTAATTTTTATTTCTTACTGAAATAAATACTTCCCATATATGTCAGTGACTGCAGTAACAGTTAAATATAGTTGCATCTTCTGGAATTAATTAATTCACAAACGAAATCTGAACTTGGATCCATTTAGCTTCAGACTTAAAGAAGGACTTGGTTCTTAAACCATATGACATTTCTCTTCTGAGGTGAACTGTGACTACTGTAGTTACCCAACAATCGATTTAATGCAAAATCCTTTAAAATTCTATAATTTCAATTTAAAAATTGCAAAATAGATATGCCAGGATTTTTACAAACCATTTTTTTTCCGCACTACTTTCTTATTAAGAATCTCAGAGGTTAGATATGGGAACAACTACCTTTCTGAAAATACAGACTGAGTGGAAAAAATAATCTCTATCAAAGTTGCATTGTCTCTATAGAGACAATTGCTTTAATGTCAGCATAGCACTATGTGGCATGTACTGGTGCTGTTTTTCCAGTGATCATTCAGGATAATATTTTTTTCCAGCTTATATACATTTTAATACATTTATTTTGATCTTACTGTGTCTTCTTGAGTACTATGATGATAAGATGATGGAGAGTTGCTAAGGCCCAGTAATAACAAAGGAACCAAAAGGTCTGGGGAAATTAAGACTTGACCTTGTCTCCTCCTTTTAGCTTCCTTGAGGTGCTCAGTGAAATCCCTGCCTCTCCCTGCTCAGCTGCCGTCAGGATAGCACCAGTAAAACTGTGCTGGAAGAGCTAGGATGGGAGAGGTCTTCACTCATTTCTGGAGCCTGAAACAGCTGTCTGCATCACAGTGGATTTACACCAAAGGAATCAACTTTTTTTTTTTTTCTAACAGCTTCAGATGCAAACATTTTATAATTTTATCTGAAGAATTATTGTTTCATTGGGCAGTGCTGGAGTTGAAGGAGGAGATTTAGGGAATAAAGGAGGTACTGTCAATGCCAAGCTGGAGGAGAAGGGAGTTTGGCTAGGCAAGGGTGGCTACAGGTTACGAAGGCCCCCAGTACCCCTTTCCTCCCAAATTTCTTTCCTTCAGGGATCACTAGAAAGGGGCAAGCAGCCTTAGTGGTATGTATAAGCCACTAGTATGGTATGTACTGTCTGGAGTCCTACAAGCAAGGTTGTACCTCAGCTGGTCACAGTATGTAGGAAGGCAGTTGTGTCTCTGCTTTCTTCTCCAGTGAGCGGAGAGCAGACAAGAACTGAGAGGACATACCGATGCCAGCTGAGCCTCACTGGGTGTGCCACAAATTAATTAATTAGCTGGGTTTCATGGGTCTAAACATGGATCTTGAATGGTTAGTAATAAACAGCTGCACTGCAACTACTCAGAGAGTGCTAAAAACCATATGGATTAAACAATCCTTCTGAGCAAAAATTGTTCTTATTCTGAAATCTGAGTTCTTCCTCACATAGAGCTAGATGGACTAAGGCTAAAAGAAGATAATTTTTTTCTGTTGTTTTCATGACTTCCCTTACCATGGAAAGTACCTAAAATGTGGTGCTGTAAGGATTCAAATATCTGGGAAGCTCTTATTTGGACCAATAGAAGACCATGAAGAGTCAAATAAAATAAGCAAATCCATAATATAGCTGAGCAAAATTGGCTATTAAATGTTATGTACTTAACATTGAAGGAGATCATCTTTGAAAGAGGATTTTGTTCATAATATTTTCTTGTCTTTTATACATTTGGCGCTTGCTGACATTGTTAGTGTACCTGTGCAAATGTATATATCCATCTCAAGAGTGTACAAAACTAGCTGAGCGTGTATTCACAAGTAGGGCTAACTGCAAGAAAAAATGGAATAATTTTCTACCAAACCCAGAAATTTCAGCAAGACTATTGTCTGTCTTTCAATCTTATCTATTTTCATTTAAATATAAGAGTAAAATAAGTTACATTTATAAAGTATAACTTCTCATAAATTGCTAGAATCATCATGGTTTAGGCAGGAAAAAAAATTTAGAAATCACATCCCTGCAGGATGGAAATCTGTGAGCCAAATCTGCCTGGGAGCACATTGAAAATAAGACTCTTTTTTTTTTTT
Source organism: Chlamydotis macqueenii (assembly GCF_036417535.1). Lineage (NCBI taxonomy): Eukaryota > Metazoa > Chordata > Aves > Otidiformes > Otididae > Chlamydotis > Chlamydotis macqueenii. The sequence goes on from NC_141558.1 coordinate 20,784,090, forward strand.
TCCTATCTTTTTCCCATATGTTGTTCAGATTTTCATAAAATAGAATTAAACATTTCTGAGTCTTTGATGAGAATAAAAATATAGCTGAAAATTAGAGTACTCTTGTGTTCATCGCAGTGGTGTGCTAACTCTGAAAACAAATGGTGAGAGATCCACTGACAGTATTGTTTATGTATATAGTTTGACTTAGTCAAAACTGCATAATTACTAGATGTCAAAAATAATTTAAAAGCATATTTCAAGTTGATGAAATGGAACATACAAATCTGTTTTAAATGACTGTCATTTAATATTGAATTATTTTGTCTTAAGCTTGATAGGATCATTTTCTCTTTTATTTGGGTAGAATACTTCCAGAATGTTTGAAATTTCTTAGGTCATTATAGCCAGAGCTGGTAGTGGTTGTGAACAGTGAAAGAGAAGAAGAAATGGCTAGAAAGATGTCATTGTGCATCTGCTGCAGGTAAGTGTAGAAAGCAAGTGTGGAGGACATTAAAGGGATGTCCACAGACTCATCTCCTGAAAGAGCAAGCTTTATACAATCATGGTGCATGTATATACATGTTTCCCTACATTTCTTCCTCATTATTTTTTAATATGCCACTCAATTAAAAATTAAAAAAATGAATAAATTTGGCATAGAATAAATAAACCATACTACTGCTGTAAATGAACGACAGTTTAGATATCAATGATCTGGTGCGTTATAATGCCACAACCATGGCCAATATTTTTCCTAAGTTCAAAGTTCACCAGCAGGCACAACTCTAAAGGAAACCAAACGTTGCTGGTTCCAGTGTGCACAGAACTATATGTTTCTGTTTGAAGAAAACTGGGGGGAAAATAATTGCTTTTATTGGATCCTGGGGCTACAAATTTAAAGTGTGGATCTGTAGCAGTGAAGTAAAATCTCTAAGGTTCAAGATTTCTCTGGCTACATTCTCTAGCTACAGCCATTGATCTATACATGTAGGTCAAATGTCCATACAGAATAACTCAATGTCCTACCTCAGATACTGGTCAGCAGCAGATATTTAGGGAAAGAGTATGAGAACTATGTGATATCTAGAGCTTGATAAGCCTTCTTGTCTTTGAACAAGTTGTGCTTTAGTGAATTTACAATCCAGGGGTTTCTCTGGACCATCAGACTTCAGAGCAATGACTGAGTCCCATCTTCTATGAATGTCCTGTCCCCTTTAAATGCATATATACTTTTGGGTGATATCCTATGGCTATGAGTTCTACAATTTAATCGTGCACTATTTGGAAAAAAAAACAAAACAAACAAGCGAACACAATGCCTATTGCAGGTTTTAAACCTACTGCATGACTTTTTCTTTAAGTACCATCTAATTCTTGTGTTACAAGAAAAAAAAAGAAAGAGTATCCTTTTGATCTTTCACCTTCTCTTTATTTTCATTGTATCCCAGATTATTTTTTTTTCCAAGTGCAGTGTTCTGCTTCACTGATGGTCTTTCCCCATATAGAGGCCGCTCTGTAGCGCTGACCACCCTTGTTGACATTATCTTCACAGAAGTAGTTTCAGATTTTAGAAGTTAAATAATTTCCTTATGTCTAATATTGCCTGTGTTAGATACAGCCCTAATTCCTGATTGTTGAAGTTCATGTAGCTCCTGCTGCAACTAAGGATGTTGCAAGGAGGGTGTCACCCAACAGTTGAAGTAGAAGTGAGAAATGAAGGATGGTGGAAATACTTGAGTCAAAGGAAATGCTGATGGGCCACCTGCCTCAGAACAGAAACAAAGGCAGAGGAACTGAAGCGTCTGCTTGGAAAATATGTACATTCCAGGCCCATTCAGCTGGACATACGTGAGCTGCCACTGAGTGCTTACATCTTCATATAGTCACTTTGCTAAGAGGAAGTTGGAATCCAGCTGTCATTACTGGCTCATACCAAAAATAACACTTCCACTTACTTTCACAAATTTTACCTCATAGTACAGAAGACAAACTTTCTACTTGAGATTACCTTTTCTCACCAACAGAAATAGTTAATATGTGACTCTTAATAGTTATCATATTTTAAAACAGTTTTGTTTTATCCAGCAGATTTTATCCAGTTTGATTTCGAATAAACATTTTTGCTCACATGATTCCTGTGGATTCGTAACATTTGTACAGTTATTTAAGTCCCTGTAATTCAACGAGGTAATATTATCACTATAAAGGCATCAGTTATTTTGCATTCAATCCAAGTGGCACTATGTCACACAGGAGATCTTTCTATGCTTATCAGCTGTGCTAGGATTTTTTATTCTGGTGTACATCAGATATACATAACAAATCATAAAAAAGGAGCACTAATTAATTAATTTAAAAAGAAGAAAATCTCAATATTTGCAGCACTGGGTTGATCTGCACAAGAGCCTTGAACAATGCTTCAGTGACTTTAATTCGCATAGCAGTTGGCAGTGCAACCTCCCCTGTTAACTAAAATTTTATTCACCATGAAACTTTCATTCTTCTACATCCTAAAAATATGTGTATAAATTAAGTTACTGATGATTTGTTGATAGGCTCATATTAGCTACTGATAATAATCGCAACACAATAAAAGAATGAACATGAATTGTATTACAGGAAGGGGGAATACAAAATCTGGCTACTATCCCTTTTCATGCAACCAAATTAAATTTCTGGACAGTTCAATTACAAGTTGCTTAGGCATGGCATTAAATCTTCTGCATTCTGCAACATTCTGCCAAAATGAGTGACATCTCCAGATCATTAGATTTCATTTAAAATAGAATTTCAGGAGGAGTTAATTAAAATAATACAAATAACCTCTACTGTACTTTGAAACCACTGACAGCTTTACTACAGTAAAAGTGCCAGGATGAGGCTGTTACAAAGCTATAACATGTTTTAAAACATGACATAACATTCACATATTTTCCAAAGTAGACATTTAAATTAAAATTGAATTGTCAGATTGTGTAGCTTGTACAAAATCTGACTGAATCACAGACCAAACTTATTCACAGTAAAGGAAAAGGACAGACAATGTTTCACAAAACCACAGAATAATTTAGCTTGTAAGACACCTGTGGAGATTGTCTAGCATAGCCTCTTGCTTGAAGCAGGGTCAGCTAGAGCACATTGCTCAGAGCCTTGTCCTGTTGAGATTTCGTTATCTCCAAAGCTGGAGATCCCACAAGACTTCTGGGCAGCCTGTGACAATGTTTAACTATTTTGTGTGGAGGGAAAAAGTCTAGTCAAAATTTCCCTGGTGGCAATTTGTGTCCATTGTCCCCTGTCATATTGCTACAAACTTCCAAGAAGTACCTTTCTCTTTGCTCTGTATCCTCGCGTTAGACAGACAAAGACCACAGTAAGATACCACTGATTGCATAGATATTTATTTGTTGTTGTATTGCAATAACTGCAGCTTAGATTTTTATTTTATATTTGTAAGGTAGTTCTTTGGCCTTTGTCAGAATATATGTGTTTCAGCCCCAGATACTACAGAATTTGCTGTTCAGACATCACCCTGCCTATAAATGATGAACGGAAAATAATATTTCAAATTCCTTCTCAACAACCAAGCATTCTGGGGTAGGGGCCCAGAACCGTACCGTCTCCCTTTAGTGCACTTGCATCCAATAAGATAAAAAGTAAAAAGTAGGCTCCTCTGGAAGGCTACATCTAGAAAAAATTAGACTGGAGGAGAAGAGAGAAATATGAGAGACCTACATACCACTTAAAAATTAAAAAGAGCAGTGTCACCTCAGCAAATGCAGCTATTAGTCAGTCAGCTGCACCCAGAAATTTCTTCTATTGATACCCTTTACATGGAAATTTCTAATAATGCTTTTTGAAGGTATATATAGCTAAGCACTTTATTTAGATATGATAATCTTTTATGTCATTTTTTTCACATATACTCAGGAGTGATTTTGCACACAAGACATGCCTTGCCCAGAAGAGAGGATGGTACAGCTTTTCCGCCTGTGCATCTCTGTCAACTTGAGCCTGTTGTCAGTGTCTGAACATTCAATGATTTAGTGGGTATAGATATAACCCAGGGAATCAAAGCTATTGCGGTGTCTAACTGAAATAACTCAGATATAATGACCACCAAAGATGGACCAAAATCTCAACCCCATAATGCACTAAAAAAAATTAAAAATACTATTAAACTTCCATTACCACCATCTTACTGGTAACAGGTATACTTCGAATAGATGCATGATTCATGAAAATGAGTAATTAATTATAAAGGACTGTCTCAAAATGCACTTAGCAGATGTCACCACAATTATTTAAGTGCCACTTCGAAGTGAGTAACAGCAGCGACTAATTATCCCATGGAAAAAAACTTTCTATGTTAATCTAAAAAGTACCTTGTATTGGACTCTGTCGAGCCTGACTGCTGGGTTGAACATATATTTTTCCATTAACCTTTAGACAGATCCTTGCATAATGCTCCCAGATGCTACACATAACACTAAAAAACCTGCATCTTGGAAGTGTTTCCCAGGAGCAGAGAAAAGACGGAAAGTTACTCAAAATTCGCTCGTTCTGAGTATTTGAAAAATATTGTGGTACTTCAGTGTAGTACTCGTGCTGCCTAAATACAAGGAACTTGATGAAACAAACAAATTATGCTTACTAATTTTAGTGCCTGCGTGATCTGCACTGATTAGACATCATATCACTGTTCTGCGCTGGGGCAGGGGTGAGGAGGGAGAGAGATGGTGCAGGGTTCTTGCTGGATCTTAATAAGAAAGGCCCAAACAAAAAATACTTAATAACTGCTTTACTGAGGCAGAATAAGCAAAGGAATATAGACAGCAAGTAAATCTTACATCCCTTCAGCTACTGGGCACTCTGCGTTCGTGCAGCCTCAGATGAATGAGAGTTGGGGCTGTTCAGCCTGGAGAAGAGGAGACTCCGGGGAGACCTTGTAGCAGCCTTCCAGCACCTAAAGGGGGCCTACAGGAAAGATGGGGAGAAACTCTTCAGCAGGGCCTGTTGTGATAGGATGAGGGGTAATGGTTTTAAAATAGAGGGATGTAGATTCAGATTAGATATTAGGAAAAAAAAAAATTACAATGAGGAAGGAAGGTTTCCTTTTTGTTACTAGCCCCGGAGTGGTGGAAAAACTTTATGTTATGTGTAACACTGGAGGACAACCCTGGAACTGTGGTCTGGTGCTGACAATGATATAACATTGGTTATGCCCTGCTTAATCAACAGAAGATTAATAAAGGACTTTTTGGACTATGGAGTAAATGATTGAAGGCTGGACTACTGTCCCCATTATGAAGTTCAGTGTTTTTTCTCCTTATGTATGTCAAGATTATGTTGTGCTATCAAAGTGTACACATGGAAGTGAACCTTTTGGCAGGGCTGAACACCTTGTTGTATAGCTGAAACTATTTTTTGGATACAGAGGGCTGTATCAAAGAACTACTAAATAAGAACCAGAATATTTCAGTGTGTTGAATATTCCAGTAAACTCCAAGTGTATTAATGACTTCCCAACAAACAGTGAGAAAATGTACCTTATTGAAAATTTTACTGTTAACTTTGTGAAGAAAATAGATGACTAAAGCAGGCATAGATAGTAAAATTTCATTGAATTTTTAGGGTTAAGGAAGCCACAACTCATTTCAACTTTGTACTTTAATGTAATCTCAGAACTGTTTGGAAAGTTGTGATTTGGTTTCTTTCAACTGTTTTTCTGCAATATATTATTTTTTGTTAATACAGTCTATCATCCACATTGTTCAGACAAAAAGTAAATATCGCTTTGTAATTGCAGTTAATAGTATTCTAGTGTTCCTCCCAAGTTTGAATCCATTTAGATTGATCTGCTTTTTAATTAACGACTTTATAGATTTAACAGTCTTGCTGTGAATTCAGTCTTTGTTACCACATCTAGATGTCCAGAGAGATTATTTAGTTCAATGATTATAGTTCTTGTGATTCGGCATTTTCTATTTCTGAGTATTCAAATTCTAAGCTGCCAGTCTCACAATGAAGTATTTTGTCATCTTCACTTTGAATGCACAAATAGCAATGTAAGTACACGATGCATTTTTGAAAGACATTCAGAGAACTGTTTGAGAACTGCTTAGGAAGGGAATTACTGTGCTGGCACACTTCTTTAAAGGTAGATGAGGAGCTAGTCTCACAATCTGAACTAGCTGCAAACCAGAAACCACATAATTGCATTTGTTTGTGACTGATACAAGCTTCTGCAGACAGAATTGCACAATGACAATGAATGGACACTGCCACCCATTTTCTTGGTTGTGACATTTCTCATTTGTGTATTTGTACAAGTTCTACCTAGAAAGCACTTTGTCTTTCAAGGCAAAAGAAATTCTTTTATTGAATGCTTATTCTTTTGAAACTAAAGGACGCTAAAGTTTTCCCTGTGAATGTGCTGCTTCAATTATATATAGTCTCAGATATCTTGCCTCACCTATGATCTGACCAAGTCCAGAACTCAAGGGTAATAGCAGATCTTCTGCGCTTGCTTATGAGAGTGTCTACTAGTACTTCATAGCTTGGTTGTTATTTACACCACCTATTCTTCAAAACTTTTAAAAAAACCCTATGTTATTGCAAATTGGTTCCAAATCTACCAAAGTTGAGTAAGTAAGAATACGAGTAACAGATGTGAAAACAAAACTGGTGTATTAGCATCTAATTTCCATGTTGGTGGCAATCTTGGAATGTCATGTAGTATGGGAAAAGAGTCTGTTTGAGCTTGATATACCTATGTCTACACGTATGTGGCAACAGGTACACTGGGTGCCTGACTCACCCTCATCAAAACCTCTGGTGCCTCTTGAGGTGACCTGGAGTTTTCTGCTGGTGTGCAGCTCAGAAAGGCTCACATCTAGCCTAGTCTCTATGTCATGGTATCAGCCACATGTAGATGACTCAGATGTTCTAGTGTTATATCAAATGGCACTTGACTTTCTGTCTGCATACCCAAATCAACCCCTTTGGCTAAGAACTAAGAACGTATTTGAGCGAGTAGAGTTTGAGCCAATCCAGATAGTGGAGCCTTGAGAGTAATTCAACTTGCTGTCTAAAGAAGACACTTTGCAACTGGTCATATTATTTGCAGTGTAAACTCATTGCTCTGTACTGGCTTAACTTGGATGCTTAAACATGGAGATTCAATTCAGTTTCTTAAACATATCCATTTGGTTCCACTTGTGATACCCAAAAGTTGCCCATACTGCCCAGTTTCAGATGGAGCTTTAGAAGGCCAAATATCTCTTGTAAGTTTTATGTCAGATCTGCCAATGCCACACAGATATTTTCAGTACACTGCAGCACCTCAAATGACACCAGATGCCTCCATTTTGGCAGATGGAACTCAGTCCACGATATCTAGTAGGTAAAATAGGAGCTTAGGCTCATGCTGCACATATAAACATCTGTATCCAAGCACCTAGATTTGGGTGTCATGTTGTAGCCCACTCTGTCAACAGAGAACTCTGCTAAGCCGCAAAATGTAATTAAGACATATTCTGATACCTCTGAATGTATCATTTACCATCCCAACTCATGGATTCTGAAGAATTAAAAATGAACCAGAAAACCAGTGCTGAAGAATTTTGTCCAGTGTAAATGACGCGTCATTAAATAATGATCATATTACTTTTCTTGATTCTGTCATCTGGTTATCTTGTATAAAAATTATTTAAGGAAGTAACTTAAGATATTTTTACTGCATTAGGCTCGCGGCATAATGTCAGGTATAATCATCAAGTTCTTTTTTTTTTTGTGATTGCAAAAATGTGAGCTCAGTTTATACATGGTAAAAGTTAAATTTTCATATATGTAAAAGAAATTCTACTAAAAATTTTAGGTAAAAATTACAGTTTATACGGTGCATTCATGAATAAAAAAATTCTGCAGAAATATTGAACAATTCAAGTGCACTGATTATGAGACAACTAAAGATACCTGCTGATGAGATATTGATTCTTAGTACATCCAAAGATCCTGCAATATGTGGAAGATATGCAGAAAACTGTTTCTGACCCCAGATTTCTTAAGAATAAAATTGTAGGGTATGATGACATTGCTTTGATAGTAGATGTGCACTAGCTTTGTCTGTATTCAAAGCCAGGAGCCAACTCTGAACTGTCATGCATGGAGATGTGTTAGTAATGAATCCTAATAAAATCTGTTTCTCAGGGTGGGTTAGTTATGCTCAGCCACTGACAAGCAGCTTCTCATTTTGAGCTGAATCTTAACTTCAAAGTGTGGCAGCTTGCTTGCACTGGAAAGCAGTTTTAGTAACATACCAGTCATAGGATCATAGATTCATTTAGGTTGGAAAAGACCCCTAAGATCATTGAGTCCAACTGTAAACCTAACACTGCGAAGTCCATCACTATACCATATCCCTAAGCACCACATCTACAAGTATTTTAAATACCTCCAGGGACGGTGACTCAACCACTTCCCCAGGCAGCCTATTTCAATGCTTGATAACTCTTTCAGTGAAGAACTTTTTTCTAATATTCAATCTAAACCTCCCCTGGTACAACTTGAGGCCATTTCCTCTCATCCTATCACTTGTTACTTGGGAGAAGAGAATGACACCCACCTCACTACAATGTCCTTTCAGGTAGTTGTAGGAAGCGATAAGGTCTCTTCTCAGCCTCCTTTGCTCCAGACTAAACAACCCCAGTTCCCTCAGCCGCAGCTCATAATACTTGTTCTCTAGACCTTGTAATTCATAATGCTTACTGTTGTGGTTTTCTTTAGTAGGGGGGGCCTAAGGTGGTAGCTTCTGTAGGAAACTGCTAGAAGTCGCTCCCCTTTCTTCAGTGGACTCGGCCGGGCCTAGGGCGGACCTGCTGCTGGCCAAGGCCGAGCCGATTGGTAGCAGAATGTCTCGTGATGACGCCTCTGCGATAACGTATTTAAGAATGGGAAAACAGAAAAAAAAGAGAGAGAAGAGAAGATGTGAAGAAGCTGAGCGGGGGCAGAGGCGCAGAGGGGGAGGCGCAGGCCTCATGGGCCTTGCAGGCCTCACCCTCTGGCCTCTCGCCAGGCAGCCGACTGGGCCCGACTCGGTCCAGCCCGGCTGCAAGAAGTGGAGAGGAGATGAGAAGTGAATGAGATGTAAAAAAGATCCTGAGAGACACCTACCAGCCTGTTGTGAGGAACGGCTGCAGACACCAAGGTCAGTTCAGAAGGAGGGGGAGGAGTAATGCGGCTCCTGGCCAAGATTCCCCTGCAGCCTGTGGTGCAGCCCATGGTGGAGCAGGTTGTCCCCCTGCAGCCCATGGAGGTCCACGGAGGAGCAGAGATCCACTTGGAGCCCGTGAAGGACCCCGCACCGGGGGAGGTGGATGCCTGAAGGCAGCTGTGGCCCGTGGAGGGCCCGCTGGGACAGCTGTTCTGGAGAGACTGAACTCCGTGGAAGAGATGACCCACGCCGGAGCAGTTCCACAAAGGACTGTGGCCCGTGGGAGGGACCCCACGCTGGAGCAGGGGAGGAATGTGAGGAGTTCTTCCCCCGACCATGAAGCAGCGGCGTAAAACAACATATGATGAACTGACTGCAACCCCCATTCCCTCTTTCCCCCTGTGCCGCTCGGGGAGGGAAGGTAGTAGAGATAATGTTAAGCTTGGGAAGAGGGAGGGGTGGATGGAGGTTATCTTGTTCTCTGTCTCATTATCCTGCTGTTTGTAGTAATAAATGAATAGTTTTCCCCAAGTCGAGTCTGTTTTGCCCGTGACGGTAACTTTAAGGATTTCTCCCTGTCCTTATCTCAAACCTCGAGTCGTTTTTCCTTATATTTTCTCTCCCTGTTCTCTCGGAGGGTGGGGGGAGTGAGAGAGAGACTGCGTAGTCTGGTCCGATCGGGGCTGAACTACGACACTTACCAAAGCATTACATATGTCTATATCATCTAATAGTCTGCTATGTTTGTGAGGTGAGCTATTCAGTGACCCTTGACCAAGGATGGGTACACGATTAGAACAGGCTAATCAAACATTAGTTATGTAATCAACAAGTCATTTCTTAAAGTCTGTATATGTAAAAGTAGGGACTATGGAAGGGATCCCAAAAAGTACAAGGATAGGATGATAGTGGTGGCCATGAAAGTACAAGTACAGTATAACACCAGAGGTATAAGTGTAAATTGCAACTGATCAAATACTGATCACTTCAAAAAAACAAACCCAGACCTCAAGGGTATAACTTGATCATGTATAGAATTGTTTAGCAACTAATTGCTTCCAATGACTAGGAGCATAGGTGGAGCTGTCTTTAGATTGACAATAATGAAAGCCACTAATTGTGCAGGTGTCTTAGTTCAGAACTGGCTATGCAAAACTGGTCACTGTCATATCTAGTGTTACTATATATGTAAGTATTGTTATTATGATCAAAAGGAAATATACATTCTATTGGTTCTGTTCGGCTTAGCCTTCAATTGCTTTTGTTTGATCTAACACCCTGCCCTGGAAGCATGATTGTAATTTTTATGCTATATTCTACAGATAAACCCTTAAGTTTGACAGTATAGATTAAGGTAATAAACTGTCAAGAGACAGTGTTATGCTGTAAGTCACAGAACAAAACCATATTTACAGATGAAGGAGAATATTTTTTTTTCTGTTCTAAAAGGAGAATCATATGTAGCTGTTATGAAAATAACTGGTCAGTATTCACTGCATTACCTGGAAAGAGAAGTGAGAAAACAAGAAAAAAAGTGAGATCTGGCATAGAAAATTCTGCTTAGCTTTGCCACAAAAACTATTAATGAAAATGCTGCTTCTGAGTGAGTAATTGTCCCTAATCTAATGACAAACCATATACTAGAAGACTTAGCTTAGAGGCTGAGTGGCGAGAACATTATATACTAAATTTCTTTCTATTCAGTCAATTTATAAGATTGGTCTCTGTCAAATATTACGTCATATAATGTTACAGCTGTTTCTGACTTTCTTTAAAGTAGATCTTTCCTGCCTTTCTCTATTTAGCATTTGATTATTCGGAAATTGTAGCATATACTTTTTAACTGCTTAAGAAGTCCAATGTAATTTAAAGCTGCTATACTGATATATATTACAACAACTTTTTTTTTTAAAAAAAAAAAACACCAACGATCTATTTTACAATCTGAAAAAAAAAAAAAAAAAGGATATTTGACTAAGTCTTGGTATCCTGGGTCCTGGTAGACAGCAAGCTGAACATGAGCCAGCAATGTGCCCTTGCCATGATGAAGGCTAACACTGTCCTGGGCTGCATTAGGCAGAGTATTGCCAGCAAAGAGATGATCCTTTGCCTTTTTTTCAGCACTGGTGAGGTCACATCTGGAGTACTGTGTTCAGTTATGGACTCCCCAGTACAAGAGAGGCATCCTAAGGTTGAGAGGTTGCTAAGAGTTGATAATGCTGCTGCAGCTGAGAGAGACAACTTAGAAACTGAAAAATCATTAATGAAAACTCAACATTTTTTTAAATAAAATTGAACAAAATCCCTAAGGTAGATAACTGTGGAAACTTTCATGAAACAAGGAGAGCTGAAGACATGATTCTATTTCATCACTAAGGACAGCAATAAAACTATATGCCTTGTGCTGGTATGGCATAGCATAATATATGAAAAAGAACGCTAATGTCTTTTTCTCTTTCATCTTTTTTTTTTGTATTTTCAAAGATAAGCACTGTATGAGATTAATATTAGAATGACAGGGACACTGAATTGGAAATTCATCAGGAGTTTAAAATACCACATTTCAAGATTTACTGAAGAGATGGGGAAAATAAACCAGGAAATGCCGTATTTAGTGCAGTAGAGTGGTGAGCTGCTGATATATTGCCATTTAGGTTGAAATAATAAGCAAAACTAACCAGACATAAATAGTAGAAAAAAGGCCTACTAAAGGACCTTTTGAATTATTTATTTTAGTAGTAATTTAGGAATTTTTATACTTCTAGAAAAATTAAAACAGTGGAAATAATTCAAAGTAATGGAACAATGTTTGTAACCAGAGCTTTGTAGACTCTTAGATAGGAACACTTGGCAGATGGGAGTATGCAACAGAACAAAAGAAATATGAAATGAAAATAACTAATACAAGCTGAAGAGTGATATCTATATGTCATGAATATATTCTGAATGTAAATATACATACATATATGTGCATATATGTGGCCAACAGCTCAATGACCATGTGGAGACCAATGATGAGTGACGTTCCTCAGGGGTCAGTATTGGGACTGGCCCTGTTTAATATCTTTGTCAGCAACATGGACAGCATGATAGAGTACACCCTCGGCACGTTGACTGATGACACTAAGCTGTGTGGTGTGGTTGACATGCTGGAGGGAAGGGATGCCATCCAGAAGGGCCTTGACAGGCTGGAGAGGTGGGCTGTGCGAACCTCATGAAATTCAACCAGGCCAAGTGCAAGGTCCTGCACCTGGGTCATGGCAATCCCAGGCACAAATACAAGCTGGGCAGAGAATGGATTGAGGCCAGCTCTGAGGAGAAGAACTTGGGAGTGCTGGTGGACGAGAAGCTCAACATGAGCCAGCAATGTGCGCGTACAGTTCAGAAAGCCAACCACATCCTGGGCTGCATCAAAAGAAGCATGGCCAGCAGGCTGAGGGAGGTGATTCTCTGCTTCTACTCTGCTCTCGTGAGACACCACCTGGAGTACTGCGCCCAGCTCTGGAGCCCCCAACATAAGAAGGACATGGACCAGTTGGAGGCACTCCAGAGAAGGGCCACGAAGATGATAAGAGGGCTGGAGCACCTCTTCTATGAGGACAGGCTGAGACAGTTGGGGCTGTTTAGCCTGGAGAAGAGGAGGCTCTGGGGAGATCTTATAGCGGCCTTCCAATACCTAAAGGGAGCTTGTAAAAAAGATGGGGAGAAACTCTTTAGCAGGGCCTCTTGTGATAGGACGAGGATAATGGTTTTAAAATAGAGGGAGGTAGATTTAGACTGGACATAAGGAAAAAAAAATTGAGGATGAGGGTGGTGAAACACTGGAACAAGTTGCCTAGAGAGGTGGTGGATGCCCCATCCCTGGAAACATTCAAGGCCAGGTTGGATGGAGCTCTGAGCAACCTGATCTGGTTGGAGATGTCCCTGCTCCTTGCAGGGAGGTTGGACTAGATGACCTTTAGAGGTCCCTTCCAACCCAAACTATTCTATGCTTCTATAATTCCATATATACAGGCATATAAGGTTTGATAGTGTTTAAACAGACAAAAGTAATACTGAGGGCAACACACCTCACTGAATTGCCATATGCTGCAATTCTTCAAGTTTAATTAGTGCTGCTGGTTAAATCAACTTTTGGCTGAACTTAACTCTTCCCTTTTTTTCCTGTTTATAAAGATTATGCAAAACTACTCTCTCTTTCTGGCTGATGTATTCATTATTCACAAAGATAAAATGAATGATTTCTCAAAAATGTTCTAGCTGTGTATTCTTCACAAATTATTTACATTGACTAATCAGTGAGTGTGATTTGTCTCATAAATCAAATTATATTTTTATTTTCTTTAACTGGATGGCTGAAACTTTTGAAAACTAGGGAATAATAAATGGCAAGTAGTGAAGGAAAACAAAACACAGCTAGCGTGAATTTTTGATACAGCCTTGTTTATATTTAATTTTGTAATGCTTTAGTGAATAAAGAACTAGTCATAAATGACAAGTCATATAACTAACCCTTCCACCCTAACCGTTCTATGATTCTGTGATTCTATAAACTAGTGTACAACAGTAGAATATTTCTTCAGTATATTATTCGTGAATTAGTTCTTTCTGTATTTGATCAATCCGATCTACATACAGAGAATGGAGCTTAAATATCCCAAACCCTTAGGCAAAGGCTATTAAAATTGTTGTGCCTGTGACATCTGAGGAAATAGCATGATAGAAAAAACTACTTTTTGTATTGCAGATATTTCTACTGTAATTTTTAACTTTTCAAAACTTCACTTTCAAAGTTGATATCACAAGAAGTCTTTCCTAAGGTATCTTTAACTAGTACATCTGACCATCTCCATTAAAAAGTTGACACAGTGGTAGCTTTGGAATGTTTGCTGTTTGTTATGTTTTGGGCAGAGGTGTGTGTTTGTCTTTTTTTCTATTGAATGTAAATTGCTGGACTACATAGGATGATACCTCAGAGCTATTTTTGAATTGCTGAATCAAAAAATAGCACCACTTTCAAAGATGGAATAAAAGTGCCAAAGAAGGAAAAATATGTTTGTACAATGCAGTTCAAAGATTGAGTTCTCTGTGGACCAGTCCCTCACAACTTCAGAAATCATTTCCCTTTCCATTCAGCTGTCGCTGGCACAGATGGAGAGGTCATCCAGTCCTGGGAGGCTCATGAGCTTCTGAGGACAGAGTTCTCATTGTGAACAAGAATTGATGCCCACTGATTTCAGCATAAGAATCATTTAAATTTTAACATGTCCTATAATAAAAAGAACTTTTATTTCTTTTACTTATTTTCCCTTTGTTAACTTCCTGGCATAGCAATCCAGCTGGGTCTTCTTCAGAAGGGAGATAAGAGGAGACATGCAATTAGATACCTTACTCTGTTTAAGTGGTTGGGAAGCATTTAAATACCGAGAAGATGACGGCTATATGAATGCTTACACAGATAAACAGATGATACTTTAATGTGCATTATAAAGAACAGATTTTTTAATTGCATGTGATTTTTTTTTCTCTCTCTTTAACGATAACACTACCATATTCCCTCTGAGAGTTACAGATTGAAAGGGTGGTCCTTAAATCTTGAATTCAGGTTAACAGAGCTTTTTGACCTCAGAGAAAAGTATTGATATAAGGTTTTCATGCTACAAGCTATCTGCCAAGTAAACATAAGACTGATCAGAAAAAATACTAAAAAGATAATCAGGGACACAAAAATACACTAATCCTTGAATTGCAGAGTGCTTTTCAAGTGATAGTAAATTGTTCTTCAAATATATTTACGGGAGACTGAAGATAAAAAAGAAAATTGCTCAACTGAAATTACAGCTGAAAAGGGATAGAAAGGATAAAAGAACAGCAGATTTGCTGAACCGGTGCTTTACTTGTGTCTTTTCAGAGGAAAATGAGGATGGAGTGCAAACAAAGACAGTAGTCATATTTCTTGATATAGCCAAGAACAGAGGTATTAGATACGGTGCGGATAATAATAGAAATAGTGTCAGATATAAGATAGATGACTTTGCAATTGGTAGTTTATTGTTTTTCTTTTTTATATATGGATTATATTTGTATATATATTTTGTCTTTTACTTGTCACTGTCCTTGAAAGCCTTCACTAACTTAAATTTGATGAACATTTACACCTGAAAGAACAGTTAAATTAAAAATGTTATAAGCAAACTATAAGGATTACATACATAAGAGATCCTAATAAAATTTTGCAAAAATAAGAATGGTATTAGCAAAGTTCCAGTTTGTTATTTGATAAAGTTTGCATATAAATTCTATTTGCCAGGATCAGAGTAAAAATACATATGCATACAGCTCAGTGTGATGCACTGTAATCCTATGTTCTTTGAAAGAATGCTTTGAGAAATTTGAACTGCATCTTATTTTGTGTGCCATGTTACTCTTAACTTATTCTTCTGATCTAGTAAAAATGTAGTTTTTCTATGAACTTACAGAATAACATGTAAAATTTAATAGGCAATAATATCTTCCTAATCATCAGATAAATTAGGAAAACGGAGATTAGCCCTTTTAAAAGGAGTATGTAAATTCAGATACAGAAAATAATCACTATATAATTCTTGAAATATCCTTTTTCCACTGTCTTTTCACTTCTTTTTTTTTTATTTCTTCTCTGCTAAAATGATACATGAAAAATATACTCTTATTTGGAGAATAGTGCCCTAAAATTCAATCTAGGCTTGCTGAGGAAAAATTACAAGTACACAAGAAAAACATGGTTTCAACTCCCTCATTTTCAGAGAAAACTTTAGAAAAAGCAATTTATTTAGACCCAAAACAAAGTAACTTGCACACTATAATGAGACATATATCTGCTTGTATTATGCTTACTGATAAGACAGCCTTCGATTTGCTTATGTTGTAGAATGGCACCACTGATACAATACTATGTAACAAGATAATGAGAAATGTCAAATAGATATGGATATGTTGAAAAAATATTTGCCCGAGTTGAACATCTCAGATAGTTTTTTAATATGTATCTGAACCTGTAAGTATTTTAAATGTATCTTTACTAATGTCTGGTCCCTGTCATGACTTCATGGCCTCTGAAAGAAGCAGGGCACTTGGCTTTGCGCCCATGTTGGGATTTAATGCTTTCCAGTTGTCATGTTGGTGTAGTGACATCTGTGGGGATGCTATATGGTTATGTTGGATGGCAGTTCTAAGTAAACTGAAGTGAAGGATCTCAGTGTAAGTGTGGAGGTGCATATGGATTAGTTGGAGAGCTATTAGGGCTTGTTGGACAGAAATAGGAATTTGAAAGGGCAAGTGACAATGTAAAACAGAAGCACTTACACTGTTATGGAGTTAAAAGAGCCTTGAGTGTGGACAGGAGTACTGACATTTGAAGTGGGTTTTTATATGGTGCTGTTCTGGAGGCATCTTTTAGAACAAGAGTAAGAAAGCAATTTTGCCAAACTATCAGTAAATATTGCATACTTGCCAAAGATGAGAAATCCTGCTTTAGAATTTTGCTTTTTTTTTCCCCATTCACTGGGATTGAGTAGTTGTTGTTTTTCTTTTTAGTTTCTAGGCTCTTGGAAATCAAAACCTACCAAGAGTAAACTATTGAGACTTTAGAGACTCCATCTAGATTAAATACAGAAAATTAATCTTTCATCTGCAAAACCAGAACTAATTAATTTATGTTCATCATAATCTCAAAGGTTTCTCTGAAAAAAAAGACAAAAAGACATTACAATAGTTCAGGAACGTTTATGGCTTGACGATTTTAATTTCAAGATACAGAATCATTAGATCTAAGCTGTAAAGCTAAATTTTACAAGAAGAAGGGGAAAAATAGTTTCAGGAGCCCATATATCACACCATCTCCACAGAAGATTAGTTCATGATGGATATGTCTAGATTTCTCCTCTGCTTCTTGATTTTATGGCCTCCCATAGCGCATCAGTTACTGTTGAGCTATGCCTTTCACAGATTCACAGAATGATTGAAGTTGGAAGGAACCTCTTGATGCCATCTAGTCCACCTGCCCTGATCAAGCAGGATCAAGCAAAGCAGATTGCACAGCACCACATCCAGTCAGGTTTTAAATACCTTCAACGTGGGAGACTCTACAAGCTCTCTGCAGCTTGAAGTTACCTTAGAGCTGCGTACGACAGAAACCAACTGTGTTGCTGTAGAATAGCTGAGACAAATTTTATGCAATTTTACAAGAAAGAACAATTTGTTTCATGTTCAAAGACTTTATGAAAATATAATATACAGTGAAATATGAATAGTCATACAAGTTTCAAAGAGGAAAAAGGCAGAAAAACTTTGAGTAACAATGAAGGCCCCTGAAGATCAGGTATAATGAGCTCTTAAAATTCTGTATAGTTGTCCAGCTTATCTAAATTCTTAAAGTCTAAGAACTTACTGAACAGGTGGCAAAACAATTTTCCATGGCTGCTCATTTGATGTTTGCAGAAGAGTCATAATAAACTAGAAATAATAATGTTTTGTTTTGTTTTCTTGATAACTTAAACTTATGGGATGGCAAGGATGAATCAGAGGTTTAAAATAATAGCTAGACTTACATTTGAATACTAACATATACAGAGTAATAAAATGAACTTAGAATACCCTGGATACCTCTGAATCTTACCAGCAGTCAGCAGCTTGTAATATTTGTAACAGGTGTATGGATGAACAAGGTATAAATGTATTCCCTTTGCAAACTACTTGAATATTCTGAAGAGAGCTATGTTTCATTATAGGTAGGAAATTAAAATTAAAGACCTGTGTCATTTTAGGTGTGACTGCATAGTGAAAACTTGCTAAATACTGACTTTCCAAATTATGTACTTTATTTATCTGAGAGATTCTCAGTAAATTAAACATGAATCTCTTACTCTTTTATTCAAGGTGGTTTTAGTGCAAAGGAGGAAGGCGTCTTCAAGAGAAAAGATCAAATTTGTTATAAATTAAGCTCTGGATTTAGGTGCAGGCTTATGGAGCTCTAGTGGCTCTTCGCTTGAGTTACTGTGCCACTTTAAGAAAACATCTGATTTATTTATTTTCCATTCTGCTGCCGACTTTTCAGTGGAGTCAGATTTACTAGGGATAGTGAGGAGGGACAGTGAGGATTTCACACCAGTTTCCCCACAAATCCACTAATTTCTTCTATGGTTCTTCAGCGTTCAGTGTCTAGTTTTCCATATTCCCTCTAGCTCCTAAAGCCTGTGCACCTGAGGAAAGTGTGTTCCTCCTATCAGCACTTGCCTGTGAATGGACAACATTTGCATGATTCTACATCACGACAGGCCTCTGTCCCAGAATGAAATTGCTGGAAAGAGGAAATTTTGTAGTCATTTACAGATACTGCACTACATCTAACCTATATAAATAATAATGATGGAACCAATTGTATGCAGCTAGTTTGGTCAGTGTTTTTGCATGTGTGAGGTTTTAAGATTAAATAGTAATATTAGCACATAGAGTCTCCCTTCTCAGAGTGAACAAGGCCCTGAGGAACCTGCTCTAGCTGACCCTGCTTTGGGCAGGGGTTTGAACTAGATGGGAGATCCCTCACAACCTCAATAGTTCTGTGTTACTGTGTAAGCTATGTAGGTCTGTGCCAGCAGACCTACATCTATTTGATGTATATTATAGACGTATTGTGAAACCTGGCCTGATAAGCATTTTATGGCCTCACTATTGGAATAAAATAGTGTTTATAGGAAGTAATACAACAAAAAAAAATACTGAGGAGATTAATAGTAATTTCAAACATTGCAAGATAAGCCCTTAGTCCATGCTGATCTGTACACAACAGCTCTGTAAGCTAGAGCTTCCTTTGGCTCTTTTTCCTTCTGGGGACTTTATTGTACACATATATACTCCAAGTATGCTTTCTACCTTTTATTTTTCTGGGTCATTTGTCCCAACTGGTTAGAAAGTAAAGAAAAGAAGAAATTTCTTTTGCTTTTTGATGAAGACCTCCCCCTTTTCAATGCCTTTAAACATTTGAGCTACTTTTAACCTACATCAGGTCTATTTACTGAGGTATTTTGGAGGAGTGGGGGAAGGATACTTAAGGTAAAGATTCTAGAATGGTCTCATGGTACTGAGAAGATCTTTTACCTCCCTTTTACCTGAATGGGTTATGATGGAAGAGAGTGCTAGGGTCAACTCCAGGAATAGTTCCTTGGTGACACTGACATTGGGAAGAATATTTTTGTTCTCATTTCCAGAGGTATTCTTTGAAACCTTGGAGAAATGAGAGGTACCAAAAGAAACTGATTATATGGATTTGAGTTTTAGCAATAAAGGTCAAAAAGACTTGAAATACCTCTGTCTTACTCACCCTACAGCATATATATAAACTGTTCTCTCCTTAGGAAAACTGGTCAATCTGAGAAGCGACTACTGCTTGTGACAACTTCATGGAACAGTCTCAAGTAGAAAACTAAGTAATAGTTCTGTAAAGCGATGTGTATTAATTTCTCATTTAGGAACAAGTCTAGAGAGTTGTTAGCAAAAATAATTGTATGTATTCTTTTGCATTAATATTTCCGATGAATCCAAACAGTAAGTTCTATGTATAATATTCATCTACTAATAAAATAAGTGATATTTTAGTAATTTCATTAAATGCATAATTTCAAAGTTTTACTAAAATGTCTAAACAACGCCTGACAGACACCTTGGATGGAATTAATTTTTACTGCTCTGAACTTTTAAAATAGTTTTGAAAGTCTTTGCAGATGTTTTTCTCCAATCAGAACACTTTAATAAGAGTGGAAAATTAGAAAATTGCATTGACATAATTCTGTAGAATTTCACCTCAAACCTTTTCCCACAGTTTTCAAGAGAAGAATTCCAGATAAATAAGTAGTCTGGATTGTTTTGAAAAGCTATAAAGTATGGTATCTACACTTTGTCATTGGAATTTATGTTAAATTACAAGTACTTCTATTTCTTGTTAATGATATTTTCTAGTAATCTCACATAACTGATACATTGATGGATGATTCATTTTTTATTATCATCTTTAAAGACAAAAGTCAAAGAAACCTAATAAAAAAACCTTTGTTCATATTTATGAGCTTTTAAAGTGATTTAGATTCAGGGCAAATAGTGAATACATTCAAGTATTTTAATTCTGAACTTCACTGCCAAAGAAGGTACTAATTTCATCTGATATAAGAGATGAACTATCCTTGCATGATAATACACTAGAATAACTTTCATGACATACTTTTTCAAACATGACATACTATATAAACTGGAATATATTTTTTGTCTAAAATTATGAAACCAATTTATTTATTTTATATTAGGCCTTGATTTATTTGCTAATAGTCTTTTGTTTTTATGGTAGTGTTTATTATGTGTGAGTTCAGTTCTGTTTCTATTTTTACAAGGAAAAATAAACTTGAAGAAGAAAGTGGAATGACAAAACATGTTTAAAGCAAAGCTAATGCTCCATTTCCAGAAGCTCTGTCTTTCTTTAATAACCAAATGTTATGGTATATCTGGAAAGAATAAGTCAAACAGCTGCTCAGTTCTGGACAGTAATCTTTCCTGACAGTGCAACATTAATACTTTCAGAGAAAGATAGGAAGACTTTTATTTTTAACTTTCAAAAACAAATAGTGTGTTACACTCTCAAAAACACATTCTCATCACGCAGAAACAGGGAAATGCTATGTTTTTAGTTCAGTTCAAATAACTTTGTACTATTTTCGTAACAAATAGATAATATGTACTAATATACAGTCCAGCTTGCACACAGTCCAGCTTGCACATTGTGGACAGTGATAGTGCAAATTTGAGAAAAATGGATAAAAATGTATAAATGTTCTCTATTCAGTGAGAATGTAATATTCATCAAATGAATTTTAAGAATGTCCAGTGTTCACCTTCATTTCAAATCCAGTAGTATTTTATATTCAATGGGAGAATGAAGGTAAAAGTTAATGAAAAAGTGCATGCAGGAAGATATCTCTGTGCACTTATGATGATGATGTGCATGACATGTCTTTTCACCACTTTTTTAAAAGAAAAAGAATCAGCTACTATTGAAAAAAGCAATGCAGACATCCAAATTAAATTCATTGTTACTGTGAGAATTTAAAATGATTTTTTTTTTCTGAAGATAGGATTAAAAACTCTCTGTAATTACCAAATCTTAGCTGTTATTTTATTTTAGTTGAGTTTTGGGCTATGCTGAAAGATGAACACTTTCTTCAATTTCAATACTGCTAATGAGCAGAAATTTTCAAAGTCTCACCCTGCACAGACAACAACCAAAGACAAACTAAGTAGTTATAATATCTTTCTCATCACTTCCATGATGATTGCAATTACTGCCTGCAGTGAATATGAGACTAAATGGAAATCTTCTACCAGATAGATTGTGCAATATTTCAACATATGAAATACCTGCTCTGTGTGAGGGGTAGAGTTTTGGGGCCTGTGAAGGTAATCTCACATAGAATCATAGAATGGTTAGGGTTGGAAGGGACCTTCAAAGGTCATCTAGTCCAACCTCCCTGCAAGTAGCAGGGACATCCCCGACTAGATCAGGTTGCTCAGAGCCTCATCCAACCTGGCCTTGAACATTTCCAAGGATGGGGCTTCCACCACTTCTCTGGGCAACCTGTTCCAGTGTTCTACAACTCACATTGTCAAAAATCTTTTCCTAATATCCAATCTAAATCTACCTCCCTCTATTTTAAAACCATTACCCCTTGTCCTATCACAGCAGGCCCTGCTGAACAGCCTCTCCTTCTCTATACAGCTCCCCCTTTCCTGACGTTCCCAGCACAAGGAAGGAAATAGAGAAGGAGTATGCTTAGAGGTGTTCAGAGCTCTGACAAAAAACAGATCCAGTATAATTTGCAAGGGCTAGGGTAGAGGTAGGTAATGAAAGAGCCTCAGATGGTATCTCCAGCTTCAGAAATTCTTTCTCCAGCAACTTACCCCTTGTTGCCTGGAATTGTTCTGCGATGGACTTGATGCTTGAAACAAACAGGACTGGTACTCTCCACTTTCTTTATGATTTCCTGTTATGTTGTAGAGAAATGTTGGAAAGGAGGCAGATGATGAAAAAGGAGATGGAGTCAACCTCCATCTGCCAAAAGGCACCCTTCTTTCTCCCACTTCTTCAGTGTCTCCCCTAGCTGCATAGCAGATAGAGGAGAGGATGGCATAGGCAATGGTAGCAGAGATTATACTTCAGGTTGGGGGGAAGAGGAGTGTCACTGTACCTTCCCCTCTGTGACTGGATGGGCATCCTCTGCTATGGCTTTAAATTTAGCTTTAGCTTTAGCTTTGACACCAGATATTCTTCCTTTCTGCTTTTAAATTGTGGTATCATACATTTTATCATTAGCACTGTATAGGTCACTGCATGCTTAATGTTCTATTTTGTCCTAATGGAAGAGGTGATAGGACTGAATCTCTGGGAAGATTAATCATGGTAAATTTGCTCTCAGTGTCCCGTAAGAGTAACATCAATAGCAACTGCAGGCTACTAACTCTGCAGTCTTAATCCACCTACCTTCGTGGTTTCCAGAGAAGTTTACATTCCTAATCCTTAGTGTTTTTTATTAACAAAAGTAAGGAAATATTTCCTTGCTTATGACACCTATCACATATTCCTCACTTTCCTGAGGACAGTAAGATCTGATATAGCACCTCTGCAAATAGGAGCAACATAAGTCAGTGTAAAGTAGTCTTAAAGCGCTATTAGTGGTTCTATATACTGCCTATCCCAGCTGATACTTCTTTTCATCAATCAGCTGCTCTTCCTTTCTACCCTTATGTGTTTTTTACAGCATGCTTGCATGATGTAGAGAAGGTTTTCCCTCTCAGGTGGAGATAATTCTATTGAGATATGAAATATTTAATACTGCGCAGCAAGAGAGGCTCATGTATCAAAGACGTTATTTCTGTCTAACCTGATCCTTAATTCTACTTAGATTCTGTAGATAGTTGAACCAGACAAAAATGTTAAGTGACATGCTGAATTTAAGTAGCATATACTTACATTTGGTTTCTTTTTGTCACCAGCTTCGCATTTACACAAGCCATAACAAGCTCGCCTCTTGCAGAGGACTAGCTGAACTGTTAATTATGGTGCCAGAAACACTGAAGAAAGAGCAGTGCAATTTTAATTGTGCAACCTGCTCTGGCTGTGGCAGTGGAATGCCTGTATAAGACAGTGTTTATTGCACCATATCACATTTTTTAAAAAGTTATTTGAAGCTATTAAGATACTAATAGTCTTGTAAATGAGCTTTTTGGAAAGAAAAAATTTTAAAATTTTAATATCTCTGTTTTGATAAAGGCAGAAAGTGCCAAGCATGGAAAAACATCATAGACCTTATTGTCTTGTGTAATATGTGTCTATTGTGTCCATATTCATCTTTCATGTTGTGCTTTAACTGCAAGCTTTTCTGGTCAGTCCTTTTTGGTACGTATTCACTGTTTAGTAGAGGATATAGACATTCCTAGTGACGTTTTGCTAAAATCTTTTGAAAAGGATCCAAGCTTCATACAACATCTCTGAGCAAACCATAGAAGGTAGGTATTGCTCCTTTGAAAAGGTGAACTTTTAACTCCTCTCACTTTAGACTAGACGTCTATGGGTAACGTTCAGTGGCTCCACACTTTTCTTCAAGGGGGAGCTGTATAGAGAACGACTGACAAGGAAAAGTCACTAATTCTAAGTGTGTGATGCAGAAAGGTTCTTTGGCAAAGTGAATAAGGGAAGTTGGGAAATGGTAGAAAATGGGTGGAGGTAATGAATTATTGTGCAGAAGCTAGTTTTAAGATAGGACATTTGAAAGCAATACAACAGGTAAGAGGAGGGGAGAAGGTCAAACTTAAATAACATAGTTAGATGAGTTTATTGGATTACAAGCTGGCAATGACAAGGTATTTCAGTAACAGTCAGTGTTAGCACAGAGAGGAATCTTATTAGACTTGGAAATACAGTGATACAATATACAATAATTACTACTTTTATCTAGAACGTCTGCATTACGTTCATCCCTGTCTCAGCACATTTGTCTGTCTACTTATAAAATACTTTATTTAAGTCAACAGTACACATCTCCTCGGCCTTTTTTGTTCTTTCATTAACAAAGCTACTGATTAACAGTTAAGTCCAGGAGTTATCAGCATGATAGATCAGTTCTTTGAATTGGGCAGGGTTCTACGAAATATCTGTCTTTTAGGGAAAACTGAAAAATCAATGAGAGAAATGCAAAGATATCTGTGCCTTGAAGAGGAGGTACCTTTATGCTATCTTTTGTTAGTGTGCTGCAGTGCAGAAATCAGATATGATTAACAGTTAGATTCTGGAACAATAAAATGACAGTTTAGCTTGGAAAGGACAATTACTCCTTAAGAAATCTTATTTCAAAGATGAAGAAAATTACCTAATGTAAGTAAGTAAACCCTTGAGAGAGAAGAAGTATAAATATGCTATAAACATGTACACCTCACATAGCAAATTCCATTTAGTCTGCATTCCACTGTGGTAGAGCAGTCCATAGATGAATGCTCCAGAAGCAAAACAGACTTGGCCACCAATGAATGAAGGCTGGCATGCCGTTCCGTGGGAAAGGGATAGCTGAGAGGGAGGAATAGATTACCAGTTGAACATCAAATCCCTGTATAATGCTAGAGTGCCCAGGAGCATTAGCTAAGTAAACAGGAGAACACCAGGAAGAAATAAGTAATGTTGCCTTTTTCAATTACATCAGTGCAGCTGTTATTTCATTCAGTTCTGAAGTCTGAAGTTGGAGAGATTTTGGAAAAAATAGAAAGGGTTCAAAAAAAGCAGAAGAGGGAATATGGAAAAAAAAGTGAGGAATGGGAGAGACAGAGTTTTAAGATGCTCAGTTCAAAATCTAATATGTGGCTTTTTTATGGACAAAATATTTCCATATAAAAAGGCTCTTTTGATAATAAATATTCAGGTCAATAAACAGAATAGTCAATGATCAAAATATTTGGTCAGAAATCTAAAAATTAATATTAGACGAATAAGACAGGAATAGACCACAGATACTGGAAAGGTTTTCCCTAAGCTATATCCCCTATTGCCTCTGCCAGGGACAAACTATAGAGCTAGAACGACAGCTGTTGTAAGGCAGTTTGACATTTCTTGTGTTTACATGTTCTGAAAAAAGGCCTTCCACAAGGGATAGCAGTAGGATGATAAAACAAGGCGGTACTAAAAAAAAATAAGGCATAGTTTTTAATAGGAATGATAATAAACACATCTTGACCTACACAGGGGATTACATAGAGATTCATTTTATAGCAATTACAAGTCATTCATGAATCTATGAAGCTGTAACCCAGCAACCAGGTTGCAATTGTCTAAAAAAAAAAAAGAAATCATTCTTTAAGATAACTATGACAAAAGTTCATGTGTATTCTTTTAGGCTGTGGCAAATGAAAGGAAGCTGATCTTTCCTATTTCTACTTTGCTGTAGAACTACAGTACTTTTTTCTTTGATTAGATGTGGATAACTTTGATGGAGCACAGAAGGAACTAATATTAGATTGGATAGGATAATAGAACATGCTTACATTGGAAAAAATGTGCTTTCTCCTACCTTGTTTAATCTTTAATATCAAAGAAAGGAACCTCCATTTTTTAAAAACAAAGTATTTTGTCTTAAAAGTTATTTTCATTCAGCTCTATAATGATCTTTGTCTTCATGTCACGTATCTTTACCAATGAGATGTCCTCAGTGGTAGATGCTATAGCTGTTGAGGTTACAGTAAATCTGGGAAAGTACTCCTTTGTTTTGTGTTTTGTGTTTTGTTCTGACAGTACATTTCAACTTTGTGTGAAATGTGTTTTCATAAAATTGTGGGTTTAGTTCATATCTACCAATGACATCATTGAGCTAAATCACACAAGTCCTTGAGGAACAGGGACTGTCCCCTTGTCTGACTCTAGGAGTTTTCAAAACTAATGCCGTGAGCAGTTATGTAGAGTAGTTATCTTAAATTAGTTAAAGCCAAAGGGAAATAAAGTTCACTGTGAAAGAACTTCAGAGAGCTATAGCTGTAGGAGAGAGATCCATTAATCTACACAATGTCTAAATACCATGCAAGCAAGGATTATAAAAGTTAATCTTGTTGACATAAATCTTTAATATTCGGAGCAGACTGCCAGAATGCCTTTGGCATTTGATTAGTGTTTGTTATAAGTAAAGAGAATTTCTTATGTAGAGTACATAAACTGGGCAATAATGTCAAGGAGCAATGCCTTACAGATAGAATAAATTACTGAGCTATTGAATATATCGTCTATTAAGACACTAAATGAGTTTGTAGTGTTCTGTTAAGGTCAATGAAAAGAGTCAATATATATAGAAACAAGATAATTAGTGGAACTGATGAAGATGCCAATGAAATCAGTGAGTAGGTAATATATGATGGGTACAAAGATACTATAATATTACAGCATCTTATATTATTTTAAGAGGACTCATTTTATGTGGTTTATGTTATAGCACATTGACATTATTAACAGATTGACAGAAATAAATTCATCAAAAATGTGTTTTGTAGTGAAAAGTAATGTCAGTCCTAATTATACAAATTTATGCATGTGTAACATGGACAAAATACAGCAATATGCCACGGTGATGGCGACCCAGTTCCCAATGATATGTTGAAAACCCGAAATTGTACATGCACAGACAGCTACCACCTTCACCCTCACATCTGGACTGTTGTGTCTGGTTCTGAGCTCTACGGTACAAGAAACATATAAACTTAATGAAGTGTGTCCAGTATAGAGCCACAAAGATGATGAACCAACTGGAGCATCTGTCATGTGAGAGGCTGAGAGAGCTGGGACTTACTCAATCTGGAGAAAAGAAGAATCAGGGGAATCTCATCAATGTAAGTATCTGATGGGAGGGAATGAAGAACAAGAAACCAGACTCACTCAGTGGTGCTCACTGGCAGGGCAAGAGGCAATGGGTGCAAATGAAAACACATGACATTCCATCAGAACAAAAGAAAACTTGTTTTGTTTTGTGAGGAAGTCAAACACTTCCACAGGTTGCACAGAGAGGTTGTGGAGTGTTCATCCGTGGAGATACTCAAAACTCGACTGGATGTGGTCAAATAGTGATCATTTGATTCAAACTAGTTTGTTTATTTAAAATAGATGAGTTCCTATTCCCACTTGAAAATAATTCTTATTTGAATTAAAATTATAGTTTTATAGATCAGGAGTTCACAAAGTTTTGCATGTGTGTTGAACTATTTTCTTATAGCCTCTTTTCTTACTTAATATTATGAATGACCAACAGGCATTCAATTGTATCAATATGTGAAGTTTTAATAATTTTAATCAAATATTGTTTCTTATAATTTTTTTATGCTTTATACTAGTCAGTGTCTGCTGCTAATTTGTTTTGTAATTCGGTGTGACAAAATAATTTTTTAAAAGTATAATTAAGCTTTTTCAGAGTAAACATTTCAGTTGATTAATTAAGAGCTGATCTGCATACACTTCTCAAAATGACTGAAAATCAAAAGCTGACATGGCCCCACAGGCTTATTCAATTTATATCTAGCTTTCTGAAGCAGTGAGTATTATCAATTTTTTATCAAGTGAATGTAGGTTGTGGCTGACCATCATCACAAATAATCAATCATAGTATTACCAATCTCAGTATTACAGTATACTGCCCTTTGTATCATAAAACAAGTGCCATAGAACCAGTGGATCTCTGAATATTTTTTTTCTTTGAAAACAAAAAACCCTACCTTTATTTTTAATCCATTATACCACAAGCTGTACTTATTTTTAAGCTACTCTTAAAGATATTCTATTTGTAATGGAGACTGAAACAAAATCAGTTTTGAGTTACCTTTTCTTGTTCTGGATTTATCTTGTTTGTGGATTGCTATCCTGTGCGAAGGCACAGGGCCATTGCTTTGCATGTGCAGGAACATGTTATATCACCAAGGGACAGAAGGTAGCAGTGGGACAGCAGAAGACATCCCACCCAAACAATCATACCTTCAGTCATTCTCTCTCCTTGATACTCCATAAGGAGCCATAGGCTGCAGTGATCAGTGATCTAGCAGAGAATTAGAAAATTATCTCTGCAGCAGAGTTGTCCTGAGCAAAGCTAACTGGAAAACTTCCAGGAAAAGGTAAGTTTTGTCCTAGAAATGTCAGATGTCTCTGAACCTTTGGGGTTTGACACACTTCAGCCGAGAGGCAGAGGCAGATGGGCTCCTGACAGAATTGCCCTGACTCCCTGGCCAAACGCATGAACATGAGGCACCAAAAAACCACCTAGGCCCTGCAGTGGAAACAGTGCATCTGGTGATAGCACATCAGGATTCATGGCTCCAGGATAGGTTTGCCAGTGTGTCTGCAAAACTGGGGTGTCACACGGTACAGCTGTGCCCCAGCTCGCCATCTGCCTCCTGTGATGCCAAGGCTCTGGACAGGCATCAGCTGGGTTGGACTAGGTGCTGGACCTACAGCATGAACACCAGATGTGCTGTATTTGTAAACAACATGAGTAAAGACTAGTAAATGAAATGAGCCTTGCATGATTCCCTGCTCATGAGGGTTTATAAATACAGTCAAATGCTTTTTTTTTTCCCTCAAAGCAGTACAGACTGATCATGGACAACAGTTTACCATTACTTGAATCCCTGCCCTGGCCCTGTACAGATTACTAACAGAGATGTAGCTACCAAGAAGCCCAGGCAAACCCTTGCTCACAGTATTTCCCACTGCAGCAAGAGCTGTGGAGCTGGGGCTTTCTGTGACAGGAGCTCAGGACCCATCGCTCTCAACAGGTTGCAGAGAGAGGGCATCCTGGAGCCATACCACCTGAGTATAAACAATGTAAAGGACATTCCCAGCAGATTGCTAACAGTCTTTTAGGTTATAGCAGAAGGATGAGACTTTTAGTATAGCATTACTAATTATAAACACTGACTAAGAAACTTTTCATATTTTATGTAGTAACTTCATGGAAGTATTCAGATTCACCTGCCACTTGAATTGTCTACAGGGAGAGTGACAACATTCATAAAAATGACACATAAAATGTGTCTGTGTGTGTATTAGATGAATACAGAATAAGAACAACATTCATTTATTGGTGAAATGCTGCACTAAAAAGTGCATTTACACCTTTCTCATGTAACAATCATTGTGGTCCTTTAAAGGACAACCTCACCCTAAAAATTGTGTTGTCTTTAATACATCTGTACATCTTAAGCTAAGCAAGGAGTTTTCAAATGCTTTTCAATTTGAAATATGGTATTAAAGGGTTACAGGAATGCATTGTTTTCAAAGAATCCTTGCATTTTCTTTTCAATTATTATTAAGTGCTCTTACAAAATGAAGCTGCTACGTATCAAACAATTCTATTTAAAGCAGCTATGATTATCGATCTTATTTTCAACAGCAGTAGACTTAATTGAGGCTAAATAAACTAAAATTTGTCTTTTTTTTTAAGAATTGTTAAGGAATCAGGCCTGCCTTTTATGAATATGTTTGTGTTGAATATGTATTTACTGGAACAAAGCACAGACTAGATAATTTTAAGTTTCTCTACCTTTCTTTTGATCACTTACTGTTTATTCTTAGTAATATTTCAAAAAATATGCACAGAATATATTCCGCTTCTTAGTTAATGAATAAGTATCTTGTTAATAGGAGACAAAAAAGTAAAAAATCTATGTGATAAATCAGTGATGATTTCCTTTGAACTTAAAGAAGACTAATCTGTTAAAAATCCATTAACTGATTACTAGGATTGTGCCAGTGTTCTGGTCACCTGGTTATTTACTATTTTAGAAATACATTAGTTTGTTTATTGATAAACATTCTTAGATGATTGTTAATATTTTTTGACGGGTGTGATGGTTTAGCCGGAATCACCACACAGTTTCTCGCTCACCCTCCCCCTCCCCAGGGGGATGGGGCAGAGAATTGGAAAGGAAGGAGAACTCGTGGGTTGAGATAAAGACAATTTACTAAAATAAAAAGGGAAAAGTACAATAATAACAGAATATAAGGATATTAAAAATATACAAAGTGAACAATATGTGTTTTCTCACCACCCGATGTCCCAATGACGGATACAGCCCGACCCAAGCAGCGATCACAGAAACAAAACCGAGCAGCAAGCAAAGGAGCAAAAGGGAGCCAGCAAGGTAGGGGGAACGATGCCAGCAAAACAAGCAGGAAAGATGGATGCCAGGAAGGCAGATACCCACCCTCGCCTGCCCACATGAGCATGACGTTTATGGCATGGAATACTCTCTTTGGCCAGTTTGGATCAATTATTCTGTCTGTCTTTCTCCCAGTTTCCTGCATCTGCAAATTAGCGAGACTTGGAAAGCAGGACAGTGTCCTTGGTCTCATTCACAACAACTGGTATCGCCAGTGTGTTTATCAATATTCTTCACACACGAAATCCAAAACATACCAGCTACTGAGAGGAAAAATTAACTCCATCCCTGCCAAAACCAGGACATGACCAGTCTTACCTCCAATTTGGAAATTATATCTTGTTTTGTGGCTTATTATTTTCTGGATTATTTCTTGATTTCTGAAAAAAAAACTCTGAACCTTGTCTAAGAGTGAACAAAAACCTCCAGGCAACAAAATGCAACAATCATTTATGAGATGTTCATACTTACTATTATTTTACTTTAATAAATGTATACGATAGAGACACATACAAGTCTGTCAAATATTATGAATCCTTTATAAGACATCCATAATGGTTTAAATAGTTACATGCAAAGTTAAAAATTACATAAGCCACAAACCTGAAAAGTAGCAAAGGGAAGATTTTGAAGTTCTGTACGAGTTTTTAAAAATAACAAAACTTAGCAGTTGGTCAGTAAATGTACTTTTTTACTTTCTAAGACCATCAATATTCATTTTTTTGTTAAACTTTAGTCAACTCTCTGGGCTATGGAAGACAGAGAATCTGAAATTCGAACTCATTCTGATACAAATAACTGTCATGAACATGACAGTTTATGAATGCATTGTGTGATTTTTGTAACAGAATAACAGAATAGTTAACAATTTATAGAGAAGAAATGTTCGCACGTCACTGAATGCATGCTACATATGACTAATAGCAAATAACTAAGGCCCACAAGCCATATCTGAAAAATATTCATCTAAACTTTTTAGTGAATACCCATGAATAATGGATACAATCAAAGACAATCAATCAAGCCTGGTTTAAGTGGTTTGCATGTGATTTGCTAACCAAAGGAAAGGAAGTAAGTTAATAACAAATAGAGCAATCACCTCTGAACAACTCAACTAGTCAAGATGTTTTCCCCTCTCTCAGGAATTAGACATGGAAAACTGTCGAGCTTGTCTCCAGTCTCTTGGCTCTCTTGATTGCTTTTTTTACAAGAATACCCTGCCTGCTTAAGCAGGGTGAGTTTATTTGAGCGAATGGACTCAGTCCACTGAGTAGAGAAAATGGTGAAAATGTGAGTTTATAGTTCATTCCATAAAGTTCAGTCATTTTATTTCTGTTACAGCTCTCCTTGAATTCCTTGACTCTAAATCTGGTATGACGAGCTTCCCTCATCATAGCTGTCTGCCCCATGGGTTGAAATACTTTGTATTTTAGACTCTCCCTATCGTCTGAGTGTTTATAGTCACAGTTTATAATGTAAATCTGGCTTTAATTTCATTATAAACAGGACTAAATCTAAATGTAAATAAATAATCTGGCAGTTTTATCTATTGTATTCTTATGAAGTTAGTGAATTTTGAAATTTAGAATTCTGAAATTCAGATAGTAAAACTTTCAGGAAATTTTAGCTTTTCTAGAAGACCAGATGGCTTATTTCATTGCTTATATTTAGTAATAACAGATAGCCTACACCTTATTACTAAGCTATTTCTTTTTTCTTTTTTCTTTTTTTTTTTGTCTGAGATGGCTACATCCCTAAACACATATGGAAAAACAACCAGCTCTTTAGATTAGAGGTGTAAAGAAGTGATTGCATATGGTACTGTTAGAGAACATTAGGGCAATATAATAGTATTCTAAGTTGGTGGATTGTTTTTTAAGATACAGATACTTAGGTAAGAATTAACAGCAAGAATAACTCCAGGTCAATTACGGATTATTCACTATTCACGTTAGCAAAAGAAAGAGAGTCCATTCACCAGTGTTTGTTGCGACACTTTTCCTAAAAACTTGAATTTTTTCTCTTCTGAAAATCTTTTTTATGAACCCATCATCACTGAAAAGGAGATCTACATCTATCAGTATAACTATAAGAGAAATGTAAGCAACATTACATACTTAGGATCTCTTCACGACAGTTACACATAAATCTGTTTTTGGTAGTTTTTGAGGATGAGGAAGGTAAGATCTTTAACATTCGTCAGATATATTATTGAATAGATTTGGATAGAATTACTTGAGTTACAAAAACTGCTGAAATTTACTGAATTGCAGCCTTTTTTGAAGCTAATAGATAAGAAAAAAAGTCATACTGAAATGATATATTTTACCAGTAAGTTGACTGTAACCGAACTGATCACACTAATTATTCTACCCCTTTTACTCTGAAATACTATTAATGATTCAAATGTTTTTTTAAATATTGAAATATATGCTATTCACAAGATACCACAAAGGAAGTTGCATGCTTGCGTAGCAAAGAAATAAAATTATAAACTGTTAACTTGCATAACATCAACTATTTGGTGTGCATAAACAGCATAACATCCCTTATCCTTGCTTCCTCCTGACTCAGCCTTGCATCTTCAGAGACTTAAATGGCTACTGGTATTGTAAAGGAGGATCTTTGCCATGCAACTAATTTTCAGTGATACCAACTTGTTGAATATAGGAGTGAGTCTGCATGTTTTCACTAAAAGGAGGCATAAATACTGTGTTAGAATTTTAAATATTAACTCTTCCAGCTTTGAGATTATAAAGTATTGACAAGACTGTATTCAGGTAATAATATTACACAACCTGAAATATATTTAATTTCAAATGTGTTTGAAAAACTGCATGCAACCTCCATGTGAAAAACTGAGTGTGTGCAATTTGAAGGTAGTATGGAGCTCATTAGAGAATTTAGCTTGGGATAGTAGAAGAAGTAGAGAAAAATTATTCAGATCAGGTAAATACAATATTTTTACATTTATGTCCTACAGATGTAAACGATTATTATAACGTGTGATTCTGAATGCTCTGTGAATATGTTTGCTAGTTCTTTAGACATAATTTATACAGTCTCCTTCTTTTCACTTTTCTTCTCATAGGATAAACTTCTGTCTTCAAAATGCAGTATGTAACAATATATATCTGATGCCAAAGACAATTCATTGTTAAAGCAGCATATAGCTTTTGCCATCAGTTGAATGTGCAGAATCCTCTGTACGTAATTTAATGAGCCCCTCTGCCTCTGGGTCCCATGGAGTTTTCCTCAGCCAGTTGCTGATTAAAGCTATTCTGGTTGAATGGGATAAAAACAACTAATTATAATAATGTAATAATTTTGCCTTTTAGGTTTTACAGAAACTGTTTGAATACTTTCCTGGTTATTAACAATCCTTAATAGAACAGATGGAATTCTCCAGTCTAAGCAGAAGCTGCAAAAGAGTCTCTGAGGTGTATGATGTGTCATTTGGTTCATAATCGTTAGAGTAAACCAGAATAAATCTAAAAAAGGAGGATGCTGAGGGGCTTTGACTGTGTTGCCAAGCTATTCCCTATATAACGTGTTGTGCTGCTAATTTGCTGACTTGGAAACACTGTCAAAGAATTGTATTGGGAGTTTTAAAATTCAAGCATTACAAATATTAAAGAGGTGACATGCTGAGATACAAAACTTAAAAAAAAAAAAAGTAGAAAATCTCCATCTAAATTGCAGCTTTAATGCACTCTAAGGACTAATACCCACAATCACTCCAAAGGCCAGCTGCCTGATTAAAATTGCTGGTCCAGATCTTCATAAATAGCTGCAATTGTTTTATATTAAAATAATAAAATAAAAAAAACCCTCATTTTGGCAAATTCAGACACTTCTGACAATTATGACCTCTAAACTTTTGTAGGTCATAATCCATCACTGACTATAGATCCAGATTCTCAGTGTGTTTCTGTCTTGTGAGGTACCTAGATGCTTAGATGTCATTCATATAACTGCTATGAAGTGGTTCCATTTTAAAGACCTAGGAACTTAATTTCCCTGGGCAGCTGCTTTTCATTGTCCAGTCCTACAAGCACACAAACTTTATTGTGGGGCACCAACAAAACCTGCTTGGAGACCTAGCCTTCAGAATATTAAGAGACATCCTCAAAATAGGTATTTCTACTCCATCTGGATAGACCCTGTAGGCAAGCTTACCACACATCAAAATGCACCTTTGATGATAATGGGATCTTTCATGTAACACTGGAGAAGGGTCAAATCTTTGTTATATAAACCTGACTTAGGGCTCCCATATTCTTACAAACTAGTCTTCTGGCCATAATAATATTTACTATTTGTGCATCTTAAACAATACTTCCCTTTCAGCCACTCCCCAAACATCATCAGTAATTACAGATATATTGAAGCAAATAGAAAGCCCAAGACTCTTAGTACTTTTTCCAGTTTTGACCACCCTCAGAGTAAAAAAAATGTTTTCTTATGTTCAGATGGAACATGTGTTTTCACAAATGTGTTTTCATTTGTACCCATCGTTTCTTGTCCTGCCAGTGGGCACCACTGAGAAAAAAAACTGGTTTCCTCTTCTTCATTGCCTCCCATCAGGTATTTACACACATTGATGACATTCCCTCGATTCTTTTCTTCAGGCTGAACAAGTCCTACGTCTCTGAGCCTTTCCACATACGAGAGATGCTCCAGACTCTTCATCAGCTTTGTGGCCTTGTGCTGGACTTGCTCTAGTAAGTGCATATACTTCTTGTGCACCTCCCCTGACCTGCTGGCAACACTCTGCCTAATGCAGCTCAGAAGGCTTTGACCTTTTTTACCACAAGAGTAAATTGCTGCCTTATGTCCAGTTGTCCACCAGGATCCCAAGGTCTCCTGCAGAGCTGCTTTCCAAATGGTCAGCTCCCAGTGTGTATAGCTGCATGAGCTTATTCCTTCCCAGGCACAGGACTTTTCATTTGCCCTTACTGAACTTCATGAGATCCCTCTCTTTCCAGTTCTCCAGCCTGTCCAAGTCCCTCTGAAGGGCAGCACAACCACCTGGTATGCCTCCACCAGTTTTGTATCATCTGCAAACTTGCTGAGGGTGTATTCTGTCCCATAGTACTTTAATTAAAATATTAAACAGTACTGGATCCAGTATCAACCCCTTGTGTAGACCACTAGTGATCTGGCTCCAACTGTACTTTGTACCATTGATCACAACCCTCTGGACCTGGTTGTTCAGTCAGTTTTCAATCCACTTCACAGTCCACTTATGTAACCCATACTTCCTCAGTTTGTCTATGATTATTTTTAAGGTAGACTGTGCCAAATGACTGGAGGCAGTGTCAAAAGCTTTACCAAACTCAAGGTAAACAACATGTACTGCTTTCCTTCATCCACCAATCCATTCACCTGATCATAGAAGGCTATCAGATTGGTCAAGCATGATTTCTCTTTCATAAATCTATTCTTTTGCCATGCTCAACAAAGCAATGACTTAAGATTTAGGATGATTTTAAAAGTCTGTCTTTTCACAAGGAAATTACTTAAGTATCTCTGATTCTGAATGTTTGCAATGGCTTCCATCAGTGATGAGATGGAGAGTATAGAGCTCCACATCACATCTTCTTTTGTCCCTTGTCAGAGGTATCACATGAACATTTAGTCTGGCCTTTCTTGCATTATAAATTTTAAGGGCCACTGAATGTTTTCCTTATAGTGTCCAGTCATCTTTATTTACACAGTTCAAGTTTGGTTAGTTATAAATTATGAAAAAGAATGCTTTTATACTATGAACAAAAGTTTAGACATTTATCTGAATTGGAATCAGTGCATCTTGTTCTTGGACGAAGTACTTTTTCGCACCAATCAACCATTCAAAACTTCCAAATACTGCATTAAAATATATTCAAGGCTGAAAACTTGCTTTATTTTCAGATATGCAACTAGTAACAGCTGATATCCTTAGCCAGAGTAATTAAGGTTTATAATGGAAATGTTAATGAACCCTGAACTACAGCAGAGCAAATTGAAGAGTCAGCTATTATAGAAAATAAAGTTAAAATACCATACCTGCGTAAGCTTTATGTTTGTTGAATACCTCTCTGATAAAAGCCTTAAGTCATAAACACTTGCAGAATAAAGGATTTTGAAAATATTCACTGTATGCAAAAAGATTTTTTACAAAATTTTGTTTTGTGTGGGATTGTTCTGAAGTAATATAATGAACTTTAGAGGGCACTATAAATCAGGCTCCAAGGCTAGAGATGAAAAACTTCAATTAGCTTATCTAGAGTAGCACTTTGTCTTACAATACTGACCTGACCATGAAGATGTGATTCCTGTTAATTTAAAATCTTTGAAAGACATAGCTTGGAAAATCTAGGCATACTTGTTCCTGTCATACAAATGCAAGACCTATCAGTGGGAACCTCTGTAGCTTTCCATAGAAAGGAAGAGATAAAAAAAAATAGTAGACTTTCATAATGCTGTTTACCATTAAATCATCTGAAAGAACAACGTGTTCACATGGCTCTTCTTCCTGCTCAGACTCTTCCCATGGATATTTAGAGCCTTTGCAGGATCAGCTGGGGCAGAAAACAATTATTTATACCCATTCTCCACTTCTGTGTTATTCAAATAAACTCTTTGTGTGATATCTCTGAATTCATGTCACAAGGGAATCACCAAGTCCTAGTCACTTATCTAGGTCTAGGAAACCTTCTCCAGAAAGTTCTTTTCTATATTAAAAGTCATTGCTATAATAATTATTAAAAACAGTAATTCCAAGTAATGTTGAAGGAACTCAAAGCCATCATAAGTTAACAGGTTTTCACATAATATTCTGTGAATCCAGGAGCTTAACTTCTTTGCAGACAAAATTGTTATCAACCATTTCTTCTATACAATGTACTTAACCAAAGAAGTTTCTGTTTGTTGTGGTTTAACCCCAGCTGGCAACTAAGCATCACACAGCTGCTCTCTCACTCCTCCCTGGTGGGATGGGGGAAGAGTAGAAGTGAGAAAACTCATGGGTTGAGATAAAGACAGTTTAATAGGTAAAGCAAAAGCCGGACACATAAGCATGCAAAACAAGGAATTCATTAATTGCTTCCCATCAGCAGATAGATGTTCAGCTATCTCCAGGAAAGCAGGGCTCTGTCATGCCCATAACAGTTACTAGGGAAGACAAACGCCATCACTCTGAACGAATGCTTTCTTAAAAAATGCTGGTTAACTTTACTTACCATATCTAGTAGCCTGAGATATGGAAAGAAAAGTAATAGAAATTACTAAATTATACATCATAAAATAAAACTACTTGTACAAAATTCTAGAAGTGAACAGTTTAAAACAGTTGTAGTTTGATATGACCTTTGATCTTTTCAATAAAATTTGCTCTTCTTTCAAAGTCTCCTATCCCATATAGTTACATATGGTGTTTTATAAATAACAAGTCTACTTCCCCCCCCCCCAATATTAAAAAGCAGTAAACAGGTTTGTTTTTTTTTTTTTTTTAATTAAAACCCAGAACTGTTTCCTACACTAAGAATATTTCCAACTCTAAATAGGTGGTGTATCTGCATCTTCCAGGAGCAGTCAGTAAAAACACTTGTCAGGTTAGCATCAGTAAAATAGCAGTCTGCAAGCATTTCTCCTGTTTTCCTATGTAGTTAATAAAAAATTGACAAGTAGCACGTGTTCAAGTAAGCCTGGAAAAGTAGTATTTCAGTAATTCTCTTCTGAGGAAGCAAATAAACTTGAATAATGAGGCATACCATTGAGAGGAACCAAGTCAAACTCTTCTGGGCAATGCATTGGTGGTGTTTGGTACGTGCTAGGAGGTGAGGAGGAGACAGTAGGAGCTGGAGATTTTGTGCAGGAGCAGGAAGGAACAGTGCAGGAGGTCTACAGGGTGACAGTCCAGTGAAATACAGTGGGAAAACAAGGTTTCCATTGAAATGGAACAGGAATACAAGGAATTTCTCTCTGCCACTAGCCTGCTGCCTGGCCTTATGTGCTACAGGTCTCTGAAGACTCATCTTCTCTGTCTAGCTTACTTCTAGGATAAATTCTGTAAAATCCCAAAGGCAGGTTCCATAGCTTGTTTTGTAATCTGAGCACAATAGATCCCTGATTACAGAAGCAATTTGGATTTTATCCCATTTTTCAGCGGTTTAGGGCAAATGACCTGGTTTATCTGATCTGTGTACCATCTATGCAAAACAGAAATATTTTCTTACTCTTTGCGTAATAAAAGAATGAAGTAATGAAATAATCCAACACAATGAGAAAATATCTCTGTACACATAGATATGTGGATAGGAAAGAAGACTTCTTTTCAGTAAATACCAATATCCCCCTAGTCTACAGTAGTGACAACTTAAGTCAATCTGGCTTTTTTTTTTAGGGCATTTTGTAATGCCTTCTTTCAGATTTAAAGTAAAATAAATAGTTTTCAGATCAAGTTTAGAATGTAGAATAAAAGCAAACTTTGGAAAACATGGTGTTCCCATTTGTTAGATGTAGTGGCATAGTATCTTGATAGGTTTTTCTTTGTTGTATAGTGCAGAGCTGTCTGACAAAGAAAAAAAGAGGGTTGTATGGGAAACATTCTTTTTAGTAGACATATGCATACCTGCTCCGGTCATTTAAAATAAAAATAGTTTAAAGCAATAGCATATGTTTGCAAATTGGCCAGTGAATAATAACGCTTTATATCTCTCAATAAAAGGCCTCAAAAGGCTTTGAACTTTGCAACAGCTCTGAAACTGGTAATTTGATATTCATTTTGCTGATAGAAAAATGGAACACAGGGGTTTTCAAACTCATCAGTTTTAGGGTCTCAGTTGAGAACTGCTGCAGCGTTTGCTTGGTTATATTTCTTCTTAAAGGGAAATAAAGAGGAGGAGAATTCTGATCTTTTACCATTCTGCTGCTTTGTTCATAAACTGTTTCCAGTCTAACAGATGGCTCACACCTCATTTTTGAAAAAAACCCATATATTTAGAGTTTGTAATTTTAAAAATAGCATGTTCAAATTAGGAATCTTGAAAAGTTTCACTGAGACTTGTTTCAGAAATAATTCTCATTATATTCTTTTTGGGAAAAATATGTAATGCTTTCAAAGGAAAAATACGTCATTAGAAATCTAACAAAATATATATGCATACATGTAATAAATAAAATAATTGTAAAATTATTATGTAAAAAATTATCTCTTATCCATTTATTGGAAAAAAGAAAACTTTCTCAAAATCATCCAGAAGGAAGGAAGAACTGACAATTTTTTTTTTTTTTTGCAATCAATAGAAACTATAACATGAATGCAAAGTACATAATGAATAATTTATTAAAATATTGACAAAAGATGTAATCTGCCAAACTAGATATTAAGCTCTGGGAAATAATATAGAGGTTCTCAGAGACGTTCGTGTAAGGGCTGCATATTTCATTCTTTTTAGCTTCCTTTAAGCTGTATAGAAGTTAGCAACTCCTTTACAGATGTGGGTGCCTGCTGTCCATCCTATAGCTGACCCTGCTGTGAGGTATCTAGATATTTATAAGGGAAGTGAAAATGCATCTGCTTTTTGAAATCTAGTAATTGTATTTATAGCGCTCTGTTTTCTCACAGAACCAAGACACATAGCCTAACATCCTTAAATATATATTAAAAAAAAGCATTAAGCTGTGGGGTTTGGGCATAACAAATACATCAGAATCCACATATGATGTACACAGTTTCACTTCTGGGAAGCTCCTTGTATAATCTTGTCCCAGCTCTTTTTTTTTTTTTTTTCTATAATTCTTCACTTAATACTTCTGTAATGCGCCTCTTAATTTTCTTTCCAAATTAAATAATATTGTTTTTGATATTTTCCAGTATTGCCCCTCTCTTTGGCTCTTACCATGGCAAATAATTTGTCTCTTACCATTAAACTCTTACTAGTTAAGAATCACTAAGCAGAAAGAGGAGTTATTAACAATCATCTTGGACCCACAAGCCCTGCTGTAAATACACACAGAAAACGCTCTTTGTGGTGAGAAAGCAGCAAATAGAAGTTTTCATGTCACTGCTGCAATTGCCTTTGTCCAAGGGGAAAGATACGGTGTCCATGCCTCATTGAACATGGATTCAATGTATTTCTATTACAAGAAACAAGAACTTCATTATTGCTACTGCTATAAATTGATGAGACAAAAAACCTGAGTTTTTGAAATGATGCCTTCTAAAATGAACCCTTAGGTCATAATGAAATAAGAATCTCTGTCACTATTTCTGCCAATCAGTGTCAGCAGACTGTTAAATATAATTGCCTTGTTATTTTTTGTGTTGACATTTATTATTTCCCACCTGATAAAACAAGCTCCTTTCCTCTAGAGATTGATGATTCTCCTGGAGTTTACATCACTGTAACTTTAAGGCAAATGATATATGTTTCTGTTTTTCTTTATAAGAAATGTGCTACATTGTTGATAACACTATTAGATGATTCCCTTGAATAAATTCCTTCACACAAGAACTTTGAAACTCTGCAAATATGAAATATTTTTTTCCCTTGAAAATTACATCAAGTCAACATTTCAGTTTCTCTTAACATAACAGCACTTTTTTCTTACTGTCCTGTGATGGGTCTGATTTTACGGTAGAGTTGCTCGAAGTTGCCTGTATAACCCTCATTGAAAGTTATTTATGAGATAAATCTTTTTCACAAGACACTATATAAAAGTCTAATGATTACTTTGCTTACTACAGCCTCATTTCCTGTCCTCTAAACTGGTAAATTGCATGCACCAAACAATGTAGGTAAAAAAAGACATTAAGTTTTATATTTTTTTTCCAATTCATCTGTCTATATTAACGGACCAACATTTAGTGATCTCTTTATAATGGACATACTTAATACCCAGAAAAGGGTCCTTGAAAATTGTTTCAGGCATATGTTAAGGTAGCAGGGGAGAGGAACTGTTCTGGGCTTCAGGTTGCTGGTCCAGTGCCTGTCTGCTATGTGACTCTGTACAGGCTCCTCGTCTCTCTGACCCTCTGTTTCTCTGTGTTCAGATCATAATCTCTGCCTGACAAGGGCTGTTTCTTGCTCTGTGTGTGTTAGTTGAATCTCCAACACAACGGAGCATTGAGGTGCTTTTGCATATCTACTCTATTGTAATATAATAATTAATTACAATTAGGCAGTAGTTAATGGTCTGAGATATTTTTATAGCTCTCCCCTTGTAGGAAATGTCTTGGTAATAAACAAAATCTTTTTGTTAAAAGCAAATTATAATTTACCATGATAGGGGTATTTTTTCAGTCTTAAAAGTATAAAAGTCAGTAATACTGGTTCCAGTAAAAAACCATGAATTACGTTTTTTAATATACAAGACTTGCTTATGGATGTTGAGATTTTAATACATAATTCACTTTCAATGGCTTTTATTTAACTTCTGTTAAAGACTTATAGAAAAGAAAGTTTCATCCATTTTTTTGGAGTCATATAGATAATTCACTTTTCTTAAATCGCATTTTCCATTTTGTCTCTGATTTCAGTGATCTGAGGCTATAAATATTGTTCATGTTACTGTTTCTTCATGCATATCGGTGATAATGAAACAAAACTTCTTTTGTCTTGATTTGGGGAATAGAACAGTTTAATTCTGCCCAACAAGTCCAAGAAACTCAACTCTGTAACAAAAAGCTGATAGTACCTAAGCTAGAGATCACTATCCCACATCAGAAAATGAGACCAGTGTTTACACATCAACAGGTTGCCCAGAGAGGTGGTGGATGCCCCATCTCTGGAAATATTCCAGGCCAGGTTGGATGGGGCTCTGAGTAACCTGATCATTTGGAGATGTCCCTGCTCCTTGCAGGGAGATTGAACTAGGTGACCCTTGAGGGTCCCTTCCAACCCTAACCATTCTATGATTCTATGATTCTATTTGTTCCAAGTGATTCAGGAATGGACACCTGACCCATCTGTCATTTCCAGGGTAGCTGTTTGCAGTGTTGGAATGCCATTGCAGTAATTGCAAACATTTTCACCTGTAGCTGCCCAACTAAATTTCTGACAGTATCCCTGTTCAGGGCTGTCTAGCAAACTCCAGAAAACCAGTGATAAAGCCTTTCCTGATGTACGAGGCTTGAACTGACTATGGAAGAATCCTCATGGGTTTTTTTTCTGCTTCTTTCCTGTGTCCAGCCTCACCCAGCAGTGATGAGCCTGGTGAAAGCTGATAAGCAGGGGTAATCAGTGACAAGTGAGAACACCAGGTGCCTGGGAGCAGAAGCAACTGTGGGAGAGAGTGATGCTACTGGGAGGAGTGCAGAGGCAGAGTCCCGGGGCTTTCAGAGGAAAGGAGGGTCGATACTGCAGTGACATGCCTGGGATGCTCTCCCCAGACTACCCGCAGCATGGAGCCACTCTGTTGTCATGCATAGATCTGGTCTCAAGTTCATGCAATAGAAAGCTCGTGCTAGGTGTCTGGGTCAACTTTTTATTCTGTCAGTTATCACAGCTCTACTGATGTCAGTGGAACGATGCCAGTTTGTGTAACAAGTGCCCTATATTTCTTTTGAACATCTCATGTTTCAGAAGTCTTCGTCCTGAACAGTGCTGAGTGCCTCCCCTCCCACAGATGCCATTAGTGATCAAATGCTTAGAAGATCCAGTCCTTAAATCTTACCCCTCCACCTCTGTCGTCTTGTACAAGGGCAGTCCAAGGATCAAGAACAAGATGAGTGCAGTGAGTAAGTGTGCAGCATTTAATACGCCTCTTCTACATTTGCTCTCATAGAATTTTCCTCTTACCATCTCCAAAAATGAAGAGTGTTAAAACATTTTATGTAGCTTTTAAACATTCATTCTTAACAGCAATGCTAGTCAGAAAATATTGAACTTTTGCACTATGTTTAAAGCTTGTCAAGAATTTTTTGACTAGCCAGTTTCTGTGATAAAATGCCCATTTGATCTGGGATCTCCCACATCTCAGAGGAATAACAAAAGCACTACTACCATGAGGTGAATTCTTTCAGTAGTCCCTAGAATGGGAAAATTGCCCAGATTCATGGGGTACTATATATTTCGAGGCCCATAAAAGTGTATTTTGATATACTTACTAACACTTGAAAGGCTGCCCAAGTCTAACTGGACTGTCTTATTTGCCATAACAACAAATATAGTGTAGGTAAACTTAAATTCTGATATTGAATGAAAACAGAAACATGGGTACAGCAAGAAATTAAACTCCGAGCTCCCTCAGAGTGAAAGATTGCTTGCAGCAGCCATTTGTAAGTTGTTTATAAGCCTTAAAATGTTTACTATTTCACATGTTTTGTTGACAAACTGGTCTGTCAGACCTGATCAGTGAGGTGACAAAAACTAATCTTCTTTTCTTCCATTGGATACCCTCCCTCAAGCTATAGCAGCTGAGAGAAGAGTTTTCTAATGAGAATTGGGTAGCGTTTTCCTTGAGAGTTATTTTACTCTTCCTCTCCACAAAGCCACTTATGATCCCCCCCAGCCCCTGACTTTCCTTTTTTACTCATACTTTTAATATCTGAGTTGCTTTTTGAACTGAATCGATTAGCATATAAAGGATAACTTTTTCATTCAAGAGAATTTTTAAAATTAGTGATGCTGTGCCCTCTGGAAACACGCCTGCTTTTACAGCTTCTTTGCCTCAGAGCTCCAGCAGAGTGCAAGTTGCTTTGGTGACACTTCTGCATCAAGGTGAGCTGTTTGTTCTGCACCCTCTTGGACAGATGTAATAGCTTGTGTTCAAAGGATATTTCTACTGTCCTATTAATTTTAATGAGCACTTCATTAAAAAACAGACCTAATGACTTCTTTTGGGTCACGTAATATTTTTATTGTAGTGGTATGTGATTTTCTACTGCCATCTGAAAAAACAGGCAACAGAGAAGCCAGAAATAAATAACGCTCACCCACTTTTTAGCTCTTTTCCTTAGTTATTCTCGTTCCTACTTCAGCTTTCTGAGTTTCATAATGTTTTAACTTGAAAGTTAGGGAAGTATTTCTAGGTCAAATATTGGAATAAAACTGATAAAAGCCTGTAGTCACTTTTAAAATGTATTA
Organism: Chlamydotis macqueenii; assembly: GCF_036417535.1. Classification (NCBI taxonomy): domain Eukaryota; kingdom Metazoa; phylum Chordata; class Aves; order Otidiformes; family Otididae; genus Chlamydotis; species Chlamydotis macqueenii. The sequence goes on from NC_141558.1 coordinate 20,828,604, forward strand.
TTACTAATTGAGGAAATTATAAATATTTTACAGTATTAAAAAAGTGTTGTGTGTTTTTTTTTTTTTTTAAAGCCTGCATTTTTGCATTTCTACCCACGAAATATCACTTAACCTGCAAGGACTGATAAAGCTGGGATTTAAGGTAGCCACTGATACATATGCAGATAATCTTCATACTATGAAGTCCTAGAATTATGAAAAGGTGCGAAGGAGAATTGGAAAAAATACCTTCAATACACAAACAGCCTCTGTTTTCTTATTAAAACATAATTTGTGGTCTTTATAAAAGTTTCCAAGTAAGCCAGAAACTATGATTTTTGGAAAAAGGTATGCAGAGAGATCAAATCTTATGCTCATTAAAGCTGAAAGGAAAGTAGTAATTATTGGACACAATGGGAGGGTACACCTTGAGAAGCCCACAGAAAGGACAAAACTTCTATTTGCTAAACCAGCAGTTCGTAACACATCAGCAGAGAATGAAGAACAAGGATGTTAATAGTACTCTGTGTTTCTGAAGCTGTATTAATGTATAATAAGGACCAGGAAGACAGTCTTGGAGACAGCAAGAATTCTGCCTTGGATAAAGTGAGGAAAAGGTGCACAATGAGGAAGAGCTCCCCAAACTTAAGCTACACTAGAGTCAAGGAGGTTAAAGTGCTATGGGATCAGAATGCTATTGAACAGACAGCACTCAGTGTTTGACTTTGGGGAAACTTGGAACAGCCAGAGAGAGATCCAAGGGCTAAGGATAACAAAAAATCACATTTCTTGGTTTATTTTTGCTTTCTCTAATTTTCAGAATTTTATAATCTTCTAAAATATCCAGAAACTTAACCTCTTCCTTCTCAATCAAAACATATTTTCACTTTAAGCTTAATGACCTTTTAAAATTAATCTTACAAATCTAGGATTCTCTTTCATGTGAAGAAATAAAATCTAAATAAAGTGAACTCTGAAGACAAATCCTTTTTAAGGTTCCAAGTGAAAATCTAGAGCATCTCTGTGGGCTGGTTGTACAACTCTCCATATTCATGTGAATGAAAAGGACCCTCAGAGAATGCACTAGGAAATATTAAAAATTCTTCAGTTGTTTAGTTATTTTAATATCTAAAATTTGCAGCATAATTGTCTCCTGTATTTTGTAACTGTGGAATTTAAGGTTTAATTATATTCAAATTAGAATTTCATTATAACAAAATTATACTGCATGTGATGTGGAAGAGGAGACTCTTCAGATTTAATAAGTCCCAAAAAAACTGAACTTGATCAAACCAGATCGTTAACATGAAAGCTATAAATAGAAAATAACAGTTAAAAATTAAAATAACAATATACAACAATGTATAAAATAAGAAATAAATTTGTCATTTGTGCATAAATTTGGCTTACTTTAATGAATTCTGTAGTAAAATTCATGCTGTCTATTATGAAATTCTTGTTATTTCCCTCAAAATCTTTTATATATACTGTTAGAACGAGCAATACTAGCATGACCTTAAATTCAAAATTCTTATATTGACTTAACTTTATGTTTATCCACCTCCTTTGATTAGTCATCCAAGGGGTGCCTCAATTTGTAAGTGTTAGGCCACTAGAATGTGGTATTTTTCCACATTACTGAAATTCAGACTGAGCCTTGATTATCTTATGCCTTGCCTACTCAGGCTCTTGACTCCTCCAAAGTGTTCTTGCATAAATCTTCAAAAAATGTTCCTTCAAAGATCACGTTTTCTCATATTTTGCTTAATTATACCATCTTTAAATGTTTTAGCAATTTTCCCTACTATCTTAAACTCAAGTTTCCTCTTCCTACTGTTTATTGTTACTGGTAGTAGTAGTAGTCATTCACCTGTAATTCTTTGCTAAGTAGACGGACTGTTTTGAATGAAATCTATGGAACATTGCATAAGACAGTTTTACAGACTATTTATCTTTATCTTATCTAAAGCAATAGTTGCCTTGAAATGTCATGTATATTATCCATGCATGTTTTCCTTCACCATTATTTGTAAAATTCATTTAAGAAACATCCATGTGATTTTTAAAATAAAATAGTGGAATAGTTCCATCTTCTCTGAAATATTAGTTCCTTTAAGAGATTTATTTAAGGTAATCTAGTCCGGAAGATTTTACTTCTCATACTGTAGGATTATTCCACTTCTTGTTCAAACACTGAAGATAGACTATTTTTCTGATATATCATGGAGCTTTCTATCATGTTTTACGGAAATAGTAAAAGCAGGGTCACTGAGCTATATTGAGTTTATATTTATCACATCTGTTGCAAAAGTAGATTCATTACACTCCGTGTATGTGCTATGAAAAAACTATTGTAACTTGTTTTTTCTCTAATTGCCTGTTACGATAACAAGTACCTGATAAGCTCTACAAAAATAGCATTTTAAATTATAAATTCAGAATACTATTTTTTTTTTTCTGAAAGATCTAGCATAATTTTTGATGGCCATGATTTAAGTGAGGAGCTCAAATTGGCATTTTATGTATTTATTTTTCTCTCGTCATAGGCTACTCTATGACATGATTAATATGTTTCTCTTGCAGTGGAGAATGAAGCCAACTTTTCTTTAAGCTAGACATATGATTGCACTATAAATTGCTGTTAGAACATCAGACATTTCAGTTTCCATAATAAATGTTGTCAATATTATCTCTTTAAAACATATGGAAGAAAGAGAATCTTTGTGGTAGTTGCAACATTGAAAGTTGTAATTCTGTAAAACTTGTCACATACTGTTTTCAAACAATTGTACATAATTTTTCAATTCAGCTAAAGCTATTCCCATGGGAAAAGTTCTAAACAAAGGAACCTGCTGATAAGGGACTTGTTAATGTACAGATCATATATTAACCTCCTGTCTTTTACAAGCACCCATGGAAATTATCAATTGTGTGGATAACAATTTCTGTGTAAACTGAAAGCCTAGAAAATAAACTACCACTGGTTTTTTTTTCTGTATTCTTTATATCTTAGTGTTGCAAAAGTATACCCATAGGACTATTTTTCTTGATTATGGATCTTCAAGACCATTTCTCAAGTTGGTCTAATAATTCTATTTGTGTTGCAAGTATTTTAGAGAACAAAGAAGTAATTTATTGCCTCTATTTTATAAAAAAATATCAAATGTATTAGCAAATCCAGTGATTAAAAGATGGAATTTTCAGCTTATATTTTGAATTCTTCAAAATACTGAAGTATACTCTCTTTGTTATACAATATTCAATGTTGTTACTCTCAAGTTCATAGTCTTCATAACTGATCAGAGAGAGATGGCAGATGCACCATCCCTGGAAACATTCAAGGCCAGGTTGGACGGGGTTCTGAGCAACCTGATCTGGTTGGAGACGTCCCTGCTCTTTGCAGGGGGATTGCACTAGATGACCTTTAAAGGTGCCTTTCCGCCTAAACCATTCTATGATTGTATGATGACTCTATGATAAATGACTAAGCCACTGTCGTAGTTTAGCCCCACTCAGCAGCTAAAATACCACACAGTTGCTCACTCACTCCCCCCCCCCCCAGTGGGATGGGGAAGAGAATCAGGAAAGAAAAGAAGGCAAAACTCCTGGGGTGGGATAAAAACAGTTTAGGAGAAAAACAGAGGAAAAGAAAACAGAGAGGGAAAATAAAAACTATAACAGAAAATACTTCAGCAGTACAATAGCTCACAGTGGATCACAATGCCCAGCTCCCTCCCAAGTAGCAGGAACCCCCCCTCAGCACAGTTGCCCCTTCTTATACTTGTCACCTGGTGTGGAATAGCCCTTTGGCTAACTTGAGTAAACCATCCCAGCTGTTGGCTAATTAGTAACCTATCCCAGCTGTGTCCCCCAGCCACAGGTGCCACCAGTTCCAGTTCCTCTCCCAGCTCAAGTGAAAATTAACTCTTCCTAGCCACAACCAGGAGAGCCACCATAGATATTAATACAGTTTGCAAGAAAATTATTCAATAACAGTAAGTGTAACAAAGACAGTATCCTCTCATGAGGATGAGATGTCTTATTCAGTGGAAGTGAACAGTAAGTTAGTTTCAGCAAAACCCAAATTCACTATATATGAGAACACCAAGTGTATTACAATAAGTAAAATGAGAATAATTAGACATTAGCATAAGTTAAATACTTGCTAAAATACTTGCATAAGTAAAAAACATGCTACTAGAACATGTTCAGATAATAGATAATGTGCTTTTAGTATCTGGCCCATAAAGGTTTACCCCTTGATAACTGATCTCCCTATAGTCGATGCTGTTAATATTAATGAATATTTTATCAGTACAAATTCTGTATCTAGTTGGATACCTATTTCCTCCCAACGAAATATTTATGTAAAGATTTCAATATGCAGATTTTCATGCTATTTTTAACATATCCTTTGAATTCAAAGACATTGGGGAAAAATGTGATACTAGCATTTATTTTGAAAGCTTGTTGCAAGAATGGTATAAACTTTTTGCATCCACACAGAATAATACAAAATAAAGCAGATTTTCTAGGAGAATTTTGTCAACACATTTTGTTGGATTCAAGTACAAACTTCTTAGAAGGCAAAGGAAGGGAAGAAAAGGGAAGGAAAAAAAATATTGTTGAAACAAAAGATTAAAATGTGTATTAACACTTACAAATGCAGTGTAAACTTAGAGTATATAAGAGTAACACAACATACTGAACATGTTATGTTGTCTTCCAATGGATTTAAACAAGTGGCTGTCAATCTGAGAGTCTGGATTTTGTTTGGAAGCCATTTACTTCATCAAAGGAGCTTGTCGCCTTTAGCAGAAAGACCATAATGGGAGTTCTTTTTCTTCTTCCTATTCATCTCTTGTGAGGAACAGAAAAGAAGAGGAACCAAAATTAAATAGGTGGGAGAAGAAAATAGTTTGAGAGTAGTGGTGACGAAGTAACCAAAACTGAAAGCCCGAACAGAAATTGTTATAGGGTCATACTGTGTGCAGGGTCAGGAATCTGCAAAATGTAATGATATCTGTAATCATGACTGTACAAGAGCATAGATAGGATTATGATTATTTAGTGAAAATGTTTTGAAACTTGATTGTCATATGAGCTTAATGGAGAGAGAAATGAAACCCCCAAATTTATAGAAGATAAAAATGCAGAAAGTATCCTGAAGCTGACTTGATAGATTGTTCTGTAAAGGCATGAGGGGAAGACTTAAGTGTATCCCACTCTGAAGAGAAATATTTTACTTCTGAGAAGTAGGTAGTGTACATGAGTACACTTGAGTTCTTGCCTTGGCCATGCCAGCATAAAAAAGCTCAGTCAAGTTAACTTATACTGTATCTGAAAAGCCTTTTTGATACCTAAGGGATGCATTTTAACAACTATCCACTCATTCTATTTGATCCTATTGTGGCTTGGAGTAAAAGAAACGTGATTTTTTTTAAAGTACTTTTTAGCTATATAAATACAGACACTTCTATGTTTCAGTAGCAAAATCCAACCTCAGAAAGATAAAACACAGTAATAGTCCATATTTCCTCCATCTTGAGAGCTGGTTCACAGCATTAAGAGTTTTATATTATTGTTCATAAAGCAAGCATTTCTTTTATTGAAAATAAATAAAGTAGATTTTGCTGAACTTTAATGAACACAAATGTAAACAGTGCAAAAATGTGAGGTTTTCTGGTTAACAGGATACTAGGCCTTCAGGCAAATAGTGAGTGGTAAGAACTTGCAAAATAAAACAAAGTAAGAAATGACAGGATTAACGTTCACACAGCTAAGTGAAAACAGGGGTTTCTTTTTGTTTGTAAGATATGAAATCATCAAACAAAATACTTTAAAATGGTGTTAAATGTTTTGTCATGAAACTAATCATACATCAGCAATGATTTTCAGGCACTTTGTTTTTCTGAGTCCTTTTCTTTTTCTTTTTGTAGCCTCAGAAGAATGGCTCACCTAAAATACTTCCCTAGTTTTGAGCAATGGAGACAGAACTGACTTCAAAGGAAACAATTATTTGGGCAATGACTTCACAAGGTGTGCATCATAAAACATAATCACTGGAGTTTTGGTTTTGTGTTTGTTTCGGTTTTTCAGTTGGTTTTTTTTTGTTTGTTTGTTTGTGTGGGTTTTTTTTTCCTAAAATTGAACCGGGGAGCTTATCAGACCACTCATTTTTTCAATTTTTTCCCCTCTCTGTATTTTCACTTTAGTCTAACTCTTCTGCCCACAGCTTTCTCTGGGTCCTCTCCCCACCCATTCATCTTGGCTCTCCAGGGTAGCACTATGCTCCACCCATATGCCCAGAGATAGGTGCTTTGTGCACTCCCCGGATGCTGAACTTATTCTTATTAAGGACATAAGCATAAACACAATGGTGCTATGCATCTTCTTGTTGTTGTAAGTTGGGGCTTTTTTTCTGGAGAGATGTCAGATCTGTCTCAGTGATAGAGCTTTAAGTGGAGCAGAGAGTGTAAAATTGTTATTCTGGGTGAAAATATGGAACATGCAGCATTGCCTGAGACAGATATTAATGTTCTGTTTACTGGTTCCTGGGAGATGCAGCATCTCCATCCTGAGAGCTGAGTGCAGAACATCTGAGAGATTAACTAGGAAAGCCCAGGAAAAACCTGCAAATGAACATACAATGAGAAATGTAAGACAGAGTATAAAAATGAAATCAGCTGCGAAAGAGCAAACTTGAAAGGAAAATAAAAGGAGAAAGGAAGGGACCAAAACATCCAGAAGTTAGATATATGTTAATACTCATAGATGTATGGTATCCAGCTGTGTGACAGTAATGCAACATACAATTACGTCCTTGCTTTCCATTCAAAGTGTTTCACTGAACAAGCAGGTACTCTTGGCTGTACACTGTGACTGATATATTCAGTGCTTGTTTCTTCTCTTATCTTCTGTAGCTTCTTTTTCTTTTGGTACTTTAAAGAACTATTTTTAGTATTTTGAGGCAAACAACTAATGCTTCCTTTAGCTGCCGTTTTGCTGAGGTACCTCAGGGTGGGATAGACTTTACACCACAAACACATATAGAACTCCTGTCCTAAGCAGGAGGGAAGGGGACGTCTTCCCATAAATCCCTTTAGCTATTACACAGACAAAGGTCTGGAAGTTACAAATCCTTATTCCAGTATTTTCCAGCTGCCACATGTGATCTCTGTAGAATTAGTGATGGCAGCATCAGGTTCCTGTGCTTTGTGCAGCTTGTGATTTTTTTGACATTTTAGTCTGACTTTGTTAGTTTATATCATCACAAGCTGCTGACATTGAGTGTTAAAACTGTGAGATATAGAGATAAATAATTTGTTGTAACAACATGTAAAGAGCCAGTATTTTATATCCATGTTTTTTATTCACAGTGTAGATTAATGAAGTAAACATCTATTTTCCCTTCCACCAGTGAATAATGTCGAGGAATGTTTTTCCTCCAGATGGAATATTGCTAGGATCACCTTGGCAAAGTGCAGTAATCAATAATGAGCTAATCAATACACAGCAACTACACAGGGATTCTTTGGTTTAGATCTCCACAGATGTGAACTTCTTCCTTAACTTGTGACTCTCTATATAATACCTATATCACATGTATATACATGTGTATATACATCCACACATACAGATATAATCCTAAACATGGGTGGTTACTTAATTTAACCTTTGAAACTTAAAAAAAAAATACAATTTCTGTAGCTTTAGCTCGATGCATATGCTGGTGTCTACACATCTCAGGTTTTTTTAGCTGTATGCTATCCCTAACAGCAATTGAAACAAGCTATTTCTTTTTCTACATCTGCAAATTCAGACAAAGCAGAAAACATCCAGAAAACCAAAACAAAATCTGGGTCGTAGTAAGCTTGATAGTAGTATGTAGCTAGACAGTTAGTTAGAAATTAAGCAGTCTAAAGTATAAACATGTATCTTTGCACTGAGTTGCCCTGAAAGTTGTCATACTAATGCAAAGTTATTTTCCGTGTGATATGGGGAATGAATGTTAGAATAACTGTATGTATTACTAAATGTGTTATATTAAAATACATTATTTATTCTTTTTGGCTTATTGAGATATAGCAATTATCTTTAAAAGTTACTTTATGCATTCAGAAGAAAGTAGTAAAGCAAAATTAAATATTCATATCATATCAATACAGTGATTAACCTATTAAGCATCTATATTTAAATTGAAAACTATCTTGCATTTCTTCCTTATAAATAGTAACAACAAAAAACCTCAAAAGCAGAACAAGGAAGTAAGAAACAAAAATGAAAGAGCAGATTAAAATAATTCTACATTAGAAAAAAGTGAAATAGAAGATAATTTTCATTACAATTAATAGTGGAACAGATTAATTCTTTAGACTATTCAAGGCACTTTTGTATAATGGTGATTAGTTAAGGAGTGAGCTATTAAATATCTGTAATTGCCTTCAAGTGTCTTTTAGGAAATTAATCAGCAGATATACTTAACCTATGTAAATAAAACAGGTCTGTCAGCACCATTTTTGTATGACAACTGAAAGAAGATTTGGCCAAGTTAAGAATCCTTTGACTCATGGTGGGATTGCCAGCATGCTTTGATTTGTTAAAAGAGCTGAATTTTCAACATGGCCTTTGAAGTGTGCAGCAGGATTAAAAAGAAAGCCCAGTGGAAAGTTGTCTCTGGATAGTTAGAAGGGAGGCTAATGCTGCCTAGTATAAAAGTTTCTGCTTATATTCTGTAGTTAATATTTAAGTTCCTCTTTCTCTCCTTTCTTTTCTCAAATTATAAACTTGAATTAGGACAAAGGTATTAAAGAGAGTTAAATAATTAAATAGCGATATGAAAAAACTTAGTTTTATTATATTGAAAAAGGATCATCACCACCACTGTTCCTTTCCCAGAACAGAGGATGCTCTGGGTCTTACAATTCTTGCTGACTTTCCATGGCAGCACATCATTTCAGGAACAGCAAAGACATTGTCATTGCCCATCTTTACCACTGCTGTATTTTATCATACTTAGGAGTTACATGCTGCCATTCCATCTGTGCATGTTGTGCGTTCAGTAACCAGACTTTGAAATTGCAGTTTAAATTTCAGCAGAGAAAGTAGTCTCTTTCTGTCATTTCACAGCTGAAAATAAAAAGGAGGCTTCTAAAGAAATGTTAATCTAACCAACATAGGATGGTGCCTAAAACTAACATAACCTCTGTTGTGGTCCAAATACATGAATTTATAAACTAAGTTTCTTTGTTTCTTTGTGTTTTGTGTACTGAGTGAATGAATAGTTAATGAATCCAGCCCTAGTTCCTTTCCCAGTAGACGACACCTATTTGACCATAAAAGCCAGATGCTTTTTTTTTTGCCTGATTTCCCTCCCGTGTTGTGAATTTTGTGGTTTTGCCCCATTTCAACAGGAGAGCTGCTGTATCTTCTGCTTGACCTGACTTGTACAACCTGACACTCTCCAGGAATATGAGGCATGCATTTAAAGGTAACTTGGAAGAGAAGTTTTCTTTCTTGGGGAAATGCTTTAGCTACTTCTATAGCAAAAGCTCGAAGCCAGTATTATCGCTTATAGTCCCATCTTTTAGTCAGTGTGAATTGTACAGATCAGAAAGATGTCAACATCTTTTTGTGCGTACCCTAATTTTTATGCTTCTGCAAGAGCTCCTTCTGTGAATTTGAGTGAAAGGATGCCTTCTTTGTGAATCCTAGACTTCTCAGGAGCCTACAGATGTTAATACAATTTAATTTTCTGATGAAATCCCAGTTTTATTTGGATTACTCCTTTGAATTAGGTTCTAAAATCACTCTAAATGCTACTGCTAATAGCCGTATGCTTTGCTTGGGTCCTTCCCTAGCTGACTAATTGCATAGTGGTACTCTGACCGGGCTACTCTTGGGCATGACTAGAAGCAGACTTTGAGGTACTTTGGAACACAGAGTGTTGAAAATGAGGACACTCAGAAATCTCAAGAATTTCTAAGAGTAACTTCCTGGGTTAAAAGGAAGTTTTGAAGTTGGTTCCCTAACCTGTTAGTTACACACGCACCTACATGATATTTGGATCCCTACTGTTCAAGAATAATTCAGTGTAAATTCTCTGGATACTTTTTACTACAGTATTTTATGTAGTTATAAAGTGTAAGCTACAAAATAGAATTTTTTAAAGGTGATCAGGATTATTTTTGTTCTTATTCTCTAACCTGTAAAAGTCTCATTCGACTTAATCTGATGAATAATTTTCCTGACATACCAAGTTAATAGCATGAAGTTTCGGATAACATACTTTATTTCTCAACAGCAGCATCCAACTATCCAAGAGCACGGAAGCCAAGGTCCTGGAGTCAAGTTCTTTTAAACTGTCAATCTAATGAAAATGGCATACTAAAAATAAGCAAAAGATTGTTGATCTGTAGGCTTCTTATTTTGTATTCAAATATTTTAAACTCCTGGGTACCAGAATTCTGACTCTAAGACACAGTAATGAGGTCTGACATAAGTAGACAGCTACATTGTAATGAGTAATAATTGGCTGTAATATGTACTCAGTGGAAACTGCAATTGTACAGAATAAAATGTATTTTGCATTTAACAAAGTATTAGTGAAAAGTTTGTGTATGAAGTGAAGTTTATTTGTGAAGTGACATATAGAGCCACCAGAAACCACAAACAACATCAAAAAAACTTCACAACACTTATTCTAAATAAGTTGTCAAGAATAAAAATAGTTACTATATTAAACCAGTACATAATACAACATCTGTGTGATTTATGAGTGCAGCTTTTTTGAAAATATGATCAAAGAAAAAGGTGGATTATACTCTGCAATAAATCTCATATACATTTTTTAATCTGACAGAAAAGGTTTAAAATGAACTCAATACTGTAAAGATACCAACATCCTTTTTTCTTTTACACTGGAATAGAATAACAAGGTGTCTCAAGGTCATTGACTGTTTCCAGTTCTGCTATGCTGTGTTCAGAGAAAGCTTGCCTGGCTCAGACCCTATTCAGTCATGTCACTGAGGGTGAGATTCATCTGGCCAAATGCAGACATCTCTTTGTATATGTGGCTAGTGATCTAAAACTCTCTTTATAATCAAAGGAGAGATTGACGCCTCTAGGGTGCAATTCATCTCCTCCTGAAGTAGATGCTTAAAGTGGATCATATGAATCATGCCCTACAATGTCTATTTCTTTCTACTAATTATGAAGGGATCATAAAGGGAGAAGGTCACAGATATGTATCTCTGCAGTAGATAGCTAAAAACAGGTTGGATGAAAAGCACCCAAACATCCACCCACAGGAATAAGTGATTGTAGTAGATGGCTATTTATCACGATTTCCAGTGTAAGCAGATTTTCAGTGAAGTTGGTCCAGCCTTGACAAGCAACCTGCAGAAGTCCTTTGGTGTATTAAAGGGTATGAAAATACTGACTAGAAACACATGATAGTGCTTCTAACTGTAAACATCAGCAATTTGTTGACACAACTGCTGTTGTGATGCAAAAAGTTACATTGTCATAGTATGACCACCTTTGCATACCAACAAATAACGAATACTTGGTGTTGACTCATCAAAACTTTATGATAAAGAACAATACAGCTGATGTTGATTGTTAAGTTTTCTGAAACTGCTGTATTTTTATAGTATGAAACAATAAAGTTGTTTGTATCGTGCTATATTCTGTTAAACACAGAATTTAAGGCCTTTCCTCACATTCATACACACTAACAGCAGAAGAAATGCAAAGGCTTATTGAAAGATGTAAGTATTTAAGAAGTCAGTAATCTATTTTATTCCCAGAATTCTTAGTAAAATGAACTGAGGAACTGTTTACTACTGTGCTGACAGCTGTAGATTGAAATTATAAGAATTTATGGATGATGCAAGAGTCTGCATGTACTTTGGCAACAGCGTGTGGCTGTGATGGAAGGCTGGTATTTCTTTCTGCCGCACAATTTCACATTTCTCTTGGTGACTGACACTAAGGAACACGTGCAAGTTCATATAAGGTTGTAATGCAAGAGAATGAGCTCCTAGCTCTCACACTATTTACTTGGTTCTGAAGTTTTTTACAGCCGTTTTCTCCTCGTGTGTGTTTTCAGGGAGTGGTGCAGACTGGCAGCTCCCCAGCGTCAGTGTAGGGGTGTGGTGGAGGCTCCACAGGATGGCAGGGCAGGGTCTGGTGGCCAGGGCCCATCCCACCTCCCAGCCAGGAGCAGGGCCGCCAGGGGGCAGCGGGCAGCCCCACGCCTGGGCATCAGCCACCTCCCTGGGGATAAGGACAGGCGGAGACCAGGCCATGGGCCTGTGGGTGGGCCCAGCTCAGGCAGGGCCGGGCTGTGGGCAGCTGGAGACCGGCCTTGCTGCGGTGTCACCGGGACAGGGGCTGCCAGCCTTGGGGGGCTGAAATGGGACGTAGGCCATGGGCAGGGTGATTGCCCCTCAGGGGGCTGATAGGGGGTCCTAGTCTGCAAGCAAGGTGGGGCATCCCCGTGGAAGCGAGTTATGAGCAGTCAGGGCTAGTGGTGCCCTCAAGGCCGACATGCATATTTCATGGTTACTTCACATTCACTTTAATAATTTACTGCACTAACCTTTTGTCTAAACTCTATTTTCTTGTAACTGGTGAATCAGTTTTACAGCATGCTAAAAGTTTTTTGCCTATAATTATCTCAAATTAAATTTAATTAGCTTTAATAACCTTAATGGCATTAATTTATCTTCTTACCCTGCTTTCAGATTTGTCCATTTTTTTCTTTTTTCTTTTTTTTTTTTTTTGTGGAGTTTGCACACACAAAGGCTGCAGTCACTCGAATATACTGAATTCAGGTTAATACTTATACTGAAGACAGTTCTTACATGTTTTACTATACAAACATTTTTAGCTTTCAATGTTTACAAGAGAGAATCTGCTAATATTAACCTATCATTCCACAAGCAGCTTAAGGAAGTTCTGGGATGAGAACAGAATCGTGTGTCAGCCTTTGAAAACAGGTCTTTGCTACAAGGACCAGGTCTAGGTCAAAAGGAGCCCTTGCTGGTTTCCATGTTATATTTGTGTAACCAATCTCTTCTACATTTAAAAAAAAATGAAGTATTTTTTCTTAAAATATACAATGTGCAATATTTTATTTCATTCGCTTCACAACTAAATGTTTTCTTAAAATAGCATTTACTATAATGATATCCAACAGAAAAGTCACAATTTGTGTAAAAACATTGTTAATCTTACATTTAATACTAATATACATATGTAAATATTTACAATTTAGTATTAATAAATAGTATTTCCATTATTATAATGCTTTTCTACGTTTCATAGATGGATAGACTTCAAAATCAGGAGAGTCTACTGTGACATCTAAGAAAAACAGAAAACTTGTAGGATTCGGTAAAAAGAGGTACATAATATCAAGGACAAAAATAGGATCAGAAAATGAGAAATTTAGTCCACTACTAACAGCCCTAAAATTTCTGATAATGCTATAAAGTATTTATCAGAATTTTACAAGTAACGTGGTAGCAGTGAATAATGTGTTAGTCTATTATGGGCCTCAAACATGGAACAAGTTCAAAGTAGAGATGATTACACATTTACACTAATGACAGCTAGAATTTTGAGTCTTTTGGTTCTATTGTTTATTTTTGTTGCTTATCATAGAAAGACTTGTGAAATTATCTAATTTATTGCCTTTCAGAACCTTATGTGGTTCATCATTGTCAAATATAATAAATGCTTCTTCTATTATCTAGTTTTTTATATCTTCAAATATTTGTAAAATACTCTTGGGTTTTGTGTGCATTGCCTCTTTTCCATCATTCCTTATCAGATCCGTTAGTTAAACTTCTTAAAAGCCTTGCCTGAACTTATCCTAATATATACTTTTCAGACAGACAGATGCCAGGAGAGAATGATTATTTATTATTATTTCTGACACTATTACATAATATTAATATGTAATATATATAATGTTTATTATATTATTATAATATTATTATAGAACATCAAACAACAGAAGGCCAGGAAGTCTAGTGGAGAAACAGAAATGAAAGTAAAAATGACCAAGAGAAAGCTGGATAACAAATTTAATCAAATTAAACTGAGTGACACTGCTAATCATTTCAATGTGATTTTTCTCATTGCCAAGTGCTCTTTTTTGTTCCAGCTAGTATGAAAGTCAATTCTATTATAAACTAATCTGGAGGGAGAACATCTGATTCTTAGAGATTATTCTTCAGCACAGTGTGTTAGAATTTGATATACATTTCTCAGTGACAATAACAGGAGCTGCATGTCTAAATTCCCATTTGCCACCTATTGTCATTACTAAGCACTATCAATCACAAAGCACTTGTGTATCTCCAGCACAGGCTATTCAGCCTGGAAACTACTTGTATTTAAATATTTTATTTATAAACTTTATAAACATGCATCCTATTTTAAGCAGAATTCCCCTAGAATGACAATGAGAAATGTTTTCAAAACAGTCAGACATTTGTGAGATTCTCATCCCAGCTCAGCTTGAGCTTGGTAATTTAAAATGAAAATAAATTGGTCTCATTTCACCAGGAAAACAGAAGCAGAGTTCCCCAAACATGCTGCAGTTTTGGCTTAGTAGATATAGTATACTTAGTTCCTCTTCAAGACTCGCCATATTCCTTTGGAGTTTCTGGCCAAACTCAGTTTGGTGGCTTCTTCTGCTGCTTTCCAAAGCACAAAAAGGGTTTGGTATGATAGTACTATCTCAGAGTTCAGATTCTAGAAATGCCTTCTGAGGCAAATCTGTGTTGGTCAACTCTCTCTTTTTCAAAGGTGCTATGGAACATAGTGCTCCAAAACCTGTATTTAATATCCAGTACGTGCTGCCTGACTGTGTTATTGGGATGCTGGTAAGAATAACTTCAGCATCTAAGGTTAAGATTCTTGTCTAACTTAGTCATACTTAGTCATACTTTCTATGCTCACATTAGAAATATATTCATCCAGCAAGCAATTAATTTCACAAAAAAAAAAAGTGTCTTTGTTGCTGAGAGATCCCTCCCACAGCATAGTTTAGACTATATGTGTAACTTTTAAATAGCTAAATTTTATTTTAGGTGAGATGAGTTCTTTCAAGTGCTTCAAGGAAATAAGGTAAGAGTGAGACAGAAAAGCTATCAAGACTTTGCTTTCATTTGCAAAAGTGTCTATTTCCAGAAAGTTAGAGAAACTGACATTTCTCCTTTGCAAGCTCAATGATTTTATGAGATTTCTGAGAATTCGTAAAATAATCGTTCCCCTCAAGAACATCAGAAGATGCACAGAAGCAGTCAACTGCAAACTAAAAAGAAATAACACACAAAGGTGGTCTCCTGTTGTTTATGAATGATCAAAAACTTTAGGAGAGGGAGGAAGTACTTTTCCTCTGTTATTATCATACTGCTATCCAAGAAACGTGAGTTTCAAAGCTGTGACTCTTTCAGTCTAGGAGTATAACAGTGACATATTGTGGCTGTCCATATTGTCTGTTCTGGATGGGTATTTCAAGTTCAGGCTACTGCACACACAAAAGTACATCGATAAGACTTCAAAAACTGCAGGTTAAGAAGACAAGAAATTAAAGAAAAAAGTCAATGAAAACTGGATGAAATTCATACTGTACCTCAGCAGGATGATCAGGGATGGCATGATGCCAAATATTCAGCTTAGGATTGTGAAGCTGAAACTCACACAATTATGGAATGCCCTAAAAAATCTACGAATTTTCTTTACCAGTCAGGTGAATATTAATATTCAAAATCAGAGATATACTTCATGTATTTCCTTGGTGGACACTGACACAGAAAGTTTCTGGTATAAAAAGCTCTCCTTATCTCAAAAGCATGAAAAATAGAAAAGACTCACAGGTTTCAAAGGACCCTTTAAAGGAAAATATATATTCAGAATTATTTGTCCAAGCAATGTTTCCTTACCTGTTTACTGAGCTCTACCCGAACTGAACATCTTCTGACAGATTCTAAGAAATGGAAGGAATGAAGAAAAATCCAACACCTGCACACCTGCTAAGTGCAACTCTAGATTTCTTTTAGTTGAGGTAGCTGACCAGTTTATTCTGAAACATTGATGATAAAGAGCTACCAGACTATTGAAATTTGGAATGTAAAGGTCCCAGAAAATATTTAACCTACAAATAAGCAATATATCCACATGTAGGTTGTTTGGTATTTTTTCCTGTTACATCAGACTCTGAGGGTTTTTTCTGTTTCAAAAACCTGTTGCTCTTGTTACTGCTTTAATCACACTTGCCTTCAGTATTAAGGGCTTCTTTTACTGTTGCAAGTATTCTTACTGTAAGAAAAAAGTAAAGGAACATCTGCCTGAAAACTGATTGAGTTTCACAAACTCAGAGCATCATACAAGAGTGCATGGCAGAAATTGTTAGCGAATTCATTTTTCTATGAAAAGAGAGAGACTGACTTTTAACATCCCTTACAAGATCTGAAGTTAAGTCTGGCATATAGTTTTACACAAATATGCAAAATTGTGCTTTGCAGTAATTTGGAACAGTATCTTACTAAAATCTAAGTATGAAGGTTTGCTATAATACAGCAAAACAGAAAAAAAACCTTTAGTGATGCATGAAAGTTGTTGGTTTTGTACAGAAGCAATGAGAATTGTTGATACCAAATTAATTGCATGGGTGAATAGAGAACCTACTTGGTAATACTGATCTTGAGACTCATCAAGGACAACAGAAAGGTGTTTTTTTGTGTGGCTTGCTATGAAAAATTTCTTTTAATGAATGCTCAAAGCAAGGTAAACAAGAATTCTCATGATTTAAACTGAAAACTGACATAAATATATCCACAGAGACATAGGGATCACCTCTGTTCTGAGGTAGTTTATGTCTGCAGGATGGGAGAAGGAACTAAAACATGCCTGAGAGGCTTAATACTGGAAATTTACAGGTCCATGTCTTTGGCTGCTTGGAAAAAAAAAAAAAAAACAAAACCAAAAAAACTTCTTCTGCTTTATACGAAGCAAAAAAAAAAAAAAAAACACCAAATAATTTTGAGTAAGAATTTTGAAAAAAAAAAGTGTGGGTGTTCGCAAAATATCTCATTAGCAAATCAATTGATTATATAAAGTATGAGATCCATCTGCAGGTCCTGAGGGAACTGGCAGATGAAGTTGCCAAGCCACTGGCTATCGTATTTGAGAAGTCATGCTGGTCTGGTGAGGTCCCCAATGACTGGAAGAGAGGGAACATAACCCCAATTTTTAAAAAGGGGAATAAGGAAGACCCAGGTAACTACAGGCCGGTCAGCCTCACCTCTGTGCCTGGCAAGGTCATGGAGCAGATTCTCCTGGAAACCATGCTAAGACACATGGAGAGCAAGGAGGTGGTTGGTGACAGCCAACATGGCTTCACCAAGGGCAGATCGTGCCTGACCAATTTGGTGGCCTTCTATGACGGGGTGACGGCATCGATGGACAAGGGACGAGCAACTGACATCATCTACCTGGACTTGTGCAAAGCTTTTGACACTGTCCCGCATGACATCCTTCTCTCTAAACTAGAGAGACATGGGTTTGATGGACAGACTACTCGGTGGATAAGGAGTTGGCTGGATGGCCGCACTCAGAGAGTGGTGGTCAACGGCTCAATGTCCATGTGGAGACCGGTCACGAGTGGCGTCCCTCAGGGGTCCGTGCTGGGCCCGGCCCTGTTCAACATCTTTGTCGGTGGTATGGACAGTGGGATAGAGTGCACCCTCAGCAAGTTCGCCGATGACACCAAGCTGTGTGGTGCCGTCGACACGCTGGAAGGGAGGGATGCCATCCAGAGGGACCTGGACAGGCTGGAGAGGTGGGCCTGTGCCAACCTCATGAAGTTCAACCAGGCCAAGTGCAAGGTCCTGCACCTGGGTCATGGCAATCCCAGGCACAAATACAGGCTGGGCGGGGAATGGATTGAGAGCAGCCCTGAGGAGAAGGACCTGGAAGTGCTGGTGGATGAGAAACTCAGCATGAGCAGGCAATGCGCCCTCGTGGCCCAGAAGGCCAACCGCATCCTGGGCTGCATCAAAAGAAGCATGGCCAGCAGGTTGAGGGAGGTGATTCTCCCCCTCTACTCTGCCCTGGTGAGACCCCACCTGGAGTACTGCATCCAGTTCTGGAGACCCCAACACAAGAAGGACATGGACCAGTTGGAGAAGGTCCAGAGGAGGGCCACAAAGGTGATAAAAGGGTTGGAGCACCTCTCTTATGAGGACAGGCTGAGAAAGTTGGGGCTGTTCAGCCTGGAGAAGAGGAGGCTCCGGGGAGACCTGATAGCGGCTTTCCAGTACCTCAAGGGGGCCTACACGAAAGATGGGGAGAGGCTGTTCAGTAGGGCCTGTTGCAATAGGACGAGGGGTAATGGTTTTAAAATAGAGGGGGGTAGATTTAGATTAGAAATTAGGAAAAAAATTTTTACGATGCGAGTTATAGAACACTGGAACAGGTTGCCCAGAAAGGTGGTGGAGGCCCCATCCCTGGAAACATTCAAGGCCAGGCTGGATGAGGCTCTGAGCAACCTGATCTAGTTGGGGATGTCCCTCCTTCTTGCAGGGGGGTTGGACTAGATGACCTTTGAAGGTCCCTTCCAACTCTAACTATTCTATGATTCTATGAGTGCTCAGGAGTGGTTTTGTAACCAATAATTGCCCCTTTTCTGCACAATTAGGAAGAAAGGGTAATTTTTTAGGAGTATGGTAATTTTAGTGGGAACTGCAATAGTGACACTAATTCAAAAAAAAAAAATACTATCTTTCCCTATATTCCTAAGATGCTTTGATTCTCTGAAATCTTGTCATTTTAAAAAGGCTAGCACATTCTTCTTGCTACACATGGAATTAATAAACAGGTAAGTATTTACAATATGCACCACTGCCAGTAGTGATTCTTCTGAAACATTATCATCTTTTATATTTGAGAAAAATAAGTAGATTTTTCATCTGAATAAGTTTTTATTAGGAATAAGCAAAAGTCCTTTTACTTCATAGCTTTCAATTGACCAGACTATTTATTTTCTTTTCAGGTGCAACCAACATAGTTTATCCCGTACTACATTTTGGATTATCTCCTTATCATCTCTTTTCTCTCTTCTTTGACATTTGAAGAAGCCTATAACATTCTGTTCATGAATTTGCTGACAACTACCATATCCCATCCCAGCTGCGCTGGGACAAACTTCAAGCAGTTCTGTTTGAATTAGCATAAATAGATCCACATACTCATTCAGACTTCTACAAACCTTTTAATAGCCTTCCCTTTTCTTTATCCGTCCCACATATACCTTCCATTTACTCTTCTCCAACTTTTAAATTTTTATTTCACATGTAAAACTTACATCCTTCTTCAAGAAACCTTCTGTGAATTTAGTCTGCTTTGGCTTTTTGTATGGTATAAAAAAATAGGAAAGACCTATTAATATGGCTTAAATCTGTGGAAGGAAGGAGAAAAGGAGATTGCTGACTCTGTGGGATTTTCTCAGCTGAATACTATGCAGCAGTGCCCTGAATGATTAGGGTGAATAGCTGGTGAGTTTAAGGTAATGGCAGACAACATCTGTGCTCTCCATCAGGGAAAGGCAAGGGGTCACAGAATATAAATTTGGTAAACCAGAACAGGAGGATGATTGCAGCAACACCTGTGTGTAGCCATGTCGAGGAGGAGGATGCACCTCCAGAGTTCAGTTTAGGGCAGAAGACCTCTTACATTACCTGAATTGCTCTGCTCAACACAGAGGGAGACTTCCCTTAGGCACAAAGGTTAGATGGCAAAAGACAGCCAGTGTGAATGCTCCTTAAGAGAACATGTGGATTGCTTTCTATGCCTATGTGTCCTGTACTACAAACACTGCTTATTTGTGGATACCATGGCCTTCCTAGTTATTGACTCCCATTTTCATACTGATGCTGTTTCGCTGGGGTAACTGGGGTGGCTCTGTTGGGTTCATTGGAGTTGTTCTAATTCATGTGAACTGTGACTCTAGCCCACGGAGCATTGGGAGTACTTTTAGCTTTTCTGTGGCTGCTCCAAGTGTTCAGATATCTTTTTCTTAATAATTTTCATTGTTAGTACAAGGCTTGATCTGATCATGGACTTGACGGCACCTACATCTGTGCTGACTAGTTGATATCAGCCATTTGTCAGAGTTTCTGTTGCTGCTGCATGCAGCATGCCTTCACTTGTTCTTTTTAGAGATTCTCACTGCCTCTATGACATTCCTGTTCATGCTGTTAAATAGGAGTTTCCCCTAAATTCTCAAATCTTAAAACACCTCATCTCACTGTTGTCTTTAAAAAGCTGGGGAAAAAAAGGAACACAATTCCATTGAGGATACTTTCTTCCTTGGAAACTCTTAAAGTTATCTGTGGCCTTGTTTTGAACTGTCAGAGATGACAGGAAAAAGAAATATAAGATTTTAAAAGCTGTCTAGGATCATTAAGACAGTCATTACTCATTAAAAGTAATGGTTGTTATGCCTTTATTACAGTAATTTCTGAAAATCACAACCATATGTACTTTTAAGGTTCATTACCCAAAACTGCTTTTTGTTGTGAATAAACATTTCTTCCCTGTTTCTATCCCCAATTACAGCCATAAATAAGAGATGGATTGTTTTACTGCATATGTTATTTGTGTATCAATTGACAGGTTCCCAGATTCACAAATTACTTTTACATAACTTGAAACATCTGATTTATTCTTACTCTTTTCAGAAATATCACGCATATTTTTCTATTGACCAGAGGATCAATCCTGCTGGAGAATTTGTGTACTGCCTATTTGCATATCTACTGATCCCTTTGCATCCTACCTTAGCTAATAATATGAGATATTTTATTTTATTTTATTTTATTTCTTTTTTTTTTCCATGTTTGCCTCCCTCTGCCTGTTTTTCTCTTCATATTAACAAAGTGGTTGATTTACATTTTAAAAGCAAGTTTTCTTTTGAAACTCTCTATGGGAACAGAAGAATTCTTTTTGTATTTCTGAGTTGCATTTTCTTTGCAGGCAGATAAATGGCAAGTGTGGAGAAACTAGAAAAAAAAAGAAAAGGCAATGACTTTGATTTGTTTTGCAGTTTCTACATCCCCAAAACAGTTTTTGATCTTTCTGTTCTAATAAAAGGGTTCAGTGCCTTTCAGTAAACACTTTGGTACCTTATGGGAAGGCATAACACTGCACAACATTCAGACTAGCTCTTTTTCTGAGTGCTCCAGAGTGCTTTGCAAAAATACCATAGGATTATCAACAACTATGTTTCCTATATGTTTACATATGCTTTCTATCTGTCATTGGGGTACAGACTTTAAAAAATCATCCATTTAGGGCCAAATCTTGCAATTAGTATGCAAAGACCACTCAATCAGTTTCTTAGAAATAACATCAATGATTTCTGATTTATCCCACTTGTGTTAGGGATGATGCATTACAATCAGTGTTAGCTTGTTATTATGTTGACCTTTCCCACTCCTCCACCCATACCTCCTCCGTCCAGGTTCACACATTGTCTCAGACTATAAGCTCTTTGGGACAGCAAGGGTCTTTTTAATGTAAGGGAAAGCATGGAGTACAGTGAGGTCAAGGTTTGTGGTACCTGCTATCTCAGTGAAAATAAGAAAGGAAGGGTTCCTAGGGAAAATACAGATCACCAGGTTTGTTGTTATTCCCAGAGATAATTCTGGCTCTGTATTTCCCTAGCACCTTGAATACTTTTCCTTCTTTAACTTCTTTCCTAGTTTTATGGTTTACGGACAATTAATAGCTTCTACTTCATTCTTTTATTTAAACGTAATTTTAAATTATAGTCCTAAGTGCCTAACATTGATTTTTTTTACTTTTTTTAAGGTATTACAAATTAAAATATGTGAAAATGAACTTAGCATTCCTCTGTGTTGCAACAGCTTCTTGAGATTTAGTAAACAGTTCTAGATTCCATGATGATTATTTTTTTCTGTCTCTAAGTGCTTGTGTCATCTTTTTACTTAAGTGGAAAACTGATGCTATTTATAATCACTTTACATTTTAGAAAGTTTAACTAAATGACTTGGGTTACCTCATCTGCTATGCTTCCCTTTAGGCCAGTAAAAGAGCTGGAATTGAATCTATGTCCATGAAAATCAAAGACTTCAATTAACATCAGCCATGAATATCAAAGACTTCAGTTAAGACCAGTGACCTTTGAATTAGACTTGAAAAGCTACATGTGTTGTTGGCATGAATAGTCAGAGGCCTCCTTCACTGTAGTATATTGGCCTATAAAATCTGTGTAGCTCTGAGTTCTGGACAAACTTCACACTCATTGTCAGCAGTTCATTTCGGGTAAACATTGCAAGACCTGGAGCTCTGGACCACTGTATGTCCTTCATATTTCTTTTCTGTATCCTGAGAAGACTCTTCTGGTTTCCCTGATAATAAAATCTGTGATATGTATGCCTTTGGAACTGCTCTGTTTTCTATTATCTAGTCTCCTATGTTGACAAGTATGATACAGAAGGAGTATCATATGTGTCATATTTCTATTGAGCATTACTGCAAAGACTTTCGCAATTGTGAAGTAGATGGAGTTGTAGAACCAGATTTCACAGCATCATAGAGTAACTTGGTGAAAAAGATCTCAAGAGGTTTCTAGTCCAGCCTCCTGCTCAAAGCAAAGTCAGCTATGAGGTCGGAGTAGATTGCTCAGGGTAGGGCCTTATCCAGTATGATCTTGCATACTTCCAAGATGAAGACTGCATAAACTCTCCGAGCAACCTGCTCAGCTGTTGGACTGTCTTCATGGTGAAAAAGTTTATCCTTACAGAATCATAGAATGGTTTGGGTTGGAGGGGATCTTGAAAGGTCATCTAGTCCAAGCCCCCTGCAAGGAGCAGGGACATCTCCAACCAGATCAGGTTGCTCAGAGCTCCATCCAACCTGGCCTTGAGTGTTTCTAGGGACGGGGCATCCACCACCTCCCTGAGCAACCTGTTCCAGTGTTTCACCACCCTCAATGTAAAAAATATGTTCCAGTCTAAATCTACCTCCCTCTATTTTAAAACAATTACCCCTTGTCCTATCACAACATACCTTGCTAAAGAGTCTCTCCCCGTTTTTCCTGTAGGCGCCCTTTAAGTACTGGAAGATCACTATAAGGTCTCCCCAGAGCCTCCTCTTCTCCAGGCTGAACAGACCCAACTCTCTCAGCCTGTCCTCATAGGAGAGCTGCTCCAGCCCTCTTATCATTTTTGTGGCCCTCCTCTGGACTCCATCCAACAGGTCCATGTCCTTGTTATGATGGGGGCTCCAGATCTGGATGCAGGACTCCAGGTGGGGTCTCACCAGAGCAGACTAGAAGCAGAGAATCACCTCCCTCAACTTGCTGGCCACGCTCCTCTTGATGCAGTCCAGGATGTGGTTTGCTTTCTGGGCTGCAAGCACACATTGCTGGTTCATTTTGAGCTTCCACCAGTACCCCTAAGTCCTTCTCCTCAGGGCTGCTCTCGATCTGTTTTCTGCTCAGCCCGTATTTGTGCTTGGGATTGCCCCAACTCATGTGCAGGACCTTGCACTTGGCCTTGTTGAACTTCATTAAGTTTGCATGGGCCCACCTCTCCAGACTGTAAAGGTCCCTCTGGATGGCATCCCTTCCCTCCAGCCTGTCGACTGCACCACACAGCTTGGTGTCCAATCTGAACTTCTTGTTTCAACTTGTGCTCACTGTCACCCATCTGTTCAGCAAAGACAACAGGCTCTGTGAAGAATCTGGCTCCATCTTACTGATGACATCCTTGTAAGTACTGAGGGGCTGCTATAAGACCCCTCCCAATGCTTTCTTTTCTCCAGACTGCATTGTTTAAAGAAAACTTCATGCACTTCTCTGCACTGATCGGATGTTTGGTAACACACTCCCTCCAAGATATCACCCTCACTGGCCTCTCCTCTGATCTGACTCATAAGCTATTATTCAGTTAGTCCCATACAAGAAGTCCATAAGTCTGAGCTGCTCCTTCAAATAGAGGGCAGCCATTGCTCTATCCTTGTTTTCACATCCTGTCCTTTCTGAAGAGCTTGTATCCATTATACCAGCACCGCAGTCAAGTGAGCTGCCCCATCTCATCCCAGCTGTAGCTCTGTTTGCTGTACAGCTGGGAGCTGTGCTCTTGGCTACTGCTTATATACACCTTTGCCCCGTCACTCCCCACTGCGCGCCTGAGACTGCCTTATCAGCAGGCAGCTGCAGACAAAAGGTATAGGCAGTCCCTGATCAGTATTGTCAATGGTATTAATAGTGATAGTGCTCTGGAAATGCAGTCCGAAAGTGGCTTGTTGAAGTAAGCAGCAAATGCATGAAAGCAAACCTCTTTTTACCTGTGATTGATATTTAGTTTTCCAGAATCTAGAGGCCACTGTGCTAATCTCATGAGATGGATGATTCTTAAAATGTGTAAGTATTTCCATTTGTCTGTGTCAGTACAATTGTGTCCTTAAAAAGACAATTCTTTAAGATTTATTTTCCACATTGAATACAGTGTATTGATGTAATTAAAGCCCAGACAGTGTTTTCCATAGTAAGCAAGAGAGTTTTGGAATGTACATTTGTCAGTAAGGCCACTAGACAGTGTTCTACTGTTTCATGGTGCTGTATATCATGAGGCATGCCAGTAGATAGTTCCAGCTGTAACTGATGCTCTGTTACTTCCAAAATCAGACTGAAAAGATGCTGAAGTTTTATAATCCCTGTTACCTTTTAGCTACAGGGAGTGAGAATATTTGTTTTTGCCAAGAAATAAAAGTTTGTCCTTATTGTTGGTTTATTATACTTATTTGAAAAAACAGGTAGTACTTTTGGATTTAGAAATTAATTGCCTAAAATATTATACTTTATATTAAAGAGGGAAAAGCCTTCAAATCATATAGGAGCAGCAAATTATACTGAATGGACAATAATCAAATTATACTCTCAGCAGACTTAAGGTATTTTAGTGCAAGCCACATTCATTACTTAGAAACTACATAATACTTGTCAAAATTCTATTAACATTTATTTAAGCTTGCATTTCACTTGAACTGCAGAAATGAGGAGTGTGTTATTACCTCCAGAAAACAGCATGTCTGCTTCTAATTTGCTTACAGATTTCAGAGAAGGAAAAACTTTTAAAGGCAAAGATCTACATTGCTCACCTGCACCTCTGTAAATTTAACATCAATTAAACTAATCGATATATACCCCTGTGCAACTGAGAAGAGTAAGACCCTATAATGAACAGTACTCAGTTTTTCAGTTTGGTTAAGACATAGCATTAAGGTCTGCAAGGGCATACCAAAAGTGATGCTACCCTTCCATTTTTCTACGTGTGAGATGTTTCAAATAGGCCACTATTCAGACTTTCAAACAATAAGGCAGAGATGTAGCTTAAGGATGTTCTGGTTTTGTTAGTGAGGGGGGCCTAAGGTGGTAGCTTCTGTAGGAAACTGCTAGAAGTCGCTCCCGGCCGGGCCTAGGGCGGACCCACTGCTGGCCAAGGCCGAGACAATTGGTAGCAGAATGTCCCATGATAACACCTCTGCGATAACGTATTTAAGTAGGGGAAAACAGAAAAAAAAAAGTGAGAGATGTGAAGCAGCTGAGCGGGGGGCAGAGAGGGGGAGGCGCGAGCCTTGTGGGCCTTGCAGGCCTCACCCTCTGGCCTCCCACCGGGCAGCTGACTGGGCCCAACTCGGCCCGGCCTGGCTGCAAGAAGTGGTAAGGAGATGAAAAGTTGAAGTGAATAAGATGTAAAAAGGATCCTGAGAGACGTCTGCCAGCCTGTTGTGAGGAACGCCTACAGCCGCCAAGGTCAATGAAGAAGGAGGGGGAGGAGTAATGCGGCTCCTGGCCAAGATTCCCCTGCAGACTGTGGTGAAGACCATGGTGGAGCAGGTTGTCCCCCTGCAGCCCATGGAAGTCCATGGAGGGGCAGAGATCCACCTGCAGCCCATGGAGGACCCCACGCCGGAGCAGGTGGAGGCCAGAAGGAGGCTGTGGCCCATGGAGGGCCCGCTGGGACAGCTGTTCTAGAGGGACTGCACCCTGTGGAAGAGATGACCCATGCCGGAGCAGTTTCACGAAGGACTGTGGCCCGTGGGAGGGACCCCACGCTGGAGCAGAGGAGGAATGCGAGGAGTTCTTCCCCCGATGATGACACAGTGGCATAAAACAACACGTGATGAACTGACCGCGACCCCCGTTCCCTTTCCCCCCCGTGCCGCTCGGGAGGGGAGGTAGTATAGATAATGTTAAGCTTGGGAAGAGGGAGGGGTGGGGGGAGGTTATCTTGTTCCCTGTCTCATGCTCCTGCTAGTTTTAGAAATAAATGAGTGTTTTTCCCGAAGTCACGTCTGTTTGGCCCCTAATGGTAATTTTAAGGATTTCTCCCTGTCCTTATCTCAAACCTTGAGCCGTTTTTCTTATATCATCTCCTGCTATTCTCTCGGAGGGTGGGGGGAGTGAGAGAGAGACTGCGTAGTCTGGTCCTGATCGGGGCTGAACTACGACAGGAACACCTATATGATCTTAAGGAATATGAATATCTTCATAACAATACCTTTTCAATGGTTATTATATACAACTTAATTGCCTTCGCTTATTTTTTTTAATGAGTTCATTCTTCCACTTTAGTTTAATCAAAAATGCCTCTGACAGGCTGGAGGCAGGTGCTGATAGGTGTTGAACAGCTGGTTGAATGTGGACTATGGCAAGTCATAAAACAGTGTTGGCTAGGATACTTTTTAATTACAGCTGTAGGGAAGGGATCTGCTCTACAGAGGCAAGGCTAGCCTGGGAAACATTTTGGCTCAGGTATGCAACACTGAAACACAACTCCTTCTTTGTTGTTTCATTGATTTACATTTAGTGCTGACAATAATTTGTTTCTAGACTACAGTTTCTGATCAGGACCAGAATTCCAACCCAAACATTTGTTTCCTACAAACTACTACCTCTAAAAAACTACTATATCCCCTCGGTGGGACTAGTAACCCTTCACCCAGAGGTGATAATGTATTTTTGACTGTTCCTTTTCAGTGGGATAGAATAATGGACTTTCTGCTGTGGGGTTTTTTTGTTTGTTTGGTTGGTTTTTTCTTTGCAAGGTGGAAGAAATGTTTAGCTCAATGTAGGGGAAAAAAAAAGCTCAAAACTTGAATGTCTCATCTCATGTGGCTTTTAAATCCTGATGGAAGTGAAATCGGAGAGGATAATGTATTAACCAGTGTAGGAAGTGTAGTGGATGGTAGATAAAGTGTTCAGCCATAACCTCCTATGGCCTTAGGCAATGTCAGCTGAAGCCACATCTCTCCCTCATCTTCAGTCGCCTAGATGCTGGCCCACAATTTTTCAGTTTCTTCACTTTGCAACTTTTCTCTAAAAAACAGCTCCACACCAAGGAAAACATAAAAATAATTGGCAACATTCTCTCACTTTTGTTCTGGTAAATATGTTATTTAGAAGTTGTGATACTCCTCTGAACAGCTCTTGGGTCCAGAGGGAGCAGGAAGCATCAATGTGATGCTGGTGCTGAGTGCTAACACCTGGCAGAGACTGTCCATGCAGGAACAGTAGGATAAGGAGTAGCCTTTTGAAGCTTCTGGTGATGATGGAGTAACAACACAAACAATAGGGCATATTAGAGTCAGATTTTGACAGAAATTCATGAACCACACTGAAATATTTTTTTTTTTTTTTTTTTTTGTGGCTGTACTCTTTGATCAACAGATAGTTGTAAACTTATTTTTCATTGCAGGATCTTACTCTTCCCAGTTGCACAGAGGCATATACATACTAGTTTCACTGATTTTGAATTTATACAACATTATTACGCAGCTCTGTTGTGTTATAACATGTTTCCCCCTACCTTGCTACCAAGTGTAAATGGGAATAACCACAATTATTTTTGAGTTTGTACTTTAATGTCTTGCAAAACTGGTTTGTAGATATCAATAGGTCTTCACTCTCTTTGGAATACCTTCCTTATTTCTATTATTTCTATTACCACTATAGCCCAGGAATTGTACTTCACCAACATTCATCAGTTCTTGTGTATTTTCAAAGATAAGTAGATTTTACATTGGTGAGATAGATATAAATGTTCAGGAAAGAGATTATGGTGTTAGGAAGAGCTAATAGCACCCACTAAATTTTATGAATTGATACATGGAGTGTTAAAAAAGTGCAAGT
This sequence comes from Chlamydotis macqueenii, assembly GCF_036417535.1. Taxonomy (NCBI): domain Eukaryota; kingdom Metazoa; phylum Chordata; class Aves; order Otidiformes; family Otididae; genus Chlamydotis; species Chlamydotis macqueenii. The sequence continues at coordinate 20,856,823 of NC_141558.1, forward strand.
TAGATTTATATAAGTCAATTCAGTAAGCCATACATTTAATTCAATTTCTTAAGCAGCTTTGTGTAGCTGCTAGTCTATAGCTCTTTTACAAAAATCAGAAACATTTTATTGCTTTTCAGGCAATAGTAAAGTTACAGTCACAGTGAGGTACAAATTGATTTTCTTTTTTATACGGTGTTTCTTTTATCTATTCTTCAGAAACATAGCCAGATAGTAGTAAAAATTTTCAAATAACATTAAAGAAAAATATTTAATTAACATTAATGTAAACCAATGTTTTAAAAACACAGCTTTCTCACTGGCTGTTTAAGGTATGAAACTGGGGATTACCCTGCCACAATAATAGAACTTGGGAGTGAAAATGATCTTTCATTAAAATACTTTCTTAAAATATTTCAGTATGAGCTATGCAGTCTCTCACTCACTCCCCCCACCCTCCAAGGGAATGGGGAGAGATAATACAACAAAAAAGAAGGCATGAGGTTAGAGACAAGGAGAGGGAGAGATCATTCCAGTTACCATTATGGGCAAAATGGACTTGACTTGGGGAAAACTATTTATTTATTATTTATTATTAATAAAACCAAACCAATAATGAGGAAGAGAACAAAACCAACTTCCTCCCCACCCCCACGTCTTCCTGGGCTTAACTTCATTTCAAATTATCTTTACCTCCTTCCCTGCCCTGAGCAGCACAGCGGGGGATATAGGGAATGGGGGTTACGGTCAGTGCATCACACATCACCTTACACCACTGCTTCCTCCTCAGGGGAAGAACTCCTTACATTCCTCCCCTGCTCCAGCGTGGGATCCCACCCATGGGCTACAGTCCTTCATGAACTGCTCTGGCATGGGTCATTTTTCCATGGGGTGCAGTCCCTTAGGAACCAGCTGCCCCAGTGTGGGCCCTTCACAGGCCACAGCCTCCTTCAGGCATCCACTTGCCCCAGCATGGGGTCCTCCACAGGCTGCAGGTGGATCTCTGCTCCTCTGTGGGCCTCCATGGGCTTCAGGGGGACAACCTGCTCCACCATGGGCTGCACCACCGGCTGCAGGGGAATCTCTGCCAGGAGCGACATTACTCCTCCCCCTCCTTCTTCACTGACCTTGGCGTCTGCAGCCATTCCTTTCACAAGAAATTCTTCACAATTGGCTCAGGCAGACACCTCTCATGTTCTCTTCACATCATCTCCTCTCCACTTCTTGCAGCTGGTCTAGGCTAAATCAAGCTGCCTGCTGGGAGGCTGGAGAGTGAGGGCTGCAGGGCCCATAGGGCTCGCGCCTCCCCCTCTCTGCCCCTCACTTCTGCTTCTTCACATCTTCTTCTGTTTTTTATTTTTTCCCCTTCTTAAATATGTTATCACAGAGGCATTATCATGGACCATTCTGCTACCAATTGGCTTGGCCTTGGCCACTGGCAGATCTGCCCTAGGCCCAACCAAGTCCACCAAAAGGGAAACTTCTAGCAGCTTCTTGTAGAAGCTGTCACTATAGCTCCTTCCACTAAACAAAACAAACACACTATGTTGTCCTGCTTTCATCTGGGATAGAGCTAATTTTTTTCGTAGTAGCTGGTGTAGTGTTGTGTTTTGTATTTAGGAGGAGAATAATGTCGATAACACACTGTTGTTTTAGTTGTTGCTGAGCAGTGCTTACACTAAGTCAGGGCCTTTTCAGTTTCTCATGCCCTGCCAGCGAGAAGGCTGGGGGTGCACAAGAAGCTGGGAGGGGGCACAGCCAGGAGAGCTTACCCAAACTGTCCAAAAGGATATTCCATACCATATGACGTCATGCTCAGCAAATAAACTGGGGCGAGTTGGCTGGAGGGTGGCAGCTGCTGCTCAGGCTCTGACTGGGCATCAGTCAGTGGGTAAGCAATTGCATTGTGCATAACTTGTTTTGTATATTCTATTATGATTAACTTTTTCCTTCATTTTCGGTCCTATTAAACCATCTTTATCTCAACCCACGAGTTTTACCTTTTTTCCAGTTCTCTCCCTCATTCCACTGTGGGGCAAGTGAGCAAACTTGAGTGGTGTTTAGCTGCGTGCCAGGTTAAAACACAACATATGTGTATGTTAATCCTGAACTTTGATGCTTTATATTTCATATTAAATAAGCAAAAAATGAGATAAACTTAGGTCTTCCTCCTCATTTTGCTTGACAAATAATATTTTAATTAAAAATTATTTTAATATTTCATTTTAGTTTTTACAATCAAACATGAGTTTTTCTTTGTTAGTCATTTAATTCTTGATCTCGCACTATGGTCTCTGAAACCTTTCACATACTTGAAATAAAATTACGCTGAGCTGTTTGCACGATCAAAGCTATAAGGAATTATTTCCTATAGATGCACAGGCATATGTTTAAACTTTCACTTGAATGATACATGTTTATCCTCTATGCATTAATGAAAGAAGAGACTTTTTATTACAGAACAATGGCTGGTCTCCTTAATATATCATTATAAAAAGGAGCTTATAACAAAACAGTTGTGTCTTATTGACAATATGATTTGAATTTCCCAGAATTGTTAAATGTAGTATGTTCTGAAAGAAAAACTTTGAGTAACATTAAGGCATTTTATTATGAAATCAGTCAGCCCAGTTTAGTGTTAATTTTTAGACAGGTCTATAATGCTCAGTTTTGATTAAGACTTTGTGTGAATATTTTTAATATCTTCCTAGATGTTTGTTGCAGAGGACGTATAATAAAGGCATAAAATAAAACTACCTTCTGTTCTTGGAAGGGGACATTCTTACTAATACAATCTGGAAACCTTTTTTAGGTAGTTACTGAGAAACAAGCTTTCCATTTTTCTGGTGCTAATATGACCTTGCAAGAAAAATATCCCAGGTTACAACTTCCTAATGTAGAATTTGTAGTGTATTCTAGAATCGCACTGAGCAAGTATTTGAATTGATTGGGCATTGAAGCTGAAGGATTTGCAAGAAAACGACTGCAGAAGCAAGAGGTTTTCTGACTTCCAGGTACTGGAAATGGTTCTTAGGAAACATAAGCTTCTGTTGAATGAAGAAAGGAAAGTAGAGACACTCCTAGAAAGGGTAAAAATCTTGATAAAGAAGTTTTGAAGGGGTAGAAAAAAAATGAAACAATGAACTTCAATTTGGTAAAGTTCTGTCAATATAAAGCATGGTTGTATATCCCTGTCTCATACACACAATAAATAAGACTTGCTTTTACTTGGCAGAAAATACTTTGCACATCTGTTATAAATCACATATGGAGGTCCTGACTGTTACACCAGTTGCTGTAGGCATAAGAAGTCACCTTAGATATCAAAATAGAATTGGAGACCTGAAGGGCTTTCAGAAAGTTACTTAACGCTCAGATTGTATCCTAATTCTGTTTCAGCACAGTATCAATAATGCTGTTTCTAAAAGATATATTTCTGGAGATTCCAGAGATCTTTAAGAATGGCATAGACAATCTTTTCCATTGTTTGACCATAAGCTGCCTGTTGAAGTGGAATTTCACAGAGCTCTGGAAACAATGAAATGGATCCATGTGAAAACTTGGAGCTTGGTCTGATCTTAAATGTATGGCATCAAATTTGATTATCAAACACTTGTCTATATGCTGGATGGATTATAGAAAACATGACAGAGTATCAGGATAGAAAAAAACATTTGTATCATGCCATCATACCATGTGGATTTGATTTACAAATCACACTTTGCATTTCAATGTCTCTGATCTTGTTGAACATCACACATGACACACTTTGGTGAAACTGCTATTTACTGATCCTGTCAAAATGACATTGGCAGGAGATGGATCATTCGTATGAATGAATTTGCTTGTGAATTTGCATGCAGTTCGTGAGAAGACTGAGATTCTAGCACACCTTTTTAAAGTATCTCTGAGCCTTTTTGAGCAAGGGATTCCATCCTATTAATCATTACTTCAAAATGACATTAAAATACATCCTCTCCCTTCAACCCAGTAGCTGAACATTTCCTTTTGAGGCTAGACACATGCTAACAAAGAGCTGGGAGTGACTGTTGCTGTGGTGCTATATGATTTCTCCCAACAGTGGTAACATAAAAACATAATTAGTTTTGAAATCCCCTTCCCCTCTCTCAAAAGAGATTTGCTCTTATCTCTTAAATTGATTTCTAGGTTAGATTATAATATTATATTAGATCCACCACCAAAACACATAACACTATTTCTTTCAAACTATGATTGGAATGTATAAACACCAAAGGATAAATTCTGCTGTGAATTGGAGAATGACAGAAGCACATTAAGACTTTGTTTATTTTTTTAATTTTTTTTTAAATTTCTCTCACTTTTAAATGTAATTATATTATGCTTTATACTTCGGGATCAGTTACTAGCTTTAGAGCTGTATAATTTATGAGCTTATTGTTAAATATGAGTGCAAAGACCAATACATGCAATATTTTGCAAGGCTTGTTGCTGTTCTTATCTGGAGAAATCTATCCACAAGAAATGTGCTGTGGCTGAAGTGAAGGTAAGTATTGAATACCTCTGAGACAAGCTTTTGATAACAAAAAGATGGGGTAATGGCTTCCAGCTTAGCAAGAGGTGGGCTTTCACAGCACTCAGCAGGAGCTGGAAACCAGGAAGGGCTGCATTTTGAAGAGTCTATCCGACTCTTTGAGAGTCCAAAACTCCTGCTGAGTTTTGAACTGTATTACTGCCTCCCTGAGCTCTTACAGTTCCTCCTGAATTCTGAACAAATTGTGAATTGCGGTGTGGGAGCCATTCGCTTTAAAGAGGAAAGAGACTGAACCTGCCATATTCTTGCAAGGAGGGATTCTGAATACTCACCTCTGAAAAAGTCAAGGGGTGAATGCTCATCTCTTAAAAGCGGGGGAGGAGAATAGAGGGGGTGGGGTGGGGGGTAGGAATAGCATGTCTTTTCACACCTTTCCATTAGGAACACAGGCTGTAAACACAATTAACAGAAATCTTTGTGTGCAGAAGTCAATGTAGCCTTGATATTAGTGCCCAAACAGCACAGTATCATAAGCAGTCTCATTATCTGTCTCTCAGTTACTAGCCATGCTAAAATGGACACTAAGTCACCCTAACACACCCTCCCTGTAATCTTTCAGTCCCATAGTAAGCCTGTGCCTGGAATAAGTAGGTATTTTCACTTCATTTAAAAAAAAAAATAGCTTCTTCAGTTTATCTTAGAACATTTAATAAATGTTTAAATGTATCAAAATAAATCACTCTTGATATGGAATGAAAGTGTCTGAATGTGTGGTTTATACCTGTTTAGCCCGGAAAGCATTTAAGTTTAAACCACTTGAACCCAGATTAAGTCAGACTTACATTAAAAAGCTGGATGACTCTGTAGCTGTTCCTGCCAATGGTATTCTCTAATTTGTCACAACTGAATGAGATAAGAGAGGAGACACGTGCCAGTGGACAAGCTCTGGCTGATGACTCATGTGTGCATTTCTCAAATTAAAGCACAGCAATCCAGTATCCCAGCTCATTTAACTCAGAATAGTGTATCTATCCTGGCAGTTGCTAATGTAATTGCCTTTGAGGCCAAATAATCCTTGCTCATCTGACATACTCTTGCTTTCAGGCATTCTGCCTTTTGCTCAGAATCTCCTCTTACTATTCTGCCAACAGTGTGGTGAAATTTAACTTGGCAAAGGTGATTGCAGAAAAGACGACTAAGCTTCCTAGGGAGAGCACATCCTTGATGCATCTTCTTCACTCGGTGAATGAAGGCCAACATACTTTTGACATAGTGCTACAACATTTCTCAAAGAAGGCTCCTAAGCCTTCTGGCCTCTCTGCAGTGCAGCTAAAAAATGCTAGATCTAGATTACTGGTTTTTTTTTTCTTATTTCTTAATTAATTGGAAATAAAGTAAACATTTGTCACATACATCCTCATACAGTTTAAATTACAGGACCAAAATCAGATACTGGTTGGAGAACTAATGACCATGCCATGTAAATGAGTGAGAATATGGCTGTCAGGATATGTGGAAGATAATGTGAGTTCTGCCATGAATTCCAGTAGACTTGCATGTAGCTTGATGTGATCTCTGCAGCTTTAGAGAACTATTCACAATTCAGAAGAGGATTCAGAAGAACCATCACACCAAAGTTAACTTATCTCTGAGTATCAGTGGTAAAAGGCTGAAAAACTGCATATTTTTTCTTCTCAAGCTGAGAGAAAAAATACTTCCTTCTGGACAGATTTCACCTATGAACCTTCTATTTATCATCTGCTGACCCTGTAGGTAATATTTTGTTGTAAAAATCTGATCTGAAAGGTGCTGCCTGCAGTGTGCCAGAAACTTTAGCTGCTAATATGGAAGTTTAGGATATGCAGTATTTCCAGAGGTCATTTGGTCACAATAGATTTGGACCCAAAACCTCAGTAGGACACATCTTAAGTCTTATGGTTTACAATTTATGAGCATAGATTCTGTGATGAGAAAGAGATGAGTTTCCCTGCTTATAACTGTACTAGTGGTCTAGATGAAAATCTAAATGAATTTAGTAAAGCAACAGAGAGCTGGCATGCCAATGTGTCATTAAGGTGAGAAATGTCTAAGTAAAAGAGGCAGTGTGAACTAAACATTTTGATTCCAATATTGACTTCCTTAACCTTTCCTTCCTTTGCTGGCTTATATGAGCTTTGACTTTATCCTGTTTCTGTAGTTTCATCTAGAAGCATGTCTCAGTACACCTGGAAAAACTCTGAAACTGGAGCTTACCAGCTAATTTTGTTGAACAGAAATTTTTCCACCTCTGCTTTACCACTGATCTGAAAAACATATCTTTACATAAGTGCACAGAGAAAGAAAAATATGAACTTTATTAATATGCTGGTTTTCATTTTTACACTTTCACTGAAAAGGAATAGAGTCTGGGGAAGGGCAAGGATTTGCAGAACATTTCAGCCTTAGTGCAAGAGCTCAAAAACCCTTCTGGTCAGTATATGTTAGCAGTTGTTACTCTCTGATCATAATAGTGTGATTTATATACAGCCTAATTTGTAATATGATTACATTTCTGACTGGTCAAGATACTTCTTTTAAAAAAAAATAAAAGTCACTTGCTGTCATGTACATTTTGAGACAGATTTTCGTTCTCAGAAAAATGATTCAACAGGCACTGAAAAAGTCTGATTTTTCTCACTGATGCAGATGACCTTCTAAAATCAAGCATAGAGCAGATTATGTCAGAGGATTTTTTACAATGCAATTTTCTTGCTGTACTCCTCTGTGGACAGAAAATAGCTTTTCTGTATAAGTCTACTTAATTTGTGCAAATAACACCTTTTTAATGTTGAAAAATGTGATAGGAAACTCGTTTACATACAGAAATATTAAAAGCCTCTTTATATTTCCTGCGGGAATCTTCACTGCTCAGTTCAGCATCTAGCTGCATAACCACTGCATTTCCTATCTACAGATTTTTGCTTTTGTGTACCTCTAAGATTCAGTATTTTAAAAATATTTTTGTCTTCTTAATAGCCTTGAAAAAAATCTTATCTTTTTCCCTCGTAAAATATGTAGAGCTTGTTACTTACAAAAAAAAAATTCTGCAATTAATTTTCTGAGAAAGTTATGTTATGTTCTAGGTATTAAAAAAAAAGAGAGGGTGAAAACAAAGTAGTAAAAGACACTGCCATGTGAGTGTATATTTATTCTATTAAGAACGGACACATTTTATACATGCGTGTTTACAAATATTCAGCTAGAGGGGTAAGAGGAGAAAGGAGTTATGTTTGTATTGCTTGAAAAAATTTTTGTATTGTTTAGACTCTCTCCCTCTGGCATTAGCAATAACACTAAGCAAAATTACGTCTTCAATTTTCTTGAGATGCTTTTACTGTCTGTTGATAGACAGAAGGCCTAACTGCAAAATGGCAATTTATTTGGTTTATTTTTTTTTTTAATAAATAGTATTTTACCAATAGTGAAAAAGAAACAGGCAACATTCAAGACCTCATAGCTTGCAAAAAACATGCAAATTATTGCTATCAAAATTTCAGGCAATTATTGAAAAAACCAGACATATTAATTAGTCTGCTTATCTACAAACTATAAAAAGCACTGGCCAGTTGGCATGCACTGGTAAACCACAAACACTCACCCTTACTTCTCCTACCTTCCTACCCAGCCCTTGAGTTCTCAATCCTGTAGTCTGATGCAGTTACTGTGTCTTTAGATCTCAGTCCCACTGTATTGGGTTTGCATGGCAAGGTTGTAGTAGCGGGGGGGCTACAGGGGAGGCTTCTGTAAGAAGCTGCCAGGAGATTCCCCTGCGTCTGATGAAGCCAATGCCAGCCAGCTCCAAGATGGACCCACCATTGGCCAAGGCCAAGCCCATCACTGGTGGTGGTAGTGCCTCTGTGGTAACATATTTAAGAAGGAGGAAAAAGTTGCTGCACAATGGCAATTGCAGCCGAGGAAAGGAGTGAGAATATGTGAGAGAAAACAGCTCTGCAGACATGCAGGTCAGTGAGGAAGGAGGGGAAGGAGGTGCTCCAGCTGCCAGAGCAGAGATTCCCCTGCAGCCCGTGGTGCAGCCCATGGTGAGGCAGGCTGTTCCCCTGCAACCCAGGGAGGCCCACGGAGGAGCAGAGATCCATCTGCAGCCCATGGAGGACCCAACACTGGAGCAGGTGGATGCCCAAAGGAGACTGTGGCCATGCTTCTGTTAGCACAGACCAGAATGCTGTTGGCCATTCCTGCTGTCAGGGCTCACTGCTGGCTCATGCCCCCAGGTCCTCTTCAGCAGAGCTGCTCCCCAGGCAGGCAGACCCCAGTCTGTATCATTGCCAGCAGCTCTCCCTTCCCAGGTGCATGACTTGGCATTTGTCATTGTTGAATTTCATATGGTTCCGTTGCTCCATTCCTCCAGACTCTCCAGGTCTGTCTGGGCGGCAGCCATACCATCGAGATTAATCACCTGCGTGCCCCAGACCGTAGTCCTCTGCCAGCCTGATCAGAGTTCATTTTAGTGCCCATTGACCACTTCATTGCCAGGACACTGATGACATTAAATAAGGCAGGTCTCAGGATGGACCCCTGAGGAATTCTGGTTGTTACCCACTTTTGGGTAGAGCATGACCCATATGCTACTCTGAGATAAACATTAAACTTTGTATTTTATTTTTATAAAAATTGGAACAAAACTGAAGATTAAGTCTCTTAAGGTCATTCAAGAGCAGAGCTAGACCAGCCTCTGCAGAATTTTGTAAAACTGAGAAAGGTCCTTCTGCTTTTCTCCATTGCTGTCTAGTTCTGCTCAGTAAACAGATAGTAAAAACATATGTGAAAGAAAAGTTTTAAAAAAGCCTAAAATAAATCTAAAATTGCATTTTACATAAAAAAAAATTCTAGTCCTGGTAGAGCCTTAACTATGAAAAATAAGAAGCCCCAAGAAACTACTATTGTCATCAACTTTATGACAGCTACTCAAGTTTTGTGGTGAAGGACAATAATACCCATCACACAGGATAATAGTTTGCACAAAATTATTGGCTCTCAGATTACTTTAGAGTCACTGTAACTCATTTTATAAGTGTTGTAACTTTCTGAGGCCCTACAACTCAATGATTTGTCTGTGTTAATGTTTAAATAGACCTCTGCCTGTGGGGAAACTTGAATCTCACAGTATGTTTAAAAAAAAATCTCATATTCCTGTGGCAAAGCTAGGCACATTTAGTCAGAACATGCTTCTACTCTAATTACAAGTTTCTATCCATGTCAGTAAATCCCTTCCCACTCAGTTGAATGAATGGAAGTGTTTTAAAAACACAGCACAAATTCCCTTTATTCTGTTTCTTTTTAGTAGAGAAACCCTGGATTTAGAATGTATGAAGAATTTTAACTTGGCACCTTAGAAAAAAAAATCATCAACTTCTAAAAACATCCATTATTTTATCCATTTAAATAAAATACATCTAATCATACCTAAGACAGAATAATATATAGTGAAAGAGAACGAGTGATCAGGGGTTAAGGTAGTAAAGGGTAGGCAAACTGGAAAAAGCTGTTGATAAGGGAATAATATACGAAATGTAATGTCAAAATGAAAGACTATTACGCATCAGTATAAAACTTTTGCTAGAGAATAGCTCACCTCTGTCAGTGTGCCCACACTGAAAAAATAAAAGTGAAGGTGCAATACATGGTAAGTGCTTTGATAAAAGGCAGCAGGCCAAAAATTAAGCTTGATTATGAAAGTAAATATTTAAAAATGGTTTTAGAAATATTAAAGAAAGGTAGTTTTATGGCAGAGATGGAAAAAGTCCTGCCTATACTGTAAGATTCAGGATCTATGAAAGAACGCGTCTTAACTAAACAGATGAATTTCCAGAACTGCTCTCAGGTATCTGTCATTTAAATGTCAGTTGCCTACACTTACTCAAGTGCAGTGGATAAAAATACTTGTTTGTTTACTTTTACTTTTCAAGATTGGTGACTCAAACACAGATAATTCCGTACCTTGATAGACATAGTTTCTTGGTAGAAATCATTCCAATATCTTTCTGTCAAGAGTCTCACTGAACTTCCAGTCTAATTCTATTTCCTATTTGTTTTTCTGATGCAAAAATTAAAAGATGTGTATTGTTAGGGCTGCAGGCAGGTGACTAAGCCACTGACTAGTCTCTAGTCTAAGGTTAAGCTAACCAAACAGGACAGAAGATACCATGAGGAATGACAGGACCAATAGCCTGACATGACAGATAACCATGCAAGAAGCTGACAGAAGTTACAGATAGTGCTGCGAAGGATACCTGAATTTCAAAGGTGGTTATGAGGGAGTTATATGACAAGTAGTTGTGCTTCCCAAGTAGTTGAAGCAGAGTTCTGGGGACCTGCAGCGTAATAGACACTTGTGAAGCTAATACTACTTAGATAATCAAAACAATAGTACTTTGTATATGTATGTCGTAGTTCAGCCCCAACGGGGACCAGACTACGCAGTCTCTCTCTCACTCCCCCCACTCTCCGAGAGAATAGGAGGAGATTTGACAAACAAAAAAAACCCAAACACGCGGGTTGAGATTAAACAAAAAGTAAATTTAACAGTAATGACAAGAAAACAATAGAGTGATGGAACACAAATACAGTATAATAGCTCACAACAGATCTCTACATCCAGTCTCTTCCAACTAGGAGAGCCTCCCTTCAGCACCCTCCTCACTTATATACTGAGCATGATGTCAGATGGGATGGAATAGCCCTTTGGCTAATTTGGGTAAATTAACCCCAGCTGTTAGCTAATTAGTTAACTATCCCAGCCATAGGGGCTACCAGCTTCAGTTCTCCACCCAGCTCAGGTAAATATTAACTCTATCCTGGCCAGAACCAGGACATTATCCACCCCTTATTCCATACCATCTACATCATGCCCAGATTCTACACTTTCCAATTAATCATCAAATTTTTCTTCCTTTTATCTACTTGTATGCAGACACACAGATGTAACTCTCTTAGTCCATGGTCCATCCTTTCAAAAGGTCTGTTGAGTTTATCCAGTCCATAACTTTGGGCTCCATCTGTCATAACAGGCTCTCAGCATAGGACAGATGACACAGTGTTTCCTCAGGTAGTCTGTCTGGTGCAAGTGACTTAGCAAGTTCATAGTCCGGAGACTGAAGATCTGTTGGCAGGTGCTAGTAGCAAGAGCCAGTTCTGGTTGCATCACTGCTGCAATTTTTCCTATTTTATTAAAGTTCATTCGTTGTTGGTATAAACGATTTTACTATAATACTTTTGACACAACATAAGTATCTCAGGGCGTGGAGCAGGAAGAAGCAAGGAGGGACACATAATAGCTAGATAATGACATACAGTACTGTATAGTAACCGACATCAAGCACTTCAAATTATTGGCTCTTTTCACCTAAAATTAGATCTCCTTGAGGTACACATCGGACTTTCCCATCCTCCTGCATTACCCACCAAGTACACCCAGGTCCTTGAGCAAAAGCAATCCCATGCATGGGTTTGCCTTTGCCCAAGGGAGAAATGACCCAGACTGTCTTCCCCAGTATATTCCTTACATGCACCACAGGGACTTTATCCCCTTCTACAGTATGTAGAAGTTCAGATTGGGCAGGGCCAGCTCGATTGGTGGACCCCCGAGTGTTGACTAGCCAAGTGGCTTTTGCTAAATGTTTATCCCAATTTTTGAAGGTTCCACCACCCATTGCTTTCAGAGTTGTTTTCAGCAGCCCATTATACCTTTCAATTTTTCCAGAGGCTGGTGCGTGATAGGGGATGTGGTATACCCACTCGATGCCATGCTCTCTGGCCCAGGTATCTATGAGATTGTTTCGGAAGTGGGTACCATTGTCTGATTCAATTCTTTCTGGAGTGCCATGTCGCCATAAGACTTGTTTCTCAAGGCCCAGGATGGTGTTTCGGGCAGTGGCATGGGGTACAGGATATGTTTCCAGCCATCCAGTGGTTGCTTCCACCATTGTAAGTACATAGCGCTTGCCTTGGCGAGTTTGTGGGAGTGTAATGTAATCAATTTGCCAGGCCTCTCCATATTTATACTTCAGCCATCGTCCTCCATACCACAGAGGCTTTAACCGCTTGGCTTGTTTGATTGCAGCACATATTTCACATTCAAGGATAACCTGTGCAATAGTGTCCATGGTTAAATCCACCCCTCGATCACGAGCCCATTTGTATGTTGCATCTCTCCCCTGATGGCCTGAGGTATCATGGGCCCACCGAGCTAAAAATAGTTCACCCTTATGCTGCCAGTCCAGATCCACCTGAGCCACTTCAATTTTAGCAGCTTGATCCACTTGCTGGTTGTTTTGATGTTCTTCAGTGGCCCGACTCTTGGGTACGTGGGCATCTACGTGACGTACTTTTACAACCAGATGCTCTAACCGGGCAGCAATATCTTGCCACAGAGTGGCAGCCCAGATAGGTTTGCCCCGACGCTGCCAGTTGCTCTGCTTCCATTGCTTTAACCATCCCCACAGAGCGTTTGCCACCATCCATGAGTCAGTGTAGAGATAGAGCACAGGCCATTTTTCCCGTTCAGCAATGTTTAAAGCCAGCTGGATGGCCTTCACCTCCGCAAACTGACTCGATTCACCTTGGCCTTCAGCAGCTTCTGCAACTCGTCGTGTAGGACTCCACACAGCAGCTTTCCACTTCCGATGTTTTCCTACAATACGACAGGACCCATCAGTAAATAGGGCATACCGCTTCTCATTTTCTGGGAGGTTGTTATATGGTGGGGCCTCTTCAGCACGCGTTACCTCTTCCTCTGGTGGCTTTCCAAAATCTTTGCCTTCTGGCCAGTCTGTAATTACTTCTAATATGCCTGGGCGATTGGGGTTTCCTATTCGGGCCCGCTGTGTAAGTAGTGCAACCCACTTGCTCCATGTAGCATCCGTTGCATGATGCGCAGAGGGGACCCTTCCTTTGAACATCCAGCCCAGCACTGGCAGTCGGGGTGCCAGGAGGAGCTGTGCTTCAGTACCAATCACTTCTGAAGCAGCTCGAACTCCTTCGTATGCCGACAGGATTTCTTTTTCGGTTGGAGTATAGCAGGCCTCAGATCCTTTATATCCCCGGCTCCAAAACCCAAGGGGTCGACCACGAGTTTCCCCTGGTGCTTTCTGCCAGAGACTCCAGGTAGGGCCATTCTCCCCAGCTGCGGAGTAGAGCACATTTCTTACCTCTTGCCCTGTCCGGACTGGCCCGAGAGCCACCGCGTGAACAATTTCTTGTTTAATTTGTTCAAAAGCCTGCTGTTGTTCAGGGCCCCATTTAAAATCATTCTTCTTTCGGGTGACTTTATACAGAGGGCTTACAATCATACTATAATTTGGAATATGCATCCTCCAGAAACCCACAACGCCCAGGAAAGCTTGCGTTTCCTTTTTGTCAGTCGGTGCAGCCATAGCTGTTATTTTGTTGACTATATCTATTGGAATCTGACAACGCCCATCTTGCCATTTTATCCCCAACAACTGTATCTCTCTTGCAGGTCCTTTCACCTTACATCGTTTTATGGCAAGCCCAGCTTTCAGGAGGATTTTAATTATTTTCTCCCCTTTTTGAAAAGCTTCTGCTGCTGTGTTGCCCCATACGATGATGTCATCAATGTACTGCAGGTGCTCTGGAGCGCCACCCTTTTCCAGTGCAGTCTGGATCAGCCCATGGCAGATGGTGGGGCTGTGTTTCCACCCCTGGGGCAGTCGATTCCAAGTGTACTGGACGCCCCTCCAAGTGAAAGCAAACTGCGGCCTGCATTCTGGTGCCAATGGGATTGAAAAGAACGCGTTGGCAATATCAATGGTGGCATACCACTTGGCTGCCTTGGATTCCAGTTCATACTGAAGTTCTAACATGTCTGGCACAGCAGCACTGAGTGGTGGTGTTACCTCATTCAGGCCACAATAGTCCACTGTTAACCTCCACTCTCCACTTGATTTTCTCACTGGCCATATGGGACTGTTAAAAGGTGAGTGGGACTTGCTGATCACTCCCTGGCTCTCCAGCTGATGAATCAGCTTATGGATGGGGATCAGGGAGTCTCGGTTGGTGCAATACTGCCACCGGTGCACAGTTGTGGTAGCAATTGGCACCTGTTGTTCTTCAACCTTCAGCAACCCCACAACAGAAGGATCCTCTGACAGACCAGGCAAGGTGGACAACTGTATAATTTCCTCCATCTCTAAAGCACCTACACCAAAAGCCCACCGATACCCTTTTGGGTCCTTGAAATATCCCCTTCTGAGGTAATCTATACCAAGAATGCATGGAGCATCTGGGCCAGTCACTATGGGGTGCTTTTGCCACTCATTCCCTGTCAGGCTCACTTCAGCCTCCAATACAGATAGCTGTTGGGATCCTCCTGTCACTCCAGAAATACAAATGGGTTCTGCCCCATTATATCTTGATGGCATCAAGGTACATTGTGCACCAGTATCCACTAGAGCTTTGTACTCTTGTGGGTCTGACGTGCCAGGCCATCGGATCCACCCAGTCCAATAAACTCTGTTATCCCTCTCCTCCACCTGGCTGGAGGCAGGGCCTCTCTAATCCTGGCCACAGTATTCATTATTCATTTCTTTTAAATATGCATGAGAGGTCCCTTCAAGAGGGTCAGAACTAAAGCTATTCTTTCTACGCTCCCTATTGGAGACTGGTGCAACAATTTTCCGGGGAGAACTTCTATTTGCAATGGTTTTTCCACGCAACTCACGTACCCGCGCCTCTAGGGCAGAGGTAGGCTTCCCATCCCACTCCCTCATGTCCTCTCCTTGGTCACGCAAGGTAAACCACAGGGTACCTCGCCGCGTAAACCATCTCTCTTGAGCAGGGAAACGTTTACTCCTAAAAGCTGAAATATTGGCCCGTACCGGTGGGGAATGGGACATATCTGCTTTGAATTGCTGGAACTCCTGGGATAGTTTCTCCACAGCCGAGACACAGGCCCTTAGGGAGGAAGACAGGCTTTCCTCGTACTGCCGGAGTCGGCCAGCCAGTTCATCCACTGTTTCTTCCTCTCCATCTTTCCAGGTCATAACTGCCAATGAGTTGGCATATGATGATGGTGCACTTCGAACAAACTTCCGCCACATTTGTCGTGTGCACCTGACTTCATCTGGATCCTTAGGTAACTGATCATTGTCCAGGTCATCATAAATAATCTCCAGCACAGCTAATTCCCTCAGGTACTGGATACCCTTCTCCATGGTAGCCCACTTGCCTGGATGACACATTATATCCTCCTTGAAAGGATACCTCTCCTTCACACCTGACAGGAGTCGCCTCCAGAGGCTGAGGGCTTGTGTCCCTTTTCCAACTGCTTTGTCAATGCTTGCTTCTCTAGAAATGGATCCCAGTTGCCTAGCTTCTCTGCCTTCTAATTCCAAGCTATTGGCCCCATTATCCCAGCACCGCAGCAGCCAGCTGATAATGTGCTCCCCAGGATGACGGCTAAAATCTTTTCGCATGTCTCGCAGCTCGCTCAGGGATAGAAATCTGGTGCTCACTGTCTCCTTTAGGAGTTCTTCCCCTGAGGAAGAGCCTGCCTGCCGAGTTCTTCCTAGGCATGTAGCAAATAAACCTTCCTCTTCTTCCTCCTGCTCCATCCTAAAAGGGGCTTCTTCTTCCCTCACTAAACGAGCTGACTTCCGCTTCCAAGTCTTCTTGGATACAGGGGCAACTGAAACTAGCACAGGTTCACCCTCTGATTCAGCTGCAATGCCTGTTGCTGGGGTTTGAGTACCTACATTGCAGGTCAGTTTGTTCTCCCTCACACCATGCCACGTATTAATATCTTGCCTTAGGGTAAATCTCAGGAGGAGATTCCCAAAAAGTGGGTTTGCAGCTCTAGACAAGACTTGGCACACATTCAAAATACATAACAACAACATCATAGTGGCTTGAATATCCCCCAGATCTTTAAAGTTCTCAAAAAGTGGCTTAACTACCCTGGAAGTGAAAGAATTCGGGAAGCTGTCCACATAGGAATACCAATTTATCTCTAAGGCCATTGATGTCACCATGTCATAGATGTATATGGCATAGTATAACAGAAGGATAATTCTCATCATTTTCCCTGAGGTGATAAACACCACCACTGGGAACACATAGTACATATAGGAGCATAGACAATACAACAACATAACCAACCACTGCAACATCATGACCAATAACTGACAACCAATACAACAAGCACGTATAAACAAATTTGTTTCAAGCAATAAAGAAAGTCAGATCTGTTATTATCTCAACCCTTCGTGCCCCACGTTGGGCGCCAAAATAACTGTCGTAGTTCAGCCCCAACGGGGACCAGACTACGCAGTCTCTCTCTCACTCCCCCCACTCTCCGAGAGAATAGGAGGAGATTTGACAAACAAAAAAAACCCAAACACGCGGGTTGAGATTAAACAAAAAGTAAATTTAACAGTAATGACAAGAAAACAATAGAGTGATGGAACACAAATACAGTATAATAGCTCACAACAGATCTCTACATCCAGTCTCTTCCAACTAGGAGAGCCTCCCTTCAGCACCCTCCTCACTTATATACTGAGCATGATGTCAGATGGGATGGAATAGCCCTTTGGCTAATTTGGGTAAATTAACCCCAGCTGTTAGCTAATTAGTTAACTATCCCAGCCATAGGGGCTACCAGCTTCAGTTCTCCACCCAGCTCAGGTAAATATTAACTCTATCCTGGCCAGAACCAGGACAATGTATAAAACCAAGATTATTTGTGTGGTTATATACCAAATACCAAATTTTGGTACAGATGTAGCAAAAATGGAACCAATGGGGAAAAAGTACTCAGAGGGCAGATTGTTTATTTGGGAGGGGCCTGGTACGGGGAAAGAGAATACAAGTGTGCTGGAAAGCAGGATGAAGAAATGGGAAACAGCGTGATAATGGGATGGGATGCTTCCCTGCCCAGCAAAGGAACTGTTGGTATGGCAAGAACAAACACCCTGGCATCACTGTTGCAGTGCCTATTCCAACTGTCTGATGTTGGCGTCTGTTGAGGTTTGAGGAACTGACAGTGTGGGGAGTATCTGGACTCAGGTACTGAAGCATGTTTCATCATGGATATATTCAATGTTGACAAGGGACACAGCATCCAGGTCTCACAGTGGAGGAGATGCCCACTCCAGGTGAGAAGCCAGCACAGGGATTCCCACACAACCTTCCTGCCATGTAGCAGGGGGACGTGATTTTAGAGCACATCTCTCATAAGCTCTTAAAATGGGGACACAATTATAGGATTACAGGCATCCTCTATTTCTTCCAAGGTTATCTGACAGACCATTTAGCTAATGGGAACCTTTTACTTATAATTATATGTCTAATAAATTATAAGTGCACTTGATTCATTTCTTGACTGCATTTCAAAGTCTGGTAACTTTGCACACTCAGGTGAGGGCCTGTATGGCCTATGGAGAGCACTCTTCAGCCTCTGTCTCCACTTGCCACCCTCTGATGCACACAGAGGTTCACAAAAGATTAGTTACTGCTGGGTGGACAGTTATTAGAAAGTGTCAATGAGATCTCTGAAGACACTATGAAGGGCTGGAGACAGAGTGACCTTCCTTCTGTAACGCACACGGCTTTGGGTGTCTGGGATGATGGTATGGTGGCAGCAGTGTAAGGCTTGAAAGGCTGTGCTCTGCTACAGAACCTTTGCCATTCCTTGACATTCAGGACAGCTCAGCATGGTGACGCTACCCCAGGGAGAAAGATTATGGCTACCTTCTTCCTCCTGGTAAATGTGCTTCTGAGCACTATGTATTAGGACTCTCCAGTAGGATTTTGCAGTGCCTACATGATGGGGATGACAAACCAATTTATCTGTCATAATTGTATTTTGGGCAGCTTTTCCTTGGCACTGCCTCCTTAGCTTGAATCCACATCTCCTTCCTCCTCCAATTAAAGAGTAGAAAGATTCATCCTCTTTTTAATTTCCTCAACTGGTTCTACTAATAACAAAAAGAGATATAATTTTCTTCATTCTACTTTTTTTTTGCTGTCTATTCCATTTTGATAACTGTCCAATTTTATTTTCTTATGGTATTTGGAATCTCATTTAAGTCCCTCACTCCTGGAATCATATAATGATGTCATAATCTCAGCTCTCTCACAAAAGTACTAATATACAGCAGATTTCTCATTCCCTTGTGGCTGCACAAGGAATCTTGAAGAGCTTAAGAAACCCTGAGGTGTCATACAACAAAAAGAAGCATTTTGCTTAAAATGAGCTTAACATCTGATATTTCAAGGAATGACTCCTGATTTTCAAATGCCCAGTGTTTTCAATACTCTGTGTATGATTAATCATACAGGCTAAAAATATAGAATATTTTTAGAACATTTTATGAGCTGTTAACCCCTGAGACAAATATTCTTTGATTGGTACTTCAGTTCAGGCCATTAGCTGGAGAAGCAGATGTAAGTCATTGTATGGCTCAGGTCATGCCTGTGGGTTAGTCTTACAGTTTTTCCTGTTTTTCCTGTCTGTGTGTTCATGTCTTCAAAGCAGATACTATGATACCAGCAATCAGCGAATATAAATTTCCCTCACCTGAACTGTCAGGATCAGGATGTCCCAGTTTCACAAAAAGCATGAGAGCTGATGTAATTGACAGTGTGTGTGGCGTTTTGACAAGATGTGAGACATGCCTACCTTCTCTATGTGAGCTATAGATGAGTGCCTTATAAATAATGTGTGTGATAAGCAACAAATAGCTTAAACTCTTGTTTGTAGTCAGATCTAGCTCAGGTCTGTCTAGTGTTGAAAAAAACCACCAAAACCCAACCAGATGAGACATTGCAGTTTTGATTCTGTTCTCATAAAGAATCTAACAAAAAGGGTAGAAAAAGATACAACAGATATCTCTGCAGAATGAAAAAAGGACACAGATTTCCTTAGGCAAGCTGTCTCGTTTAAAAAGTACACAGTGTAAAGAGTGACATTTTTAAAGATAATTTTAAAATTTTTACAGTAGTGTATTGGGTTTGCATGGCAAGGGGGACTACAGGGGTGGCTTCTGTGAGAAGCTCCTAGAAGCTTCCCCTGCGTTCGACAGAGCCAATGCCAGATGGCTCCAAGATGGACTCAATGCTGGCCAAGGTTGAGCCCGGAAGCAACAGTGGTAGCACCGCTGTGGCAACATATTTAAGAAGGGGGAAAAAAAAAACCCCCTCTGCAACTGCAGCCAGAGACAGATGTGAGAATTTGTGAGAGATACAGCCTGCAGACACCAAGGTCTATGAAGGAGGAGGAGGAGGAGGTGCTCCAGGTACCAGAGCAGAGATTCCCCTGCAGCCTGTGGTGGAGACCCTGGTGAAGCAGACTGTCCCCATGCAGCCTATGGAGGCCCACGGAGGAGTAGAGATCCATCTGCAGCCCATGGAGGGCAAGTGGATGCCCAAAGAAGACTGTGACCCCATAGGAAGACCGTGCTGGAGCAGGCTCCTGGCAGGACTTGTGGCCCCATGGAGAGAGGAGCCCACACTGGAGCAAGTTTGCTGACAGGGGTTTTGACCCCCTGGGGGACCCGCACTGCAGCAGAAGGACTGCACCCCATGGAAAGGACCCACACTGGAAGAGTTTGTGAAAAACTACAGCCCATGGAGAACTGTCTCCCGTGGGAGGGACCCCACGCTGAAGCAGGGGAAGGTGTGAGGAGTCTTCCTCCTGAGGAGGAAGGAGTGGCAGAGGCGACATGGCATGAACTGACTACAACCCCTCTTCTCCATCCCCCTGTGCCACTGCAGGGAGGAGCCAAAAAAATTGGGATTGAAGTTGAGCCTGGAAAGGAGTGAGGGGTGTGGGGAAGGCGTTCTAGGATTTAGTTTTTACTTCTCATTTTCCTACTCTGATTTGATAATAAATTAAACTAATTTCCCCAAGTTGAGTCTGTTTTGTCTGTAACAGTAGTTTGTGAGTTATCTCTCCCTGTCCTTATCTCAACCCACAAGCTTTTTGTTACATTTTCTCTCCCCTGCCCAGCTGAGGAGGGGAATGATAGAGTGGCTTTGGTGGGCACCTGGCATCCAGTCAGGGTCAACCCACTGCAAGAATTTTTCCATTCATAATGCTGGCATTCTTATCTAATTCTTCAGAGCACTTCATGAAATCACGGATAGTGGCCAGTGCCTGGGTCACTGTGTGACAGAGGTTTTGTGTAATTTTGTTTAGCTCTTCATCAGCTTGCTAAGTAGTATGCCAAAATTAAAACCCTTAAATAACTGACCTATTAATAAATTATCTAATATGCAACACATCCTAGTACAGGACACATCTGGTAGGCAATATAGCTAAATAATACTTTTTTTTAAAATGTGATACTAATACATAAAACTAATTCCCGGCTGCCACCATCTTTGCTGAGAGTATATATGCCAAAGGCCTTTTTTTTTTTTCATTTTGTAAGAGCATTGATAAAACAACACATCACACTCTGTTATTGCAGTTTGAAGTAAATAGACTTTTCCCCAAGCTTACCAAATTTACTTTTGCATTATTTACCATTTTCATTTCAATTACACATAACATTTACATGAAAAGCTATCTGTCTAGTACTGCAAACTAAATTTAGAAGGACTGTAAAAACGTGATTTGAACACAGAAATGCTTTTGTTAGAGTCTTGCTCTAATTATCAGAAGGCAGAAGCTCAGACTTTTCAACTCATTCCTATACTGCTATTTGTTTTCATTAAATCTGACAAACTCACTGTAATAAACAAAGTCTCAGTATGTGACCCCTTCCTTGTTCTGCTGCTGTATTGAACAGGCCTATCCCCAAGTTAATGGTACACAGCACCTTGCAGGCCTAGTCCTAGAATGACAGCTACTTCCATAGTTAAAAGGAGGGGAGCAGTCTTTTTTGGCTTACTTGAAGAAATAATGCTGTCATTGAGTTTCCCACTCTGCATTTCACTGGAAAATGCTTTTGGTTTTGGTAACAACTATTTTGTTGTTGGTGAAAGAGATTCTTTTTACAAAAGGCACTGAACTCTGAGTATTCAAGAATACTCTTTTTTTTTTTTTTTAATTCTCCTTTGGACTCTAAGTATAGATAGATTATTAAAATGGCTGAAAATACCTGTGTATTATGATGTATCCCCTTGACACCTACTACACAATGGAAGTTGCTGAAAAATACCTGCTGCTTTTCAGGAAGTCCCTCCCTCCACAAGACTAAATTGCAATTTTCACTTAAAACTTCCAATAAGAACCTGAATATCTTCCATATCTTTAGCATTCATCCAGTTTCTTCTGTTACTGGTAGGGAGATGAGCATGTCACTGACAATGAGCATTTCATTCCTTTAATGGCTAAAGTAGGACAGAGTGTCTGCCTGGGCTACTAACAGTTTCCAGGATTTTCCAGGTACACCCCTAATTTCTCCAGGTCAGTGATTCCCTGGCCATGAGCAATAGCACTTTAGAAATAACAGTCCTTAGATGGTATAATCATTTTGATCAGACTGTACACCTTCTTAATGACACCGGCATCAGTTTTATGTTTTTAATATTCTGTGACTTGAGCAAACTCAGAATTTCACAGATATCTGCAAGCCAAGGTTAGAATCACTGCTCTTCTAGGGTAAGGAAAAGACTGGCCTCTCTATCAGTTTGAAGCTAGATGGCTTTTTCACCTTTGGAAAGATCAGCTATGCAGTATGGAGTTTTTCATCTCTAAAAGGCAATATTTAGTATCACTCACCTTAGCAAGTGGAAGTGTAGACTGGATAGATAAGTCCTCATTTTTCAGGAATTTGACTTACGGAAGTAGTCCCCTCTCAAACTTCAATTGCACAATGTCTTAGATTAGCTCACTCATTTAAGTAGCCTTATTAGATTTCCCCTTATCGTTCCTCACTCAGGACTTTGTTTTCCAATCCAAGCTCTGGAAAAAAAGCCTTTGGTTTCTACTGTGGGATTCTTTCAAACTCTTGTTCTGTGCCAGTTCCCAAAACTGCCAGGAACTGAACATCTGTGCTACAAGGATCTATCCAGCAAAGCACAAGAAGTTGGGGTTTGGGAGACAATGAGAATAAGAGAGTCAGGAATGGGAAGTGCATTGTGATTCTCTTCTCACTCAGTATCATCTATCTATATCTATTCTGTAGTGTGTCTCTTTTTGTAATACCTGCAATGTCCACTTACAAAATAAGGGAGAAAACTTTTCATCTTTTTTATTATTATACATAAATGAAAGTTAGGTCAGGTTCCACATGGAAAATAAGAGAACATAGTTTGAGATAATAGATAGGTGCCTTACCAATGCTCCTGCATTTTGACAGAATGGACTTGATTCATTTTAGAATATATATGTCAGATGTCTTAACTAGATTGCACTCATGTATCTAGTGAAAGTTTCTAAACAATCATTTGTTTTGCTGCCTGATGCATTAGTACAGAGATTTCCACACACATCCCCTCCCCATCCTAAAAAATATGTAACCTGGTTATAGCTTTGTATCACTGTTTCTGTTATTGGCAGTTCAGTAACAGAGGTATCTGAAGCTTGTCAGAGAATCACCCTTTTCTGTCTTTGTGGATAGTTATTTGCTCTCTTTTGTCTCTCTTCTTCTATACTAAATATATTGATTCTTCTCATGTTCCCCCACTGCTCTTATTTTACAGATCGTGTTACAGCATCCCTGACCCCAATTATAGTTCAGTTACACATACACAGATCTTAGTTTTATAACCCTGAGCTAGAGAAGATGGAATATGCTTTTGCCCCCATAGAAAAGGGTAAAATAATTTAGCACGGTTTTAAAAATACAAAAGTAGTTGTGTTGTGTTTCTCCAAAAAGGTGAAAGCCCTTTTTTTTTTCTTAGAAATTGAATCTGATTCCACTTTACTAGTTAATAGTCAAAGTGCTATTTGAACTTTGTAAAACTAACCAGGACTATGTGGCACGTGTAACTTTATTCACCGTCTCTGTGCAACAATAATCAGGCATCAGCAGCTTTGAACTCTAGGCGTAGCTACATTCACTTGCATCTGCCGACTACTGGGGTATAATATAAAAAATGTGATTTTGAGTGGACTAAAAGTGTCAACAATATTAAAGAGAATATGATAGTAAGACTAAAGAAAAAAAACATAACAGCTAAAAAGCATATATTTTATTGTTCTCCACTTTTCAGCTCCTTACATTTCCTTATTTTTCCTTCATACTATGACAGTAAGATATAAATAAATTCAAAGGTTTGAATTTTATAAACCACTTTTTTAGCTAGGCCTCTCTCTTTTTTTTTTTTTTTCATTCTTACTATGGTGAGAAAAAAATTTCTGTTCTATTCAGAAGTACTTCAGATAATTTCGATGTCTCAGTACTGATGTGCAAGTCACTAGATTACACTTGAAGAAACACCATGAAAAATTTGTTTGCAGATAGTATGAGGAAGGGAAAACCAATTTCCAGTAATAATTAGTCTAAAATTTAGTCCTGTTCTTGCTCCTTTTTAAAGTGACCAGTTGCTGCTATTATAGAGAGCTGATACATAGGTTTGTCTATGGGGCTTGACTGAAATGGAAGATATTGAGGAAATAATGGAATTCAATAAAAAAAAAGTTTTTTAAAAATCCTGTCTGTAGTTCATGCATATGCATAAACCTCCTACAATGCCTGAAAACATACCCAATGTCCCACAGTTCATGTAAAGTTTTAGGTATTACAGATTAAAACCCTCAATTTAGAAATTTGCATTTAATTCTGTAAAGTACTGAGGAGCTGACTTTGATCTACAGAAGATCCTATGGGTATGCTTATCCATACACAACAATGCTGGTCAGACATTTAGGACTATTCATTTGCCAATGTTTTGAAGATTGCATACTAAGCTGTAGTATCCTAGAAAAAAATCAAACTATTTTTATTTGACAAAATATTACATAATTTTTTAAAATTGCTATATAAAACTACTTAAATATAGCTTTTATGAAATATCACAGAGGATTGTGGTTATGTTTTTGACCCAGATTTAAAAAAAAAAAAGATGAATGGTTAATAAATGGATGTGGGAATGTAAAAGCAGCAGTGGTGCAGGGCCAGAAATTTAATTTTTGGGAAAATAGTTCCCTCTCAAAGTGAAAGTTACTCATGCCACAAGAGGGTGTCTAAAAGGACTCTTAACAGAAGTCATCAAAGAATTTCAAGATCTGAAATAAAAGAATCACGTGAACTCATTAGAAACTGTAATACCGTGCCTTCAAACTGTAAGACAAAAAGTAAACTTTATTCACAGTTTATCTGCCATACACAGTATCAACATTTTTCATTGTAATGTGAAATTAATTTGTATATAGTCTTAAATACAACACAGAGAGGAAAAAAACATTGTTATTGAAAAAAAAGTAGTTTCTTTTAATTTTTCTTATATAAATGGATTTTTGTGTTATTTTGAGTATATGTGATTATGAAAATCCCTATGGAATATGTATAAGGTTTTTTTTGTTTTACGTGGAAATTGGAACATATAAAATAAATGCTTCTATTGCTGATTGTTTTTCTTGATTTGATTCAATCTTTCTAGGGATATATTTAAACAATAATTTTTCTGTGCTACAGAAATGACATTTAACCTTGTTAATTATCGGGGTAAAGAAGCTTTATTATGTAGTTCAACTCTACTGAAATGTTATTGCAGTTGATAATTACATAGACTGTGGACAGTGAGCTGAACAAACCTCCTTTTAATTATAACAAGGAAAGCTATTAAGCCATTTTTTCTGTTTGAATTGAAGCTTTCCTTTCCTGGTATTTAAAGCTCTTTATTATAGGTTTCTTTGTATAGAAAAGTTTGTGCTACACTACAGGAGCACAGCGAGTGGTCTAAAATGTGATTCTATCAAATGTTGGTTGTTTTTTTTTTTTCTAAAACTAGTAATTTTCTTGCTGATATGCCCTATTATGATTTCTGTGTATTTATTTTAAAAGAACTACATCTACTCCTTTCCATATTTTAAGAAAATTACTCTGGATCTAGTGCTCCTTTAGATTAGGTTTAATCTCAAATTCAATTTTAGAAAAAAAAATCCAAGGAGGATATCATATTATATTGCCCTTTAAAGACAACAGATAATTACAGCAGTGTAAGAGCCTCTAGAACATAAATGTATCTACTAGCAGGTGCTTCACAAATTAATTTTGAAATAATTTACTGTTACTGCAAGAGTACTTGTTTTGCAAGGGGTTGAGTTTGCTTTAAAATCTTCAAACAGCATAAGAGAGCTTGTCCTATTTGATAAAAAATTAGCACAGTAAAAATATATTATTCTATGCCATGAAATGACACCTTTTGAAAAATCTGGGTGTTTCACAGCCATCATACAGTTTGCTTTATTTGATTCTCAGAACTTCAAAGTACTGAAAGCAAATATTTCATACAACCCTGTATAAAATTATGGTAGCCTGAGGCTAGAAATGGCATGCAATAAACAAATACTGGGGTGATTCTATGCTTCTTATCATCCATTAACATAGATCTAGAAAAGAAAGCTTATGAGCCTCATCTATTACAAACGAAGGTCAGACACCAGGTTTTGTCCTCATTTTTCAGAAAGCCTAAGGAAATTTTGCACATTGGCAATGGTTCTGTTTTACTTAGCACATTACAGCTTTGTTGTCCCATGAAGTCACTGTTGCTCTAAGGCAGAAGTAGATTTCCACCCACATGGCGTTTACAGAAGTATCAGTGTGAGTGCTGCAGTAATTCAGTATTACCTCCATGAATATTTTGTCTCCTGGAGAAGGTAGCACTAAAGAGGCTAGGAGAAAATAAGAAGAGAAAAAGGATTTCAAGGCAGCTTTTTAAGTGTTTACAAGAAAGAGAGAAAGAAAAAATTAAAATTATTTTCAGAAAAAAGAAATTTTTCACATGCAGAGCAATCCTTCAGAACCCACATCTGCATCTTCAGAACCCACCCTCTTCATTCTATTAATAGAAATGTCACTATTTCCATTCAGATTTAGATCATATTAGACAGGAAGACAGCAATTGGACATTTGATTATTGTCCTGGTTCTGGCTAGGATAGAGTTAACATTCACCTGAGCTGGGAGAGGAACTGGAACTGGTGGCCCCTATGGCTGGGGTACCCAGCTGGGATAATTAACTAATTAGCCAACAGCTGGGGTTAATTTACCCAAATTAGCCAAAGGGCTGTTCCTTCCCATGTGACATCATGCTCAGTATATAAGTGAGGAGGGTGCTGAGGGGAGTCTCCTGCTACTTAGAAGAAACTGGGTGTGGAGTTTTGTTGTAAGCCATTATACTGTATTTGTATTCCATCACTGTTTTGTTTTCTTCTGTTATTGCTGTTAAATTTATTTTTTGTTCCATTTCAATCACATGTTTGGTGGTTGTTGTTGTTTTGTTTGGGTTTTTTTTGTTTGTTTGGTTGGTTTTTTTTTGTGTTTACCAATTCTCCCTTCTGTCCCACTGGAGGGTGGGGGGGAATGAGAGAGAGACTCCATAGTCTGGTCCCAATTGGGGCTGAACTACGACGATTACCCAAAGTCAAGACTTTGATCTTGTTCAGTTATTGCAAGACTGGTTTTCTGTTCAAATGCTGAAGTGGGGGGGGAGGGGGGGAACCAGCCCTCAGAGCTTGGACTGGAAATGTCTGGATTTTTTCTATCTTTTTTTGTTTATTTACTCTATTTATCTCAAGTCGTGAATTGTTAAAGGGGAGAGATTTAGCAAAACAAGTAAATCTTTTTCATTGTCCTTTTCACATGTAAAAGCTGTTAAGAACTGCTCCAGGAGTCTATAAATTGCAAGACATCTCTGTGAAGCTGAAGGGATGTCCTCCTTATCTGCACTAGTTTTGATGTTCAGTAGTTCAGCCATAGTCTAAATCCATAGCGTTCTTTTTAATGGCCAGTGGCTTAAGTCGTATTGCTGCCAGGACTTTACAATGGCAGGCATAGATGTTTTAAAACCACTCATTTTTTATGTCTTAATCCCACTGACTGAAATATCTTTTACTTCTTCCACATACAATATAGATCTCTGGTATCTTTCTAAAAGATCTCTACAAGGGAATGCAAAGTGTTCCTTTTGAAAGCTGTGAATCACTTCTTTTTTCAAGTGTTCTACATTTCTGGAAAAAAAAAGATATTTTCATAAAATAGTATTCACCACTGAAAAACATTTTTGATTATTTACTGTAGACTATACATGTCTCACAATCTAGTTCTAAATGTCTTCAAGAATTTCTGTCCTTGGAAATGGGCATAATCAATCTCAGAAAAGGGAGATCCAGTTTCTGGCTAAATCTTGAGATAATGCAAATAGTTTGATTCAACATTGTTTACTCATTTAGCATTCTGTAAGGCACTATAAGGATAGATACCAAACTGTGTAAAGTTTTTGCATATTTGCTATAAAATTTGTCACTGACTCGGGAAAACAAATGATTTGTTGATTACGGGCTAGGCTTTGATTCCAAGCCTGAATGTATCTCTGCAGGGGAAGAATTGGCTGTATGATCCATCTACCTTCCTTTGAATTCCACAAAAGGGATCAGATTAATTCTTATTATACCACTTTTGGCCCCAAAGATGGTTCAAATGTATTGCCTTCTGCAACTGACCCTTCATTGCTGTTGCCAAAATGCAACTGTGATCCAGTTGTATTTCTTTCTGTGGGACACCTGCTGCTTATTATGCCAGTTATGCTATAGTCTTAATTGTATGTAATACATGCCAGTGATCTATGAGTGGGGAGTTACATTTTATTTCAGGCTCCCTAGAAATCTATTTGCTGTTTTCCTGCCAGTTTCTTCTAAAAGTGCTTTTGTACTGTGAGTCTAGAACCTGACAGAGTCCTTCCGAGTAAAGACATGATAGTATCTTCCCATCTGTCTGTGAAACATAATATGCAGTGCCTCATGCAATGGATATCACCATAACTTCTTTTCTTTCATATGGAAAGGGCAGTAACACACAGCTCATTAGTGACTGGACATGTTCAACACTTACTGTAAATGCAAGACCAACTGTATGTCCTCAGTTCCCACATTCCATTCTTCTTACTTCATTGATTTAAAAAATATTGTCTGTCCCTCTGTTCCTGTTAGCTTTTTCCTAACCATCTCCTCCTCCTGTTTGGATCTAAATGGACTGTGAAGTTTCTACAGCAAAGATGTAATTTGAATGCTCCTTTTTCTATTCTAAATTATGAAACTGTAAATATTCTTTACTCCTAATACATCCATAGTACGTAGTGTGTACATTCTTTGCTTTCCACACAGTGTTCTACCTGTATAGGCATTTTTCTTCACTGCTTAGATAATTATACAGGAACAAAATACAAGAACAATTGTTAAACACAATTTATTATGTAAATATCTTTCTGTGAAGCATTCAATGCTTATCCTGCACAAATGAAAAGACAAAAATCTGTTAAATAGCCCTTCTTAATACTGTTGTTCTTTGATAGCTCTTTGTTAAAGCGTGCAGAGAAACAGAGATGGATAGTCATAATTTCACGGTACCTTGATTTACATAAAATTAAAGAATACTATAAACCTGCAAGATTTGTAGACTTTTGATAAAATTTAAGCTTACATTTTACAATGCTACTTTTAGTATTACAGTCTCAGGACTTTTAGCAGAAGTTTCAATATTTCAAATATATGTTATTTTTGAAAAAAAGCATTGCTTTTCCATGTGAATGCAGTCTCTATCTCACTGACCTGCTTGTTTTTGTTAAACTCACAGGGACAAGAATCAACCTATTAGATGGAATATTAGTTAAGAACAGAATGATGTTTGGTAATGCCAGGAAGGCAAACTTGAAAATGGAATACCAAAGCTTTTTCCAATAGCAAAGTTCATTATTTTATCAGGCACAATTTGTTTTTGAACATCTTAAAACTCATTTTTGGAGCCTTAAAGTTGGCAATACTGGATTCCCTCTCAAAAGTTAAAAAAAAAAAAATCCTCAAACCAAACCACATACAAACCCAAAGGTCCAAAGTAGAAAGTATTTTACAGAAGTTACTTGAAACATTAAACTTCAGAACACAGGGAAAAGCATTTTCTGGATCTTGAAGACTCATTAGAAGTCTTACTTCTTCCTACTCAGTAGGACTGAAATGAAATCACAGTTTAAATTTCAATGTTGTATTGTGAATACATTTCAACAAAATTTATTCACCTTCACAAAGCAGTGGAGAAGATTTATGTCAGCATTATATAGATTTGATGTTAAAATTATGAAACTTAAATCTCATAGTTACATGCCTTAATAGATTTAACACTTATAACTCGTTTAGAGGGATACAAAATGGCATTATGATTATACAATTACATCAGCAAAATTTGAGCATTACTTCCTTAAAAAATAACTTTCTGGGGCAAGATCTATAATTTTTCAAATTTTTTTTTCTAATTCCCATATTAATCAGGTTAGCAATGCAGAAAATTACTACACATTGCAAATTTTTGACATATTTGCAGACTGTTGTACATTTACATATGCATGCACATACAATTTCAGCTGCTACCATGAAGGATGTTTTCTGTGTTTTAATGTAAAATGTACATATAAATCTATAAATGTACCAGGAGTATTTATAAGATAAATTAAGATTGGACAGAGAATGGATTGAGAGCAACATTGCGGGAAGGACTTTGGAGTGCTGGTGGACAAGAAGCTCAGCATGAGCTGACAATGTGCGCTTGCAGCCCAGAAAGCCAACTGCATCCTGACCTGTATCAAAAGAAGTGTGAACAGCAGGTCAAGGGAGGTGATTCTGCTCCTCTGCTCCACTCTTGTGAGACCCCACCTGGAGTACTGCGTCCAGGTCTGCAGCCCCCACCATAAGAAGGACATGGACCTGTTGGAGTGAGTCCAGATGAGGGCAATGATCAGAGGTCTGGAGCACCTCTCCTGTGAAGAAAGGCTGAGAGAGCTCGGGTTGTTTAGCCTGGAAAAAAGATGGCTCTGGGGAGACCTCAGTACCTAAAGGGGGCTTTTAAGAAAGGTGAGGAGAAACTCTTCAGCAGAGCCTGTTGTGAAAGGATGAAGCATTTAAAAAAGAGGGAGGTAGATTCAGACTGGACATAAGGAAGAAATTTTTGACAATGAGGGTGTTGGAACACTGGAAGAGGTTGCCCAGAGAGGTGGTAGATGCTCCATCCCTGGAAACACTCACGGCCAGGTTGGATGGGGCTCTGAGCCACCTGATCCGGCTGGAGATGTCCCTGCTCCTTGCGGGGAGGTTGGACTAGATGACCTTTAAAGGTCCCTTCCAACCCAAACTATTCTATGATTCTATTCTATGAAGATTATAGTGATATTTTGTAGCATAATATGGCACTGTGGATTTTGCAATTAAAATTAGCACTGAACACTTGTTGATAAAACATAATTGTGTTAACTTGACAAACTCAGAAAAAGTAAACTGTAAACAGGCATTTTGACACCTGATTAAGTCTTGACAATATTTTTAATGACTGAAATCCATTAATATGTGTTTTAAAAGTTGTTGATTGCATTGTGTAGAACTGCCTGTATTATCTGTCAATTTTGGTCTACTTTTATTTGCCTACACATTTCCAGATTTGTTAATTGTATTTTGGAGAATGTTTGTTTTCCCCTAACTGAATTTGGTTTAGCTCAGTGTTCATGCTCTACCAGTACAGCATGCAGTACTTTCAAGTGTTCTGCTATTAAAGGCAAGTAGCCCTAACAGTTGTGACTTAATTATCATATCTGTAGAGACAATAAAGTGTTCAGCCACCAAAAATTTATCATAATGGATGACAGATGGAATATTTATTGGTGCAGCAGGCCCATACTAGCTACTATGAAAAAAAAATAACTATCCCAGCAAAACCCAGCACACCTGTTTATACCAAAATATATTATTATTTGCCTGCTTGTGGTTGCATTTTTAGAAGTCTTACGTGTTTTGTGCAAGTGGCAATAACATGTTTTTACTAGATTAATACTTGTTTAAAACTCTTAAATTTCGAATCTGCTGAATACAAGAACATCTATGTCTTAGTATCACTGTGATGAAGAAAAGATAACTTTCAATCAGGTTTTCATAGTTTGTTTTCTAGATTCCTATCTGTGATGTATTCTGGTGATATGTCTTATAGTCTGATTTATAAATATTAAAACATAACACTCAGCACGGTTTACAGCTATTTACTGAGACAGAGCACAACCTTGTTTGATGTATAATTCTGAATGTCATATTGCTGCAGAGGGCATAGGTTATTGATAACTGTCTGCCATGGAATACGGTAGCAGCAGCAAGTTGATCACAACTTGGTATTTTATCAGATCAACTTTATTGCCTTACCTCAATTTCTTATTTTTAAGAGAGAGATGGGGGATATAACTATCTCACGATGAAAGAACTTGTATTTGTCACCTTCTTTCTTCTGACAAGGCAAGAATAATCTTGGGAATAAAGAAGCATCCTTTTAAAGGAGAGAGACATGATTGCTCTACTTTAGGTAACTCTTTAAAAGAACTGAAAATGAGCATACTGTTCCTGAAAATTCTTGAAAACGTTACTCTTACAAAACTTATTATAATGTTTTTGACTAACATCAGCAATTATGCTTAGACATTCTATAATGTTCATATGTCTTACTGAGAATGACTAAAAAGATTGATATTGTGATATCAGTAACAACCATTGCTGGCAAGCACTTAAATGTCTGTCATAGTTCAGCCTCGATTGGGACCAGACTATGCAGTCTCTCCCTCGCTCCCTCCACCCTCTGAGAGAATAGGGAGAGATAATATAAGGAAAAAAAAAAGGCTCGAGGTTTGAGATAAAGACAGGGATAAATCCTTAAAGTTACTGTTATGGGCAAACCAGACTCGACTTGGGGAAAACTATTCACTTATTACTACAAACAGCAGGATAATGAGACAGAGTCCAAGATAACCTCCCTCCACCCCTCCCTCTTCCCAAGCTTAACATTATCTCTACTACCTTCCCCCTGCCCTGTGCAGTACAGGGGGGAAGAGGGAATGGGGGTTGCGGTCAGTGCATCACGCGTTGTTTTATGCCACTGCTTTATGGTCAGGGGAAGAACTCCTCACATTCCTTCCCTGCTCCAGTGTGGGGTTCCCAGCCATACACCACAGTCCTTTGTGAAACTGCTCCGGTGTGGGTCATCTCTTCCACGGAGTGCAGTCTCTCCAGAACGGCTGTCCCAGTGGGCCCTCCACAGGCCACAGCTGCCTTCAGGCATCCACCTCGCCCGGTACGGGGTCCTTCACGGGCTCCAAGTGGATCTCTGCTCCTCTGTGGACCTCCATGGGCTGCAGGGGGACAACCTGCTCCACCATGGTTGTCACCACAGTCTGCAGGGGAATCTTGGCCAGGAGCCGCATTATTCCTCCCCCTCTTTCTGAACTGACCTTGGCATCTGCAGCTGTTCCTCTCACAAGAAAAGTTCTTCACAACAGGCTGGCAGACTCCTCTCAGAATCTCTTCACATCACCCAGGTCATCTCCTCTCCACTGCTTGCAGCTGAGCTGGGCTGAGTTGGGCCCAGTCGGCTGCCTGACAAGAGGCCAGAGGGTGAGGCCTGCAAGGCCCATGAGGCCTGCACCTCCCCCTCTGCGCCTCTGCCCCTGCTCAGCTTCTTCACATCTTCTCTTCTCTTTTTTTTTTCTGTTTTCCCCTTCTTAAATACGTTATCACAGAGGCATTATCACAGAACATTCTGCTACCAATTGGCTCGGCCTTGGCCAGCAGCGGGTCCACCCTAGGCCCAGCCAAGTCCACTGAACAAAGGGGAGCGACTTTTAGCAGTTTCCTACAGAAGCTACCGCCTTAGGCCCCCCCTCACTAAACAAAACCACAACAATATTACAATAAGAAGTTGGATATAAAACTTCAGAATGGCATTCAATATATGTGTATCATGATAGTAAGACTTAGGATTTACAAAAAGGAATGGAAGATTTGTTAGAGTTTCCAGTTTTAAAACAATAAACCATATCAAGTGTATTAAGTTGTTTATGATTTAGATGAGTAGTCAGAAGCCTTCATAAAGCATCTATGAATAACCTCTGCTGTCTTTGTGGTGAAATGAATTAAAGTAATCAGCATAGTAACTTCTCTCTATTTTCATCATTTTGTTGTAATTTATTCTTCCCCACCCCAGTCTTACTTTATCTTGAATATTTGTAGCAAAAGTGAAACATGGCATTCAGTTTCAGATGTTCCTGCTGATTCTAAGATTTATCTTGGAGAATCATTATAAGAAAATGAATCTTTTTTAAAATACATTTTCTTAATGTCATTGTTACTAAGAGCAACATTTAAGAATGCAGAGGGATTTTCTCCTCAGATGACACAGGAACACATTTAATGTCTTTTCAACATAGATAAACTGTATTTAAATGTAGACCTAAGATATCTTGTTCTGGTAATGAACAAGACAGCCCTTACATCATTATACCACTTAGCCAAAGTTGAGGAGCTGGCATTGTCAGTCCACTGCGTGCACAGAACTTCACTGCAATTTACACATTTTGTCCCAGCATCAAGGAGCGATGGAAAATTCATCTTCATGGCTCTTCAGTTGCTCACTTCTTACTGTCTGACAAAAAGTTAACGATTTCCTTCACTATAAACCAGATATATAAGAAATATTTTGAACTCCCTCAAACAAAGCAATTAATTAGAACTGCTATAGATCAATTTGTCAATTTCATCCCATATAATATATTTCACAACTCACACTTTGTTCATATTCCATACCATATTTTTTTTTAGTATAGAGACAGAATTCCCTTCTACTTGGTATTGGTTTTGAATAGTATATTAACTAATGCAGGCAACACTGAACAGTGATTTGGTGCTTGTCATCTTACACAGACTGTAGTAGCTGACAAAAAAAACAAACAAACAAAAAAACAGTTTAAAGCAGCCAGAGGGACTTAATTATTGACTCCCTTCACATCTAATAAAATTAATATGAAAGATATTTTAATTCACTTTGTTGTAAAGAATGACTCCTCGTGTACAAATTTAGTTTGGATAGAAAGAGCAAGTTGCCCTGTGGTAATTCAGCCCCGATCGGGACCAGACTACGCGGTCTCTCTCTCTCACTCCCCCCACCCTCCAAGAGAATAGGGGGAGATAATATAAGGAAAAAAAAAAGGCTTGAGGTTTGAGATAAGGACAGGGAGAAAATCCTTAAATTTACCGTTATGGGCAAAACAGATTCAACTTGGGGAAAACTATTCATTTATTACTAAAACTAGCAGGATAATGAGACAGAGAACAAGATAACCTCCTTCCACCCCTCCCTCTTTCTGAGCTTAACATTATCTCTACTACCTTCCCCTGCCCCGAGTGGCACAGGGGGGAAGAGGGAATGGTGGTCACAGTCCATCACGCGTTGTTTTACGCCGCTGCTTCATCGTCAGGGGAAGAACTCCTCGCATTCCTCCTCTGCTCCATCGTGGGGTCCCACCCATACACCACAGTCCTTCGTGAAACTGCTCCTGCCTGAACAGTACCCAGCATGGTCCTCATCATTTGTGCATGTAAATCAGCATAGTTCCACTGATACCAGTTACTTACACTAGCTGAAGGTCTTGATTAAAATATATTCCCCAAATTACTTTATTTTTATCCATTTGGGAAGAGAAGGCAAAATGTATAAAATGTAAGTTACTAGAAGACAGTGCTCTGATCTAAAACTGGGAAAGAACAGGAGTCGGGATAGGACCAGGAAAAGTGTGGGAGTAAGAACATGAGGCTGGGCATATTCTCAGGGGATTAAACTGTTTTCTTTAGTAAGGCAATCAATACAGGCCATGCACTCTGCCCATTTGTTTTAAGCTCAATTTAATATTACCAGATTGAAAACCAAGAGACTTTTATAATCCAGAGAATGTAAAATAAACGAACAGAAATGCACTGTCATATCTGATTTCTTAATTAGGACAATTCCTTTAAAAGGTCCCCACTGTGTTTTCAATTATTTTTTAACAAGAGAGAGTGTTTTATTCAGAATTACATTATTAAACACATTATGAATTACAGTAATAACATTAAAATATTTTAAAAGCTGTAGGAAGTGTCCCATATGGTTAGAAAATTAATCATTTTTTACAGTGATATGAAATTAGAAGACAGTTTTGTAGAAAACTGAAAGTACCTTATCAAAAGCCATAACAAACAAACAAAGGAAGTATCAAATTAAAAGAAATATGAAGTATTAGTTATGCAATCAATTAAACAGATGTTTGATTTTGAGCTGGTAAGTAATTGTAAAAAGGAATTAGGTTTACTTATAATGTGAATAATGAAGCTCAGGTATAATTGTTTGCAAAGCTGGGACCTGTGCGTTTTTTTTTGCTTTTCAACTTAAGCCCGCTGCTTTAATAATGCTGAAATAAATATTGTCTATGTATCTAGGTGATTTTAAGTATGGCTATAAGCCAAGCCATAAGTTCAAAATGGTGTGTGTGGTGGTTTAGCCCGGATCACCACAGTTTCTTACTCACCGTCCCCCTACCCAGTGGGACGGGAGAGAGAAATTGGGAAGAAAGGAAAACTCGTGGGTTGAGATAAAAACAGTTTACTAAAAATACTAAAACCTACAAAGCTAACAGGATATAAGGATATTAATATATACAAAATATACAGAATGAACAATGTACAATTTCTCACCACCCGATGTCCGAATGACCGATGCAGCCCGTCCTGAGCAGCGATCACAGGAACGACACCGAGCAGCAAGCAAAAGTGGGGGGTGCAAGTTAGCAAGGCAGAGGGAACGATGCCAGCAAGCAAGAGAGAAGAAAAGGGTGCCAAGGGTGCCCGAACGGATACCCAACAAGAATGCCCGACAAGAATGTCCGAACAGAAAAGGATACCCCCTCCCATGGGCAACCCCCACTTACATACTGAGCATGACGTTTATGGCATGGAATACTCTCGTTGGCCAGTTTGGATCAATTATTCTGTCTGTCTTTCGCCCAGCTTCCCGCATCTACATGTTAACGCGACCTTAATGAGACTTGGAAAGCCAGACAGTGTCCTTGGTCTCATTAACAACAACTTGTACCATCAGAATGTTTTTATCAACATTCTTCACACACGAAATCCAAAACACACCGGCTACTGAGAAGAAAATTAACTCCATCCCTGCTGAAACCAGGACAGTGTGATACATTCAGATAAATGTTTGAAGTACTTAAGGCTGCAGGCCAATGGCTGATCTTTAGTAGGGATCAGCCATTGATATAGTTAAATATGTAACACAATATGTAAGAAGAAAATATAAGAAAGAAATCTTGGAGCAAAATCCAAAAAAGGAATGTAAATATTTCCTATCAAGGTATAATCACCTCACTCCTTGCAGGAGGGTTGGACTACGTGACCTTTGAAGATCCCTTCCAACCCTAACCATTCTATGATTCTAAAATTGCATATTAAATGTGAGACCTTTAGGCAATAGTATTACAGCACCATCCCAGGAGCATCCTGGGCTTGTGCCACTATATTAAGACTATGACATAAAAGAGAGAGCTTATTTTCATTGTCTCAGTTACAACAAGCATTGAAAACTCATTTTGGAAAGTTGTATTCAAGTAAAAGTTTCCTGTGATTTCAATGAGAGTTCACCTAAGAAAACAGTATGAAGTGCTAAAAAAGAAACAGGACAAAACAATGTAATTTCTACACACTTCATCACGATGTCTCATATCCCACCTGAAATCAGTGGCAGAACTGTATGTTACTGAGCATCCTTTTGAGCTACCCCTTTGAGCTGGGATAGCTGGAAGAAATAAGTGAGCAAAAATGATATCATGAGATACACATTAACCAATAAAGGCTGTCATGAGAAGCAGCAGAGTCACGGCAAGGACTGTACAGCTCAGAGTTCTCCTGTTCCCAATGCAAACTCCAAATGTAGCCTGCTATGGAACTACAGAGTGAAAGTTAAGGACACCCCCACAATCCCTCCCAGGCTCTCTTAGTCTACATCAGGGAGTCAGTCACTCTTCTTATAAATTCTTTTTTTCGTCATTTCATGTAGTTTTTTATTCTTTGACTGATCTGAAAGGGAAAGAATACCAGCCACAACAGAACCCTAGGGAATTTCTTTACTGTCAGCACAGAATTTCACAGCAAACCTCTTTCTTTGTTCCTTAACAAGCCAGTTTCTGTCCCCTAGTAAATGTAAATGATGAGACCTATTTTAGGCTCTGCTAAGAGTGCCCAGTAGGAAGATAAATTTTTCCCCCTTATTTCCATCTCTTCCCATTTGTACTCTTGTTCTCTTGGCAGGAAGATCTGACACAGAATCAGCAACTCTGTGATATTACTTTCCCTAGCTGTTTACACACTTTCAAAATTTGATGCCTTTCCTAATCTTCTGCGATTTCCATAATCATTCACAGCTGTAAGATATATAGGCTCAATGCCTTTACCACATTTAATAGACTACTTTGAACTATCTGCTCCAGTACTGACATAAAGCCTCTGAACTTTTCCTGTTCCACAATTTTTAATTCACTCCACAGGAAAATTTACTGTTCCTTACTCTCTGGCATTAGACCGTCCATTTATTTGTGTGAATAATGAAGCAAAGAATTCTTTCAGGCTGTCAGCTACAGTATCTGTAACTCCCCAATGATCCCTTAAAGGCTCAAGTAATTCCTGACAGAGCTCTTTGCTTTTTATATATTTAAGTAGCTTGTAATGTTTTTTATTTAATTCCCTTAGAACACTGTTTATTATTTTCATTCTCAATTTTGCCATTCTGCATTTCTCTTGTATATCTGACCACAAAATCCATGAAAGAATCATGGACGTAATGTCTAGAGATATAAAACATAAAAATGTTGAAGGAAGAGGAAATGTAGTGCAGTGCCCAAGAGCCATCAAAAAACTTCACTAGGCACCAAATCAGCTTCTAAAACTTTGTTTCTTGCACATTATGTATAATGATAATGATGGTAATAATAATAGGAATAATAAATTACACAAAATTAATTATGCGCAATTTCTCACCACCTGTTGATGACTGGTACAACCCATCCTGAGCAGCAATCACAGAAGGAAAAAAAAAGTGAAAATTATCCCGGAATGATTCTGAACAGTGAGAGAAAAGCCAGGCAGCTCACTGGCCCACCTCCACTTATGTACTGAGTGTGATGTTTATGGCATGGAATACTCTCTTTGACAGTTTGGATCAACTGTACTGGCTGTACCCCTCCCAGCTTCCTGTACCTGCACGCTAGCAAAACCCAGGAAACTGGAAAGTGTCCTTAGTCTCTTTAGCAACAACTCGTAACATCAACGTATTATCAACATTCTTCATATATGAAACCCTATACTAAATACAAAATACAGCAGCTACTGAGAAGAAAATCAGTTCCATCCTAGCCAAAACAAGAACATTTACTAATGTGGAAGAATTTATTTTATCTACGGTGAAGAATAATCAGGTAACTTGGACAATAATTTAATTCCATTAATAGGGGAAATCAAGTATTTCTACTACGTAATTCATTGATGAAATGAGCAGAGTACACAACTGGTGGAACTGAGAGTTAAATCTTGGAAGGGAAGAAAAGTAGGAGGAAGAGTCCATGAGAAGTACAGATTTAAGTGTACTACTGCTTCAGTGAGGACAGTTACAACTATCAAGGTGATGGATTTGAGATGAATCAAGTAATTGGTTAAAGCAAAAAGCAAATGGAAGTAGAATATTAGGAAAAAAGATTCAGGTCTGTTTAGAAGGGGTGAAAAAAAAGGAAAAATAGTGAAGGGAGAGAGAAAACTCAGTCTTATCTCTTGCTAAGTAGAAAAACCCATTTATATTAATGAGGACTTCTGCTTAAAAATTGATGGCATTGTCTTGCCCACAGCAAGAATTGTTAAAGTACCATCAATAGCAAGGAACAAAAAGAGATTAGGTCATCACTCAGGAGGTTACTCTAGATCTGTCCTTTCAACCTTTTCCGATGACTAGTTTCAGAATCCCCTCACCATCAAACCGTAAAGAACTGGAGTTATCATAAACCTCTGCAGATGGCTTTCACATTCAAAATTTGTGCTCTTGACAACCTGCATCACTTATAGGCTTTACAGACATGTGATGTATGAGTACTTTTCTTTCCATCCATCACTTTTGCAAAATCTCTGAGTCATAGAATAATTCAGACTGAAAGGGTTCTGAGGAAATCATCAAGCTCAACTCCCTGTTAGCTTTGATATTTTTATATTTGAACAGAGACTACAATTTCAAAATACACTGAAAGTCATCTAAAAACAGCCAATACTCAGTTAAGTCAAATTTCCTGAGCACCATTGACAGTACCTATAAAGATATTTTAAAAAAAAATCCATTCTAATATGCAAAGTACATGGCTTGAGACTCAGGTCAATATAAATCTGATTGTAGTAGTTGGCTGACTATGCTAGAGAATTTGGGTTGATTCTGGACAGTCTAAATATTTATTCATTTACCCATTTATGTAACTAACCAGCACACTCACATATCTGAACTAGGTTTACAGGAAGCAAAAACCCTTACATGTTCTCTTCTGTCTCTCAGTTTCCTGTCCTTGGAGGTAAGGGGATATTTCTTCTTCTTACATATTTCCTACTGACACAGTAGGCAATATAGGAAGTTATGCCCACCTGGAGGAAATCAGGGTCTTGCTGGAAAGTCAGAAGATGAAGCTTCTATTTCTAGGAATTTGGAGGGAGTGGTGGATTGGATCGTGAAAGTAAGGAAATGATCTTCAGAAAACAAAGCATTTTAGAGACTGTGGAATAGCTACTTGAATAAATTGGGAAAAAGAT
Organism: Chlamydotis macqueenii; assembly: GCF_036417535.1. NCBI lineage: Eukaryota > Metazoa > Chordata > Aves > Otidiformes > Otididae > Chlamydotis > Chlamydotis macqueenii. The sequence goes on from NC_141558.1 coordinate 20,897,174, forward strand.
TAAGTCTAAATACCAATGCAAATGCAAATTCCAAATGCTTCAAATACCATTGCAGAGCAGAGAACTGTCCTAAGGCATATATAGCAAAGGCTATTACTTTCTTTATAACGTATTATAAGAAAATTAAGTTTTAGGGTAAAATTCCAGTAATGGGTTTTCACTCTTGACACTGAATTTCTAGAAATTTTGCTTTTTAAATAAAAATTGATGCTTTTTAACTACTCCAGCAACTATTAATTTTTTTTTTTTTAAGAGTGAGAAGAACCAAAAGAAGAAGAAATAAAAAAGACAACAATCACAGCTGGTCTTTTATCTATTGTTCAATACTTTTGTGAATATGAAGGAATATCCAATAATTTCATAGTATCTAGCATACTTTCTTCTTAAAGATAGAGAAATAATTTCCTTACTTTTCACAATCACATGTATCACTCCCTCCATAATCCATAGTTCTTTACCAATATCATCAAAGAAGAAAATGTTTGTTTCTAGGTTTCTCAGTCTAAGACTAACTACAAGAGAATCCTCTTCCCTTCTACAGAGCTCCCTATTCTAGTTAACACTTTGTTTCTGGAAAGATCATAGCCTGTTCAGAATAAATAGTCTGAAAACCAATGTGCAATCTATTGAGCTTTTGTAAAGATGCTATATTTAATACTTATAGACCAAATTCTGTTCAAGAGTGTGGTAAGCTAACCTTGACTGGCTGCGAGGTGCTCACCCAGCTGCTCTCTCCCTTCACCTCCTCAGCAGGACATGGGGAGAAAATAAGATTAAAAAGCTCATGGGTTAAGATAAGGACAGAGAGATTGCTCACAATTTACTATCACGGGCAAAACAATTTACCATCTTCTTTGGGAAGATTAATTTATTGCCAATTAAAAATAGAGTAAGATAGAGAGGAGCAAAGGCAAAACTAAAAACACCTTCCCTCCACTCGCTTCTTCTTCCCAGGCTCATCTTCACTCCTTGTTCCCCAACACTTCTACATCCTCCCCCTAGGCAGCACAGGAGGATGTGGACTGGGGGTTGTGCTCAGTTTATAGCACTTCATCCCCACCATGAGCTCTCCAGGAGTTGCAGCTTACTTCAAGGCACATCCACCTGCTCCTACATGGGGTCCTTGGTGGGCTGCAATGTGGATATCTGTTCTGACACAGCCCACTGTGGGCTGCGGGGGACAGTCTGGTTCACCATGGTCTTCTCCACATGTTTTGGGGCAATCTCTGCTCTGACATCTGGAGCACCTCCTCCCCTCCTTCTTCACTGACCTTGGTGTCTGCAGTTTCTCTGAAGTTTTTTCTCATTTCTCTCTGTGTCTTTCTGACACAGCCCACTGTGGGCTGCGGGGGACAGTCTGGTTCACCATGGTCTTCTCCACATGTTTTGGGGCAATCTCTGCTCTGACATCTGGAGCACCTCCTCCCCTCCTTCTTCACTGACCTTGGTGTCTGCAGTTTCTCTGAAGTTTTTTCTCATTTCTCTCTCCCAGGTACAGTGCAGCTTTCTTTTTCACTAGCATTACTGATGGGCTCAGCTTTGGTCAGTGGTTGGTCGATTTTGGAGCCAACTGGAAGTGACTGTGTCTGGAATGGGGCAGCTCCATGTCTCTTCTCACAGGGACCACTTCTGCAGCTGCAGCTCCCTTTTTATACAGGGAGCAATGCTGAGTGTAAATGTTAGTGGCAAGTGCAAGTAGCCAACAGCCCTAAAAATAGGTATTAACTGAAATTTTTAAAAATTATGCCTGAAGATTTCCCTGGAATTCAACAAAGAAACCAAGCAAAGTGACACATTTTATCACCAATCGATACTTACTAATAGATGTGGTAAAAATGCTGTTTAATACCCTTTTAATTTAATAAGCCTAAAATAAATTAAAAATATATCTGTTTAGAATTTCACTTCCTAGACTGAATATTTTTACTTCCTTCCGCCTAAGAAACTAAAGTTACCACTTTAACAGTTGGAAAATTACAGATTTTCTATCTTGTGTGTTAACTTCCTTGTTAGACAGCCAAGTGTCTCATAATTTATTTAGAACTGATTGTGCAAGAAACTTTCCTTGGAGATTTTGCAACTGTATAGAAAAAAAACTGATTTAGGATGCAAGTCTGAGCTTATTAGAGTTACTCTCTGCTAGAAATTTGCAAGACTGATTACAAGCTCCTTGAGTGGCCTTTATTAATTTAACAAATATTAAAAGTCCAGCAGAGGGAATCTGAAAAGATTTCTTAAAACAGCAGGTTCACTTCCTTGTAGTGGATAAAATATTATACTGGTTGACATGAAATAAAAAAAGTGACTTTTCTTATTAAACCTTATTTCAAGAACACCACATGCATACATCAAATCCCCCCTTTCCTGAAATCCCCTGTTATTTCACCAGTTTAGGTATAGCTTGAAGCTTTGGTTATGAATAATAAACTACTTTGAAATTTGCTTTTGTCATACAGCAAAACCACATAGGCTGTAAATGCAAACATGTCTCTAAAAGTTTTTCTTTTCTTTTACTGAAGTAATTTTATAGAAAGTGTGTAAGAATTCATAATTTTAATTGTTTAATATTATTGTGAAGCCAGTTTCCAAAGAGAGAAAAAATCTGAACAGATGACATGCATGTACTGAATATTCTTAGGAAGACAGAGATAAACTATCAGAAGATTTAATTTTTATATAAATATGTTTTATCAGAGCATTTTAAAGTTTTCATAAAGTTCTTGATGAAGTTTGTTGTAAGAGCTGACAGTTTCATTCAAAAGTAACTAATCAACAGCCAACATTTCAAAGCACAAATGGACAATATTCTCTTTGAATCAGTCATGAATAATCCAGAGATCAAGAATTAATTACTAAATGTATTCTAAAAAGTGGCTTTGAATAAGTAAAATATAGAGAAGTTTTTAATATAACACAAGTACAGAATAAATTGAGAAGTCAACTGAATGATTTTAAAAAATTAATTATTCACTTGGCCCTACAGATTATATGGTCTAATAAATAATGTCTCAACCATTTGTAATATTGTAATATTTTTACCAACTAATTAGCTTATGTGTTAATCAGTGATGCAGATTTTATTTTTTTTTAAGATTTACTGTAGTGAAATATTGCAGGAAAATTGAAGTTACAATATCAGAAGAGACAGAATTTTCAGATAATGCAGAAAAGAGAAAACAGCTGTGCTCTACACTTGTACTAGGATATGAGCTACTCTGCATTTTGTTACTTTGTGTGTATTCACAACTTGTCAGCAAAAACTACATGTTCACATGGGATATTACCTTTAGAGAGAAACAAGGAAGCCAAAGCTGGATTGATTTTATTTTTTGGTGGTGGTGGATAGTATTTTGTATAAATTTATGTAAGAGGTGAAGGAGTAATATCAATAAACACGGCACAGAGAAAATGGAGTGACACCTATAGGGCTTCAGTTATAAGAGGTGTCAGTGCTTCTCCTTTCTGCTGAACTGCCATTCATTCATGTATGTTGTTGGACAAAGCAAATGGGTAATGTAACTATGAGTATTTTCTTAGGCAAAATCAAGTCTGTTGCAGAGAGTTTTGTCAGATTCCCTGTCTTGTGTTTCATGCTACCTTTCATGTAATAAAGCACCTTCCCAAATTAGTACATTACCTTTTACTGCACTGAATATTTCTTCCTTTTTTAGTGACGCTTTCAGAAGAAATCAGGTGCCCAGTTTAGTTTGATTGTTCATTCAGTTGATAGCTTGTCAGAGGCAGATATTGTTACTTCTTATTTGACAGTAATTTTGACATTTTGGAAACATTGTTTGGTAGAACAGAGATAATTACCTTTACAATATTCCATTATTTCTATAACCTGTTTTTTTACCAGTGAGGAACTGAGGCACAGGGAGTTAAAGCACAAGACACAAGCTGCCAGGTGATGAATGAGGCAGGATTAAGTGCCTGTGCAGAAGAGAATGATTCATATGGAATCAGGTACTTGCTCATCCTGAAAATCCCTAAACATCTATATGTACCTGAGTATGTTCAGAAACATCTCAGTAGCATGCTTTCCAAGAGCACCAGCCATTTGCAAGTTTGTAGACAGCACCAGACTGGAGGGCAATGGACTGGACACCAGGGCTACTGCTCAGATGGCCTAAACAACTGGAGGAATGTGCCAAGAGGAAACTTGTGAAGTTCCAGTATGAAGTTTTGCATTTGGAACAGAATAGCCCTCTACCTCACTGCAGACTGGGAACTTACTGAATGGGAGAAGAACCTGGGGTTTCTGGTAGACAAGGAGTTGTATGTGAGTCAGCAATGTGATGAAGGCCAAACTTCATTGCCATGAACATAACCAGCAGGTTAAAGCAAGGGATTATTCCCCTCTATTCAACGTCTGTTAAGCTGCATTTGGATTCTGTGTCCAGTTTTGGTCCAGTAATAAAAAAGTGGATCAAGCCTAGCAAAGGGCCACCAAGATGATCAGGAAGCTGGAACATACTACATATGAAAAGCAACTGAGGGAACTAGGTTTATTCAACTTTGAGAAGATTAGGCTAAAATGGGATTTAATTACTGTCTTACATGGCCTGAAGGCAGAAGTAATAGGAAAGACCAAGCTATACTCCTAGGGGTGCAACAGTCATAAGGAATTAAGTCCCCAATATCAGGGAGTAAAATTCACCCCTCTCCATGTTTTGTTTACAGCTAAAATTGTGGTAATTACATAGCTTTTTACTACTCACAGCCACCTGTTCTCAATCAGAGATTTCTATCATCAGTTTAGGAAGAGAGAGATTCCTGTTTGAGTGCATCACATGAAAATGAGTTTGTTGGTACCATTCTAGCTTCTGGAAGTCACAGATTGATATCAAAGAGCATTCATGTTTCCCTGTGAAAAGAAAAGTGGGACAGCTAAAGTTTTATGTTTTACTATATTTCCTGGTCTGAAGAAATAAAAAGGAAACAGAATAAAATGTAACACTTCAATTTTCCCTTTTTTTTTTTTTACAGGAAAACATTATATTGACACTGAAAGAATGAAATTCACATTATGAATTACTTCTCAGAATCTGAAAGAATTGCAAATTCATGCTGAAACTTGCTTTAACTTGGATTTGCACAGAATCAAGACAGTGAAATGCAGATGAGGACAGGCAGCAACTAAAACTAGATACACTCTTATTTTCATCTGCTAGTAATAAAATCACACAATATAATGCAGAAGGATAAAAAGAACAGTAATATCAGTTGAATTCATTGAAGTATTTCTACTGACATTTCTGTCTGAATTATTCTCTATTCTTCTTTTCTGTTGTCAGACTGATACGATTAATGAAACAGCTGAAACAATAACTACAGCGTAAGTGTAGACTTAAGTGTAAGCTAAGACTTCAGTTTTTCTGTTATGTTGCCCATGGTATACTTACTGACCTGCAGGAGTGTACCCAACAGTCAAGACAGAAGTATTGATCTAAACAAGGAGTTATACACACAAGTCAAAGAAATCAAAGGCAACAGGCTGGGGACCCCACTGCAAAATCTAAGTAATCCTACCTCACCATTATGTATAAATCGTACTGGTGTTTAAAATGCATCCTTTGAAACAGATTTAGAAAGAAGGCTGGAGGTTTGTATGCCCATTCACTATGCAGAAATGGCTTTGTGGTTATAAGGAGATAAATATCTGGTAGGCATTTCATTATCAGAGAGCCAGTTCATGAATAAACTTTCACGTGTCCCTGCACAGAATGGCCTGTAGTGTAGTTATTCTGAGAATTTTCAAACTAAGCCATTTGTTTAAATACACAATGTACTACCTAACCTTTCCTTAGGGTGAAACTCACCCTCTGCAGTGGACTTGCACTGAAGTCATGTTAATGCTCTGGTTTCTTAGGTGGAGTGGGAGCTAAATAGTGCATAGACCTTTGTACTGTTCTGATGTAGAAGAAAAATTACACTTATTATCCAAATGATTCTCTGAAAAATGTTGCACATTTTGTAAATATCTGCAGGATTATTCAAATTAGAGGACTACAAATAAGAGATGTTTTATTCAAAATCATTAAAATTTCTACATATATTTTATTTTTTTTTCTTTCTGTCTCTTTTATCACCTCTCTGTTGGTTAACTAATGAAGGATCCCCTCACAGTAATCCTTTCCCTGAAAGGATGTTATGGGAAAAAAGAGATGGAGGAAGAAGAGTTTGCATATTGTCTTTACTTAGCAGTTAAGTAATTAAGTTGAAATACAGTGTTAATTTACTAAGGGAATTAAACTGCATGAACCTGCTGGGTACAGGGAACTATCAGATAAGAAAAGGCATCAAGGGAATGGAGTAGAAATTTCTGCTGAAAATTTGAGTTTCTTGAAATTCAGAACTGCTTGGGGATATTTTTAGGATACAGATTTTATAATGTGGACTCAATTCTCTCATCACTTCCAGTAGTCTAATGCCAGTGTTGTCTGCTGTTATATTATTATTATTATTATTGTTACTACTGCTGCTACTACTACTACTACTACTATTTCAGCTTGCTATTATTATTGTTATTTCCTTATATTACAGTAAGACTTGTTGATTTCATATCAAACCTTGTTACGCTGTACACTCTGTAAGCAAGTAATACTAATTTTATAAATACCACATATTTAAATTATCTGGGTTAAACTATGAGTAAGTTTTTTTGGGGACCAGAAAAGGGCAGTAGAGAGTGTAAACTCCCATCTCTGCTGCTTGATTTAACCAAGAAAGGAAGTGCTTGCACGTGAACTTCAAGGAAGTTCTAGATGAACAAAAAGCCATTCAAAGTAACTTCCAAATATTGAATTTCCCCTATCATTATGTTAAAGTTTGTTTAAGGAAAACTTTCATTACGTTCTGCTGGTTACAGAGTTAGTTACTCATTCATATGGAGACAGCCCTGGAAAAGAAAACAGTGTCAGGAAATCCATCTTTTCTGCGTTTACCATTCAAGGACTCTCATAAATGCTTTAGGGCTTTGCAGGGGCTCTTTTGTTTGGCTAATTTCTTTTTTTTTTTTTTTTTCATTCCTTTCCTTTCCTCAATGTTTTCCTTTTTTCCTTAGGAAAGAGTGATTGTGATGCTACTAGGAATCCTACTGAATCGTTCTGCGCTCTGCTGACAGCCTCACCTAACAAGGCTATCGGTGCTACTGTCCCGGTTGTGTGAATGTGAATTTCTGCTTCAGCCATTGTTTTGCTGAGCAAGTTCATCCCAAAATGACTCTATCCTAGAGGCAGAGGCCATGCTAACTGATCCAGGAGAGAATTCTTGCATGTGCAGCCGGTAGATAGCATATGGAGGCCTGTTCTGGTTTTATTTAGTGAGGGGAGGGCTGCGGTGGAAGCTTCTATAAGAAACTGCTAGAAGTTATTTCCTTGTTGTCCAGTGGACTCGACTGGGCCTAGGGCGGACCCGCTGCTGGCCAGGGCCAAGCCAATTGGTAGCAGAGTGTTCCCTGATAATGCCTCTGTGATTGTGTATTTAAGAAGGGAAAAAACAAAAAAAACAAAAAAAAAAAAAAAGAAGATGTGAAGAAGCTGAAGCAGGGGCAGAGAGGGGGAGGCATGAGCCTTGTGGGCCTTGTGGCCCTCACCCTCTGGCTTCCTGCTGGGCGGCCGACTGGGCCCGGCTTGGCCCAGCCCAGCAGCAAGAAGTGGAGATGAGATGTGAAGAGAACTGAGAGGTGTCTGCCTGTCAACTGCGAATAATTTATTGTAAGAGGAATGGCTGCAGACACCAAGGTCAGTGAAGAAGGAGGGGGAAGAGTAACGCCACTCCTGGCTGAGGTTCCCCTGAAGCCGGTGATGCAGCCCATGGTGAAGCAGGCTGTCCCCCTGCAGACCATGGAGGTCCACAGAGGAGCAGAGATACACCTGCAGCCCAGGAAGGACCCCACGCCAGGGGAGGTGGATACCTGAAGGAGGCTGTGGCCTGTGGAGGACCTGCACTGGAGCAGCTTTTTCGGAGGGACTCCATCCCATGGAAAAATGACCCATGCCGGAGCAGGTTCAGGAAGCTTGTGGGTGGAACCCCACGCTAGAGCAGGGGAGGAATGTGAGGAGTTCTTCCCCCGAGGAGGAAGGAGCAGTGTAATGCGACAAGTGATGAACTCACCATAAGTCCCATTCCTTTTTCCCTCCTGTGCCACTTAGGGGGACAAGGAGGTAGAGATAATGTTAAACCCGGGAAGAGGGAGAGAGGGAGGGAAGTTATCATGTTCTCATTCTCATTATCCTGCTTTGGTTTTAATAATAAACAAATAGTTTTCCCCAAGTTGAGTCTGTTTTGCTCATAACGGTAACTTTATGAATCTCTTCCTATCCTTGTCTCAAAACTTGAGCCTTTTTTCTTATATTTTCTCTCCCTGTTCCCATGTAGGGTGGTGGGAGTGAGAGAGACACTGTGTAGCCTAGTCCTGAGTGGGGCTAAATTATGACAGAGTACAATCTGAAAATACTGTTTGTGATAGCTACTATGTCCAACTTTGCAAACCCCTGCGTTGACTAAATGTTCAGTCTCGGCAACAGCTCAGTAAGACTTGAGAATTTATACAGTTGAAGCTAGCTAAGAGTTCAGTGCCAGCCTAATAAAAATTATTCATCCTATTGAGATGCTCATCTATAAATCTTTCAGGCAAGCTCCTAACATCTTCCCTTGCAATTACTGTAACAACTTTTTCACTGGTCTTCTGCACTTTTGCCCTGTATTACAAAGCCTCTCCATCCCCTCTCCATCCATGCCTCCACCAGTTCCCTTGTCTTCCAGTGATTAACTATTTGTCTTTGCTTTCCTGGTCCTTCATAATTTACTTCTGGGCAAACTAACCTTCCAATCATTACTGTAAATGTAATTTTGTGCCTCTGGTCAATATTTAGTGCTAGCCTCTCCCAAACTCTTGTTGCGCTTTCAAACAAGATTCTTTGACCTCTGTAAATCCTTCTAGATATCTGCAAAGTTACTTCATTATCTTGCTTACATTCTCCTTTGTTCTGCTTTTTCGTAACTGTGCTGCTGAAATTATGGCCTCTCATGTTAAATATAGGTAATGTTTATGGACAGTGAAAAGAGATTCAAGTTCTGTTCCTGATTCAGATCTCACTGTATATAAGGTAGCTTTAAGGATATTTAGCCAGTAAGTACAGAATGTTGCTTGAACTAATAAGCTTTGCCAAGAGGCGGAGTATGTTGCTTACATAGATCACTATATGCATTTGGTTATATGTGTTCCTGAGTAGATCTAAGAAATGGACAGCACTTTTTTCCCCTCTCCCTCTTACCGCCTCCTGTAAAGGTTTCCATTTTCTCCATTACCTTCTTTTCCAGTTTCTCTATACTCTGTTTTGTCCTTAGACTGCAAGTCTCCCTGCCCTTAGGTTGTAAGTGACTGAAGCAGAAACCATGTGGGTTTTTCAATTGTGCTTTTTTTTTTTTGTATATTTTTTGAATATGAACTAGCACAACAGAATTTGGCTCCATTGCTCTGGTTCATAGGAGTTCTAGCTGCACAAATTCAGAATAAATAATTATTATAGTATTATAAATTATTATTAATAATAAGCTAAAAGGATTTGCTATCCAAACAGCATTTTAATGGCTGTTTAAGTGAGCATTTGTACTTCCGCACTTCTTCTCTTATTCCAGTAGGAGTTGAGTCTCCTCAACTAGAAGTAAAACCCTTGCAGAAAAGTAGCACTAAATTACATGACCATGGTTGAAACAAGATGGCCTGATCTTTTCAGTGCCAAGTCTCAACTGCACTTTTGGGACACCTTTCCAGACAATACACAAAAATGTAATGTTCTCATTTTGTCATGTGAGCAGCAACTGTTAAACTTCACACAGGACTGAGAACAGGTTCTAGTCCCAGTATGAGGCAACAGTAGAAGGTACTTGACAGAGTGAATTTATGGCCTATATCTGCCAGACAACTGGAACACTTTCTGGTACTTCAGATCTAAACCTACAAAATGTCTGGACAGCTCTCGAGGAACTCCGTGTTCTGACAGGGTGCAGCTGCTAAATGTGCATACAGTACAAAAAAACCAAACAGATTTTAGCACCACCTCTAGATTAAAACAAAAGCAAAAGCATAGCTACTGAGTTATTTCAGTTAGATTTCATATGGCACTTGGAGTCATTGCTTGTACGCACTTTTGGCTACCACAACTGTAATTGTGAGATAGCAGTACAACATTGACAAAAGTTATATATCTCCCTAGCAAATGCTAGCCTGCTACCTTAATATTCTGGCTAAGTTGAGCTTGCGTGGTAATTCAAGTGTTAACATAAATTACCTGGAGTCAGAGCTTTGTAAAAAGAACCCATATCAGGATCAAAATCAGATATTATTACTGATACACTTAGAAACAATTGTATTTGTTAGACTGACTCCTGACTCCCTTATTTGTCATTTGTGATTTTAGCTATCTTGTTAAATGAGTCAGTGAAAAACATATGACAAAGATTCGGGAAAAAAAGTACATGATGAGAATGGATGTGATTGTCATGTAGCAAGTCACCCCTGGAGTACCACAGACACAGAGTGAGTAATGTCCTCTGCTATTATCCATGCAGGTGTAGACTCCTACTAACATTTTTATCTGCCCTAAAGCAGCATAATATTCCCTGAGAATGGAGAGGAATCTCTGGGCATTTTCCTCTTCTTTGCTGTTGTGTGTTTTCTGAGAAGAAAGATAGTTTTAAAAAGTAGTGTTAATCTAGCAATGTTGACCTGAGACTAATTTCCCAACTGTCATGAGCTGAAACAAAACCTCTAAATCTATTCTATATATCTTGGAAAAGGAGTATAGGGCAGTATCAACAACCATTGTTCACAAAAGTGTCATACAGAAGGAAAACCAGAACCATGAGTACAAAGATACGTATTTTCTGTGTTCAGTTATCACTAACGATTTACTGAATAAATAATTTGACATTTGTGTTAAGGAAAAGAAAAAGGTTATTGGAGAATAATTGGACAGAACACATTGTAAGCAAGTCCTGCTTGACTAACCTAATCTCGTTCTATAAATAGGTGACCTGCTTACTGGATGAGGGAAAGGCTGTGCATGCTGTCTACCTAGACTTTAGTAAAACCTTTGACATGGTTTCCCATAGCATTCTCCTGGAGAAACTGGCTGCTCATGGCTTGGACAGATGTACTCTTTGCTGGGTAAAAAACTGGCTAGATAGCCAGGCCCAAAGAGTTGTGGTGAACAGAATTAAATCCAGTTGGCAGCCAGTCAGAAATAGCATTCCCCAGAGCTCAGTAGTGGGGCCAGTTCTGTTTAAATATCTTTATCAATGATCTGGATGATCAGATCAAGTGCACCTTCAGTAAGTTTGTAGACGACAGCAAGTTGGACAGGACTGTTGATCTACTTGAGGGTAGAAAGAGGGATCTGGACTGGCTGGATCAATGGGCTGAGGCCAATTGTGTGCGGTTCAACAAAGCTGAGTGCTGGGTCCTGCACTTGGGTCACAATAATCCTGTGCAACACTGCAGGCTGGAGGAAGAGTGGCTGGAAAGCTGCCTGGCAGAAAAGGACCTGGGGGTATTAGTCAGTGGCTGGGTGAATATGAGCCAGCAGTGTGTTCAGGTGGTCAAGAAGGCAAAGAGCATCTCAGCCTGTATCAGAAATAGTGTGGCCAGCAGGACTAGGTGTTCTGGTTTTGTTAGTGAGGAGGGGCCTAAGGTGGTAGCTTCTGTAGGAAACTGCTAGAAGTCACTCCCCTTTGTTTAGTGGACTCGGCCGGGCCTAGGGCGGACCCGCTGCTGGCCAAGGCCGAGCCAATTGGTAGCAGAATGTCCTGTGATAACGCCTCTGCGATAATGTATTTAAGTAGGGGAAAACAGGAAAAGAGAGGAGAAGATGTGAAGCAGCTGAGCGGGGGGCAGACAGGGGGAGGCACGAGCCTCGTGGGCCTTGCAGGCCTCAGCCTCTGGCCTCCCGCCGGGCAGCCGACTGGGCCCAACTCGGCCCAGCCTGGCTGCAAGAAGTGGAGAGGAGATGAGAAGTGAACAAGATGTAAAAAGGATCCTGAGAGGCGTCTGCCAGCCTGTTGTGAGGAACGGCTGCAGACGCCAAGGTCAGTGAAGAAGGAGGGGGAGGAGTAACGTGGCTCCTGGCCAAGATTCCTCTGCAACTCGTGGTGAAGACCATGGTGGAGCGGGTTGTCCCCCTGCAGCCTATGGAGGTCCATGGAGGGGCAGAGATCCACCTGCAGCCCGTGGAGGACCCCACGCCGGAGCAGGTGGAGGCCTGAAGGAGGCTGTGGCCTTTGGAGGGCCCGCTGAGACAGCTGTTCTAGAGGGACTGCACCCCATGGAAGAGATGACCCACGCCGGAGCAGTTTCACGAAGGACTGTGGCCCGTGGGAGGGACCCCACGCTGGAGCAGAGGAGGAATGCGAGGAGTTCTTCCCCCGATGATGACACAGTGGCATAAAACAACGTTTGATGAACTGACTGCAACCCCCATTCCCTTTCCCCCCTGTGCCGCTCGGGAGGGGAGGTAGTATAGATAATGTTAAACTTGGGAAGAGGGAGGGGTGGGGGGAGGTTATCTTGTTCTCTGTCTCATGATCCTTCTAATTTTAGAAATAAATGAATAGTTTTCCCCAAGTCGAGTCTGTTTTGCCCGTAATGGTAACTTTAAGGATTTCTCCCCATCCTTATCTCAAACCTCGAGCCGTTTTCCTTATATCATCTCCTCCTATTCTCTCGGAGGGTGGGGGGAGCGAGAGAGAGACTGCGTAGTCTGGTCCCGATCGGGGCTGAACTATGACACTAGGGAAGTGATTGTCCTCCTGTACTCAGCACTAATGAGGACACATCTTGAATACTGTGTTCAGCTTTGGGTCCCTCACTACAAGAAGGACATTGAGGTGCTGGACCATGTCCAAAGCAGAGTAATGAAGCTGGTGAAGGATCTGGAGCACAAGTCTTATGAGGAACAGCTGAGGGAACTGGGGTTGTTTAGTCTAGAGAAAAGGAGTCTAAGGGGAGACCTCATTGCTGTCTACAACTATCTGAAAGGAGGTTGTAGTGAGGTGGGTGTCAATCTCTTTTCCCAGGTAACAAGTGATAGGATGAGAGGAAGTGGCCCCAAGTTGCACCAGGGGAGGTTTGGATTGGGTATTAGGAAAATTTTTTTTCACTGAAAGAGTGGTCAAGCATTGGAACAGGCAGCCCAGGGAAGTAGTTGAGTCATCATCCCTGGAGATATTTAAAAGATATGTAGATGTGGTGCTTAGGGACGTGGTTTAGTAGTGGACTTGGCAGTGCTAGGTTAACAGTTGGACTTGATCTTGGAGGCCTTTTCCAACCTAAACGATTCTATGATTCTAAATTAACTGATCCCAGTATTTTCATCCAAATCCTGATTCTATGTGTGTTCATTTAATCAGAAATATAGAGCTGTAATTTTCTATTGAAATTAACTAGGAGCTGTGTGCCTAAAAATGCCCTTATAGTCTATATCCTAGTGCTCAATTAAGCTTTGAAGGGCCAAGATGATTCTATTCTTTTTACAGAGGGTGCAAGATCTATATCATTGAAGGCAAACCCATGAGTTAAGTTCTCTTAGTGCTTACCTGTAGATTTATTAGGACACTCAATATATGTGCATTCTTACTATTTAAAATGGATAAATATATTTTTAATAATCACTTGAACGAATCAGGATATTGGGAAAAAATTTCGTCAGGCAACTTCAGATCAATAAAAAAGAATAACTTTTCTAAAACTTCTTATTCAAGTAATTTTTTTCAATGCTAACTTATACAAACATAATCAATTAAATCCAAATCAACTGTAAAATTATAAGGATTGCATATCACAGTAATTCTAATGCAATAGATTTTATTTTAATAAGCCACCTTGAATCTGACACAGGTTTCTGAGCTTGGAAATAACCAAGGAAAGAAGAGAAATAGAGCACTGGGATGCTTATCAGGATGAAATGAGTCTCTGAAATAAATTATTGTCTCATTGGAAGGGAAAGAGATAAACAAAAGCTTGCTTTATATTGCATTTCCTTTATGCTAAGCAATAGCAAAGACACCATCTAGATTACAAGGTGATAGAGTGTGACTTTGAAACCATTAGCAGTAGAAGCCAATTTCTGTCTCTTTCAGATAGGTTATAGAATCACAGAATCATGTAAATTGAAAAGGACCTCTGGAGGTTACCCAGTCCAACCTTCTGCCTGAAGCAGGCTCAATGGTTGCTCAAGGCATTGTCCAGCTGAGTTTTAAGCAGCTCCAATAATGGAATTTTCACAGCTCCTCTTGGAAGCTGTCCTGGTTTCGGCAGGGATGGAGTTAATTTGCCTCTCAGTAGCCAGCGTGTTTTGGATTTTATATGTGAAGAATGTTGATAAACACACTGATGTTATGAGTATGACACTGTCCAACTTTCCAGGTCTCACTAATGTGCAGGTGCAGGAAACTGGGAGGGATATAGCCAGAAAAATTGACCCAAACTGGCCAAAGAGAGTATTCCATGCCATAAATATCGTGCCTAGTATATAAGTGGGTGTTGCCCGGGGCGGAGGGGCTGCATCTTTAGCATTCCTTGCTCTCTCCCTCTCACTCCTTTGCTTGCTGCTTGGTTTTGTTTCCATGATCACTGCTCAGGACGGGCTGTATGGGTCATTGGGACATCGGGTGGTAAGAAAAACATACATTGTTCATTTTGTATATTTCAGTGTCCTTGTATTTTGTTATTATTGTCATTTTCCTTTGCTATTCTAGTAAACTGTCTTCATCTCAACCCATGAGTTTTCCTTTCTTCCCAGTTCTCTCTCACATCCTGTTGAGGAGGGGGAGGGTGAGCGAGAAACTGTGTGGTGACCAGGGCTAAACCACGACAGAAGCCTACTCCAATATCTGACCATTTGAATATTTGACCATTTGTGTGGTGAAGTCTTTCCTTATATCTAACAGGAATTTTACTTGCTCCAAGATGTGACTTTTACCCTTCTTTCCTGTTATCATGTGCCTTTGAGAAAAGTCCAACTCCATTTTCTGTGCCCTTCCATTAGGTAGCTGAAGACAACAATAAACTAGCTAGCTTCTTAAGGCTGAACAAAACAAACTCCCTTGCCTCTTATGATTTCGTATTTGTGACAGACATCCAAAACAGGAGTACCTTGATCCTTGAGTATAGATTGGAGCACATGGCGAGGAAGAACATGTTTTAAGATGTCTGTATCTCTGGGTAAACCTGAAGATAAATATGGGGTATGTCTAGGTCACTGACAAGGGCTGCACAAGTAGACAGTGTGCATATGTAATTTACTATATATTTTTACAGAACTCACACTAAGTGGAAAAAGAACAGATCAAATGTACTGCAGATGTGCAGATCAGCTTGTTCATCCAATGGACAGTTGCCTAAGATTTCTGGGAGCCATGCAACACATTCAAAACTATTACTATTGTAAATGGGCTCTTTGGCATTGAGAAATCCTGAACAGACATACTGCATCAAGCAGGATCAATGAGAGAGCTATATCCACTTAGTTCCACTTCACTACATCTTCATCTGCCACCTCTCATTGGTGTGGGTGTTCAGAGCTGAAAGGTTGAATGCAGAACAATAACACATAATTTACAGTTGTTTTTATTCTTGTGCAGAAGCTTCATCTGAATTATATTCTTCTGGGTGACTATACTTTTTGCTGTAATTTGTCTATATTTGCTTTATATTCTGACATAAGAAATTTGGGAGTGTTGCTTTAGTATCATAAGAACTTTTATATTTTATGCACAATACATTTAGTCAGAGAGTAGACACTATAGCATCTCATGTAATAAGGGAAAAAAATATTTTTAGGCAATATATGGGCACATAAAGTGTTGAAGGTAAATACTTTTTAACCTCTAATTCAAGTACCTGTTGTGTAACTACACACTGTGATTTTATTTACATTATAAATTTGCAAATCATACTTAAGCCCATAGATAATCCTCAGCATTGAGCATTCAAGCACAGACAGTTCACATATCAAAGGAACAGAACATTCTGAGGGGGGAGGACCATTCCATATAAAGAGTACTTATACAAATCACATAATGGAATGATATAAGTATATTCTTTCCTGTGGAACAAGGAACAGAAAATAAATTTTTTACAGTGAGTGGAAATCTGGCAAAAATTGTAATAATCATGAACTTATATAAAACTTTTGAATGATAGCAATACGTAGGATGTGTTTTAATTTTCTCTCATATGTATACACAAAGCGATATTGCTACAATATTGACTGAATCCTGTTCTTGTGATAAACGTACCTTTGTATCCCACATAAGGAACTTGGGGATAGTTCTTTATCTATGCTCTTATGCATACTTTAGAGGTGAAGTCATGTCACCTTGTCCCAACAGGAATCTCACTATTAGATAGAATAGGAGTCATATCTGTACAAGCAGTAGTTTTCAGGTATGTTTCTTCCAGCTTTCCTAGGCCTGTCTATATGGGCAGCAGAAGTAGTGGCAGGACAAGCCAACATATTTGTGCTGATATGATTACCTCTGAGGTACCTGCAGCAATGCCCTTCAGGCTTTGCTATGATCTATTTTGGATGACTACCATTCCTCATTCTCTCTTCTCCTGAAGCCTATCAGATTTTGTTACGGTTGTGGGTTAAGGGAAAATCTCTGCTTATCTCTACAGTCTAGCTTGTAACTTTGGTAGTGGCAATGCCATTCCCCCTTCTGTTTTCAGTTGCCTTCCTCATGACCTTCCAGAAAATTTGATTTCATAGATATCGAAGAAGGAGTATTCCACTTATGCTTGGCTTATTCATACCAAAATAATAGTCTTTAAAAACAAAGTGAAAATATTTTTCTTGCACAGATGTTTGAGTTTATAAACATTTAAATATATTTATTATTTTACTACAGATCTAATTCATAGATAAAACCACACATCTTCATTTTCCTTGATGGAATACCCATAAATGGCAAATCAACACTATAAATAGCGAATCAAAATGTTATCTTAATGAACTTATAACTTAACTACTCTTTTGAATAAAGATGGCTATAAAATACTGAATTACCAGAAATTGAGCATAGTTTGTGTCTTATTCTCCTCAGATCAGATATCCTAAAGATATGTAATGGTTAGGGCAGTAGAGATCAGCAGATAAATCTGCAAAATTGTGCAAAAATTATTTTATCACAAGTCTTAAATTCCTTTTGTGGGGTTTTGTTTATGTGTTTGTATAGTAATGGTTTTTAATGCATGTTTCACAAGACATTTAAAATAAACCTGTAACTACAGACATCAAATTCAGTGAGGACGGAGAAGCAGTTTGTGAGCTGATAGCAGATCCTGAAGCAAAACAGGATCCTAACTAGCTTCCTAACTAGACGTGTCAAGTTCTGTTCCTGAAAGAAACATTCATCTGCTTTGATCACATGCTGGATGAAAGACAAAAGTGTCAGAAGAAACAAGTAGGAAAAAAATGGGAAGCGTGATCTTGCACCTGCACCCTAATTACTAATCAGAACTGATCTACCAGGACATAAGCAGGAAGAGTGTTCCATAGTGATTGATCATAGAAAGACAGAGGATGCTATTTATCTTTTCCAGATATACTGTCTCCATGTTGGGCAGCCAAGTTGATGAACTATGCTACCTTTCTAATCAAAGAAGAGACAGAGACATATTCTGAGGAAAGTTCACCCCATCCCAAGATAATTTGCACTTGGAGGGGACTGAATCAACCTCTAGAGTTACCTGTCTCCTCTACTTACAACAGAGGCCTAAACAATTATCTTCAACGAACAATTTAAATTTTATAAAGCTAAAATTAGTGATGAGTCCTATCTGGAAGGCAATGAATATATTTGTCACAAGCCCTCAGTGAAAACTGACAAACAGATAAAAGTGAATGAATCAATGAATAAGTCTACATGTAGACATTTTTCATTAATTTATTCCAACCAATTTTGATTTTGCAAAGCTGATGCCTCTTATAAAGTATCCCAGCTAACCTGAAATTCTACCTTCCCTGTTTAAATTTATGAATCTCAGTGGTGACTCCTTCTGTCAGTTGTGCAAACGTTATAAATATGAATCACATCACTGGTATGTAGATGAGCAAAAGGTCTGAAACAGAAGCAGATATTTCTGGTCTTGTGTTTGTGCCGCATAAAGTGTAAGCAACCAGCATGCAACAAGAAAGCCTTACAAAAATTTCTTATACTGAGCACTGCATACTCAGAGTAATTTGTAGTTCTTTGTTTCAGGTCTTCCATCTGGGTCCAACTGATTGCAACAAGATCCCCGTCTAAAAGCAAATAAATATTTGCATATGAGGCAGCAAAAATATGTTTGAGCCTTTTGTTGTCTTTCACTGAAAACCTAAGTAAAAGATCATGTCACTTGTGCAAGTAGATAAACCCCTATAGAATTCTGAAGTAAAATTCAAGTATGTTTTAAATCTAAAAGCACTTGCTTAACTTCAGAAGAAAATTCTTCTCTAAGTAGTCTGCTATTTACATGAAAAACATTATTTGGCTTTGACTTGGATGTGTAAATTGACTGAAAGGCAGTTGTGGAGATAGTGAATGTTTCAATCACCAGCTCATCCAACTCACACTTAAGCTGGTCTGTGCAGTGTTTTCCCCATTAGCTTTCCTAAAATCCTTTTAAACCGCTTTTTCTTTATTCTTTAAGTACAAAGGATACTCCACAAATGCAGACCCAGGGTACTCTATTCCTTACTTCCAAAGACTTGGACAATGCTGAAGGTCTTGCCACATCATTTTCAATAGCAAGAGAAACTAATAGAATGAGTCAGATATTTATTTGGTGCAACAACAGTTATTTAAATAAAGTTTATTTGAAGATTTCTATTTTCCTGATAGTTATGACAGATCTTAAAGTAGAGCTGGAGATTTGATCAGTTGATGCAAGTCTATTCTCGCTCCGAAGTGAAGGTGAAGATCGTAGGAAGTCATTCCATTTTATAATTACAGAAATAATAGTTCTCAATTTACAATTTTATGTTAAAGACTTTACACTGTTATCTACACATTGTCTTACTGACTGGGAAAAAGCAGTCTACTCTTCCAAGATTTTTCTCTTTATCGCTTTTGATTTGCCAATAGTTGAAATAAGCATGCAAAATACTCTAATCCGCCTCCCAATGTGTCATTAGAACTTCTGAAGAAGTTCACAAAGAGAGGGTCCAAACATCCCGTGTAAGTTAAGGCCTAACAGGGAAGAAGAAAAGTTAAATTTTAATGAACCCAAAGAAAAGAGAGAGGTGACCGCCAAAACATAACATCCTTCCTTAGCTGAAGGTTCACTGCAGTGTTTGTGTAGAATATGAACTAGGACTTGAGCTGTTGAATGCTTGGGATATTGTTAGCCAATGTCAGAAAATGCAGGTAAGGGAAGGCCTTTTGGAATTGACCTTTGGTTAAGTAAATTAAGAATGCTTACTCTCTCCCTTGTTACCTGTGTCTTTGAAAGCCCTGTTGTGTTACGTATTTTGTGAATAAATGCTCTCATTTGTTTTCATTTTAATCTGATTTCTAAAAAGATGATCACAAAGTACCTATGGGTAAACTTATCCAATGGGCCTTTCGTTCCGTACAAGTGATAATCTTGTTCTAAGCAGGCTTTTGGAGCACTTTCTCAGTGGCTAGGATCCACACAGATTATTTTCAGAGTATCCAATGAGAAACTCTGTGCCCTTCCAGTTAACCAAACAAGGTGCTCAGAGACCCACTGACGGAGAGGCAGAGGAGGAAGGAGTGTCTTCTGCTAGCAAGTATAAGCAGAAAAGCTTTCTAGCATAGAAGAATAGGGGAGCTCTTAGGGAGCTTATAATGCATACTTTTCAAGGAAAAAGAAAACCCAAAAGTTTCCTTATTTAGATTTTAAAACTGTCTTTTCAAACAGTCTTGTGCTTAGAGGAACTTTATTTCTCACAAGACCAAACTCACAGTGTTTATCTGACTGTCAGCTTGCTTTCTGGTTCATCCTGCATATACTCAGATAGTCAGCTGTGTTCAGAACAATGCCAAACCCATCACAATTGCAAAAAGTCTCAGAGGAAACCTTTCAGACTACATGGCTGAGCTTCCATTCAGACTTTGCCACAGTGGTCTTTACCTTGGGAAGAAGATCCTATTGTTCCAGCTATGATTAAATAAAAAATCATTCAATTGCTTCTTATTTTAGTATAAAAGCAGAGGAAATACACTTCTGTATGTGAGATTTGGATACATCCATTAGCAGGGTTTCTGGAACAATTGTACCTTCCAGCATAACAGTTACATCCTGAGTGTACAGGCACAAAGGGTTTACTCAGTAAAAGAAGAGGCAAGCTTTTCAATTGCTTGCATAACACTATCAAAGTGGCATTTAAAAATATCTACATGCATTTCCTAATGAGAAAATAGCAACTTATGCAAAAGATTATCCCAAATGACTATTTTAATTATATATTAGATAAATTCCCTTTCTCTTGCCAGCTTAGTTCCTCAGCCCCACAGTGAAGCTGAGAATGTAGTAGATTTCCAGAACCTGATGGACTTCTCGATGATGGGCTGTTGAAGAAACTGAAAGCCCATGAGAGATTTCGAGCTTTACTCCTGGCAGAGAGGAGCTGAGCATTTCAGTGGCTATCACCAGACTCTCAGTGTTGAGAATGACCTTTGTAACACCAATATGTACCTTTCTTTTTGGTTTCACTAGAGCAAATTTGCCTTTTGCCAGATAGATCTGTTGGAAAAAACTACATTATCATTTCTATGATACTTTTCATCAGTAAGATTCAATAACTTCAAAAAAGCCAAACTGGAGGCAATTTTAATATCTCTGAGATGTCTTAGAAAAACAAGCAGTGTGGAATTGTGAACACTGAATTGCTCAGAGATTTCACAAAAAAAACCTCCATTGGCCTAATTCTGTGCCCAAAACATCTGCCCAGTAAAAGGCACGGGAAGAATTATTGCTACAAAAGAGCTCCATTGACATTTTAGTATCCTGAAAGGCAAGTGGAATGGCAGATGTTAGTGGTGAATTACACATGTTGAAGATTCTCTCTTTTCTAAAACAAACAGCAGAGAATGGAGAGGTTGAGAAGGCACACTCCTTTCATTAGTTGACCATAATGCTAATTTCCAGTGCCTGGCCTTTTTGTAAACTACTGAGGGAGGCAGAAGGGAGCTCATGCATCTCTCACCTTTTTGCTTTGCAACAGCTTAAAGGCCAGAAGAGTTGCTATAGTTGAACTGAGTTGTTTCTGTAAAACATGCTGCTTGTGTAAAGGAGAAGTTTAGGTGCATGTTTTTTTTTTTTTTTTCACTGGTGTTATTACTGTGGAGGAGAATTAGACTGATAACCCTGAAAGGCAACATCTGTATGTTGCTACATGTAAGCATAAAGTAAATAGTATTACACTGATGCAAAGTAAAAACTGTCTTGTCTCCAGGCAATACAGCACCAGAAAAATTTTGCACAGCAGAAAGGCAGTGATGGTGAGAGAGATAGACAAGCTTAATGCATTGTTTTACATATTTTGTGTTCTTACAGCATCAGATACTTTCTCTGTTGAAGTATTGGCTCTTTAGCCAGCACATTCTTGTCTCTTTCCTGATATGAGTTTATTGACACTTTATCCATTCTGCTTATATACCTTCATGGCCAGACTGTGCAGCACAGATTAATTGCAGATTGTCATCTATTTTTGACAGAAGGAAAAGAGACAATTACATATAGAAAAGCATATTTAGTATTTTTAATATAATACACAGGCATTTTCACTTTTAGCTGAAACGTATTGAACTGGCTTACTTAAAATGAGAATGTACACAGTGAAACAGCAAATTAGTGTCTTAATTACTGTATAAAAAGCTGAACAGTAAAGAAAACTGTCAGTTATTTCTCCACATGAGGAATCTATGGTAGAATATGTGATAAATGTTTTTTAGCATTCCCATCTAAAAAGACTTCACTGTAGAATAATTTGAATTGAATCGAAGTCTCTGAAGTCCACTTTTAAATATTTTAAAAGAATGTTACTTAACAGCTCAAATCTAGATTATTTATCACTATGTCTGATAGAGGCAGATTGTTATTCCTCTGAAAGCAAATAAAATATGGTTATGCACGTGTATGTAATAGATAGAAGTTTTGGGGGAAATGCAAATTCAAAATCTTACTGAATATTATGGCTTCCATTTATTAGTCTTATCCCTCTGTTTCGTATCCTACAATGCTTATTTATTACTGGAAAATAGTCCTGCCGATATTCCACCAATTTCACTATCAAGTATGCATGATGTGTGACTCACAATAGAGTACAGATTAATTGTTTTCCTTTTATAGCACTGTAAGACAGCTCCCAAATTCACAGTGCAAATATAATTAGAATTTTAACTTGAGCAAGGAAGAAAGAAACCTTAACACGTGGTATTCTTTTGATATGATATTAACTATATCTGAAATTCTATTATAGTTGCATTCAAAATATATTACTGTAAATATACTATGTATAATAACAAGTTAAATTGCTGTTAGCATTTTCCCAGTACTGATTTGCATCTTCTGCATAGCACATGACATAGAATAACAAGAAGAAACAAAATGGAATATGAAGAAAGGTAACACCTTTATTATTTATTTACTATACAATTATTTACTATACAAATATTATGAGCAACCTAGTAGTGGTAACACTGAACTGTTTTTCTTCAGAAAGCCACAAAAAGAATCACTGATGTAAATAATATTACCACAAGGCTGACTATCCCCTTTCTGAACTTTCCACATTAAGAACAGGCACCCAAAACTTAAAGTATCTGTATGCCTTCACTTTGTTGCATAAAATAATCATAATTTACATAGAAAGTAAATGTAGAAGTTCCCACAGAGATGTTCCCAGCAAAGAAATATTGTGCATAGCTTCCTGAAAGTCAGGTGAGCTATGATTACTACCAGCCCCATTTAAATCAAAAGAAACTTTGAAAATTTGAATAACAGAACCTGTGATTTCAAAAGATTGCTCAAGGACTTACAGTGTCCAGTTTGCAGACTCAAGCTATGAAGCAATTTTTCTAGGAATTGTCACTAATTTCCTGAAAAAAATGTTCATTATTTTGAAATATGCAAAGTCTTTGAGTGTCTGTGAAGTCTTAAAAAAAATATTATGTTTGTTTGTTTGCTTGTTGTTGCTATTGTTTTGTGAATGAAAGGGATCAGGGTTGTAGATGTTATCTTCTGTATTATTAAGCTCTTCTAATCATTGTCTCTGAAAAGAATACATCTTTTGCAAGATACCTTGGAGGTGCTTAATGGACAAGGATAAAACTAAGAATTAGATTATACAAAATTATTTAAAGCAATTTTTCTTAAAAAAATCTATATATTTGGAATTTTTTTTAAGAGTTAAAATTCTTCTGAAATGGTCTAGACATACCTAGGTTAAAGTAGATGCTTTAAGTAAAGACTCAGCTATCAAAATATTTTAAAGCTCGTGCCTAGATTACATTTCTGAGGAAGTAAAGTAACATTTATTTCTGAAGGAACAACTAGATGCAGCTGTTCAGATTTTAAGGTCTTTAGGTTTGGGATTTTTTATACATATATTTGCCTCATTTATCATAATTGGTTCTTAAGTCACTGGGTACTACAATATATAAATAGTGACAATTTGAATTCATACATGATTTTCTGTTTTGTTTTGCTGTGTTGTTATTTTTCAACATCTTTGAAAAGGGTAAAATATGTGTCTTCATAATACAGTAATTGAGAGCTTCCTCAAGTTTTTCCAATTAGCTGACATGTAAACATACCTACATTGGGAGTTGTGTGACAGAGAATAATTCTGTGTGAAAATTATCAGTGCTGAAAGAGGTTGGTAATACAAATATGATGTTTACAAATAACTTGTCATCCAACATACATAGGAAACGGCAGGAAAGTATAAATTAGAGTAGGATAGAGAGGGAATATGTGAAGTTGTCAGTTAATCTTATAAATCTCAGTAGAGGTTTATACATAAAACATTTTTTAAAACTAATTAAAATGTATCATTTGTAGTTTCATGAAAGATGCATTTTAGAAGTTGTAGCATTTCAACACTCTCTACCATAGAATCTGTATAATGCTGCAGTGTATACTTACTAAGAAGGACAATAAAAGCTAAGACATAAATAACAAAGTAAACAGTTGCAGTATAGATTTAGCATCCCATTGAATTCAGTAGTAAAATATGGTTTTAATACTTGCTTAATAGGTCAATTATACTTCACCAACTGGATACATGTACTCAAACAATAGCATTTCTGTGGCACTTTTTTATGAGAAGGATAATGTTAAGGACTCAAATAGGTGGTGATCTGCATTCTCAAAATATTTTACAATTGTGTTGTAAGATCTGTCGTACTAAGCAGTAAGTGTTGTGTAGATGTGCAAAGTTTAACAAACACTGGTAATGAGCAGATATGGGAAAGTATACTGCTCTTTCCTGCAAGATTGCTAGGAAATTCAGGAAGATATAATTCATATTTATCTGTTTTCTCTTCACCAGATTTATGCCGGTGACAATGAACTAAACAGAAACCTTCTGCTTGTTTTAAAATCTTAGTGACTTGTCTTAGGTTTGGGGAGGTTTTTTCCTATAGCTGTAGAATAGGCAGAGAAGAACATAGAAATTAAATAAGTAGAGAAATTTAAAGAAAATTTGCAGAGCTCTGGAAACAAAGTTGAGACATTGGCCACCTTGAATATTTCTTGAGGCAGGTGGTGGAGAGTTTGGAGGAAGGGACTGTTTTCATACACTCAGCTTCCAGGATGATCTATCACAGCAGGATTTTTAGGCATTCCTACTCAGAGCATGAGACCCTACAGCTTCAATATTTTTTGAGAGTCAGAGCTCAGGCTACACAACTGAAATTTTGAGTTGACTGAAGATTCTTCTATGCAAAAGACATGCTGAAGCATTTGAATTTTGACAGTAGGATACACTGCCTCTGCAAGCAAAGATGTGGAGTTCAGTAGGAACTTTACTGGGTCCACCCTGCATGCGCAAATTCAGGCAGTCAATTGCTTTTCCTGTAAGAAATAAAATGTAAAACTGTAAAATCATAACACCATATAAAAGGACAAATCTAGCTACTTATTTCAAAATCATCATGCCTCCTGTGTCTTTCACAGTGTAAATCCCACTCTCTCAAAGCTAATTTTAAATATTGTAAGATAAAAATGAGAATGATGCAACTTTATCTCGTTACATCTTGGACTGAAACATAGTTGAAGAGACAACTTTTCACTTCAACTCTAATGTTTGTTCTTTAGACAATCATTTCAGACAGCATTGTAGTGGTAACAAATAGAGGACAAGGAACAGTGAGGAAAAAAACAATTGCATGGTGGTTTTAGAGATCTAAATATGCATTCTTTTTCCTTTGAAAAAGGAAATATTTGAGAAAAAAAATATGAAGGGGCAATTTGAATTAAAAACCTGAGGGGAGAGTGGGGGAAAGGAAAAGGAGGAACGCATTATAGTTGCTCTACATTATATTCCTTTCTTAGCACTATTGTTCTCAAAGCCTGCTAAATGGTTGTCATACCTAAATACTGCTATCATGTGTGGGGTTTTTTTCCCTCTGAAGACAAAGTAACCTGGGAAGAGAAAAAGATGCAACTTGCAGAGATACAGAAAATGGCAAATACTGACATCTTACAAAATCCAGTACAGTTGTATCACCATTTGTTTTTATTTATTTGGCTGCAGAATAAGCAACATAATGCAAAGTCCACTAATGAGCTATCAGCATGGCAACAAATAACATACACTGATGAATTAGAGTGGATGCATCTTTTCTAATTTATACATCTAAAAGTTTGACAATGGAGACTTTATAGTCAGCAGAGAAAAAATGGAAATCTTCATAGGTAGATTAATCTCATCCTAAAAGGTGTCTGGATCATGCAGCATGAATTATGTTTCAGAGCACAGAGGGATCCAAGGGTGCCTCGCTGTGATTCAGATGTTTCACTTTTGAATACCTAAGGATAGGTAAAGTTATTTCTATGTATTGTACATTCAGTAGGAAAAGGCTGTCATACAGCAAAATAGTTAGATAAGTAGATCTCTTCACTTTTTGGAAGAAAAACAAAGTAATGACTAAAGTACCAGGAATTCTTATGGTAGCATGTTGGGACAAGAGAATTTTCGTTTTGATCCTGCAGGCATAATATATGTCTTCAGTGCACAAGGTAATAATTTTCTTATGTGTTATCTTATTAAAGTGATACTGTATGTGCTTTCAGATTGTTATGGCTTTGGCTTCACTGAAGTTCTAAGGTACTTTACACTGGGACTAAAATAAGCCATGAATTCTCCTGGGAAGAATCCTCCTCTTACTTCTACAAAACAAAAATTATCTATATTAACTATTTGTTAAGTGTAGGCTAATGTATATATTTAAACTCATACTTATTACTTTTTAATAACCTTTAATGCCTACTTTTTAAAAGTTTGTCTGTACATGTAATGTTTTCAATCATTTACAAAAGAGCTGTTTACCACACTAAACATTTACACAAGAAGTAAATACTTGTATTGAGGTGCAAAGTCCAAAACCAGATATGATACCCTAGATGTGAAGCCATTGTGGCTTTGTACAATACTGGTGAACAGCATGTTCTTCTTTCTATGCTTGGTGACACAATTCTTTAGCTGAACCTACCAGTAAGTGTACCCCAACGCTGTCTCACATGTGGTCTAAGAAATTAACTGAAACCATCAATTCAGGGCATGAAAAGTTGACTAAAAATTGTTCAGTGCTGACCTAGAGTGATTGAAGCAGTGTCGTAAAGTTGCAAATTCCATGTGTCCTTTTATACATCCCTTGATATGTTCAGGTGTTCTGCTGTTATTTTGGCAAACAAATATTTCACAAGTTACGTTTCAGTCACAAAGACTTCACAGCAACTAAAAAACCCAGCATCATTAAGGGAATTTCTAACATTGTTAGCAAAGGTAAGAATTTGGAAAGAAAAGATGGACTCATCTAATGGAACAAAAAAAATGGCTCATATATAAACAAAAACATGCTCAGTGAAGATACTAATTGGACCATGTTTTAAGTGACTTATAAGTATTTTCCACCTGATGTGATTGACACGAAAAGAAGGATTAAAACAAAATATCTCAAGCCTATGGAATAACTGTAGGATTTAAAAGAAATCAGAAAGGCAGGAACATTTCATAAAGGATAAAGCATGAAACCTAAGAAAGCCAGAGACAAGAAATAGAGAAGAAAATATTTCAAAAATATGTTTCATGGGAGGAAACATCAAAACACTCTCTCTTTGCACCTTGTCAGGAAGTGCTTGATTGAGCTATACACAGTGGGTACATAGGAATTTGTTTTCTAGAGAATAACACTTTGAGCAGTATGTATTAGAAAAGCCCTTTCAACCTTAAACTTCACAACATTACCTTTGTAATTGACATCTATGCTCATTGAGAGCATGTGGAGGAAAGAGAAAAACAACCCTCCAACTCCTTTTAATTTCAGATGTTCTTGTAGCCTTTGATTATTCTGTAAATTCCTGAATTGAAATTTGCTGTGGTTTTATGTTAATGTGTCAAATCAAAATGTTTTGTTTACTAAGTATTTTTAATCAAGATATCAGACCAAAATAATCCTTTAGTCTAATCTATGTTTCAGCTCTTTCACTATGATTTTTAGCTGTAGAGACTTTACAGGAAGTTTTTTTATACAGGTTTAATTTGATCACCTCTAAACTGCATTGATATAAAAATTATTAAACCTTCATTATGACACTAAATTTACCAGTCAAGAGACTGAGGCATAGACAGTCCAGAGCTAACTTTAAGTGAATAAAAAAGTTTGTATTTATTTTGATGGATTTTGAACCAGACCTTGTCCACACTGCCCCCATCCTAGTAATTCATCACTGGGTGATGAATGGATTAAAAGCAGCCCTAGAGAGAAGGACTTTAATTTGGATGTGAGCTGACAATGTGCACTTGCAGCCCAGAAAGCCAATCATATCATGGGTTGCAGAAAAAGAAGCGTGGCCAGCAGGTGGAGGGAGGTGATTATACTCTGCTCTTCTTGTACTCTCCCCGCCCTCTACTCTGCTCTCATGAGACCCCCACCTGGAGTACTGCATCCAACTCTGGGGTCCTCAGTACAGGAAAGACATGGACTAATTGGAGCGAATCCAGAGGAGGGCCACAAAAATTATCAGAGGGCTGGAGCACCTCTGCTGTGTAGAAAGGCTGAGGGAGGTGGGATGGTTCAGCCTGGAGAAGAGGAGGCTCCAGAGAGACTTTATTGTGGCCTTTCAGGAGGGCTTACAAAAAAAAAAGATGGAGAGGGACTTTTTACCAAGGCTTTTAGTAATAGAACAAGAGGTACAGGTTTTAAACTGGAAGAGAGTAGATTTAGATTGGACATAAGGAAGAAATTCTTTACAGTGAGGGTGGTGAGCCACTGGAACAGGTTGCCCAAGAGAGGTTGTGGATGCCCCATCCCTGGAAGTGTTCCAGGTCAGGTTGGATGGGGGTTTGGGCAACCTCGTCTATTGAAAGATATCTCTGCTCCTTGCAGAGGGTTGGACTAGGTAATCTTTGAAGGTCCCTTCCAACCTAAACTATTCTATGGTACTATGTGATAAACCTCAGCCAATACTTACACCTATTTCTTTTAACTACACAATCTCACTTCTTTTATAATCTGACTGCAACTCATTGTCTAGTAGTGAATCTCCATGTACTGTTTTTAAAGTCCAGCACAACAGGAAAGGGACAGTCATTGCTTCAAAAGTCCTGATGGTCATCTTGTTGTAAGGCTGTAAAATGTTCAGGAAATGGGATTCACGTCAGCCAGCTTAGTATAATCTTTGTCTAGATGTGTAAAAATTAAAGGAGTAGCTGCCTATTCTTTTCTTTTTGTCATCTGTTATTAAAATAGACACAGGATGTGCTAGTAGCTTTCTGTAAAACCACATGAGAATTCCCAAAGGGAGTATTGCAGTATGCAAGCTGTATCACCCAAATGTTAAAATAGACATAACAAAACTCTTCCCAAGAGTGCATTTTCCATAATGAATATTGCATTAGACACCATATAAAGAAAAGCTGAGTAAAACACAGGGGGGTTTTCTGCTTATTAGCTTGTTATTCAGAAAGAAAAAAAAAAAAAAAAACCAAACCAAAACAAACACATTTTATAACCTGTCTGGATATTACCCTGCCTCTTTCAGCTATTTTGCAGTGAATATTATGATAAAAGCACTTAATCCAGGTTTACTGTATAACAAACTTGACTTTACTTGCTTCTTCCATATTCCATCTGCTTTGTGTACAGAGTATGTAGTTTACAGATGGGACCATCCACCACTTTATGTTTTTACAGTATTTAGTTTTAAAAGGCATTGTGTCATTATTGCTGTTGCCTTGTGAGCTTAGTTTTGTAGCAGATCTTTGTTTAGCTACTGGGCTGAAGTTCTCAAATGAGATAGGCAAAGATAGGCACTACATTGCTTAACCATGACAAGCTTAATGGGTTTCTGTGCATGTCTAGGAGCAAAATGGTAACATGACCATTTCTTTTGAAAAAGTAGAGGCACTTATAACTTACAGGAGTCTCCAGAGATAGTCGTAGCTGAATGGAAGCAGTAGAACAGCAACTTTCTGTACTTTACTTGAATTCCATTGACTCCCTTTATGTGGATTAACCTCCAATTATGTTTCTTAACGTCTTTGTGTTCCTCACTAGTAAGACTTGAAATATAGTAATGCTGCGGTGTGTTCATTTAACAAAACATAGATCAAACCTTTGTGTTAACTTGAAAGTTCTACTCAAAACAAGCATTAATCATCTTCAGAGAGCTGTTGTGGAGAACATTTTCACATGGATTCCTCTAATTAAGCCACTTATGTGAGACACCTCAGTTAGAGGAACATCGTTAGGTGGTCCTCCTCTGTAGTCAGTGAAGACAGACAGGCATCGCAACTGAGTCATTCACATAAATAAAATCAATTGTTTGAAACAGAGTCTTCTCTCTGAGAACACTATTGGTCAGAAAGGAATGTATTTTTCATTAAAAATGACTGTATAATGGACTAGCTTCTCTATCAGTAAATCAAATACCTTCATAAGTGCTTTATTACCTCAAGAATAAAAAATATAAAAAGAAAAAATAATTACTTTACAAAATATGCCAGCAAACAATCTCTTGCTATGAATTAATTACATTTAAGTGCAGAGTTGATAACTAATTCTGAGATTCAGCTGGATTAAAACAGCTTTTACTTTAAATCTTAATCCTTCTATGTAAATTTAAAATAATTCTTACAACTCATCACTATGTGAAAGACTGTGGGTCACATATATTTGA
This sequence comes from Chlamydotis macqueenii, assembly GCF_036417535.1. NCBI lineage: Eukaryota > Metazoa > Chordata > Aves > Otidiformes > Otididae > Chlamydotis > Chlamydotis macqueenii. Next base: position 20,927,592 of record NC_141558.1, read on the forward strand.
AATATCAACAGAAGTGTACACTCAAAATATGAAATCTATTTAGCTCTTTGTTAAAAAAAAAGGTTTCTAGGACACACTTTCTGAGATTCAGCTTGCATTTCTGCTATCCCTTGAATCTACAAAGGCAAAGCAATATCATGTAGTGACCTGTGGTCATCAGATTGACTAGAATGACTAGCAACAGTTGAAAAAGCTCTCTGGCTTTGAAATATGGTAATGTAGAGACAAATGCTTGAAGCCCCTACATCTACCGGAGTTTGTCAGATGATTTTTTTCACATTTTGAAAATAATATATGCTTATGTAGCTAAGAATCAAGACACAGTTCGGAGACGATTTTTTCTCTATTTAATTTGTTCAAAAGAGAGAGTACTATCTGTGATAGGTCTTTCTGGAAACCTTGAATTGCTTTCATTTTCCTCATGGTGTTACCCTTGTTGTCACTCTTCTGTTTGGGGCAAAAGAACCAGCAAACTAGCCAAAGATTCTTTGGCTGAAAAAAAATGGGGGATTTTTTTTTTTTTAAAAGCATTTGAAAGGGTGATCATATCCAACCAACAGAATCTAAACTATTTCCACACAAAAGAGAACATTAAACTAGATTTTGTGCTACAGACAGGTGTTTTAAACTATTGGTATGGGCATACAGGCAGAGGCACATGTTCCTTTATCTTGGCTTATGTTCTGACTTCTGTTGAGTTTCTATGAAAAAAAAGCATTAAAATTATGTACACAAGCTATTTCCTCCTATTTAGGGCTTTTCCATTTAACTTTGTGATCTGTACAGAAAAGACTTGTGGTACAGAAAGCATAAACTTGCTTGTGATATGGAATGAGAAACCACATTTCTGATACGGAATGAGAAACTACATTTGTGATATGGAATAAGAAACTACCTCAGAAAACAGCAGTATTACTCATTATGGACCACCTTCAGATAAATGGCTATCTTTGAGAGGTACTAGGATAATTTTAATGCATTCCATGAAATTCTTTTGTTAGAAATAGTTTCTAGTACCTCAGTTAATATTTCACCATATTTTTTTTCTTTAATTATGGATTTTTTTAACGACATTTATAAAGCAAAAGTATGGACTCCAAAGACAGCATTCAGTGGGATCTCAGGCACCTGCCACACAGGTTTATTACCCATGAAGCCTATAGAGGGTGGAAGTGGGGACAGGTAGCTTGGGAGGTCTACAAAGAGGCTGTGCGAGTGGCTAGGATCAGGTGAGGAAGGCCAAAGCCCTGACAGAACTGAATCTGGCCAGGGATACAAAAATCAATAAGAAGAGCTTCTATAGGTATGTAGGGGACCAAAGAAAGTCCAAGGAAAATGTAGGCCCCATCCAGAAGGAAACTGGTGTCCTGGTTACCCAGGACATGGAGAAGACTGAGGTTCTCAATGACTTTTTGCCTCAGTCTTCACCAATAAGAGCTCTTGTCCCACCACCCAAGCTGTAGAAGGCGCAAGCAGGGACTGCGAGCATGAAGAACCACCCACTGTACTCGAAGAGCAGGTTCGGGAACATCTGAGGAACTTGAAGGTGCACAAGTCCATGGGACCTGATGAGATCCATCCGTGGGTCCTGAGGGAACTGGCAGATGAAGTTGCCAAGCCACTGGCCATCATATTTGAGAAATTGCGGTGGTCTGGTGAGGTCCCGGATGTCTGGAATAGAGGGAACATAACCCTCTCATAATCCTTTTTTAAAAACATAATCCTTTTTTAAAAAGGAGAATAAGGAAGACCCGGGTAACTACAGGCCGGTCAGCCTCACCTCTGTGCCTGGCAAGGTCATGGAGCAGATTCTCCTGGAAACCATGCTAAGGCACATGGAGAGCAAGGAGGTGGTTGGTGACAGCCAACATGGCTTCACCAAGGGCAGATCGTGCCTAACCAATTTGGTGGCCTTCTATGACGGGGTGACGGCATCGGTGGACAAGGGACGAGCAACGGATATCATCTACCTGGACTTGTGCAAAGCTTTTGACACTGTCCCGCATGACATCCTTCTCTCTAAACTAGAGAGGCATGGGTTTGATGGACAGACCACTCGGTGGATAAGGAGTTGGCTGGATGGCTGCACTCAGAGAGTGAACGGCTCAATGTCCATGTGGAGACCGGTCACGAGTGGTGTTCCTCAGGGGTCCGTGTTGGGCCCAGTCCTGTTCAATATCTTTGTTGGCGACATGGACAGTGGGATAGAGTGCACCCTCAGCAAGTTCGCCGACGACACCAAGTTGTGTGGTGCCATCGACACGCTGGAAGGGAGGGATGCCATCCAGAGGGACCTTGACAGGCTGGAGAGGTGGGCCCGTGCCAACCTCATGAAGTTCAACCAGGCCAAGTGCAAGGTCCTGCACCTGGGTCATGGCAATCCCAGGCACAAATACAGGCTGGGCGGGGAATGGATTGAGAGCAGCCCTGAGGAGAAGGACTTGGGAGTGCTGGTTGACGAGAAGCTCAACATGAGCCAGCAATGTGCTTTTGTGGCCCAGGTGGCCAACCGCATCCTGGGTTGCATCAAGAGAAGCGTGGCCAGCAGGTCGAGGGAGGTGATTGTCCCCCTCTACTCTGCCCTGGTGAGACCCCACCTGGAGTGCTCTGTCCAGTTCTGGAGCCCCCAACACAAGAAGGACATGGACCAGTTGGAGAAGGTCCAGAGGAGGGCCACAAAGGTGATAAAAGGGCTGGAGCACCTTTCCTATGAGAACAGGCTGAGAGAGTTGGGGCTGTTCAGCCTGGAGAAGAGGAGGCTCTGGGGAGACCTGATAGCAGTCTTCCAGTACCTCAAGGGGGCCTACAAGAAAGATGAGGAGAGGCTGTTTAGTAGGGCCTGTTGCAATAGGATGAGGGGTAATGGTTTTAAAATAGAGGGGGGTAGATATAGTTTAGACATTAGGAAAAAATTTTTTACAGTGCGAGTTGTAGAACACTGGAACAGGTTGCCCAGAAAGGTGGTGTATGCCCCATCCCTGGAAACGTTCAAGGCCAGGCTGGATGAGGCTCTGAGCAACCTGATCTATTCAGGTATGTCCCTGCTCCTTGCAGGGGGTTGGACTAGATGACCTTTGAAGGTCCCTTCCAACCCTAACCATTCTATGATTCTATGAAAAGCTATGATGAACATAGATACATCGTGTTCTAATAAAATTCAGATGTTTAAAAAAAAAAAAATCATTGGACATATTCATTCTAGCATGAAAGACTGATAATGAAAAAGTAATAAATAGAACCACAGCTTAATATAAAAACATAATTTTAACAAGAAATGTGCTTTTGATGTTATTTACACTGTTTTGAATGAGCACATCATTGGAGTTACCATATTGCAAAATAGACATCCATAAGACTGAAATATGAAATCAAAATTGTATGGCATAAAGGACCTCTTTCAAGTTATAATGTGAATCATTAATCTCTACTCTTTTCCTTCTCTGTTTGCTTTGCACATTTCTACAGTTTTGTATTGGCTACAGGACACGGGAATTTTTGTGAAGATAAAACAGTGTAATGGAAACTCTGCACATTCATTCTGTAAGTACTGCACCTAATCATAGTATTTGGACATCGACTATGATAAAAAATTAACTGCAGCAAGTGAAATAACCCAGATTGCTTGTTACTCAATAAGCTTGTTTCTAAACAATTGTTACTGAAAAGAAAAAAATCAGGAATTCATCTATGTATATATAACAAAAATATGGTAGATGGGGAGTATATAGCATTTGCAGTATCTATGTAGATTTTTATGCAACATTTGATGCTGTATCTTACAAAATGTAACTTAAATTTATTCAAAAGGATAGGGGCACTCTTACTTCATTGATTACTGAAGGAATATTAAAAATCTACATTTGGTGTGTGGGAAAGATTATATTAAATTTGATTTTATTTCATTTAATATCTCTACTTGCTCTTATAAAACAGAGTAAATGATATGTAAAGATAATATCATTACTGCATTAACAGGGCCAGATTCTTGTCTGTGGATGTATAGCACAGCTTCGTTGCAGGCTGTGTCTCTAGGTCCATTAACACAAATTTAGAAGCTTACTCTTGCATTTTTCTGGTGGCAACCTCCTGTCCAACTCAGACTACGGAATGTTACTAATAATTTACTGCCTGATATAGCAGCTTTTAGCTGATGTAATGATTCTCTTTTGAGAAGGAAACAGGTGGGAGGACAGCAAAAGCAGAAAAATCAAAGAACAGGAAGATCAGGAATATGAACAGCGGGATGGAAAAAAAAATGTAAAAATAAGATAAGGATGACTGGAAATAGAGGATACGTCAACATTTTCAAATCAATACGTCAATCCTTACCTACAAATCCAAGTTATTTGACTTACTGCAGTTCTAAATATTACAGTCCTTGCTACTTCTGAAGAAATTTTTTTTCTCTTTATGCTTTTTTCTTCTGCAGGTTTTGCTGAAACAAATGTACTTCATTTCCACTGAAAAAAAACAGCATCAGCTTTTCTTCTTCTTAGGTAATATCAAAATTGCCACAAACAACAAATGGATAACATTTATACCAAACAATCTTCCTTTTAAAATATCTAGAAATTAATAATCTTCTCCAGTGGAAGACTGCTCTACATCAGACAGTTTGTCATAGGTTTGACTCATGGTGTTTTGAAAACTGTATGTAGGAACTCAGGATAAACAGACTATTAGTAGGCATTAGATTTTCTGCTTCCCAGTGACAAAGAATTGCTAAGAAAGTAAGCCCTGTAGGGATCTTCCTCTGTAGAAGCCTGAGAAAAAGACAAGGACCTAATGATCTTGGGAAACAATGATCTTAGGTTTTATCTTGAAGAAAAGAGAAGTAAAAGGCAGAAATAATTTGGGAAAGTCATTGTAAGTATGGGAGATAAGCTGGATCTGGTTAGGAGTAACAGTCAGAAGAGACTGGGAGAGGAAGACTCTGAGACAGGAGCAGTGAAGAAATCTGATATGTGGAATGTAGTACTGTTGGAAGGACCTGGAATGAGCCAGTTAAAATTGTTGCTTTTCTGGATTAACTTGTACAGTCTAAACCTCAATAAAAACCTGAATAAAGAGTGGATAAAATGGCAATCTTGGATCACTGGCAACAAACAGGAAAAGACTGATGACTATGTGTTTTGCTCCGTGTATTTCAAGAGAATTTGTAGAATCTAATGGGATAAACCACTTTATTTTAGATGGCTTTACCTATATTACAGTTTTCATTAAAGGAAGAAGTAAACAAGCTCTTAAAAGACATAATTAACTAGGGGTTCTCTTACTTATATAATAGAATAGATGCAGGATAGGGTCTTTTAACATCAGCGGAGACAGCTTCTGGAAGCAATACCAGCATTCATAACACACAGACAATGAGATGTAAGCCTCTGGAAATGAGATCTTCCTGCTGACAAGAGAAGATAACTGTGCTACTGATCGAGATGCAATCAATAACTGAACATTACATGAGATGAATCTCATCATTAAAATGATGTTTATAAGGTTAACACAAAGCATTTAAAGACACTTGCCAGATTCATCTCTGAAAACTATGTATTTGATTATTGCTGTATATCTGTTAAAATTGAAACAATATATATGTAACTGCTAACCAGCTGAATAAGGTTTTCCAGCATACTAGGCATGCTTCAAAATTCTATAGATAGGTCACAAAATGATATAAAACTGTCTGCTTCCAGAAAAATCCCTAAATCTGATGTCTGTTATTCACCATTTCCCTGATAAACAAAAGGAATTAGCAGCAGAAGTAAGAAGTCAGGGGTTTTGCAGTGCTAGAATGCTTATGTGATTTTAGCAACAAGAAGTGTTAAAGCTTGACACTCATTTGTTCCTGTTGTATAGTCACAATGTTCTGTAAGTCTGAACTTAAAAATAATTTTTAAAAAAGGAATAATTACTTTCTCTGTCTTTTTTTCTAATGATCCAGCTTTGGATTTGAAGGGGTGGTGGGGAATGCTCACCTCGCTCACTCACCTTTCAGTCATGACACTGTGGCAGAAACTCTAGATATGCAGTAACTCAAGATACCACGTGCTCTGCCTTGGTACTATTTAGTTTCAAACTCTTGCAAGTAAGGCAAAAAAAGGTTGAGTTACCTCAGCTTTAGGAAAGGAAATATGAAGAGAATAACACCATGAGGGTGCTGGGATTCATTATTTTGAGCTTACCATAAAAGTCTTACCTCCCTCTGAGGAAATTATCTACAACATCTCATTCAGCTAAATTAAACTGCTGTGCCAGATCAGTGTGCATTCAAGGCCTGAGCAGACTAAACAAGTTGAGCAATGCTTGATGAAGATACTGAAGAGTCAACTGTGCTAATATTTGTTTGCAACCTTTTGTCCTGTGCTAATCAAGCACAAATAAAAAATTATTGTTCTACAATAAACAGTTTGAGAATTTGAGTGATCCATAAATGCTGCTTTTTAATTGAAAACTCTTGAAATAATTAATTATGTATATATTAAATATATATATTAAATTATATCTTCAAGATAAGGAAATAGCCATAGCTGAAATGTGCTTTATCTATGGGTTGTTATTTCTCCTATTTTTTTTGTAGTAAAAGTGGACATGCAGCTTTAGGATTTTCTTTTGAAATATGATTTAGAAAAATAGAAGAATAAACCAACATATTTTCTCATTCTTTTTGTATTTTGTGATTTTTAAATGAACATTCTTCATGAAGCAGTATAAAATATAAAACGATGCACCTGCCAAATTCTCTAGGAGTGCAGTTTATTTCAACATTTAAAAAGACCTGCAGATTCATACAAAGTTTGGAAATTAGCCTTTCTTTTTTTTCCTTTGGCTATGTTCAAATACATTAAGCCTGGTAGATTTACTGACAGAAAAAAAACCCCCTCTTATCAGTTTCATCTATAAAAGATTCAATGAAGCATCTTATGATATACAAAACTTCAATTGAAAACAGTGAAAACAATACCTGTATTATTTTCATTTTAAGCTTAAATAGACAGCTGTCAGATGCAAATAACCTATTTTATCAAAACTGCTTAGATGTATTTTGGGAGCAGAGATCAAAACTCCACTGAATTATTGATTAAATGCTATTAAATTATGTGTGGAACAGACATTATTAAATTTGTTGCTATCATATGTGTTTAAATTAATTGCAAAACAAATTTGTGCTTTATACTTGCATGTTTCCAGTTTTATGGGATTGTACAAATATTACACTTGGAGACATCATAATGACAACATTAGATCATTTATCTTACTCTAACTCATAAACACTCTAGTCCTAGAAATGGTCTTCTAGTACCTGATCTACATGGAAATGACTTGAGGTAAAAATTACCTTAAGAATTTATTTTCTGTAGTTTTCTTTTTGTTCAGGAATAACAGTGAGTATTAAGGTAAACCAGAGGATATTAATAGCAAATGACTGTCTTTATTACTGCTAAGGCTCCCTAAATTATAAAGGAAACAGCTAGTGACAGCAGGATATGAAAAAAAAAATTAAAATGCTCCATTAACCATTAGCATGCTATATGAACAAGTAGAATTGCAGTGTATCCTAATGGGTTATATGCATTCCTTGGGATTTCTTGCTGTGCCTTCCTTCAGTATGAAAATGGTAAAGAAATAGAGATATTTTGAATGAAAGACAGAGGAAATATTGTTTATTAGAATTTGGAGAGTCTTTCTCTCCCATGGTATTATGTTTTATCAGTCCTCACAGTCCAGATTTCGCACTACCATGGAAAAATATAGTCCTAGTGAAATATATGTCCTTACATCAGTGGAAATTTTTCTATAGGTGTTCTGGTTTCAGTCTTTTGACTACTTGGGAAGATTTTAGAGAGGAGCTATGTACCTGCTGAAAATGAAGAAAAACAGGCTCTTTAGTGAAATATTCTAGGAGCTCTGTTTGTTAAATTTATCAAAGAGATGTATATACAATGCATGTTAATAAGAAATGGAAGAAGGAAAGTTATAATGAGAGTCAACCACTGAAAAAGAAATAAGAAAAATTAAGATGAGCAATAGGGAAGAATAAAAACTGCTTTTCATAGCAATTAGGATAATTAGTCATTGAAAAAAACTACCATGAGTGTTAGTGAGATCACTTTCAGCGACAGTTTTTAACCTCTGTTTGGAACTTTTTCTGAAGGATATGTTGTACTTGAAATGGGAAATAATCCAAGAAATTAACTATAACATATTTAACAGAAGAAAGCAGTCTAGATTGATCACAACTGTCCTTGCTGTCTTTATTATCTGCAAAGCTATAAAAAATTATTAAGGCGCAAATGTTTATGTTTTAAATTGTTTGAGAATCAAGGCACACACGTATAAGTGTCTTTAAAGCCACTTTCAAAAGAACAAATCACATTGAGATTTCTAGTATACTAGACATGTTGTTCACTTTCTCTTTACAACACATGCAATGGTAACTTGTACAATGTAAACACTACTTTCATTGCTTATCCTGTAGGATAGGATGCTGGATTTGACAGTTGAGTGCACTGATCCAAAATGGCAAATCCATTGTTCCTAGATTCTTTCACTTGTTTTATTAAAGTGCTAACTAAATTACCATGTAAAAAGAAGCTCACTAAATGTCCTTGGTGCAGAGATTAAATTCTTTGATGCAACTTTAAACAGAATTGATGGTGCAGCACTGTGCAGGTAACGTGAAAGAAGTTTTACAGTAAAAGCACTAGATCAGTTTTATTTACTTTTTAATTTTTTGTTGTTCACATGGACAAATTTGTCATCCGTTCTCAGTTGTGGAAGAGTAGAAGAGCTACTTATGATAAGAAAAAAAGAGCTTGACTCAGCGTTTCCTCCTTTTTTTTTTTCTTAGAAGATTACAGTATAGCCCAGAGTAGCATTATAATAAGGCATGATACTTTAAGGGAATAATATCTCATCTCCTACCTGTAAGTCTCAGAGGGGTAAAAAATATTTCTCATGGCTGCTACTTATCAGGTACAGTTCTAGAAGGAATTCCTGTATGTCCCATGCCAAAACTACATATATAGGCTGTAAACTAGTAAATTGACTTTGCTTTGCTAGTACATTTAATGTTCCTGTTCATCTTACCAGATGTTTTTCTCTGGCATTGAATACCAGATATCACCTCACAATTTTTTTTTTTTCTCCAGATGAGCATATATAGCAAAAAAAAAAAAAAAAACAAAAAAAAAAAAACCCAAACCAATATTGGAAATAGAATAGGCTGGAGATCATGAATAACAGATTTTTATGGACTTTTGCCATTAAGTCTTGAAACAAATGGTGTAAGGGCTGATCAATTCTAGTATTGGATCACCATAAATGTTCCTGGAGTTTGTACTTTTAAAAGGCTCACAACTCACCCTCTCCAAAAAAAACCCAAAACAAATCCCAACAGTCAAAGGAGAGAGTGGTCAAAAGGGAGATCAAAAAGCTTCAATTCATTCAGATTGTCAGGATGAAAAAGTGACTTGATTAAAGAATGAAAGTTATTTCACAAAGCAGAAATATCAGATACTATAATAGCAATAAGTTATTGACAAAACAATAACAGGAATAAGGAAGACAGACAAATTCAAATCTAAAAAAAAAATGTCCATTTTAGTGGTAGTGAGCCACTGGAACAAAGTACCCAGGGGAATAGAGGAGTCTTTACAGGCTAATGCTGCAACTCAAAGTTTCAGGATTTTTGGAGGATACTTGGGAGTTAATGGTTTTTGAAGCTAGAGGATGCCCATAGGGTCACCTAGCTTGACCTTGTGCATCCTATGAACTGCCTTGCGTTAATCCCTCTTTGGTATGGATCATAGTTTTACTTACAAAAAAAAAAAAAAGTTAATTAAAAAAAATCTATCTTATTCAGATTTCTAATGATGTAGTGTAACTATGGTAAATTGTTCTAATGGGTGCTGTCCTTCATAGCTGATTCCCAAAATAGTGCTGTTTTATTGCATCTGTTTGGATTTATATATATGTGGGCAGGCTAGGGTGGTGAGGCTACTATAGAAATAAATTGCTGGCAAATATTTATATTTCTTACTTAGCATTAGATGCATGATTTTTATAGATAAATCATATCACCCAAACAATATGAAATATGCTTATCTAGAAAAAGTACTACTCATTTGTCCTTATCAATAAACCAAAACCACTTTTTTTTTTGTAAGGGCAGAGAATACTATTTAAGTACCAAACCATAAAAATTCTAGAGGAAAAGAGAAAACTCTTAAAAGTACTTTTGTAATCTGGAAAAAAAAAAAGGCCTTAGGTGGCTACAATTCTCTTTGATTGGCATAAGAGAAAATGTATGTCATTTTGTCAGCCTCTGGTAATTATCTTAAGAGCTATATCTTCCAAACAAGATGTTAACAAGGTGGTAGAAGATCATGTGAAAAGTCTTCTATATAGAAAGGGATTTAGGTACACAACCCTTCACCAAAGGATAACCTTTCTGAGTGAGACTGGGAGAGGTGGAGAATGGAAAGGCCTCATACTGAGGAACTGTCTTAAAAGCTGCTATCCTGACAAGTTTGTCTTTGGCTGGAGGTTTTTCTCCCTGTCTTACCACTTACCAGAGGAATGATCACTTGAGTATTACAAGTATGTTTGTGTTCAAAATCTGCTAAATAACTCAGAATAAGCTCTGCTCTAAATGACTGCAGGTTAGGATTGTTACTTGGAGGGAATGTTCATTAGAGTGCTTGAAGGAAAAAAAATAGCTGTAAAGCTTGTCTTGAGAATCAAATTTCTCCTGTTCTGTTTTAAATATAGTTAATGTTTTGAAGTTATTTTAAAATAAGTCTTTATTCCATTTTAAGTTGTATAGATTTGGTTCTTTGTCTACTGTAGCCTCTCTCATTCTCTGATTTTTACAACAGCTGCCAAAATATGCTTAAAAGACTTGACAATGATAATTTGCAATTTTTAAATAAAAACCTTTTTAGTGATTTTACCCATAATTGATTCTAACCATGGGAAAAAGTCATGTTTAGCATACCATGTGCTATTTTCTTTCTTACTTATAAAGAGATCATCCTTTGTTGTTCCTAAGCTATAAGTAATTTTAGTGCTCTGATCAAATTTTACTTTCTGTAAGACAGAGTTTGACACAAGCTTATGCCATTCAGGTTGAAGTCCCAAAATATAAGCAGTTCTTTTCCCCATATACATCATAGATAAAGGGTTAAGAAACTGATATCCTGTTCTCTAGTGTGATTTGTTGGTGTGTAGCAAGCACCACCTAATATCTACTATCTTATAATTCATGTGTTAGAGCACACAAATATTCAAGATCATTCCTTCTGAGTGATCAGTGATTTGGAAACAGATAATGCCATATTTGACACAAAATTACTCTGCCCATCACTTCTTTTTAAAAAGTTCGTACCTATTGATTTTTAACATCAAGTTACACAGATCATGTCTCCAGGATCTAATACTACCCACATAGGTAGTATCTATTCTTCTAAGTGAGACATTCCAGTGCATCTTCTCTTTTATCCAAGATCATGTTTTCTAATGAATAAGCATTTAAATGGTGTTGGTTTTTTTTTGTAATTTTGTGCCCTTTGCCAACTAAATTTGTTCTCAACACCTTGAATCTATGCTAAACATATATTCATTTATTTAACACAAAACAAGTAACAGTTAGATCAAAGACAAGTCACTGGTTTCATTAAAGGGGAAACAGATGAAATGTAATAATTTCTGAAGCACATGTAGCATCTAATGGTCTCTTTCTGTCATGACCCCTGTAAGTAACTACAGTAACAGCCACCTATTTTCTATACAGAAAGTTAACCCAATTTACCTTTCACTCAGACCCTCTCTGTAGTTTCTTTCTGTGATTTGAGCAAATTTTGTTTGGTTTGTAAGTTAGTTACAGTGGAAGCAGTTTGCTAAAATCTCCTGTGAGATTTTTGTGTTGTTTTAACCTTCTAAATTTTACTTTGTGCCCTACATTGCAGTCCTCACTGATAACTTCTGTTAGCATGGATGTGTATACACAGAGATTTTGAGAGTCCCATCTTTCATGAAGAACATCCTTGTCAAGACAGTGAGAGGAGAAATTCTGTGAGGTGAAGACAGAGCTGCAGCCAGCTATCTGACCATGTGGATGAAGGATCCAGAAACATAGGATAGAGATGAGGGGTCTGCTCCTTCTGTTTCTATAAAACTTAAGCTAGGAAAAGTTACTTTATGACTTTCAGGTATAATCTTCCATAGCAACAGCTTTATAGAAACTCTTACTCAGAAAGTTACCATTCATTGTATAAATTATACAATGAATTCCTAGCTTCTAGCAATTTAAAATAATACAGAAACTTAAATTGTAATATTTATGATGAAATAAACCGTTGGCAATACATACTCCCAATCCACTAACCTTCACAGTCATTTTTCTGAAAGTCTTCATGATTTGTTTCAGGAGTCTAATAAATAGGGGATGTTAGCGAATTTCATCTTAATGTTTATTTACTGTGAACACTAAGTGCTATTAATACATATCATCAATTCAAAAGTTCAGTCTTTTGAGCAAACAAGCTACTTTGAACTTCAGCATTTTTCTGTGTTGACAGCACTGACCTTTATCAAACAAAGCAACTTCATTAAAATTAAAATTAAATATTTGGGATGTTACACTCACAGCAAAGAGAGCCCGACTTACCAAGGACAAAGCCCTTTTGATTTCAAGTCTTTGCTGGCAGTGATAATTTTATGCTGTTGATAAATTAAAGGCAGGGTCTGAGCAAGCAGAGATGCCCGCACACTGAAGCAGGGAAGGCACATGGCTCTTCCCAGTGCTGCCGAAGCACTACCAGGTCAGGTAAGGGAGCCAACAACTTGTGGCAAGGTCTATATCCTGCCTTTCACAGCATCAGTCAGGAATCTGTGCAGCATCATGTTGCCAGAATCTTTCCCATGGCAGTGAAAATATGTGTGTCACTCACTGACGTGTCCATTGCTGTGCTTGTTCCCTGTCAAGGCTGGCCTGGGGATCACCCTCCATGCTTGCAGCCCTGTGCATGCACCAGACCTCCTAGCTCAAGCATGGAGCCCAGATGTACAGACCCTCTTGCTTTTCATGATTTTGTATGAAATGCTCTGGCACTCAGCCCCTGCCCTACTTTTCTACTCCACACAGGGACCATGGAGTCTCTGGCGAGAGCCTGAGGGGAAGAAGGCTAAAGGCTAACAAGCAGTGTTCAGGCTCATCTCAAGAAACTACCCACTGGAGTGGCCAAAGTCACAAGCCAGAGCAGCTCACTGATTCCAGGCAAGGACAGATGAACTGCTAAAGTATTGCCCAGTGAGGTCATGCCTGCCATGCTTTGATGGGTCTGAGTATACCTGAAAGTAGGATGTCTGGAGTCACCTTGAAATTATCCATACACATGTGCAGACACAATCATGATCACTGTAGGGCACTGAAGTGCAGATCTGCAAGGGTTAACTGAGTGTGTGTGTGTCTGCACGGGAAGGAGGATAATTTCAGGAAGCAAAAGGTCTTCTCCGCAGCCTTTTCCCACAGTCAGAGTGAGTTCTGCAGGAACAAAAATATGTGTTTGGAAACAGGTAATTTAGTGAGTTTTGCCCAGGAAACATGTGAGTTTCCCTGGTGACACTGTTACCTGTTAGCACTTTCTCTCTTCACCTGCAGAGCTCCAGGCTTTGGGTATGAGAAGAGGGACCAAAATTATTTGCAAGCACTTAGCGTCAGAGGAGCAAAGAAGTACGAAAGGGCAGAAAAGGTGAAAGATACAGAGGAGATTGCTGTATGCAGGCAGTTTAACACACTATCTATAAAATGACTTACATGAGCGCATCATAACCTGAAAATATTCTTGCTTAGGTCCAAAATTGTAGATGATTTTAACATCCATGCAGTGTTATATGCTGACCAAATATTCCCAGAGGACCAGAGTTCAAGCATTAACCTAAGGTCTAAGTGAAGTAGAGACTTTATTTCGTGGATGGAAAACATTTAGGACACTTTCTGAAGTTCAAGAGCATACACTCTGCAGATATAGTCAGAAGTCCATTAAGACTGATTGCACACAAAGTGCTCTTTGGATTATACCCGCAGGCAGAACTACTCAGAAGAAGGCAAGGAAGCTAAACACAGGTCATGTTCTTGGGATCTCAAAGTTAAGCAAAATATCCTTGTAGTATCATTATGTGTCCACAGAAATAAAGAAAACAAAAATTCAAATTACTGCTTCTTAGCATCCTTCAAGTCTGTGCTACAACGGATTGTTTTTCTGTAAGCAGAAGAAATGGACACTGAAGTAATTAATTAAAAAAAAGAAAGATAGTTCAACAAAATATATAAATGGGAATAAAAGGGAATCCTTACTGAATACTTAGGATTGGAAGGGACTTTCAAAGGTCATCTAGTCCAATGTCCCTGCAAGGAGCCAGACATCTCTAACCAGATCAGGTTGCTCAGAGCCTCATCCAATCTGGCCTTGAATGTTTCCAGGGATGGGGCATCCACCACCACTCTGGGCAACCTGTTCCAGTGTTCCACCACTCTCATTGTCAAAAATTTCTTTCTTATGTCCAGTCTGAATCTACCTCCCTCTATTTTAAAACCATTACCCCTTGTCCTGTCACAAGAGGCCATGCTGAAGAGTTTCTCCTCATCTTTCTTATAAGCTCCCTTTAGGTACTGGCAGGCTGCTATAAGATCTCCCCAGAGCCTTCTCTTCTCCAGGCTGAACAGCTCCAACTCTTTCAACCTTTCTTCATAGGTGAGGTGCTCCAGCACTCTGATCATCTTTGTGGCCCTCCTCTGGACCCTCTTCAACGTCCTTATTATGTTGGGGGCTCCAGAGGTGGACAGAGTACTCCAGGCGGGGTCTCACAAGAGCAGAGTAGAGGGGCAGAATCACTTCCTTCAACCTGCTGGCCACGCTTCTTTCGATGCACTCCAGGATGTGGTTGGCTTTCTGGGCTGCAAGTGCACATTGCCAGTTCATGTTGACCTTCTTATCCATCAGCACTCCCAAGTCCTTCTCCTCAGGGCTACTCTCATTCCCTTGGGATGAGAGTTGGGCTTGGGATTGCCCCGACCCATGTGCACTTGGCCTTGTTGAACTTCATGAGGTTTGCATGAGCCCACCTCTCCAGCCTGTCAAGGTCCTTCTGGATGGCATCTCTCCGTTCCAGCATCCCGACCGCACCACACAGCATGGTGTCGTCAGTCAACTGGCTGAGGGTGCACTCTATCCCACTCTCCATGTTGCCAGCAAAGATGTTAAACCGGGCCAGTCCCAATATGAACCCCTGAGAAACACTGCTCATCACTGGACATCGAGCTGTTGACTACCACTGTTTGAGTGCAATTATCTAGCCAATTCCTTATCCACTGAGTGGTTCATCCATCAAATCCTTGTCTTTCCAGTTTAGAGACAAGGATGTCCTGTGGAACAGTGTCAAATGCTTTCACAAGTCCAGATGGATGATGTCAATTCATCGTCACTTATCCACCAATGCTATAACCCCATCATGGAAGGCCACCAAATTTATCAGGCATTATTTGCCCTTAGTGGAGCCATGTTGGCTGTTACCAGTCATCTCCTTATTTTCCATGTGCCTTAGCGTGGTTTCCAGAAGGATCTGCTCCATGACCTTGCCAGGCACAGGGGTGAGACTGACTGGCCTGTAGTTTTCCTGGCTCTTCCTTATTTTTCTTTTTAAAAATGGGGGTTATGTTTCCCCTTTTCCAATCAACGGGAACCTCACCAGACTTACATTGGTCCTTTTTTTGCTGGTCAGCAAGCAGCTTTGCTCTCTGATCCGCTAATCCTACATTGACTACTTTAACTGCTGAAGGTATTAAAGAGAAGACCCTGTGGATTTTTCCCTCACATGAGCACGTATTTGATAGGATTCTCAAGGCTTGGATTTATTGGCTGCACATGTAACAGGAGATTAAATGTACTAAGGTCTGTCCTCTGGACTTAAGCCTGGGGCAGATTGTTCTGCATCTGCTCTTTACTTCCAAGTTGAAGTGACCATGCCCAAACTCTCTGTTTGGAAGTTTCCTGGGTGTAACTCCTAAATGGCACTGGGGAACTGTCTGCTGCTATGTAAAACCAAGCTAGGCATGTCTAACAATTTAATAGGATAGATTATTGCATGCTAGTGCTTGTTCTCTAATGCTGAATATAAGGGTAGAGGTGTGCCTTTCAAGTAAGCTAACAGTCCAGGCTCTGTTCCCTCCTCTTGGCTACTTGAAGGAGACACAGATATTTGACTGAGGCTGGGCCATCATGGGAACAGAAGAAGATATCATGAGACAGCTGAGTTTGTACTGTGTGGATGATCACTTTAAACTGTGCAGCCTGGTACTAATGTATTAGTGGATCTCAGTATCAATGTCTGTCTCTTTCTGTTGTGCTTCCAAACTTGCCTTGCAAACAATTAATTTATATCTGATGCTTATTATAATGTATCTTTTTTGTTGTTGTTTTGTCTTCATATAAGTAATGAGCTCTCAGATCAGGACTCCCTTTCTTGAATATATGAAGAGGCATCTAGCAGGTCAGGGTCCAGCTTCCTTTCAGGTTACTCAAGAAATCCTGGCTACTGGATAGAGAAACAAATGTTTACCTAGATCTCCTCTCCTTTTTTATCTGAAGATTCATCAGTACTTTTTTGTTTCTTTAAATAAGAATAGCAATCTTCAAAACCGCCTTCATTTCTAAACTGAAGAGTAATAGGTAGTGGATTGCTTTCCCTACAAATTTCAGTTGTGCTAAAGGCTGAAGCAGGGTATTACCAGGAGGAAAACTAAGGAAGTAAATGAACAGATTTGTTTGAGCAGTGTAAAAAATGTTTTATGAATATGATTATCTTTATCTTTGGGATTAAAATGTCCGCTTATATTTTTCTTAATGTACAAATAACTCTAAGTAGAATTTTTTTTTTACTGTGATTTTCTATTCACATTCCTCCACTTCTGGGAGAGGAGGAGAAAGATTATTTAAAAAATAATTGAAATTTCTGAGCTGGCGACAAGACCTTAACCAAGAAACTCACTCCTCCTTCCCCTTTAACATCAGAGAGATTAATTTTTAATACCTAAATATGTCACCATTGTTAAATGATCAGTTCTGCCTTCCAGTACTGATTTACATACAGATAATGCAGAAAACACTATGCCAGAAAATGCCCTGACAGAATAAAGATGTCTGAGTAGAGGCAGCTCTTTAATTTTAAAAATATATATCATCAACTTTATATGCAGACTGACAAAAGCATAGACGACAAAAAGCATAAATGTTAGATGTCTATCTTGAAGACATCTACAGCTGAAATAGTGATCTGAGAAGAACTTGCAGGACTGCTGGGGTGTGAGTCATATTTTTTTTTTTTTTGGAGAGTGGTAACAAAATGAATTTCACCATAAAAATGTTTGTTTTACTATGCTCACGATAAAGATCACTAACTCAAATGGAGATGTCTACCTGATGACTGTCTGTCTGTCACTTAATCCTGGAACAAAATACATTTTCTCTCTTTCTATCATTATTCAAATTAACCAGGTTTATGTCTTTGAATATATTTCCTGTGAAAGCAACAAATAATATGATATTAACATTATATGTTAATGCTTTATTGAACTATTAAGGAATGGTCCTAGCTCATTTAGTAGCATGAAAACTACCAAAAAAAGAGCATTGTTAAAATGGGAAGACTCAAAGTAGCAAAACCCACTTTTCCTTTTCACTTTTCCTTTTCACTTTTTACTTTGCAACTGTAATAGTCCCTTTTTAATTTTCTAATTAGTTAAATATGACAATGAGAAGAGGAGGCTCCGGGGAGACCTGATAGCGGTCTTCCAATACCTCAAGGGGGCCTACAGGAAAGATGGGGAGAAGCTGTTCAGTAGGGCCTGTTGTGATAGAACAAGGGGTAATGGGTTTAAATTAGAAGGAGGTAGGTTTAGATTAGATATTAGAAAAAAATTTTTTACAATGAGAGTTGTAGAGCACTGGAACAGGTTGCCCAGAGAGGTGGTGGATGCCCCATCCCTGGAATCGTTCAAGGCCAGGCTGGATGAGGCTCTGAGCAACCTGATCTAGTCAGGGATGTCCCTGCTCCTTGCAGGGGGGTTGGACTAGATGACCGTTGAAGGTCCCTTCCAACTCTAACTATTCTATGATTCTATGATTCTATGAACAAGTAAATGTTTTTCTCTGAATTTAGTAGAGTAGCATTGCTTATCATAAAAACACTATTCCCTGACATAAGGAGTGTTCTTTCATAAAAGAAAGGAGTCCTCAATACTCTGCATTTACTCTAGCCTGTTGGTTCTGAGCATTACTCTATTTTCTAAGAGAAAGCACAGAAGCTCCCATTTTTGTTGGTTTGGTTCACCAACTGATCCACTCAAAGTAGTCTCAACCCACATGCATGGTGGCGACATTGGTCTCAGGAGATCACATTATATCTAGTCTGAAATAAAACCCATGGACCGCATAGGGTCGGAGCTGCAAAGGCTCCAATATACTGGTACACTCCTATTTCACTAAATTACTTCCCAGTGTAGACATTTCTGGTTATTTCATATATAAATTAAACTATACTGGGAGGTGGAGGTTGTTTTTGTTTTGTTTTGTCTTTTTGAGTAAGGAGTACCACTGTAGTGATAGATTTTTGCAAAATTATTCCAGTGAGTTACCATAGTAATAAACTGTGGTACAAAACCAGATGATTTTTTGGCAATTTGCATCTTGGGAAGACTAAATATTGCAAACATTGCTGGAAGTCTAACTGATATGTTGGAACAAGTTATAATCATAAAAAACAATATGTTGGTTATAGTTTTACAGTTTCAGAATAGCACACTGGTTTAAAATTTTGTCCTACACATTTCGATTTACTCAATATTGAAACAGTATTTTGAGCAACAGATACATGTATAGAACTGTATAAATTAGCTGCTTTACTACACTGGTAATGCAACTGGCAGCATATTTTCCTGTTACATAAATACAGAGAAAGCAACCAGTTCATATAGCCAAGGAATTTTAAGGGTGCATCTACCTTCATTGTTGCATTTCTTTCCAGATGTTCTAAAAGCGAAGAGACTATTAATACAGAGTAATGCAGTAATGTGCTACACTCTATATCTACTTATAACTTCTACATCATAGCAAATGCTCTGTTCTTGTTAAAAAAAAAAGTGATTATAACATTCATCCTTCATTAATAATAACTTTTGCTTCTCTCATCTCATTTCTGTCACTCTTAATATGTGGAATGAGACAGCTGTTCTCTCAGGGAAATTAAAACTTGTAACAAAATGGCTAATTCAGACATGCATGGGTCTTTTCTATACTAGGAAGCATCAATTAGAAGCATTCAGCAGATGCCATGAAGATTCTTCACACAATGTTATTCGCTTTGGCTGAGAGCACCTTCAGGTTACTTTCATGGCAAGAATGATTGCTTAACACCAAAGAAAAAATAGTTCTTTTTTCAGGTGGTTCATCTAACAACCGAGCTTGTAGATACAGTGTGACAGATCTGAGCTACCTTTGGACATCAGTTGATTTCTAGGCTTCCAGTAAGCAATGCAACTTTTAACTTTAGACTGACTTTTTTTGCTTGTTTGTTTGTTTGTGTATCTTTTGGGAACATTTTGAGAGATATACACATGCAATCAGTAGTTCAATTTTCCTTAACCATGAAATTGATAATGCTACCAGTGAAGTCTGTGGTAAAAGTGCCATTAAAGTGAAGGATCAAGTTTTCTTTAAAGACATTTTGATGAAGGATGTGAAGAAAATGTCCACGATAAATATATCCTAAATAACATATGTAATTCTATGGACAATAGATGATTTTGTCACTGATGTGGTTTTTTGATGTTTTGTCAATACCTAGATAGTAAATCTACATTACAAAGCAAGCTTGCCTGTCCAGAACTCCTCTCTACCTCCCTTTCAAAATTCATAGGACCAAAATAGTCAGATGTCTCTCTTACAGAATCCTTTATGGTTTGCCTAAGCCTCCATTTTTGCAGAAAACTCGGATAATAGTCACTTTGTTTCTGCCAAGAAGGCTTTGCAAAGCAGACTGCTCATTGCATGAAGGGCTGAAAAAAAGGGAGGAAATCTGCCAGTAGGCAGACTCCCTCTCAACTACTGTACTGTAATAATTTCCATTTTATCAATGAAATATCTAAAAGTAACAGAGTATTCAAAAACCCTCAGCACAATTACCTTCCCTTTTTCTGACATTAGTGTGTGTTTTACCACTGACTTCAACAGAAGCCTTTATAAATATTCAGAAAGGGATTCAGCTATGCAATCTCCAACATTTAGTGTGTAAACATCTACAGTAAGACCTATTATCAAAGAATCACAGAATCATAGAATCATTTAGGTTGGAAGAGACCTTTAAGATCATTGAGGCCAACCATAAGCCTAACACTGCAAAGTCCACCACTAAACCATGTCCTTAAGCACCACATAGAATCATAGAATGGTTAGAGTTGGAAAGGATCTTCAAAGGTCATCTAGTCCAACCCCCCTGCAAGGAGCAGGGACATCCCCAACTAGATCAGGTTGCTCAGAGCCTCATCCAACCTGGCCTTGAATGTTTCCAGGGATGGGGCATCCACCACCTCTCTGGGCAATCTGTTCCAGTGCTCTACAACCCTCATCATAAAATTTTTTTTTTCCTAATATCCAATCTAAATCTACCTCCCTCTATTTTAAAACCACTACCCCTAGTCCTGTCACAATAGGCCCTACTGAACAGTCTCTCCCCATCTTTCTTGTAGGCCCCCTTGAGGTACTGGAAGACTGCTATAAGGTCTCCCCAGAGCCTCATCTACATGTCTTTTAAATACCTCCAGAGAGGGTGACTCAATCACTTCCCCAGGCAGTCTATTCCAATGCTTGACAATCCTTTTGGCAAAGAAATTTTTCCTAAAATCCAGTCTAGATCTACCCTTGTGCAACTTGAGACTGTTTCCTCTCATCATATCACTTGTTACCAACACCCACCTCACTGCAACCTCCTTTCAGGTGGTTGTAGAGAGCAATAAAGTCTCATCTCAGCCTCCTTTTCCCTAGACTAAACAGTCCCAGTTCCCTCAGCTGCTCCTCATAAGACTTGTTCTCCAGACCTTTCACCAGATTCATTACTCTGCTTTGGACGCACTCCAGTAACTCAATGTCTCTCTTGTACTGAGGGGCCCAAAACTGAACACAGTATTGGAAGTGTGGCCTCACCAGTTCCAAGTACAGGAGCACAATCACTTCCCCAGTCCTGCTGGCCACACTGTTCCTGATACAAGCCAGGATGCTGTTGGCCTTCTTGGCCACCTGGGCACACTGCTGGCTCATGTTCAGCTGGCTGTCAACCAGTATCCCCAGGTCCTTTTCTGCCAGGCAGCTTTCCAGCCACTCTTCCCCAAGCCTGTAGCTTTGTTGTTGTAATCAAAGTGCAGGACATCATACAGTCCACCTTGACCCATTGGTCCAGCCTGACCAGATCCTTCTGCAAAGCCTTTCTACCCTTGAGCAGATCGACACTCCCGCCAGTTTGGTGTCGTCTGCAAACTTACAGAAGGTGCACTTGATCTGGTCATCCAGATCATTCACAAAGATATTAAACAGAATTGGTCTGAATACTGAGCTCTGGAGATCACCACTTTTGACTGGCTGCCAACTGGATTTAACTCCATTCGCAACAACTCTTTGGAGCGGGCCCTCCAGTCAGATTTTTACCCAGCAGAGAGTATATCTGTCCAAGCCATGAGCAGCCAGTTTCTCCAGGAGAATGCTGTGGGAAGCAGTGTCAAAGTTGAGTC
This sequence comes from Chlamydotis macqueenii, assembly GCF_036417535.1. Lineage (NCBI taxonomy): Eukaryota > Metazoa > Chordata > Aves > Otidiformes > Otididae > Chlamydotis > Chlamydotis macqueenii. The sequence goes on from NC_141558.1 coordinate 20,949,427, forward strand.
CCATTACAAGCAATGGAGGAATAGAAACCTACTAGGGATGATTAATTTGATGTGTGTTAGACTTCTGTTTTGGGATAAGTGGAACTGCCCCAAGAAATGTCTATTCCTTTCAATTTACTCTAAGATGGATGCAGATAATTAGATTAGATGCAAAGGTCTGTTACAAATTGTCATAGTTCAGCCCCAATCGGGACCAGACTACACAGTCTCCCTCTCGCTCCGCCCACCCTCCGAGAGAATAGGAGATGATATAAGAAAAATGGCTCAAGGTTTGAGATAAGGACGGGGAGAAATCCTTAAAGTTATTGTCACGGGCAAAACAGACTCGACCTGGGGAAAACTATTCATTTATTTCTAAAATTAGCAGGAGAATGAGACAGGGAACAAGATAGCCTCCCCCCACCCCTCCCCCTTCCCGGGCGTAACATTATCTCTACTACCTTCCCCTGCCCTGAGCGGCACGGGGCGGGAAAAGGGAATGGGGGTCGCGGTCAGTTCATCACGCGTTGTTTTACGCCGCTGTATCATCACTGGGGGAAGAACTCCTCGCATTCCTCCTCTGCTCCAGCGTGGGGTCCCTCCCACAGGCCACAGTCCTCCGTGAAACTGCTCCGGCGTGGGTCATCTCTTCCACAGGGTGCAGTCCCTCTAGAACAGCTGTCCCAGCGGGCCCTCCACAGGCCACAGCCTCCTTCAGGCCTCCACCTGCTCTGGCGTGGGGTCCTCCACGGGCTGCAGGTGGATCTCTGCCCCTCTGCGGACCTCCATGGGCTGCAGGGGGACAACCCGCTCCACCATGGTCTTCACCACGAGTTGCAGAGGAATCTTGGCCAGGAGCCGCGTTACTCCTCCCCCTCCTTCTTCACTGACCTTGGCGTCTGCAGCCGTTCCTCACAACAGGCTGGCAGACGCCTCTCAGGATCCTTTTTACATCTTATTCACTTCTCATCTCCTTTCCACTTCTTGCAGCCAGGCTGGGCCGAGTTGGGCCCGGCGGGAGGCCAGAGGGTGAGGCCTGCAAGGCCCACGAGGCTTGCGCCTCCCCCTCTCTGCCCCCGCTCAGCTGCTTCACATCTTCTCCCCTCTCTTTTTTCTGTTTTCCCCTACTTAAATACGTTATTGCAGAGGCATTATCACGGGACATTCTGCTACCAATTGGCTCGGCCTTGGCCAACAGCGGGTCCGCCCTAGGCCTGGCCGAGTCCACTGAACAAAGAGGAGCAACTTCTAGCAGTTTCCTACAGAAGCTACCACCTTAGGCCCCTCCTCACTAACAAAACCAGAACACAAATGTATACATTTCTTCAGATTAATTTCATTTCTGCTTCCACTCACTATACTTAGTGAAGCTTATGGATCAGTCTGGAGAAAGGGCTCTATCTTATGTATGAATTGTGGGAGAGGGGACTACAAGAGAAAAACAGTATGTGTAGGGGAAAGAATTGAATATGCTGGTTGTGATTACACTACAGCATATTTCTATTTTCTGCCTACATGTCACAAGCTTTTCATCTGATGAATTTTTAGGAAGTGTTTGTTGTTATTATTTTGAAGATGACATGGATTCTGAAAGTTTAAACATAAAGGAGATTATTAACATGATTATGTTGCAGTAGCTTTAATAGAATGCAACAGACAATGAGAACAAATGCGAAAAGATGATGTGGGAAGGGCAGTAGAGTATTCCTTACTTTCTTTATTAGCTAGTGCTGATCATTATGTGATTTCTCTATGCAGACATCTATTGAAAAGTTAAGCTAAAGATGTGGATCTTTTTGCAGTCAAAACCACCTAGTCAATTATCATTAGTTCAGGCTTCATCCAAAATTCCTTTCCTGGGATATTAAAGAATAGTCATTGACTACTCCTAAACCCATACGGAGTATATAATAAGGACTACTAATATGATAAACTGAAAAATAATACCAGTGAGATTGGAAAACAAAGGAGCAATGTATCTAAATACATGAATGACAAATAGTTTACATTAACACATTTCTGGTAATGATAATTTATTACCATAATTCTTATGTTTTGATGTGAAATATTCAATATCCGTATCTTTTCCCTTTCAAATCCAATAAACTCCACTCACAGTCCAAGTTTTTAAACAGGACAACCTCAGAATCCCAGAAGACATTTAAGCAAGGAAGTACTCAGTCCCTTGGCTCTGTATGTGTTCTCTGCACCTTCACCAAAGATCTATATTGAATAATACGAAAAAGCATCTTTGCATCACATTGCATGACAAAGTCCACCTGGTAGCAGGGCAACCTAGTGACTAACATGCAAAAAAGCATCCTCGCCTACATGTGGTATCATAGAATAGTTGGAGTTGGAAGGGACCTTCAAAGGTCATCTAGTCCAACCCCCCTGCAAGGAACAGAGACATCTCCAACCAGATCATGTTGCTCAGAGCCCCATTCAACCTGACCTTGAATATTTCCAGGGATGGGGCATTGACCACCTCTCTGGGCAACCTGTTCCAGTGTTCCACCATCCTCATTATGAGAAGTTTTTTCCTTATATCCAATCTGAATATACTTCCCTCTATTTTAAAACCATTATCTCTTGTCCTGTCACAAGAGGCCCTGCTAAAATGTTTCTCCTCATCTTTCTTATAAGCCCCCTTTAGGTACTGGAAGGCCGCTATAAGGTCTCCCTGGAGCCTTCTCTTCTCCAGGCTGAACAGCCCCAAATCTCTCAGCCTGTCCTCATAGGAGAGGTGCTCCAGCCCTCTCATCATCTTCATGGCCCTCCTCTCTGGACTCGTTTCAACTGGTCCACGTCCTTCTTATGTTGGATGCTGAAGAGCTGGATGCAGTATGCCAGGTGGGGTATCTCAAGAGCAGAGTAGAGGGGGAGAATCATCTCCCTCAACCTGTTGGCCACGCTTCTCTTGATGCAGCCCAGGATGCAGTTTTTTTCTAGGCTGCAAGCGCACATTGCCAGCTCATGTTGACCTTCTCATCCATCGGCACTCCCAAGCCCTTCTCCTCAGGGCTACTCACAATCCATTCTCTACTCAGCCTGTATTTGTTCTTGGGATTGCCCTGACCCATGTGAAGGAGGCCTGGCTGAACTTCATGAGGTTTCCACAGGCCCACCTCTCCAGCCTGACAAGGTCCCTCTGGATTTCATTTCTTCCCTCCAACATGTCGACCGCACCACACAACTTGGTGTCATCAGCGATCTTGCTGAGGGTACACTCTATCCCACTGTTCGTGTCGCCGACAAAGATCTTAACAAGGGCCGGGCCCAACACAAACCCCTGAAAAACGCCCCTTGTCACCGGTTTCCACTTGAACATTGAGTCCTTGACCACCACTCTCTGAGTGCGGCCATCCAGCCAATTCCTTATCCACTGAGTGGTCTGTTAATCAGATTCATGTCTCTTCAGTTTAGAGACAAGGATATTGTAAAAGACAGCGTCAAATGCTTTTCACCGGAGTAGGAGTAGAATACAGGACTATTGGCTTCTTTTTCCCTATCATTTTGCTTGTGAGTAGTTATGATTTCAGCTATTTAGAGACAACATGAATATGTCTTCCTTTTTTTTTGAATCTAGCCAGTAGTTAAATATCTATGGCAAAATCTTAACTTTAACCAGAAAGTCCATGTCCTTGAAAGACAGAAAAGTGTGCTAATGATGCTGTGACCGAGGCATGACCCCTTTAATCCTGAGTGCAAAACAAAATTACTTCTTTCTGGACTACAGATATGTGATCCTGTTCAATAATCCTTTATAGAATCAGCTTAAAGGGATGAAGTATAATCTTATTCTGTTTTGGTGTATCGTCACTCTTCAGTTATAAGCCTGAACTGCTAATTAATAAAAGAATAATGAAATTTTAGGCTAAAAAGCCATCCTTTGATTTTGTTACTAAATGATATGAGTTTGACTGACAGCATACTGGGGAGGTGGGAAGAAGTAGTGAAGTGTTTATATTCTGTTGTATTGTCTTCAAAAATTATAGACAGGACTTTTAATGTGTGTCTCTAACTGTGAGTTCAATCCAATTCCACTGTCTTGCATGTAGTATTAGAGTAGAACCAAGGAATTTCTATTGTTAATGTAAGCAAAGAGTAATCACGAAAGAGTGGCCCAGAAATATCTTGAGGTGCAAAATATTCCCATACTCCTTAATTGTTGTAATTAAGGCTCAGTGAGGAGATTAATTACAGTTGGTTTCATGAGATGAGACAGAGGAGCTAACATTGTAGTATCCACCCCACCTTCACTCAAAAAATTTCCAGCAACAGAATCTATTAATGTTGTTTGCGATACACTGATAATATGCAGCCTCTGTTTGCATTGCCCCTTAAGACTGTTTCTAATCCATTTTAAAGATTATTTAGCAGGCCAATGATTTTCAAATATGTATTCATGTTTATTGCTGTTAATTATTTAACTAAAACTAATCATATTTTTCTTGTTCTTTCTTTGCATGCATGTTCAGTTCTGAACATCAGTGCTCCTTGCACGGCTGGAGCATCTACTGAGTTGCTTAGCATAATTTTGATTTCTATACCTGAGAGTGATCTGATGATAACAGATACAGCCTCCTACTTTTCAAACGTAATGTTTTCAGGATGAAGCAGTAGCCCTGTTTAAGTCAACACATGAATCAGTGAAATAATATAAAGCTACTATATGATCCATTCTGCATATCCTGTGTGTCGACAGTTTGATCTGAAGTGTCAGCTAAGGTTTCTGCAGTGTTTGTGTGGGAACTTCTTCAGTATTTCTGGCCAGAAGATGTTGAAACTTTTTGCATTTTACAAAATTGCTTAGTTGTTGTGTTAACTGGCAATCTTATATTAAATTTAAATAGAGGATATATAGAGAGGAAGAGTAAGTGAGCTATAAATATATATTGATTACAGATATTTATTGCTAAACTGATTTAACTAATACTAGAAGGGAACTAATATATGTAACTGGGGTTACTATCAAAAATAATGAATAATTGTCTCTAAACTGAGGGCTCCGATAATGAGATCACTGAATTGTGTTCAGTCTCCTATTATCTGTAGACTTCCTTCATGATTCTGGGCTAAATTCACAAAGTAATTTATATGCATATGTTCCAGTGCAGATTCTTAAACCAAGATTTAAGTATCACTGAGATCCTTGAAACTCCTTGTTCTTGAACAGTCCATATCTGATATCTTAAAGGCTGCAAAGGTGCTAGACATCCAAATAATAGACACCCAAAAGACACCTGAATAATTTCTGCTTAGGTATATTATATTACCTTCAGTAGGGTGAGCATTTACTTTTCTGGTACTGAACAAAAACATAGCTACCCAAGCCTTGCCTTTCATGCATTATTTAGCCTGAAGCCCCAGAAACTTTAAAAATTAAGCTTTCAGTTGCCTATAATACCTTTGGCAGTGGTTTTTATAGTAGTGGTTTTGTTCCTAATTAGCAGAAGGAGACATCCATTCCTTAAGCCAGAAATACCAATTCCAGTTAGCAGGAGATGTTTTGGGTGGGAAGAAGACATTCTCTCTGTCGTTCCAGACTGAAGACTACAATAGCACTGGGGAAGATGAAAAAAAAATCTTTCTGGAACAGAGAAATGAAAAGGGTGTGGAAAATGTAGATATATACAATATAAGTCCTGAGACAGGATATCAGGTTTCCCAAATGAACACTCCAGCCAACAACCTGTAATGATGCTCACTTCTTCCTCAGCCTGGTGAACATACTAGTGACAAACTCACTCAATCTGTGTATTGTGAGTCATGGGCTTTGTGAAAGAGAGCACTGGCCTGCCTTAAGTCTCCAGAAATAGGCCAAAAACTACGTGGCTGAACTGTATTGTAGTCTAGAATAGATGCACTTCCTAAGCATCTTCTATTGACATAATTTTTCAATCTATTAGAATCTATGAATGTTTTTCTTTGATATAGAGGATTTTGTTTACTTTTTCTCTGTTCTTTTTAGGAACCTGACCACTGTATTTAAGGCAGATTTCATTTTGTGACAAGAGTGCTAAAATGTTTGCTACTGAAACATTAAGCAGTGTGATACTGGTACCTTTGTAGAAATTCTCTTAATTTATGGCTTCACTTAGTTTGCCTCCTGTTACAAAAAGCAATTGAGACATTATGAAAATGAGGATGTGTAAAATAGTAGTTAGAGAGAAATAAAATATCTTGCTCTAAATGTCTTGTGTTTCCCTATTCCAGCATGATGGAAGACTTGTGCCTAAATTTGCATAGACTCGTGCCTAAATTGATTTTTTTTTTTTTGCAGTAATACCTATTATTCAGTTTGTTTAAAAATAAAGAAGTTGTCTTACAGTTCAAACCTCCAAAGTACAGACCGTTGTCTGAGGACTGCTAGATTTCTACTGACTTCAAAGGGAATTGAAATCTCTCAGCTTCACACTGATTCCTTGGTTCTTATGTGAAAATTTTTAAAGCTATCTAAGATCCTAACTCCCATGAGAACAATTAAACCTAAATAGATTTAGGTATCTGGACTTTAGGCTAAAGTCTAGTTCAAACTTAGAGTAAATAAGAACACTGATCCTTTCCTTGGGCGAAAAAAAAAATTACATACCTCTTTCAGTGAGTTAATGTATATATTTCAGTCTGGCTCTTCACTAACGGCTATAAAAAATACTTCTCTGTTTCTAAGAAAATGCAGCTGGACTCTCTCATCATAGGTTTTGTTTCTATCTCTGGTGGAGATACTTTAATGATGGAATTAATGCATATCAATATTGAAATGTAACTCAAGTTAATTTCTTATCAAACATAACAGAAAGCAATGGAGCTTGGAATAATGAAATTGTGATCCTCAGCATTCTTGAAGTTTCAAGTACAGTGTCGTAGTTCAGCCCCCATCAGGACCAGACTACGCAGTCTGTCTCTCGCTCCCCCCACCCTCCGAGAGAATAGGAGGAGATGATATAAGAAAAAACAGCTCAAGGTTTGAGATAAGGACGGGGAGAAATCCTTAAAGTTACCGTCACGGGCAAAACAGACTCGACCTGGGGAAAACTATTCATTTATTTCTAAAATTAGCAGGAGAATGAGACAGGGAACAAGATAACCTCCCCCCACCCCTCCCTCTTCCCAGGCTTAACATTATCTCCACTACCTTCCCCTCCCGAGCGGCACGGGGGGGAAAAGGGAATGGGGGTCGCAGTCAGCTCATCACGCATTGTTTTACGCCGCTGTATCATCGTCAGGGGAAGAACTCCTCGCATTCCTCCTCTGCTCCAGCGTGGGGTCCCTCCCACAGGCCACAGTCCTTCGTGAAACTGCTCCGGCGTGGGTCATCTCTTCCACGGGGTGCAGTCCCTCTAGAACAGCTGTCCCAGCGGGCCCTCTATGGGCCACAGCCTCCTTCAGGCCTCCACCTTCTCCAGCGTGGGGTCCTCCACGGGCTGCAGGTGGATCTCTGCCCCTCCGTGGACCTCCATGGGCTGCAGGGGGACAACCCGCTCCACCATGGTCTTCACCACGAGTTGCAGAGGAATCTTGGCCAGGAGCCGCGTTACTCCTCCCTCTCCTTCTTCACTGACCTTGACGTCTGCAGCCGTTCTTCACAACAGGCTGGCAGACGCCTCTCAGGATCCTTTTTACATCTTATTCACTTCTCATCTCCTCTCCACTTCTTGCAGCCAGGCCGGGACGAGTTGGGCCCAGTCGGCTGCCTGGCGGGAGGCCAGAGGATGAGGCCTGCAAGGCCCATGAGGCTCGCGCCTCCCCCTCTCTGCCCCCCACTCAGCTGCTTCACATCTTCTCTCCCTTTTTTTTCTGTTTTCCCCTACTTAAATACGTTATCGCAGAGGCGTTATCACGGGACATTCTGCTACCAATCGGCTTGGCCTTGACCAGCAGTGGGTCCGCCCTAGGCCTGGCCGAGTCCACTGAACAAAGGGGAGTGACTTCTAGCAGTTTCCTACAGCAGCTACCACCTTAGGCCCCCCCTCACTAACAAAACCAGAACATACAGATGCTCTTAGAAACAATTGATGTACAAACAATTCCATCTGAATTGTTGTATAGCATACAATTGTAATAGATGCTGTAAGTCCATTCAAGTCAATAGTGTTCCATCTGGGATTAATTTGACCTATTCTGTATATCATTTCAGTTTTCTAAAATTTTTATTGTTTGATGGTCTTTATGTAAGTTTTAACATTATTACATTTCCTGCCTAAGGGGTATAAGTAAGTTGAATGCTTTGTTTCCTTTGAAGAGAAGCAATGCAACAGATGATTGCTTTTTTCCATTAATAGTCTTCCTTTTTAAAATGATCTTAACTTATAAAGTTTCATTTCTTAGATATTTTAAGTACAGATTCTTTGAGTATAGTGTAACAAAAAAAAAAAGAACAACAGCAATTTTTTTTAATACAGTGGAATGCTTTCTGTTTAGGGAGGAACAGTCAAAGGAAATGAAATATTATTTTTAGCATAAAACTTTCGTGTTAGTTTGCTCTTTTTTTTTTCTGAAAAGGAAATTCCCTCAAGAAAAAACAAAAAATCTACTAAAAAAATTATATTTAAATCTATTGCAGTGACTTGTCTTGTGCCGTTAACCTAGCCTGACTCAGTTAGAGGAAAGATTCCCCCTATTAGCAGTCATATTTCAATCAGTACTCAGTTCAGTAATATGAAATTGCAATCCCCAGTCGCTTTATGTGTAGACTGTTATAGAAACAGAAGGTCATCACTGAATAATTTTTCTACTCCAAACAGGATTTAATTAATTAGTAAGTGCAAAGGAATCTCTGATATCCTCATCCTCTTTAAACAGGCCTTCAGGAACTGGATAAATGAAAATTTTTCATAGATATAGCACCAAAACAAATAATGTTCATTTCATATTTCAATGGAGACAAAATTTTGCCTTTTTAAAGATGCCAAATGCAAAATGTATACTATTGCTAGACATGAAAATTAAAACTCTGGTTTACCCACTGGTCCCTGTTGGTATTTAGAACATGGGACACAATTTAGCAAAGCTAGTGCAGAAATGCAAAGAAAGCAAAATCTAATTTCCTGGTCAAATTCATGTCCTATGCTGTTTTACTGCTCTGCCTTCTACTTTTCATGAGATGGCTTGGAAAACTGACATAGAAGGTAGGCAGACCAGGAGTATGGCTACTTCTTACAACCCTTTATTTCTCCAGGCAGGAAATCACCTGGAAAAATTATTACATCCTGCCTGAGCAGTTCCAATTACACACTGAGTGGTGCAGAAAGTAGAGATTTCAATTGAACCACACATACAACTAAAGATAAGTATGTGCATAATGTTGGGAGTACTAGACTTACAACTATTCTAGCTACAAACATGAAGAACTACTTATAGCTTGATGACATCATTTTGTTTCCAATATATCTGGGTTTTGTAGGTGAAAAGCAGTTATTCACTCAATCAAAGAGAGCAGAGAACAAGTGACTATAACCAATGTGTTCATTGTTTTAAATTGGAAAGACAAGCTTACAAAACTATTGCCTTTTTGGAAAGAAATCCTTGAAATGGACACTTGCCTTTAGGGTTATTTCTTGCACACACTAGAAGAAAATAGATTCCAGAATGTCTCTCTTCTGCTGATGAGCCTGCTGCAATAGACAATGGCATACTAGCTGTCCCAAATGCAAGGCAGTATCATACCTAGGGCTACAATTTATGAGTCAGTATTTAGATAGATTAGAAATATTCACAATATATTTGGCTAGCTGACATTTAAAGTGATATTTCATTAATTATGACGAGGCTGACATTCCCATGACTATTTGTTTGTTTGTTTGCTTCTTTTTCCAGGCTCTGGGTACGAATGGAAGAAAGTGGAAGACAGATGATCTAGGACAACCTAGTTTCCTGGCTACTAGGGATGAAAAATATATGTAGCTATATCTAATCTGTAGGGATTTTTTTTTTTTTTTTTGGTACAAAACTGCCATGTATAATCAGTGTCTGAATCAGTGGCTATTCTTTCTTTGTAAAGGTAGAATGACTCTGAAATGCAGCTGCCTCATATTCCCTTATTTCTCTGCCCTGGGCAGGCATTTATGGTTCAATGGGAACTGGAGCAAGAGGGAGTCTGAGTTCAAACCAACTAGGCTTCATGCTGTCTAAAGCAGCATTTTTATCTTTTTTTCACGGTGCTGATCTAAAGCCATCTCTGGCCCTTCACATTTCCTGAAGGAGTTTTTCCCTGAGCAGCTAGTTGTGACAAGTGTTAAGTGCACACCACTCAACTGAAGACCACCAATACCACTGACAGTGGTAAAGCACCTTACCATGCTGCTTCCATTCAGATCTTTGAAATTTGATGGATTTTTCTTCAGTGAAACAGCTGAGGAAACTTGAGCATTACTTTATTGGGAATATGATCAGGCATAAACTTACATGTATGGAAAACAGTTCAGAAAACCTGGTTGCTGAAAGCATAATACATAAATAAAAACAAAAGGCTGAAATTCAGGAGCTAAAGCCAGGTCATCCATTAATTCCTCTAACTTGTAGCCAACACTTGAAGTTCTAAGAAGTTATAAAACTATTAAGAAAGTTTTTGTTGGAGAGGAGAAGAGATGAAAGTTGGAAAGAATCTCTTAGCAGCACGGTTTTTGATTTGTCATTTTGGCTAATTAGTGAACAGTTTTTGCAAGCAAAGAGTCTTGATAGGGAAGCCCAGGTTCATTGTAGTCTGAAAGAATCTACAATCAGATTCTCCCTGGAAATTTCTCAAGCAGTAAAACCCTGGAGTACATAAGGAGCAATTGACCCTATCTTTTCCACTCTCATTTTCCACCTGACATGTCAAATACCAGAAAAGTATCCATTAAAGGTTGAAGATTTGCAGGGGAAATAGCATGGAAGTAATCAAGCCTTATTTATATAGCTACCTTTCAAAAAGGAAAACTGAATTTCAAGGAGTGTATTTACTCATTCAGTTTGTGTAATAAAAAGAAACAAATACACCCAGGATTAAATGGGCAAGCTACACAGCCACAAAATGTACCATCAGAGCACGTTCTTCTATTGGTCAGTCTCAATGATTGAGATGAGCACCAAAATCCATAATCTCTCCTTTTTCCTAGTGAATTTGTTCCCATACATTATGGCTTATCAATAATCTTTGCTTTTGATTCTAGACTGTCACAGACACTAAATGGGTATTTTAAAGCTTTATATAGGCAATATATGTGTGTATAAGTAGAGGTTGATGGGGAAGGGAGAAGAATTCAGTCTGAATACTGATCACCTCTTTTTCATCACTTTGAAAATCATCACTTTGATCATTGTCTTTGATCACTTCTACACTCAACTCATAGGATACAAATAGGAACAGCCAACCTCCTCTTAGCTCAGAGTTATACAAATTACACAAACCAACCACATCAGAGAGTGCATTTACTGAAATTATTAATGCTGCGTAGGTCAGTTTGCACTCTATGTACATTAATCAGATTCTAATTGTAATTCAAGAACTCAGTCTAGTTCTGGTATTTTCTTTCCTGGCATCAACCAAGTCCCTATATTTGTGCTCCATAAACATATCCAATATACACTCTAACGATCCAAATGAAGAGGAAGTTGGCCCAAGGCAAGTTGGGAGGCAATTACCTTAGGATACAGAATAGCAGAAGCAATTTTATCTTTAAACAGAAGTGTCTGCAAACTCAAGTTACCCACTACTTAACAAAATTTCCTCTGCTAAAAGAGTTTGCCTATCTATTTATGTTTAATTCAGAATTTCTGCTATGTTTATGTCTTTGGTCTCTCCTAATCACTTACCTTGGCTACAGTGATATTCCAGCTCTGGGTCTGGCCTTGTCATGCTGATATTATCTGTGACACTGACCTATCTTGTCCTCACAAGCCATCTAATTTTCTCAAAGAATCAAGCAAGTTCACAGGGGCAGCACCAATTACACGTACTCAAGACAGTAATAAAAAAAAGAGCAGTATGGCTCATTCACATACAGTGAAACTAATGGTCATATTGCATAAATAGGAAATTCAGTGTATTTATAGACAGGAAAATTATAAACTGTCACAAACCAGGGTGCTTTGTAAGTAGAGGACTTCTGCATGCTGTCATTGTAACCGAATACTGACAGACTATTTGTGATTCCCAAGTATCCATTAAGCACTCTTAAGCTGTGTTGCAGCTTGTAATTTTAATGAAATAGTGTTTTGGTTGCACTCTCTTGGAGCTGGAGACTCCCGTTACTTGAACTTTGTCTATAACTGCTAGATATGCTCTGTGTACCCGAGAGAGGTCCAGTTTTCGAAAAAGATGCAGATTTTGGGAACCAGGTCCATTACATCCCTGGGTATTTTGAGTCAGAAACAGAGGCAGATTAGAGGCCAAATGATTTCTTATCACTAGCTTTTTAAATAAATTGTTGATTTAGTTTCTCTTGCATACAGTTGCCAAAAAGAGCATCAGAAAGAATCTATATTCATAACATGCCCCATTGTGACTTGCCCACATGGGCACCAGAGAGTTTCCAGGTTCTCCGAGCCCCTACGTCTGAGGCAGTCCTTTTAACCTAATAGTGTTAATGGTAGGCAAATTTGGATGATGACCATCTTAAGATCCCTCTGAATGGAGTGTGGCCCTCATCCTGAATATCAGCCAGCATTAAGGATTTGATTGCATGTATCTTTTAAGCATTTCTTACAGGTATTCATTATTTTATTATTTATTTTTTCTCCCTTCTGATTTATTCATAAAAGGTTTTAGCTCTTCAAAAATTGCTATTTTAAAATACATTAGAGATCTAATATATTTTGCTTATTTACATTGTATATGGCCTTCTAGCAGAAAATCATAACCACTTGAAGTTAAGCAACTAAGTATTCATTATTCATTCTCTGATCACTTATTTTCCTCAATAAAAATAACGCTTAATGTAAACATTTTTCCAAGAGTTTCTGTCATGTGCAATTGTCCTACAGAGACATCTATAAGGTAGAAATGGACTTCATACTCCCAACTTATCCATTCTTATTTTCTTACTGTCAGAGTTTAAAATCTTAAGAGACAAAACTGAAGGAAAATGGTACTATTATCTCTATGTATTTCAGCACTGTGAACTAGAAAAGAATAAGATGCATTCCCAGGGTCTTGTGAGAAGGCTTTGGTGTGGAACACAAGACCATCTTCTCTCATACGAAGTATTCTGCAAGCACAATGATTGATGGCTATAGTCACACTGAACCTGCAGGCAGGCTGTGAGTTGGATATATATTTGTTAAGCATATTTTTCATTATGTCTGAAGCACCCAGCTACCTCTACAGCAACCAAAGTCCATAGAGATGGCAGATCAAGGGCAGCAGGATTTGAAACTATTCCTCAATCCACTCCATAAAGTCTTCATAAAGTCTTCAGTTTTATACATTATTATGAAGGGACTTATACATTCTTCTGTATCATGCTACATAAAACCCTGAGAAAGTTTAAGTTCCCCCCTCACATCTAGACTACACTGAATGTCAATAGTAAACGTCAGTCCAGTTCAACTGATAAAATTTTAATGTACCTTTTCACAATATTTCTGTTGATGGAAACAGTGTTAAAAATTAGAACAGATCAATATTTGCAAATTTCTCTATACAAAGGGAATTCAGCATTTTAACATTAATCTTCACACCATAATAGGGCATTTCTCATAGGACAGACATTCAGCGCAGTGTATCTTCAATAATGCTAAGATGATTTTTAGTTATATCACATTGACTGGATATATATAATATTAAAATTTTAATTTTATTCTATTTCATTTTACTTTGTTGAATTTATCCAGAAGACTTCATTTTAGTCTATGGAATCAGTAAATTGTTTTTTAACACTACAGGTGAGGACTCGTTACCTTTTGCCTATGACAAGATTATGTTATATCTTCTGCTTCAGTCATAATGACTTCCATCATGTAACATCTGATGAAAAAAATAGTCTTCCAGGGACCCCAAGATTCTCCAGCAGTTGACTTCTGGGAAAGGCAGCCTAACACAGTTGTGAACTGTGAGAGAATTTGTTCCAAGACTGAGATGGAGTAACTGAAGATTATGAGAAATGTAGTATTTAAAGATTAATAAATTATTGAAAAAAACCTGATTTTGTCAAAGAAAATTGTATAAGTGCTAAGTGGGTACAAACAATTTTGATTGAAAAGTCTGCATTAGATATAAATAATGCTCCTTTTAATATTTTTATTAAAAGCAACAATGGAACAACGTAGTTGAGATCATACTAGCTGTGTTTCCACTGATTCCATTCGGGTTTTTTTTTAAGATACAACTGTGGCTTTATTCAGAATTTTTTTTGTGTGTTTAGTATATATTATCTGATTTAAAGGAACAGCAGCCATCCCTTATGTGACTATTGCACAAGAGGCAATAATGCAAATATAACATCTGATAATGGGAGGAGATAATATTTTGCCTGATGTGCATTCCCAATGTTTCATCTTACTAGCGAAAAAAAAAGCAAGGTATTTTAACAGTTTATGTAAGTGTATGAGACAACAGTTAGCTTTTCAGTATGCTATAATCAAATATACCCAAGAGTATAAAAAAAGTGAACTTTCATGCCAAGATATGTGAGCTTAGAAATACCCAGTATCACATTCTAGCATGTGGTCATCTGACGTGTTTTTCATAGAAGTAATGATGCTGAGTACTGCTGACTCCTTAAGGAACACATGAAGAAAGCTTATGATTGGGGCCCACAAGAATTCCCTGACTTAAACTGTTGACTAAGCTTACAGAAATCAAAACAAAGCAAAACAAAACAGGGTCATCTTGATCTTCATATATTTCTACATCACAAGCACTTTATGCTGGGTGCCACTTAAAATATGTAGCCTTGAACTGTGTCAGTGAATAAGTCACTCCACATTTTTCCATTTATCTTAAAATTTATTGGAATAATGACAAATCCAATAGTTCCTTCTGCTAAGGATATGTCATAACCACCTGGCTAAGAATCAAACTCTATTTTCTTTGATTATTTAAGAATTTAAATATTTAATGGTGTTAAATGAACTGGTTTGCCACAGAAAATCAGGAAGTGATTTATGTTAGGGGCATAGTTCTGGCAGATTACTAAGAAACAACTTAAATCAAAATTCTCTCAAGCAGAAGTAGGACTTGATTTCAGCTCTCCAATGTCTTAGAGGCTATTTTAAAAACCGTGCTCTGAGAGATGATCAAAAAGAGCCATAGCACTCAGGTGCATCTGATGCCTATTTTGTGAGCTTAGGTAGACTTTAGTTGGACTGCAGGAAAGGACTTCATTGTAAGATGAAAATGGCATTCCTTTTTATTTTTTTAAAAAGGTATTTGTTTATTTATTTAGTACTTTCAGGGTTTCTGAGCTTTTGACATGTTGAGGCAAGTCTCTGGTAAGTAAGTATATCTGGAGAAAAATTCTGGGAGTTTCTGCCAATTTGCTGCAGGTGTAAAAAGCACAAAAGTTGCAGTGAATTCAGTCCTGCAATGAGCTGGTAAATCTTCCTGTAGCTATTCAGTAATAAATATTGTAAATTCTAGGCATGCTTAGGAGAGAATGGACAAAACATCTAGCTCCATCTACAGTGCAGAATTCCAAGAGATACTAAATAATTGTAATCTCTGAAAAAAAAAAAACGTATTATTATGTTTGAGTCAAATAAAATTTCAAACCTTTCAAATTTGGATTTTCTGGTCTTTTTTTTTAATAAGCTGTAATCATCAGTTCAGGCAGAACTGAAGTGGAACAGTAATTAGGATTCTGAAAAGAGCCTAATCCAGAGATAATTTATATTGGTTGGACTTTTCCCATTGGCTTTTGGGGGTTTACGCCAGGACCTCAAAGAAAGTTTCAATGTGGGAGGAGATAATATTTTGCCTGATGTGCATCTCCAATGTTGCGTCTTACTAGCAGAAAAGCAGCAAGGTATTTCAACTATTTACCTAAGGGTTTCCTTCCTTGGCAGCAAGAAAAAAAGACCAGACAGAAAGCCAAAATAAATTTGTTCTATTCTTTAGAAAGAATGCAATTAATTGAGTTGCACTCTAGGACTATGCAATGTAATGAAAAAATGCTTGAAAAATAGTGGGAGAATATTCTCTCTTTTACAAAAGTAAAAGTGGAGTAATGATAGAGTCCAGCATCTGTGAAGTTTTACCTTTAAGTTTATGAAAGTCATGTACTCAGAGGTAGTCATTTATGTGTAAAGGGAAATGTTCATAATGGTGTAGATTGACGTCTATGAGCTTAAAAAAATTCAGAGCTGGAGTCTAACTTGATCTAAAAAGTTTGACATTGCTCGGAAATGTAAAGAGAGCTAGAATGGGCAAACCACAGCTTCCTAAGTTCCCTTGGCTATTCATTTGAATTTTAAGAAATAAGTCAGTAGAACTGTAACATTGCTGTTTCATGTTTACTTTCAGTATTCTTTCAAGTAATTGAGTCTTATTGTCATGAATGACTATAAAAGCAAGAATTAAGTTCAAAGGCTTGAAAACTCAAACAATGCAATGAAAGGTATAATAACAATTTCATAAGAAGCAATAAATAAACCAGCAGATTTCGCATAAACTACTTATATTGTACTGCTCATACAGAAAACAAATTTCCCAAAAAAACCCCAGTCATTTCAACTGATAAATACAGTTTAGAACTATACTGTCAGTACAAATGAAAACTTGACTAAATTTTATCAAGATGGCTAAATAATTAACACCATTTTGCCCTATGAATAAGCCCCATTTCCTCCCTGCTTCCAACCAGGAAAAGATAGAAGAAATTTTACTTCTTAATTAATTCAGATTTGTATTCCTCCAGAATGTCCTAAACCATTTTAATTGCTTTTGATACCTATAATACATGAAGCTAAAAAGTCAATGATGTTTAGACACTTTCATTATTACTCAGTACTGTGGGAAAAAAAAATCTAGTTATTGAACTTAATTGATAAAATATCTTGAAAATGTTTCCATCCTTTTAAAGTTGCAGTAATGGTATCTGTATATAAAATCTTTATAAAAAAAAAGCAGATAAGCTGTGCAGTTGTACCTTAAGTGATACTTTTTTCTATTGAAAAAAATGAGATAAGGACAGCACAGGTTTCCGAACATGTGAAATGTTCCTAAGACACTGATACTTATTAATTACCATGCTATATAGTGTTTTAAAGTTTTAATACAGAATATACCTTTCCTGTTACTTTTTTTTTAATCAGTAAAATCTTTCTGGCCATAAAGAAAGCACTTGGGTCAAGGACTGCATTTGTGGTACAAATATTTACACCATATATTTATTAGTTTGTATGCATACAAACACAAATATTGTGTGAGTGTCCTGGTTTTAATGGGGATGGAGTTAATTTGCCTCTCAGTAGCCAAGGTGTTTTGGGTTTTCCTACGTGAAGAATGTTGATAAACACACTGATGTTATGAGTTATTGCTAATGAGACCAAGGACACTGTCCGACTTTCCAGGTCTCACTAATGTGCAAGTGCAGGAAGCTGGGAGGGATACAGCCAGAACAGTTGACCCAAACTAGCCAAAGAGAGTATTCCATGCCATAAATGTCATGCTCAAGATGTAAGTGGGAGTTGGCTGGGGAGGGACATGGCATCTCTCTCCCCCTGTCACTCCTTTGCTTGCTGCTTGGTTTCGTTTCCTTGATTGCTGCTCAGGATGGGCTATATCAGTCACTGGGACATTGGGTGGTGAGAAATTGTGCACTGTTCATTTTGCAATTTTAATATCCTTATGTTTTGTTATTATTGCAATTTTCCTATGATGTTCTAGTAAACTATCTTCATCTGAATCCATGAGTTTTTCTTTCTTTCCAGTTGCCTCCCCGTCCCACTGGGGAGGAGGAGGAAGAGTGAGAAACTGTGTGGTGACCAGGACTAAACCACAGCAGTGAATAAGCATACAAGCATACATGCACAAACACAGGTGTGCACATTGTGTAGAACTGACTCATGAGACAGTTTTCCAATACATATTGCCTCCACCATTTAGATTACAGTATATTAACCATCAAAAAAAAATATTTCATATGGAAATAGATGCTAGAGTAAGATGCTGGAAAAATAAATGAAATAAATATATAAATAAATTAAAAGCAAACATTAATAACAGGTACAAAAAACCAGAAGTTCAGCTGAGAAGCAGAACAGTTTTGCTCATTCTGTTCCAAATTTTTCTGTTACAGAAGTATTCCTATCTACTTTTTCCCATTTGTGTTTTAAATCCAAGTCTACCTTAAAATAGCCGTTGCTATTATCATAAGACCACTGAGGTAAAGCTGAAGTGAATTTAGTTCCAAATGCATTTGTTATATTTATTGCTTCAAACATAAAAAGCTTCTTGTTGAGCCGTACATTTTCACAGCCAAAGCCTAAACAAAATGAAAATCAAAGTCAGTAATAGTAACAAAATACACATGCAATGTCACTCAAAAACTCAGCTTGCCAGAAATATATGTGACAGGCATCACAAAGTCTCAGTGGGGAAACAATTATAAAATACTAGCCTTTGATGCTGCTTTTATCTCCTATGCATCCATTAGCTAACTAATTTTGGTATAAAACTCCACAAGTAATCAAAAGTACCATAGATGACTGATTCAACATGGCTGCACTTGTATTACATCACCTGACCCTTCCTTATATTTTGAGGTGCATGCCAGACATGCAGAGTCCCATGGCCCTACCCCAATGCAACTTGGTGGCTGCTAAGTTGTCAAGACAACAACTTTTTAGTTAATCTTAATGGCTTGACACATCATAAAGTTATCATAAAGGTATGTCAGTCATATGATAAATATCTGTAGATATCTGCTAATTTGCTTGTTTACTTTGTGGTATAGTCTCATTTCAATTGAGTAAAGATTTAAAATAAATTTAAAATTACATGGGACATGTAGAACTGAAGAAAACTTGCAAAATGTATTAAGCCTCTCAGAAAGTTATCAGTGAATCAAAGATAGTTATAATGGTGGATCCTCTGCCTTAGGCTTGATTACAAAGTTAATCTTGTACCTTCATTAGTTAATCCTTAGATTCTCTGTTGTATAATTTATGTATATTAGCAAAGTGAAAGCTTCTAGAAGCTAGTCTGCAGCAACTAGGGTTTGGACTAAATGGAGAGTCTGGTCATTAGAGGATTCAGGTAACTAAGTTTTTCTCATTCAATTCATTCAGTATTTCTTTCCCTTCAGCAACAGATATATGACAAAACCCAAATATTTTTTTCATGACTGGGCAGTGGGATATTAAAAAATGTTCACCTTAGCTTCTTCCAGATGCACAGCTAATCTAAGGAGAATATAGCTGTTGAATTTGGGATAAAAACAATCAATACACTTTAGAGAAAGCCTAGACTATTTTCTTTTCCAACTATAACTCCTCTCTTTTAGCATCCTAAACTATTCAATCACTTTCCAAAAAGTGGAGGAATGGACATACAGCTTCGTGATAAAGTCAAAACACAAACAGGGATGATATTGTACAGTCTTTCCCACATTGTTATAATTGTCTTCTGCTATTTCAAAGCACATCACAAGGTAGCTATAATTCATTTAATTTAAAGAGAAAGAGGAGACTTTATCAACATTGTGCATCAGACCTCCCAAGAATGGAACAATGGATATTTAAAGTCCTTCCCAACAACTTTGCTTTTAGGTACATTGTTTCATTTGGAAGTAAATTGAGTAAGACCCCTTGGAAGCAGGTAGAAGACTATTTTCCTCTAACAGATAAACATACTTCATAGCTTAGATGCAATTATTTAAAAGACCATCTAGGTTCTTAATAACTGTTGTAAATAGTCCAGAATTTCATCCATACGGTCATATTCACAAAAAGTAACTTGAGCTTAACAAGGCTTACCTTACCTTACCTTACTGACTTCTGCAGTCAACAGATGGGCAGTTACTCTGAAGAGTAATTTGAAGCAGCGGTCTCCTTTTGCTGCCCTTAACTGACCTCTGGAGGTGCCTCTCTCTCTCTTTCCATTTCAGCCATCCTCCACAAACACACCGAGTGCGGGTTTTGCAGTGTTTTTTTACCAACCTGCACCCAACCAGAACCAGGAATCTTGCTCCTAAAGATAATATCTTCTGTTCTAAGAACGACTCTTTCTATCTGTTGGTCATGAGGTTAATCACTGTACCACCTCCTGCCTCAGACTTTTCTTAACTTATTTGGATCCTATCTATCTGTTAATTCTCTTATCTCAATTCTCATGCCAGGACTTTGTCCTCATCCAAATGGCCAACCCATTCTCCATTTAGTGGTATCTCTGCTAAAAAAAAAAGTGTCTTCATGCACTCAGCTCACATGATAACTCTTCTTACTGTTCAGTTTACCTTAATCTTTATCCTCCTACTTAATTTTATATCTCTTTAACTTATATGCTATATAAACTTGCCTGCTTTACTGAATATTTTGCTTATTACACTTGAGCATACTGCATAAAAATAATTCTGTTATAAACTACTTAGAGATGTTGTCTCTGATTCTACAAAGATTTGTGCAAGTATTTTATTTTGTATGATTTAAGCAGTACTGTTTACCTCAATGGGATGAGTCACTGTCCAAAAAGACAGACCCATAGGTAGACCTTTAGCAATTTGAAAACAAAGGTAAGAAAAAAAGGCTTTGACTCTCCTGGGTCTAACCGTTTCTGCAGTGCTTAGTATTCTAGTTGCTTCAGCTCAACATTCCTTCAGTTTTATAGTGAACATGTCTTGGGGCTCAGGAGTTTTCATAAAAGACAAAAGTGAGCATTTTTCTTTTAGCCTGTTTTAAAGACTTAGTATAAAATATTGTCACATTTTTAAATCCAATTTAACTCGGTGGAGGTACTCTGGGTGGCAGAGTTTTCTGCTCTATTCACTTGCTGAAAATTGATTTCCCTATATTCTTAACAAAATGTACATACTAGCAGCTATCAATGTTTCCACATTTGTATTTACTACATTGGATGGAGAGCTTTTCATTTGGACACAAGCTATTATTGCCATTTTAAGACAACATGAAAGCTATCCTGGAGATCCATGTGCATTTCTCTACAAGATAAATCCAAACTCTTTTCAATCAACTACTGTGCATGAATAATTATGGAGATCAGAAAAGCTTCAGGCAGTGATGAACTAAAAGCATGTTATCATGAAGGCATACTTTTGATTTCACAGAAGGCATTAGATCTGGAGATAATTCATCCTGCAGGAAACAAGAGGACAGTACAATTTCTAAGAGAATAGACAAAAAGTACTCTTTATTCCATTTGTTTTGGAAGTAACTGATGTGTGGCAGCAGAAATTTGTCAGTGTTGGATGGTGTTCTACACATAAGCTTGGCTTAAAAAAAAAACAATGGATATTTACACTAAGTAATCTAATGTAAAAAGTTGCTTACATCTAATCACAAACAGCCATTATGTTTTGGGATGTTTTCCATTCTATCTTTATAACTAACATTATTTTCATGTGAGCCTTCACAGACGAAAGCAGCAACTTCCACAACCACCTTCCAACAGCTGGTGCACTAGAAACCACCAATAGATAAAAATATGTCGAAGGATATAAGAATGAAACAGGAACGGACAGGGATGTAAACTGAACTTGTAAGATCTGCTTTTAAAACTTCATGAAACTTAAACTTCCTGGTATGGGTGGAAGCTCCTGGTATGGGAGCTGTATGCACCCATATCCTGTTATTTTAATATATGTCTGTACCGGATTTACCTGACAAGGTGTTGGCAGTGAGGGGGCTGCAGATCTGACCTCTGTGAGAAGGTCAGGGGCTGCCACATGCCAGACACAGCCACTTCCAGTTGGCTCCAAAATGGAGCCACCGCTAACCAATGAGCCCATCAGCCAAGTTGATAGCCTTTCTGTGAAAGAATTTTTAAGAAACAGTAAAAAGCACTACACAGCAGCTGCGAGAAAATGTTAGAGAAACAACTTTGCAAACACCAAGGTCACTGAAGAAGGAGGGGGAGGAGGTGCTCCAGGTGCCAGAACAGAGATTCCCCTGCAGCCCATGGAGAAGACCATGGTGATGCAGGTTGTCCCCCTGTAGCCCATGAAGGACACCACACCGGACGAAGTGATGCGCCCTGAAGGAACCTGCAGCCTGTGGGGGACAGAGACTGAAGCAATCTGTTTCTGAAGGACTGTACCTGTGGAAAGGACTCATATTGGAGCTGTTCTTGAAGAATTGCAGTCTTGTGGGAAGAATCCGTGCTGGAGCAGTTCATGAAGGACTGTGTCCTGTGGGAGGGACTCCATGCTGGAGCACGGGTATAGTGTGAGGAGGAAAGAGAGGAAGTGATGAAGTGTTATGGACTGACCCCAACTCCTCATCCCAACCATTTTGTGCTGCTCAGGGAGGGGGCTAGGTAGAAAAGCTGGAAGTGAAGTTCAGCCAGGGAAGAAGGAAAAGGTAGTGAGAAGGAGGTTTTGGTTTCACTTTTATTTGTGATCATCCTACTCTGTTTTTCTCAGTTGGTGTTTTAGTTCAGCCCCGATCGGGACCAGACTACACAGTCTCTCTCTCACTCCTCCCACCCTCCGAGAGAATAGGGGGAGATAATATAAGGAAAAACAGCTTGAGGTTCAAGATAAGGACGGGGAGAAATCCTTAACGTTACCGTTACGGGCAAAACAGACTTGACTTGGGGAAAACTGTTCATTTATCTCTAAAACTAGCAGGACAATGAGACAGGGAACAAGATAAACTCCCCCAACCCCTCCCTCTTCCCGGGCGTAATATTATCTCTACTACCTCCCCTCCTGAGCGGCATGGGGAGGGGAAAAAGGGAATGGGGGTCGCGGTCAGTTCATCACGCATTGTTTTATGCTGCTGTATCATCGTCGGGGGAAGAACTCCTCACATTCCTCCTCTGCTCCAGCGTGGGGTCCCTCCCATGGGCCACAGTCCTTCGTGAAACTGCTCCGGCGTGGGTCATCTCTTCCACGGGGTGCAGTCCCTCTAGAACAGCTGTCCCAGCGGGCCCTCCATGGGCCACAGCCTCCTTCAGGCCTCCACCTGCTCTGGTGTGGGGTCCTTCACGGGCTGCAGGTGGATCTCTCCCCCTCCGTGGACTTCCATGGGCTGCAGGGGGACAACCTGCTCCACCATGGTCTTCACCACGGGCTGCAGAGGAATCTTGGCCAGGAGCCGCGTTACTCCTCCCCCTCCTTCTGAACTGACCTTGGCGTCTGCAGCCGTTCCTCACAACAGGCTGGCAGACGCCTCTCAGGATCCTTTTTACATCTTATTCACTTCTCATCTCCTCTCCACTTCTTGCAGCCAGGCCGGGACGAGTTGGGCCCAGTCGGCTGCCCGGCGGGAGGCCAGAGGATGAGGCTTGCAAGGCCCACGAGGCTAGCGCCTCCCCCTCTCTGCCCCCCGCTCAGCTGCTTCACATCTCACTCTCCCTCTTTTCCTGTTTTCCCCTACTTAAATATGTTATTGCAGAGGTGTTATCATGGGACATTCTGCTACCAATTGGCTCGGCCTTGGCCAGCAGTGGGTCCGCCCTAGGCCCAGCCGAGTCCACTGAACAAAGGGGAGCGACTTCTAGCAGTTTCCTACAGCAGCTACCACCTTAGGCCCCCCCTTACTAACAAAACCAGAACAGTTGGCAATAAATTTAATTAATCTTCCCCAAGTTGAGGCTGTTTTGTCCATGATGGTAAATGGTAAGTAACCTCCCAGTCTTTATCTCAACATATGGCCTTTTTCATCTTGATTTCTCTCCTTGTCCTCTTGAGAACGGGTGTGAGAGAGCAGGTAGATGGGATCCTTACTGCCAGCCAAGTCTAACTCACTGAAAAGTTGTATCTCCCAGGCCAGGAACAGTTTAATGGCAGAGATGGCAGAGCAGCCCTGAGGGAAAGGACCTGGGAGTGCTGATGGACGAGAAGCTCAATGTGAGTCAAAAACATGCACTTGCAGACCAGAAAGCCAACTGCATCCTAGGCTGCATCAGAAGAAGCGTTGCCAGCAGGTTGATGGAGGTGATTCTTCCCCTCTACTCCACTTCTGTAGGACCCCACCTGGAGTACTGCATCCAGCTCTGCAGCCTCCAACATAAGAAGGATGTGGACCTGTTGGAGTGAGTCCAGAGGAGGGCCACAAAGATGATAAGAGGGCTAGAGCACCTCTCCTATGAGGACAGGTTGAGAGAGTTGGGACTGTTCAGCCTGGAGAAGAGAAGGCTCTGGAGAGACCTTATAGCGGTCTTTCTGTACCTAGAAGAGTCTTATAAGAAAGATGGGGAGAAACTTTTTGGTAGAGCCTGGTGTGATAGGACATGGGCTAATGGTTTTATAATAGAGGGAGGTAGATTCAAACTGGACATAAGGAAGAAATTTTTATAATGAGGGTGGTGGAGCACTAGAACAGGTTGCCCAGAGAGGTGGCAGATGCCCCATCCCTGGAAACATTCAAGGTCAGGTTGAATGGGGCTCTGAGCAACCTGATCTGGTTGGAGATGTCCCTGCTTCTTGCAGGGTGGTTGGACTAGATGACTTTTAAAGGTCCCCTCCAACCCTAACCATTCTATGATTCTATGAGTCTATGATTTTATGATTTAGAGTTTAGAAATTCCCAAAATGAGAGAAGAAGGAAATCAAGTGTTAACAACAGATATTGAAAAGGAAAAAAAAAAAAAGAAAAGAAAAAAAAAAAAGAATCTTTAAGGGCTCAGAAAGACTTACAAAAACCAGCAAAGAATGGAAGAAGCTTCAGACATGCTTTTATTGCTACAAGTGCAGTAAATTGTTTTGGACAACACAATCTATTCTGACCACCTTTGTCACATAAATGAATTATTTTCTGTGGTGTTTCCCAGATCTCTCTTGCATCCTCACCCCAAGAGGTACTCTGATTTTGACATGACTGGTTTACGTATTTCTGCAGAGGATCTTGGAGTGATTCTTCCTCTAGTGAAATCCTGTCCGCCTCTTTTAGCACCATGAAGTTGAGTTCCATTTGCAGCTCTTGCCTGAGTGTTACTGAAAGATTTGACCTATAATCAGCTGAATCACAGATATTGCATTTATAAAACATAACATTAGTGACAACTAGAACAGATGTGTTTTCCCTGTAATTACTATGGAGATATTAGAGATTACAATTGACCAGTGAGTTAGGCTTCCCATTTGGTCATCAATATGTTCAGAATGTTTATAAGAGGAACTAAAAGGAAAACTTGTGCATGGAAAGATGAGAAAGACTACGAGTTCAAACACTAATGGGTGTTCAGATCAGCACTGAAGAATTTGAACTTCACAAGCTTGAAGGCGAAGGGATGGTTAAACTGAAGCCACATTTTTCTACCATTTCTAAATCGGAACTCCATCAATTACTTTGCTTAATTGATGATCTTGTCAGATTTTTCACTTGCAGCATTTTGAAAAACAGAAGTACTGGGAATGAAACTCAATTGTGTATTTTCACTAAGAAGTTAACTGCAGAAGAATCCCTCATCCTTGATAGCAAAGGTCCATCAGTAAGCAGTCCTGGGACCTGCTGCTTCCAACTCATTTCATCCCAGTCAGGCTTCCCAGGAGTTTGTCAAAGTGTTTCCTCAAAAATTGTTCTTATTTTGGCATGAGTTTCTGAAATTGAAGGTGATTCAGAGTAAGCATGTTTAAGTCAATGAACCGATATTTTTCGACATACTTAACTTGTCTGAATTTTTTTAAACAACTTCATGTTCAACACCTTGCACATAGGCCTCAGTATTTGGAAAGGACAAATGTACAGATGTGAAGCTTTTCTATGTGAGCGCTTGCCTTTTGTCTGAAAAAAAGCACAGTGCAAGATATACTAGAAATGTTAATTACAAAAAACCTGAAGTCATCAACTTTTGCTAACAAATGCCATTAGTAACTAAACAACTTGAACTACAGAAGAATTTAGTTAAAACTACACTAACTGTTCTAGCATTGAATTATTTACTAAAGGCAGTGCAAAATCCCTTAAAAATCCTCCAGCCATAAAAATGTATGGCTTTATAAATAATAGCTATTTTTAACAGTTCTTAATGCCATGGATGAAGACCAAAAAAATCCTTAGAATCAGTGCTAGAAAAAAACAGTTGGAGGGACAATGCCATTAACCAATCAGGTACCCCAGTCATGAAGACAACTCAGGATTAGGTGAAGCTTAAGCCCATTAGATATTTTTGGATGAGTTCAGAAGTCCACTAAAATCAGAAAGTTTCGTGATTCAATGGAAAAATCTCTCAAAGGTTAATGATAAGCAAATGTTTCAATTTTTTATTAAACTGTGTCATTTTGTCAGTGCTTTATAAGACTGATATTCCACTGATTTTATCTTATTCCTGTTAGCTTCAGTGGATAAGGACTAAACCTTGTGAGAGAAATTCACCATTACTTGCAGTTAGAAATCAGATCCTACTGCAATTTCACATGAGTGACAACCGTAATAGCTCATCAGCACTGACTCTTGAAATTTAGGCCCTTCTCTAGTCTTGTTCCATACCTTGTATATTATTTTCATTAGGATTTCCTGCTGGAAGAAACTTTTCTGCCATACCGATACCAATGTTACCAGGCCATGAAAAACACAGTAACTGAAGAATATTATCACTGTCATTTGGTACCCTGTATATATTTTGGTGGAATGTTTGCCAGTGTGATAGTGGTTTATGAATCACTCCAAACCTACGCATGATTTTTTTGGTCCCTGCAAATCACCTCTGCATCAGACAAGCATCGAAATAGAAGTAGATCATTGATCTTTACAAATCCAAGGATTAACCAAGATAAAACACTGCAGTGTTTAGAGGTGCATATATATATATATCTAAAAGCAGCAAATACACTTTAGGTTGTCTGTTTCTCTTAGCTAATGAACTGTAACCATATTGATATGATTTATTGCCTGAAATCCATTTGTATGGTAAAATCCATAGGTTGAATATTGCTTTTTTTTTGAGGGAGATCTGGGTTGTGGGATGCATCTGTCTCTATATACCCATTCTCTTTTTGCAGGTTACATTCAAGCTCAGATATTTGTCCTTGCTGCTCCACAACTCTCCCGTAGTTCATCGCTTAATCAGGATGCCAGTTTGTAACATCATGCCTATAGGATTATTGACCTCCCCTCCCGAGCCTGAGGAATGGTAATGTCTCTGTCTAGACAATAAATAGAAAGTGCTAACATAGCTCTGAGTATTTAAGTTTAAGCAAATAATTGACTTCTTCTGAGCTAGATACTTCTCCCTGACCAGGCTCAGCTTTTGGTAAACCAAATTGTTTGTGTAAACATACAATTAATATAAAAATACCTTAACAATCACACTTTGTAAAGTCATATATGTAGTTCATTAGATCATGTTTGAGAATGAACACAGCAGTGAAAAAACTCTTTTGGAAGTGGTCATAGTCTTGGGGCAAGTGCACGTAACTCTGGCTCTGAGGTATACTATGACCTTTAGTTTTTATGTAATCCATAAACATAAAGAATTAAATACAGTAAGCCTGAACAACATCATTTCAGTCTTTCAGTGTTGGTATGAGTTAATTTGTTAGAGATTGCTGCCAGCAGTCTCAGGAGTACTTGTATAATCCCTTGGGATAATTTTCAGAGTTTTATACCAGTTTATCTGAAAATAAGGTTAATTTACAAGTGGTCCAGTTTTGGCATATTCTATGCCTGTGATATCCTTTGCCCAGTCTTTCAGAATTTTTCTTGCTATCAGCTCCCCCTGCTTTGAAATCTAGATTTCAGAAATGTTAAATTTACTCTTTTGATTTGAGTTTTTAAACGTAAAACTGCAGATTTCTACAGGTCAATGTGTCATTCTTAAGGAAATAAGAATAACAGAAATATGAACCAAAAAATGGTCTAACTAACCATTTTCTTGCAGGAATAATTCTTTAAAAAATATAGGTCAATACATATCAAATTTGTTATTTCAGGCAGTGTGTTAAAATGGAAAAAATATCAAAGTCTTAAGGCTTGTGTTTATTCATAATCATACCCATGATGACTTTGATACTTTTAGAAAGCCGCCATGGAGCTGGCATCTGCAGAGGGCAAGGCTATCCCTTCCCTGAGAAGTGTCCTGGCTTGGTGTGCAGCTGCTCAGCATCTTTGTCTTGTGCCTGGGGTTCTCAAGGCAGAAGAAGATGAAGTTTCACAGCTTAAGAGTCAGCAGTTCCAGCACAGTGAACAAAGAGCCAAGAACAAGAAAACTATCTCAGTCCTGACACAGGTTTCATTTGTCAGGACTGACAGGTCGCAGTGGGAAACCCAAACAGCTGATGCTGGTATCAAACAGAGACTGGGAGGGCACAAGCCAAGCAGCTCTGGGCAGCAGATCATTATTCACAAGTCTAGGTGGGCAAAGGCAGTTGCAGAAATATTGGCTTAACTTCTGTTTTATTCTGTGTGCCCGTCCTGTGAGGGTAACATTCACATAAAGTTTCTGACAATTAAAAAATGAATGTTTCTATAGTACTATGTAGGTGCAAAAACTCACTGTGATTACTACAAAGCCTCGGGTGTCTGGGGACCTAAAAACTTCAAGGGCTCCAGCTGTCTTCAGTATCATCTCTTGCAAAGCTTTTCCAAATTCTGGCAACAACAGAATGCCTTCCCAGAAGCTGCTGGGTCCTGCTGCTGGGTACCAGAGTCTTGAGTGGAGAGCTAGATAGAGGAAGAGTGGTACATTATGACAAACACCACAGAGCCATAATCCTTGCTTTAGCTGCATCCCTGAGCCAGTGAATTGCAGCTCTGGACCCAATGCATGGCCTAAGCATGGAAACAGATAAAATAAATTTATAAAAATAATCTCTTGATCCTTTGTTATACATAACATGAAAATGTGAACTCATTGTCCCTCTTCAATATGTTTCCCGTAATTGCTATATTGTGTACCATGAAAATATGGTTCTCTGAAGTCTGTTTCAAAATCTTGCAATTATAATTTTAAAATTGTAATACATTTGTTTGCAATGTATTCTGTTAATGTTCTGTTTTTCAGTGTGATTCTTACAACAGAATGACTATCCAGATGAGAACAGCTGTTGCCAAACACCATACACAATAAGATCAAGCTGGTCTCAGTAAAAATATTTCTGAAGAGAAAAATATTAGAAATCTATAAAAGCTGATGTAGATATAGATATATAAATTTGCACACATACAGTATACATTTGCTAAATTAAGAGTATCTAAAGTTTGGGAAAAAAAACTTTGCAAAAAATGGTTTGTTAAAGAGTGGACAGAAGTTAAATAGACTTTGGGTTTTGGTTTAAAAATATGTACCTATTTCAGGAAAACCATAATTTTGTAACATACTCAGCATTACATTTTATAACTGTCATTCTTTTAAAAAAGCTCGGAATCAAATCATTTCTGAATGTTTTGAATGAACATTTCTGAATGTTTTGAATGAACAGTTCCTGAATTTTCTATACAGAGACTAGGATTAGTCACAATTTCTAAATATTTGCTGAGGAATCATAGAATCATAGAACAGTTTGGGTTAGAAGGGACCTTTAAAGATCATCTAGTCCAACACCCCTGCAAGGAGCAGGGACATCTCCAACCAGATCAGGTTGCTCAGAGCCTCATCCAACCTGGCCTTGAATATTTCCAGGGATGGGGCATCTACCACCGCTCTGGGCAACCTGTTCCAGTGCTTCACCACCCTCATTGTAAAAATTTCTTCCTTATGTCCAGTCTGAATCTGCCTCCTTCTAGTTTAAAACTGTTACCCCTTGTCCTATCACAACAGGCCCTGCTGAATAGTTTCTCCCTGTCTTTCCTGCAGGCCCCCTTTAGGTACTGGAAGGCCACTATAAGGTCTCCCCAGAGCCTTCTCTTCCCCAGGCTGAACAGCCCCAACTCTCTCAGCCTGTCCTCATAGGAGAGATGCTCCAGCCCTCTTATCATCTTTGTGGTCCTTCCCTGGACGCACTCCAACAGGTCCATGTCTTTCCTGTGCTGAGGACTCCAGAGGTGAACATAGTACTCCAGGTGGGGAGAACATATACATCAATTTGCTTATAATATTATTATAATTCGTCACTGATTTTACTTGAAAATAAAAGCACATTGCTGGTTATAGTGGCAAGAAATACACAACACACACCCCTGCAATTAATGGTCACTGCTTTGAAAAACTTATTTTTGCCTAAAATCCTTTGTTGGGAGCATATTCTGACCTAGATTGCTACGCCATTAATTGCAGAATATTATTACTATCATACTGAAGTAATACTTTTGAAAATGCAGTTAGCTGAGGAAGAACTGCATTTAACAAAATGAATTTAATCAAAAAGTCATTGTGATAATTGCAAGGTATTAGTGGGGGTTTTATGAAGTAACAAGTTTGTCAGTTAGTAAATTCGGTTTTGCTATTGCAAGAAGCAGGTCACTGGCTTTGTAGTAACTTTAATATTCAGATCTCAGGAACTACCTGAAATTTTCTGGAGTAGTTAACAATTTTTTTTAGTAGTAAGTGTAAAAACTGTAAGGGACAGGGAGGGATTAGGAGGGCAATTTTCTGTAATAATGCTTTTTAATTCTTTATTTTTCTATAGCTTAATGCTGAGGCTGCAGTGGCATGATTTAACTTCATGTGCTGTAGCTACCAAAACTCAGTAAGTGAGTAAGTAACTGAACTGTAGGTCAGTAAGAAACAGTGACTGAAAGACCATGCAAGAACACAGAAAAATAACCTTAGGAAGACTCTGGATCTCTCAATATCAACACCACTCTCCTCCTGATGGAGAACCTAGGCAGAATATGACCTTGTTGCAAACTCTTATGTGCTTGGTTCAGCTTGAGGCAGACCAACACCACTGACCTTAGGGTGCAAAGGGATATTAGAACAGTGATCAAAAAACCATGAAAATAGATCTTAAAAACTTAACTTCATTATTAATGAGAATTCTTTGCTAGTAATTGGATAACTTGCACTATGACTGTTAGTATCCTTGTAACAGAAATAATAACTATTTTGCTTAATTTTGATTAAACTACTAAGAAATTTTTCACCTGCTTATGAGACATGTTTCTTTCTCCTCATAATCTATATGAGGCACAGTGATCAAAGTCTTTACAGCTTAGCAATTTTAGTAAAGAAACATTATCATCAAGGCCTGGTTCAATGCCCACTGAAATATCTGTAATTTAATTCAATAAGAGAGAAATTAAGCATTTTTTTGCTGCAGTTTGTAGTGTCCTGAGAGCTAGTAATCAGTGTATTTGTCTGCTAAAAAGCTCAATTACCAAGACACATAAGGAAGTATTGTAAATAAAGGTGATTATTATGATGTTCTGGCAATGATGGCAGCATGCTACCTTCCTAGCATTCAAAACTTGTATAAGCACATTCTTGCAAATGGCCAAGAATCCCCATCCCCACAATGAAATTACTTTTCATTATGAAATGAAATTGTTGTAATTATTGTTGGAACATTACAAAACTATTAAATTAAATTACTTTTCAATTTCATCACAAATAAAAAAGATACTTGTAGTAAAATATGTTAAATGGCTAATATACACTATCTCCCACACTGCGTGGTTCAGCTCTTGGAATGATGAGGTCAAGTGCAAAGGCCAAAGTGGCACAGAAGAGGAACACATAATAGAGATGAGCACAAAGAATCCTCATTGACTTTGTGAGGCAGTGAGTATGAATATATAACTTGTTCACAATCCTTAAATAATGTAACTAGGAGGCAGTCACTGAAGCTGGTAGCATACTAGGTTAAATCAGATTTTAAAGCTACTTTTTAGCTCATTGGGTATTGAATTTCTGGAATTCGTTGCTGCAGGAGGTTGCAAAGGCAGATAGTGTCTGTATATTCAAACAGGAATCAGAAATTTCATGACTAATAAGTCTCTAAATAGATACTAAAACATATACCTTCCAATACTCCTAATGCAATGATTGTGGATGCTATAGAAATTATGAAATAAATTGTCCAAAGACAGCATCCAGATTTGTCTACTTGTTCCATCCTATTTTGACTTTTGTTGAAAGAATATTGGGTTCCATGGATCATCCTGAGCCACTTCTCATGTCCCTACATCATTGCTCAGTCTGCTAACTCCCATACTACTCTCAGGGAAAGTCTGAGAAATTGGTATCTGTCCTGGGCCAGACTGTTTACTATTTATCAATTTGCCAGTTTAGATGAAGAAATTCCAGAAACAAAGTTCTCTGGCTGCGTATAATTTAATAGTACAGACAAACTTAAACAAACCAGCATTTAAGAGCTCGAAGGAGAAACTTACATTCCATATGTACTTCACATCACAGCAATTAACTAAAAATTTTACTTTTCTTGATTCTTAATGCAGTTCATGTTGAAGATAACATATTACTTATGAAAGCATTTGCCATGTAAATATGGATTTCTTTTAAATGATCTAATCCATTTGCTGTCTTTAGATCCATATGCTTTGCTAATGTAATGTACATTTTCTCTTCCAAAATCAGGTATATTGTTAGTTATAAAAAATGAAATATAACTATTTTAAGAGTCACTTACAGTATAAAAGATTAGCAGAGGATATCAGCAGATTAATAGAAGAAAAGTGACACTGATTATCCATATTGATGCTTGATAAAATCTTATTTTGCCTTGTTATTTTTTTTAGATTGAAATATCTAAATTGAATTTGACTTCAATAAAGATATTCTTAGGTTTTTAAGCAGAAGAGCTATTAACAATATAATTAATTACCCTGTAGTGCACTTGCCTGACGAATATTTCAACCCTGCTTCAATAATTCCCCAAGCTCTTTGATGTTGTCCTGTAACTATCTTGTCTCTAGCAAACATCCACACCATTTACACCAAAAATAAAGAAATCCTGCAAGTTTATATAATCATCATAATAAATTCCCACTCTATTTCGTTGCTCAAGGAAAATACACTCCAGCATCAGCCTGAGTGGATTCAAACTTAATCACAAATTTCTTCATGCACATTGTCACCCTTCCTTTGGTCAATGCACAGTCTTCCTCTCCAAATGCCCCTTGACACTCATGGAGATGCTGTACAAATGAAAATCAAAAATAATGTGCTGGTATTTTTCAATATTGACCGTGATAAATTAGCTATGAAAAATGAAAATAAACACTTAGCTCCCCTTAAAAACCTGGAGATACCACAAGATGTTTTGGACAATATTAAAAATCTTTTAAGCTATCTTGATTAATGCCTAGCATCCCACAAATCCAATACACGTACAGGGAAGTATAGCATTTTCATTCAGTCTCTCATTATACTGACACATTAGATGATTAACTTGTATTTACTGGTGTTTGTATACAACAGCATGTACATGGCTGGTTGTGTTCTCCATAAAGAAGAATCCCACCAAGAGACATTTTATTTTCAGTGCTGTTTGTTAGATTATATCAAAAAAACAAGAAAATGGTACCAAATGGTCTGTGAGACTAAAGGACTGGGAGAAACACAGTTAGACAGGAGGTAGCCTGGTGAGCTTACATGATGACACTATTTGTCCAGACTGGATTACAGGACCCATTTGAGGAGGTCGCCAAGTGTGTAAGACATCTGTGGTAGAAATAAATAGAAAATGATGAAAATAACACTGAGATGATAGCAATCAGAGTGCAGAGTATGTGCATAGAGGATGAAAGTAGAGATGTAGGCATGGGCAACATCAACATAAGACCCAAGGGCAAATATACAATGTTTGAGATAGCATGTCGTAAGCCAGGAAGCTGGGTGGAAGACAATTGTTGTAGAAGTACGAGAGAAAGGAATTGTTAGCATG
Organism: Chlamydotis macqueenii; assembly: GCF_036417535.1. Taxonomy (NCBI): domain Eukaryota; kingdom Metazoa; phylum Chordata; class Aves; order Otidiformes; family Otididae; genus Chlamydotis; species Chlamydotis macqueenii. The sequence continues at coordinate 20,983,233 of NC_141558.1, forward strand.
GCACATTGACGTACAGGAGACAAGGGAGTTGGTTAGACACACAGAGTGCCAGGGTGAAAAACAAGCTGTCCAAGTGACAGTACAGGAGAGACAGGTGGGGCAGTGTTACTAGCTGCAGGGTGGCATGCAGGGAGACAGGAGCTCCTGCATTTCCCTCGCTGACAGTGTGTTTACCTGTGAAGCTGAGGTCTCCATGCAGGACAGGGGACATCAGGGAAAGGAAAAGGGGACAGAGGTGAACTGGCAAGAAGTTTCCGTAGGGTCTGAAATGTGAGATCTTCGTTAAGTATGGGCTGAGAAAGAAGCAATGTGTGGCTAAGTAGGTTGAAAGACAAGAAGAGAAAAACAGAAAAGAACAAATCACAAAGGCAGGAGTCAAAGTTCAGGGAAAAACAATAATTGTGTCTTTAAAAATTGATATGGAAGTGTTACTGCTACTGGAAAACACAACTCTTCTGTGCTTTGGAGTAGCAGGATACATCATCCTCAAAATAAAAAAGCAAAACATTTTGGTGTAAAATAATAATCAACATCATCAGGAAATTCAGGGAGAAAGTAATAAACATGTCATGCCAGTAGTGTCTACCTTATATGAGTTACAGTATGTGAAACGAGGAAGAGAGAGGACCAGTTACAGTATCTGGGACATGTATGGTGTTTTCATTGCATCAAAGAGAACAAGTGTGCCACTAATGACTATGTAATTTTATCATTTTAGCACTTTACAGTTATTTTTAGGATGATATAAAGCTTTAATTTGTGAAGAGTCATGCTGTGACAAAGAAATCAAGCTAGCAGCAGGAATGCCACTATTATTCCAGAGGTAGCTACCAGTCACATAATAGGTATCTAACAGGTACTCTGTCACTCTGTCTACTCTGTCATGCTTCTATGAGTAGTCTACTGCTAAATTGATTTTTTTAGCCTTCCTCATTATTTTGTACTTCTGATAAGCCAGCAGAAGAGAAAAAAAAGTTTAAATAAGGATTCTTCAATCTGCCTAGATTTACAATTTCACAGCAAACAATCTGTATTTACTAGCTGTAATTCTGTCTGTAAGATAGAGATAATAATAGAGATAAGAAACCCAGTTTAAACAAAGTTTAGTGATTGCAGCATTACTGAAGATTTCAAGGCTACATTACTTTGTCCCCATCATTGACTGCAAGGATAAAGGAACCTTCTTGAGAAGTATATTGTAAGATTATGTGTGTGTGCGTGTGTGTATATATACACATATATATATGTTTTCATGACTTTTCTTTTCAAACAGATTTTTTTCCTACCAGAGTTTATCTTTAGATGGTTTTTCTTTTCTTTCTGAACATTTCATATTACTCAGGTTTGGATTGGCTTCTGTTTCTCATCACTGTATTGAAAGCCTCATCGTTCTCAGTATGAGAACATTAGTTATGGTGCCCTGATTAGTGGTATTTAAGCTGATACTAGACTTCATTCCTGCACCGTAAAATGTTCTGTATTTGTCCAGGCCCAATTTCAGCTGTATTAATTGGAAAAAAAATACTAAAGAAATTATACATATATTCGAAAAAGCATTATAGTTACAGGGCTATTTATTTAAAACTCCTATTGACATAATTATCTATATGTCCAGTTGCTATCACACTGTGCTTTGCATCAACACAGAAATTACTGTTTACTAGACACAACTAGTTTGGTAGACCCTGTATTTCACCAGGTTTCTGCTACTGAACATCAGCACCTGACAAGACCAGAATAAGGTAGTTTGTGATTGCATGGTCCCGTAACCATTCCTCTGTTGGAAGCTGTATTTGACTATTATATGCCGTCAGTGTGGATATGGATAGGTCCCAGATCTCTTTATGCTTCACTTCTCATGTTCCAATCAGAGAAGGGAAGTCAGAGGAAACCTGAAATGAAGGTGCTCCTCTGCTCTTTTGTCACTAATGGCCAGGCAAGGCCACAAGCAGGGCATCTGGTGATGCTGCATGAATTGCAAGGAGATAAAAATTATCAGACAGGATGCAACAGACCAAAAAAAGACCAAAGCTACAAAAAAACCCCGCAGGAACATGATACTAGTGTCAGTTTCTCCTGTCTGTATCATGGTGATTAGAGGTGATTTGTGCTGAGACACTATCAGCTGCATCTGATTGCAGGTGCTGCTGAGATCACCAAAACTGCTCCGGCAGTTACCATGACCCTTACAAAGAGATGATTTAATACGGAGCCCTAGGAATCATCACTACAGAACCACCTTATTTATCAATGAGGTAATGTGTTGATTTTGTTTAGTGGTAGGAGGGCTACGGTGGCAGCTTCTGCAAGAAGCTGCTAGAAGTTTCCCCTTTGTCTGGTGGACTTAACCATGTCTAGGGCGGACCCACCTCTGGCCAGGGCGGAGCCAATTGGTGGCAGTGATACCACCTTTGTGATAATATATTTAAGAAGGGAAAAAAAATAATTAAAAAAAAAAGAAGTGAAGAAGCAGAAGTGAGGGGTAGAGAGGGGGAGGCGCAAGTCTTGCGGACCTTGCAACCTCACCCTCTGACCTCCTGCTGGGCGGCTGTCTGGGCCCAGCTCGGCCCAGCCTGGCTGCAAGAAGTGAAGAGAGGAGATGTGAAGAGAACAGACGCCTCAGCCTGATTGTGAAGAATTCCTTCTAAGAGGACCAGCTGTGGACATTCCCTTGGAGAGTCGGGGGAGTGAGTGAGAGATTGTGTAGCTTGGTCCTGGGTGGAGCTAAACTACCACAGTTATTAAACTCCATTTTCTTTGAAGTGCTCTTCAGAGTATAAGCATTTTTGTAATATCTCCCTAAATTAAATTACATTATAAGTGATTAATTTATATACTCTTCCCTGCCCTTCATGTCCAGTGTCTCAAAGACTATTTTATGTAGTTATTTAACAAAGTTAATGGCCTACATTGAAAAAATGAGATAAAATCTGTCACTAAGACAAAATTAATAAGGAGCATTAAAATATATCCATAAATAATGCTATGCACATACAAAGTACTATCTGACATTAAAGTATCTCTTGTTATAGCAGACATTCAAGTAAAGATCATGAATAAGTGAAACTGAGATAATCAAATTCTTATCTAATGATACTGAAAGATATAGACCAAGAATAAACATGTTCTGAACAACGCCAGATTATTTATCTCTAAATTGAAAAGTGACTTGTAACTGGCAGAATATTAGTCTTTCCTATTTGTTTTTACGGCTATTAGGGAGAGACGATTTTTTCTGTAGCAACACTTGAAAAATACGAGATGGGTTTACATATTATATAAAGCCACCTGTATACAGTGTTTATTAGCTTTATTTTTTTATTTAGTACTTATATTTATTTAAAATGACAGTATATTCACTGGTAGTTAACAAAATTTTCTCAAGTGTGGCTAGATCATTCTTCAGTCAGAAGAATGAAGATGCTGAAAGATTGAGGAGCTGCATTATGTCAGGAAAAAAGGACAAAAATTCCAGGTATTACCTGCTGCATCTTTGTTTCTGAGAGAGACTGAATTGATTAAAAGGGCATGGATCTCCAACCACTAAACTTATTCATAAGGTTACCAGACATAGAAGAACTTCTCTTCATTAGCTGAGAGGGTATGAAGAAAGAGGTCAAAAAAGTCACCTACTCATAAAGGTTAAATTTACCAGCTCTGTGAATTATCTATTATGTTGAATACTTCATGATACTAACAAACTCATAGGAAATGAATTCCTGCGAATATCTGTAACCTCTTGCAAAAGTCATCCCTTCTGTATAAATGTTTGAAATATTATGAGTTCAGAACACTAACAATTTAGTAATTTCTTAACATGTTTTACAGACTGCAACAGAATAGTATTGCATAGATACATCATATGACTTAGTTTCTATTGTGATCATTACTTTATCAGCTTGGGACAATTAGAAACATTATAAACACAGGCATTTCATTCATATTTTACATTACTTTTCAGAAACAGAATCATACAGAAGCCACCTCATGAACACCACACGAGTATGTAGGAGGCAATTTGCAAGCAGGAGAGGATAAACGTTTTTAGTATAGTAAAAGAGTTGACTGGGATTATTTCTTTTCTACTGATGTCAATTTTCAACACCAGAGATATAAAGAGATTGGCACTGTACTGTACAGCTGTCAATATTCAGCAAGTGAGGACAACGCACTTGGATTACACAAAGACTTGCACTGTATTATCAGTCCTAGACAGAAAACGAAATTACGAAATAGCTAAAGGATGGAAGAGATTTATGGAAAAGAACCTTTGAGAAATAAATTTGACTATGTGGTTGTCAATTATTAGTTTGTCCAAAAAAGAAAATTAAAATAGTCAGACATTTGAAAAACACTGACTGAGTGAAACATGACATAATGATACAGAATTGCCACTATGTGCTATATTTAAGAATGGATTATATGATCTCCAATATAACTGACACAGTCACATCAATCTCAAAAGGAACATTTTTCAAAAGGACTGTTTTAGTCTTGATTCTATCCAATATTGTCATCAGTGACATGGAAGCTAATACAAAAATTGCTAGTGATGTGCAGATGGTAAAGACTCATATAATGATAAAAAAAGAAAAGAGGAATCCAATGCTATTATATTTGTATAAGTACTTTGGAAATCTGAATCTTTTAGTAAGCAGAATTCATTTAAACAGATTTGTTTTAGCATCACTATCTATGACTCCTTTAGGAACAGGAAGGAAAAAAAAAGTGTACATATGCATACCTGTGTCCACTTGTGATTAATTTTAAAGCATCAGACAGCATTAGAGCTACTCTGACTTTACATAGGGAGAACTTGGTAGACTAGTTAATTGCCCCTTAAATAATGTTCTGTGATGGTTTAGCCCAAATTACCACACAGTTTCTCGATCAGCCTCCCCCTCCCCAGTGGGAGAGAGAATTGGGAAGGAAGGAGAACTCGTGGGTTGAGATGAAGACGATTTACTAAAATAACAAGGGGAAACTACAATAATAACAGAATATAAGGATATTAAAATATACAAAGTGAACAATATATGTTTTCTCACCACCCGATGTCCCAATGACTGACACAGCCCGTCCCGAGCAGCTATCACGGAAACAAAACTGAGCAGCAAGCAAAGGAGCAAAAGGGAACCGGCAAGGTAGAGGGAACGATGCCAGCAAATGAGGGAGAAAGATGGATGCCAGGAAGGCACATACCCACTCTGGCCTGCCCCCACTTATATACTGAGCATGACGTTTATGGCATGGAATACTCTCTTTGGCCAGTTTGGGTCAATTATTCTGTCTGTCTTTCTCTGAGCTTCCTGCATCTGCAAATTAGCGAGACTTGGAAAACAGGACAGTGTCCTTAGTTTCATTCACAACAACTGGTATCATCAGTGTGTTTATCAACATTCTTCACACACCAAATCCAAAACACACCAGCTACTGAGAGGAAAATTAACTCCATCCCTGCCAAAACCAGGACATGTTCATAGCTTTATTGAGTTTTATTCTGATTCATCACTGATGTAGCTACATTTCCACCCTCAGCACTGGAGTTCTTCATTGCTTATAGGCAGCACATGGAAGGGTTCTTTTGTATGGTATGGTCTAAACTGACCACATACATAATTTTATAAAGCAAATAAAATAAAAATCCATAATAACATCAAAACATCTTAACAGCAAAAAATTTCTGTACTAAATTACTCTAGCAAAAGCCACTGTAAGAAAACTACAGAAAAACAAATGCTGCATTCTGGATCTTCCTCTTAAAATAAACAACTGCTGAGGGACCTGATCTGCTGCTCCAGAAAAGACCTTCTAGATCTTCATCTTCATAACTCTCCAGAAATCGTAGTAGACAAACTTATTATATTTGGACTCTTTCTACAAAAATACATTTCCAAATTTTGAATCAAAAGTTTGTCTTACTCTAGTAACATAGGTAACTATCAGCTGATAAATCTTAACTTGTACTAAACCACCTGAAGAATGAGGTGATGAGGTCTTCTAAAAAGGAAGCAAATGCCATTTCTCTAACTGTCACAGAACTGTATGCATATAACTGGTGCAGAGAAACAATATGGTCAACATAAGCAGTCCAGTACAAAAGTATATCACTTGAAAGAGTAAACATGAAAAAACCCTCCTCCAGTGTACTGATAAGCTCATTTAGATTCATAGAATCATAGAATGGTTAGGGTTGGAAGGGACCTTCAAAGGTCATCTAGTCCAACCCCCCTGCAAGGAGCAGGGACATCCCCAACTAGGTCAGGTTGCTCAGAGCCTCATCCAGCCTGGCCTTGAACGTTTCCAGAGATGGGGCCTCCACCACCTTTCTGGGCAACCTGTTCCAGTGTTCTATAACTCGCATCGTAAAATTTTTTTTCCTAATTTCTAATCTAAATCTACCCCCCTCTATTTTAAAACCATTACCTCTCGTCCTATTGCAACAGGCCCTACTAAACAGCCTTTCCCCATCTTTCTTGTAGGCCCCCTTGAGGTACTGGAAGACCGCTATCAGGTCTCCCCAGAGCCTCCTCTTCTCCAGGCTGAACAGCCCCAACTCTCTCAGCCTGTCCTCATAAGAGAGGTGCTCCAGCCCTTTTATCATCTTCGTGGCCCTCCTCTGGACCTTCTCCAACTGGTCCATGCCCTTCTTGTGTTGGGGGCTCCAGAACTGGACACAGTACTCCAGGTGGGGTCTCACCAGGGTAGAGTAGAGGGGGAGAATCACCTCCCTCAACCTGCAGGCCACACTTCTCTTGATGCAACCCAGGATGCAGTTGGCCTTCTGGGCCTCGAGGGCGCATTGCCTGCTCATGTTAAGCTTCTCATCCACCAGCACTCCCAAGTCCTTCTCCTCAGGGCTGCTCTCAATCCATTCCCCGCCCAGCCTGTATTTGTGCCTGGGATTGCCATGACCCAGGTGCAGGACCTTGCACTTGGCCTGGTTGAACTTCATGACGTTGGCACGGGCCCACCTCTCCAGCCTGTCAAGGTCCCTGTAGATGGCTTCCCTCCCTTCCAGCGTGTCGACGGCACCACACAACTTGGTGTCATTGGCGAACTTGCTGAGGGTGCACTCTATCCCACTGTCCATGTCGCCGACAAAGATGTTGAACAGGGCCGGGCCCAGCACGGACCCCTGAGGGACGCCACTCGTGACCGGTCTCCACATGGACATTGAGCCGTTGACCACCACTCTCTGAGTGCGGCCATCCAGCCAACTCCTTATCCACCGAGTGGTCCATCCATCAAACCCATGTCTCTCTAGTTTAGAGAGAAGGATGTCGTGCGGGACAGTGTCAAAAGCTTTGCACAAGTCCAGGTAGATGATGTCAGTTGCTCGTCCCTTGTCCACCGATCCCGTCACCCTGTCATAGAAGGCCACCAAATTGGTCAGGCACGATCTGCCCTTGGTGAAGCCATGTTGGCTGTCACCAACCGCCTCCTTGCTCTCCATGTGCCTTAGCATGGTTTCCAGGAGAATCTGCTCCATGACCTTGCCAGGCACAGAGGTGAGGCTGACCGGCCTGTAGTTACCTGGGTCTTCCTTATTCCCCTTTATAAAAATTGGGGTTATGTTCCCTCTCTTCCAGTCATTGGGGACCTCACCAGACCACCACGACTTCTCAAATACGATAGCCAGTGGCTTGGCAACTTCATCTGCCAGTTCCCTCAGGACCCGAGGATGGATCTCATCAGGTCTCATGGACTTGTGCACCTTCAGGTTCCTCAGATGATCCCGAACCTGCTCTTCGAGTACAATGGGCAGTTCTTCATTCTCGCAGTCCCTGCTTGCACCTTCTACAGCTTGGGTGGTAGGACAGGAACTCTTGTCGGTGAAGACTGAGGCAAAAAAGTCATTGAGAACCTCAGCCTTCTCCATGTCCTGGGTAACCAGGACACCAGTTCCCTTCTGGAGGGGGCCTACATTTTCCCTGGACTTTCTTTTGTCCCCTATGTACCTATAAAAGCTCTTCTTGTTGCATTTTATATACCTGGCCAGATTCAGTTCTGCCAGGGCTTTGGCCTTCCTTACCTTATCCCGGGCCACTTGCGCAGCCTCTCTGTAGTCCTCCCAGGCTACCTGTCCCCACTTCCACCCTCTATATTCTTCCTTTTTTACTTTTAGTTGGTCCAGGAGCTCCTTGCTCATCCACGCCGGCCTCCTGGCCTTTTTGCCCGACTTGTTTTTCACCGGGAAACACTTCTGCTGAGCTTGGAGGAGGTGCTCCTTGAATATAGACCAACTTTCCAATTTGTCTCTTATCAAAATACACAACACTTTGTTACATGTCAAAAATCATCACCGACTGAACAAAGTTGCTATTAGGTCAAGGGAGGTGATCCTGCCCCTCTCTTCAGCGCTGATGAGACCACATCTAGAGTATTGCATCCAATTCTGGGTTCCCCAGTACAGGAGATATGTGGACATACTGGAGAGAGTCCAGTGAAGGCCCATGAAGCTGACTAAGGGAAGAGAGCTTTTCTTCTATGAGGAAAAGCTGAGAGAACTGGACTGTTTTGCCTGGCTAAGAGGTTAATGAATTCAAACCAAGCCTGATTTTAGTCTCCTGCATTTTTTTCAAACCCAGGCAGGAGTCACGTCTGTGAGAATCCTGTTTCTAAAGGATTTGCAGCAACATTAGTTTACAGACTGAAACAATTTGTGGCTGCTCTATGATTCACAGCAATAGGAAGTGCATATGGGAAGACATAAAGGGGTTTAAGTTCATATTTTCAATATATAAAGATTATGTTAGTATTTCAACATTGGCAAAGAATCTGGCTGATTGATAACCGCAGCATAGAGGAAGAAGCATGAAAGGCATGGTTAGCAGTAGATGCAAAACTGGCAGACATTTTTCTGCACAAGAATCAAAAGCAAAAATGTTAACCTCAAGTCTATTGTATTTTGCATTATAAAAAAAAAAGATTTTAACCTCACTTTTATTTTTCTCTGTCAGTTTGCATATTTTGCTGTAATAGTTGCAGTTTGAGTATTTTCTTAGCTTAGAATTTTCAGAAAGGCCTAAAGGCACTTCAGATAAAGCTTAATTGGATTTAGGTGTCTAGGCACTTTGAAAATCCCATTAGGATCCTCTCTGTAATCTTTAACAACCCTTGAAAAATATTTTCATCTAAAATGAATTGATAGGAAGTTAAGAAAATGTAGAGCTGAGATGAATCTCATAGGCCTTCTGGATGCAAACTCATCTTTTACTCTCTGGTGGCCCAACTCCCTATGATATATAAAATGAGTGAAAGGGTCAGAAAATTAGGTTGGTGAAACAACGCGTAATGCTCACCAATGTGGCACTTCGTAGAGATGTGTGTTTAATAACTTTACATCTCTAGGGAGTACAAGGAGTTATACTAGGAAATGAAATTCAATCAAAGGCATTAAGAGATGAAGCAGGCAAATTCTCCATCCAGTTTCACTTGTATTTAGCCTCCCAAATTCTTGTGTCTACATTCAGAATTAGTATTGCTCAGGTTCCTTAGGCTATAGGACTAAACCTGTTAATGGCTGGAGCTTACATGCCCTACTCTAACTCAGTATCTTATCATCCCATTGTCTTTGTTTTACATTCCTTGCCCACCTTTAAATAAACTTTACTTTATCTTCAACTGTTCTTCGGACCTTTGGAATCTGATTTCCTGCTTTCTTTTTTATTTTAACCTGCCATAAATCAAACATTTAAAGAGAAACTTCATCTTAAAAACATGAATATATCCACCTTAATAAAATATTTTGTTTTCTGGAACAAATAATCTGCTCAAGAATGCCATATATAGTGCAGTATAAAAACTATCTAAGTGTTTATTTTTGCAAGATGGATTGCACCATGGTTTTCAGCTACATTTACTGAGTTATTTTAGTTTAACTCTGTAGAATGGCACCCATTTATCTCAACTGAAATTTTGCCCCATAATCTATCTTACTTTCTACACTGGTTATCTGTCTTCTTAATCTTAGTTTTTCTTGGACAATTATATGGAAATGTGGATGATAGATAATTTAAATAAAGTACCCGAAAACTGAGCAGTGGAACTATTCAGTTACTGGTTGTAAAAGAGCTAATCTTGCAACAAACTGTACTGAAAAGCAAGGTAAGAGAAGGCTTTCACTCCTAATTTGATTTATACAATATCCACATTTCTTGAAAAAGATTGCAGCAAAATAATTTTGGGTAGAGTCAAAAGATTATCATGTTTATGGATTATCAAACGACTTAAATCCCAAAGGGCCACAAATCTCCCGTGGATAATTGACAACTTTATTTTGCACTTTATACTTTAAAATTGAATGACAAAAAAGAAAAAAAGAAAAGAAATGAAAACACAAAGTGAATTAGCTTTCCAAAGAATTCACTGAAGTTTGTTTTTTGAACAACAGGGATCTTCATATGGTACCATGTGATCTTGAAGTTGGTACATTTGCTTGCACATTTGCTAATGAATATAAATTTAATTAAAGGTAATTGTGGACAAAAAAAAAAGTATGTTACCTAGATGATGAAGTTTATATGTCTTTCGGTATTGACATGCTTTGGCAAATCTGTTTTGCTAACTAGCATAAATTTTTAGATTACTTTACATCAGCACAGCATCTGATCACTCCCAGGTTTTTTATTATACTATTAAGCATACCCAGTTTACTTTACAAAGTGTATGTGAGTGTTTTTCCATGTTTATGTGTATATATACATGTATACATACATATGTACTTGCATAGAAGTACATAATTTGTCATGTTCATATGTATGCATGTATATATTTCTCTCAAATTTAAGGAACTGGTAATACGAAACAAATAAGAATGGCCAACATATACCATGAGATCATGGAGGTAACAGACAAGAGATATTAAGTTGTTTAATGATCCTCCCCTCCTTCTCTTTCCCCCTTCCCTTCCTTTCCATTCTCCCCTCCCTATCCCTCCCTTTCTCCCCCTCCTCATCTTTCTCTAAAGTTATATATGAACAAGTGGTTAGCACAAGTAATATCTACAAAACAAGAGACTCAATGTAGGATATAAATAAACAAATTAGAGGGTACTTAGGTTAATTACATGTTTTCAAATTATTTTGTGGTACATAGGACAAGTCACAGAACCACTGGCAATGAGGAGAAGGGAGAAATCATTCAGGTTAGCCTCAGTTCCTGGAAATCATCTTTAGTCAAACTATTTGTTAGCGCTTGGAAAGCAACAATGAATCAATAACAGCTTACCTGGACGTGAAACATCAGATATTTTCAAACTAATGAAATTCCACCTTGGCTTTTGAGACTCTGTCAACATCTGAGATTTCACAAGGAAATTTCTGGAAGCTTGAGTTCAGTTCTCTTCTTTATTTTCATTATCTGAATGATAGAACACACACTATGTTCAATAAACTTGCAGGTAACATGAGGAGGAAATCAAAGAACACTAGAAAGCAACATTATAATACCTTGAAGAAAAAGAAGGCTTGAAAAATAGTAGAAAGATAGAACTGTGACAAATGCTACTTAGGTCATTTAGTTAAGAATTACTAATTCTGCAGATAAAGGGGAAGAACAGTTGTAAGAGGTCTGTAAAAACAGGTCTTGGTTTAACAGTGTCACCGTATCACATATTGTGGTAAGTAGTTGGAGAGTCAACACATCAAAATACGTGCTATAGCCTTTTGGCTCCTTTCAGCATCAGTCAGGGCTTGAGCTCACTTGCAGTGCTGTTCTCAGGCATGAGCTGTGAGAAGGCATGGCAGACTGCAGAAGTGAGCGATGTTGATAATCAGGTTCTTGAAACATAATCTGTGAGAAAAGACTGAAAGAAGGAGAATCCTATTGGAAATAGCTTTTCTCCATATCCAGATTGAATTAAAAAAAAATAATCTTCAATTGCAGAAAGAAAGATTCAAGTTAAGCATTAGAAATGCTTTCAAAAGAAAAAAATAACTAAGCTTTGGAAAAGACTATCTAAGATCATTGTGAATTTCACTAGACATTGGAGGAAAGGTTTATATGACTGGAGAATGTCTATTTTTTCAACTATATTAGGCACTTCAATAAACAATTATTACATTTCTTAGAACAATAGCCTATACTTACATCTTTATATAATTTTGAGTGGGTTTTTGTTTTCTCTCATCTGGAAAATGTTGCCTTCTTGTTGGTGGAGTTTCTGTGGTCATGATTTCCTAAACATAGTAGAAATGTAGGAATTTTCAGTGATTGAGCTAAAATCTAGGTTTATTTCAAGCTTAGATAAGTAAAGAAAATAAGTTAGATGGAATGACCCTGAAGCCCTCGAGTAATACAGTGGTAAATCCAGTTCTAAATACAGCCCAAATAAGTCAAGTATAATTTGTCAAATACTTCACTGAATTGTTACTCATAAAGTTATTTTTTAATTTTTGTTCTGTAACCTCTTTATTTTCTTCACCTACCCTTATGTAAATATTTCTGTTTATTTTCCAGCTGGAGAACACCTAGGACATTCTGTTGTAATAAAAGCTATGGATCCATTTAATATTTGATAATATTTTTTTTTCTTATTTTTAAGTTAACATTGCTGTACAGGATATGTAACAGTCTTTATTAACAATATTTTAAGACTATTTTTAATATTTTGTACTTTTAAGATAAAGATATTGGGCAGATATAATAATAAATCAGGAAGTCCCTGCAAGAGTTCCTTTTTATTTCTTAGTAGAGCATATGTTTTAATGACAAAACCACTGTATTTTGTCTAATATTAATGCTACTACATGTATAAAAAATATCAGTTTACATTTATTCCTTTCAGACTATGAAATTTTCCTGCCTGAAGAAAATAAAAATATTTCTTGTTTGTAAAAAATACTGGCTCACTGAAGAAAAGAAACAAGCGCAAAACAAACCCTCAGAATGGACAAAAAAAATATGAAGCCCTCAAGTTTAATCTATCTTTTTTTTATGCACAACTTTTCTGAAAGACCCAAGCTGTATATTACCTATGGGTAGGTAGATGGAGCAGTTATAAAATGAGATAAACTCACTGCTCCCAGTATTTAAAGGAATGTCAGAATCATAGAATCATAAAATCATAGAATGGTTAGGGTAGGAAGGGACCTTCAAAGGTCATCTAGTCCAACCCCCCTGCTATGCTGTTCTCTCTTTAATTCTAAGAAATAATTGTTTAAAGGATGCAACAGAGTCTGACTGCCTGTCTTACTGAGTTGGTAATAGACCAGCACCTCCTGCTACAAACAAATCTCTCTCTACCATTTTCCACTGTATGAAGGGAGATTATACAGCAGATAGAACTAGACTCTTCCTAGAGGTACCGATTGAAAGGACATGGTGTGCTGATCACAAGTTGCAACAAAGGGTCCTGACTTGCAGCAAGGGAAATTGCAGCAGGGCATGAGGAAGCAGCTGTTCACCCTGAGAGTGGTGAAGCCCTGGAGCAGGTTGCTCAGAGAAACTTTGCAATATCCACCCCAGATGCTTCCAAATTCAACTAGATGAGCCCCATGTCAAGCTGATCTAGTTTTGAACTTAACCTTACTTTGAAATGATCTGCAGAATCCCTCCCAGCTGAATTTTTCCCATGATTTTATGCACTCATTTCCATCTGGGACACTACAGTTCAGTTTTAACAAGCCAAAAGCCTGTGTTAATTTGTTTAAAATGTTGATATTTCTCTTTCAGTTATTCCAGTCAAGCTCTCTATGTTCATTATTTGTATTACTTGCTATTGGTACTGGTGTATTTCCTCTTTCTATACCCAGCTGTGTGCACAAGTATCTAGAAATAACTGGTGTTTTCATTCTGAGAGTGGAAAAACTGCACAGGCGGATACCACAATATCTAGACAGTTATAAAAACAAATAAGCAAACTAAAGGCTGTCTGAAGTCCTGACAAATTTGAGTTCATTTTTACAAGGCTTCCCTATGGTGTAGAGTGGTAGAGAATTTTGAGTTAAAAAGAAGATTGTGGGAGGATATATAGGTGTTGTTTTAAAATACAATAGCAAAAGACATTCTGAAAGAAAATACATACAGGTATTCTGTGTTTAATAACAGAAGTGTATTAGAAAAACTAGATTGCAAAAGGGCTGCCTGAATCAATCAGTCCAGTCTCCTGTTATTTTAAGCAATGCATTGTATTGTATCTCATGCTTCCAGTCTCTGTCACAAAACTATTTTGGTTTTGGTTTTGGTTTTGGGTTTTTTTTCAGTTTAATTGCCTGTCCTCAGAACTTGCACTGGAAGATTTCTTGGACTGCAAAATACATTATAGCCACAGATGAGTTAAAATATGATACTGATCTTAATCTCTGCTTGATGTTACTCTGAAAATCAGTGGAGGGATGAATTTTCTCCATCTGTCCACTCATTAGAGACTAAGAGACAAACCGTAAACAGTTTATGAGGCTGCTCTGCAAGGCAGTAGGTAGAACTCATGGAATCTTATATCAATATTATAATTACAATACTAGAGCACCACAGAAACAGCAGGTTGAATTTTGATTTAAAATTAGATGGGAAACCATTACAAGGAGGAACTTGCTGATGCGATCAAGGTCTATATTACTAGGCATGTAGCCTGCAGCATTATATAGTAGTCAGATAAGCCTCTGCACAACAGGTTTTATGCTCTGATATGCTACCTTGTTGAGAAGTTAAAAAAAAAAAAGGCTAACTCATTTTATCCTCAAGTGTCTGCTACATAAAACATTTATATATTTTAAGCCCCAAGAATCTAAATACTGATCAGGTTCCTTGGTCCAGTTAAAATGTAGATTTAAAAGGTGGTCTCTAACTGTGAGAATTTCCAGTGTGAGCAGAAAATATATGTCTAGTATGATGGAAAATAGCAGCAAGAATAAGATTCAGTAACTAGGATGCCTGTATTTAGATTTATCTGTATATATGTCTACAGATACATCATGTATACTGGGACTCATCCAGGACTCAGTAACTTAAACAAAAGCAGCTGGTGTACTATCCAGTTCATTTTATTAATGGAGTGTTTTCCCCTGGGTTCCAGTTGTTGTTGAAGAATGACATGGACGTCCTGTAAATCATATGTCATATCTACAGCCCCATACATATGTCTAGATATCCTGAAATGGCACAAATCACCAGTATTTAAACAACTGATTCCTGAAAAAGTGGCTATTTTACAGTAAGACAAATTTCTTTCTAGGTTCTAGTGATTTATTTTTTTTTTTTATGAACATCACACTGAATTGTCCTAATTTAATGTAAGACACTGCAGGGCTTTCAAGACATCTGCATGGGGCTATCCGACATGGTACAGGGCTTCCTGCATGACACTGGAGCAACACGTGGAAGCCAGATACAGCAGGATGATCATCTCTTTTTTTTTTTTTTCTGACTAGTTATACTAGTCAGGATAAGGCTTGCCTTCTTGGCTGCCAGCACACACAGCTGACTCTAACTGAGCCTGCTGTCAACCAGTACCCCCAGATCCCTTCCTGTAGGGCTGCTCCTCAGCCACTCCTCTCCCAGTTTCTAATTGTACCCAGCATTACTCCGTCCCAGGTGCAGAATCTGGCACTTGGACTTGCTGTATTTCATTGATGATTGCTCAATGCTTCAATCTTCTGAAAGGCATTAATGCTTCAATCCTTCTGAAAGGCATCTTGTCCCTCAAGAGAGTCAACAGTACCTCCCAGATTGGTATTGTCAGAAAACTTACTAATGGAGCATTCAGCTCCTATATCCAGCACTTCTGGGTCATTTGCTGTTGCCGTTCCTAGCAAGCATTTGGTGTTGCAGACTTAGGTAATATAGACAGGATATATGAAAGATGTGGGGTTTTAACAGCATTGTCTTCAGCAATGTAGGATGTCAGTTTTCAGAAAAAAAACTTTGTTCTTTATCCTGGTGAAGACTAGAGACTATGAATGTTTAGTATGGTGTTGTGGCACGCTAACGCCAGCCAGCAGCTAAGCACAACATAGCTGCTCACTGAGGGAGTGCCCTCATCCCAGTGGGATAGGGGAGACAAGAGGAAAAACAAAAGCAAAAAACATCTCGTGGGTCAAGATGAAGACAGTTTAATAAGCAAAGGAAGAAAAACATCCAAGTGATGCAATGGCAACCATGTACTACCTCCTCCAAGTAGACTGATGCCAAGCCAGTCTCCCAGGAATGGCTACCTTCCCCAAAAACCTCCTTCCCTCACTTTTTGCTGCTTAGCATGATGCTCTACAGCATGGAATATCCCTTTGGCTAGCTCTGGTCTTCTGTCCTGCTTGTGTCTCCTCCCAAGTTCTTGTGTACCCCCCAGCCTACTCACTACAGGGGCAAAGTGGAGAAAAAGATAAAACCTTGACACTCTGTAAGTACTGTTTAGCAATAGCTAAAATGTTTATATATTATCAACACTGTTTTAGTCATGAATCAAACCCACAGCACCATATCGGCTGCTATGGACAAAATTAACTCCATTCCAGCCAGACCCATTACAGGTATTCACCAGGCAAAGTGGTTTACCAGTTTGGATACCTCTTGTGAGCGCTATCAAATTAGATTTAATAATGTCAACTTTTATTGGTCTATGACACTTCATTTTTAAACCTGGAGGCCATTATGGAGGGAATCAATTCTGTCTCAAGATACTTGAATTTGTGTGTCTAAAGGTGACTAAACATCAAACTCTCATTAGTCAGTGTAAAACCTGAGACATTCAGCAATGGTGTCTTTGGTGGGATATGAAATTAAAAAAAGTAACCAAGAGAAACTGAAAACAACTCAGTTGGGTTCAAAGATGTGACACGGGTGTCAGTGAGACTTGAAGACTTCTGGCACCTGTAGTGGGAGGCCAGTCTGGGCACTATGGAGCACTTAAATGACATTAGGGCTCAGTTCAGTTGAGTTAACAGGTATATAGTGCTGTTTGCTATGCTCAGCATTACCTGAGACACCCCCAGCCACTTGGAGATTTCACACAAGAATTCCGAGGGACCCTTATCCTTCTGGAGAGGCAGCTGGGAGCCCAGCAGGATGCTCTAAGGCATCTAAGACATCATTATTGTCTTAGGCAGTTGTATCTAAACTACACTCTATCTTGAATCCTGTACCTTGAATCTGTCCGAGACCTCACCTTCTCATGGGTGAGAAAAGAGGAATGATGTGTGATGAATGTTTTTGTGAGAACCTCACAGTGTCCTCCTTCTCTATATTTTCTCAGAAAAGAGATTAAATAATCACTTTGTTTGGTTTTTTTTTTTTTGGTTTTTTGTTTTCTTTTATTTTCTCTTTTAACAAAACTTATCTCATGTCACTGCTGGTAATTAGGGCTTGTTTTCTGGAGTGGAGTCAATGTGGCCTTTTCGCTAAGACCTGTAGTTTAGGTTTTGATTGAACTTCTTAGCTTGTTGAGGATTAAAAGCCTTAAAAAGCTTATATCAGTAAACAGCAGAGAGAATCTAAAAGTGCTATTCAGTTAAAAATGTATATATTTGTTCAGTGTTCACTGTTTGAAATTTCTGCATAGCCCTGTAATCAAAGTGAAGTTCCTTTATGTAGACACCTGCAGGAATTATACCATCCAAGATCTGATCCTCAGTGAAAAAGTATAAGCTTATTTCTGAGCATGGCTCGAGCCCCAGTAATTGATATCCAAGATGCTTCCAAGTCAAGACTATGATTTCATCCATTGTGCAAGACACAACCTAATCTTCACCTTTACCCGGTGCTAAGATAAACACTAATACTATCAGATTTATTTGAAAAGTGGAAGATAGCTTTACACATAATCCTAGTGCTTAGGCAATTTTTTTAACAGCACAGTTCTACCTACAGTAAAGGGAATATTAAGGCTAGAAAACACAGACCAGAAATTCAATATTTTGCTTTGATTTTTTTTTTTAGCAGGGATTGAAAAGTCAACCACATCTTACCTCCAGAACCCCCATCCATGAAGCATATCTAAGTATGATTTCTGTGACTTACTAAGCAATGATAAGCAGTTTGGGATCGTATGCAAGTGACACTAATCGCTGCAGTAGTGCTGCAGTGGGGAAGTAATGTGAGCTATGTAATGACTGTTTGTGTTTGTAAGCCTCCAGCTCCCAAAAGCTTCTGATTAACTCTTGAAGGCAACTTAATTATTAATAATAATTAAAAAAAAATTAAACTTCAGGCTATGATCTCACCTTCAAAACCAGAATGAAACTAAGAAGCTAAAGTTCATTATACATTAAAATTTCTTTACATAGAAGGTATTTGTATTTCTTGTAATTCTAGTCTATTTTTCACAGCTACTGACCATGATTTCTGATAATGTTCTGCAATATTCGTATGTTACAGATATTTAGAAAGAAAGCACTTTTTGACTTATACTGCAAAAGAATATTTTTGATTGTGTAGTTTGCAATTGTCTTGAATTGTCGTACCGGCAAGATTAATCCAGGGTGGAAAAAAATGTCAAGAAATCTGATAAGTAAATTATAATTTCTCAGTCAATTGGCATAATAATTCTATGGTTTTGAATTGTGCTGGTTTTGGCTGGGATAGAGTTAGTTTTCTTCATAGTAGCTAGCATGGGGCTATGTTTTGGATTTGTGCTGAAACAGTGTTGATAATACAGGGATGTTTTAGTTACTGCTGAGCAGTGCTTACACAGCGCCAAGGCCTTTTCTGCTCCTCACACCACCCCACCAGTGAGCAGGCTGGGAGTGCACAAGAAGTTCGGAGGGGATACAGCTGGGACAGCTGACCTCAGCTGACCAAAGGGATATCCCGTATCATATGACATCATGCTTAACATATAAAGCTGGGGGAAGAAGAAGGAAGGAAGGGACGTTCAGGGTTATGGTGCTTGTCTTTCCAAGTAACCGTTAGGCATGATGGACCTCTGCTTTCCTGGAGATAGTTGAACACCTGACTGCCCATGGGAAGTAAAGAATGAATTCCGTGTTTTCCTTTGCTTGCACATGCAGGTTTTGCTTTACCTATTAAACTGTCTTTATCTCAACTCATGAGTTTTCTCACTTTTACTCTTCTGAGTCTCTCCCCCATCCCACTAGGGGGAAGTGAGCAAGTGGCTGTGTGGTGTTTAGCTGCTGGCTAGGGTTAAACCATGACATGGGTCTATTTTAATATGAGTTTCATTATGGAATTCAGGAGGAACAAGGAAAATGCTTGCATGCACACAGGCAAAGTAAGTCTGTTTAGCCTTGTTGACACACAGCAATGAAATGTGACTAACTTTCCTGGCCAAAAAGCATCATATATATTTATCTATCTATCTATTCATCTGTTTATTTATTTATTTATTTTAGGAATTTTTATTTTCATTTTCATTTATTGTAAAATATTTGAAATTATGTAAGATTACAAATCTACCTTAAAGTCTCCTGCTGACAGCCTATTTGTCAGAAATGAGCATGTTAGAAAAAAATTCTAGACATGAGTTGCTTATCTCTTCCTCAAAATTTCACAGAAGTGTGTTAGTCATAGTGAGACCTTTATCTACAGGAAACTCTTGGAAAAGCCCGTCAATGAGGAAGAAAAGCACAGGGATATACAGAGAAGGCAAGAAGGAAAACATGTAAAGGTAAGTAATAGCAACTTATGTCAGGAAGCAAATAACTTTTCCGCTCAGTTCAGAGCAGTGAGGCAAACATGGAAATCTATAGTAAAACAAGAAATAAATATTTCACATCCTCACTCCAAAACTACCAGAAGAGTAGAGGAGAGAATTAAATTGACATAGCCCGTAACCTGTTTGTTAATGAAGTCACAGAGATATACATGTTCTGCAGCAAAGAGCTGAAATAAAGTTTTCAACTTATGCTAGAGGTTTTGCCTTAACTAGGAGACTACTGTCTCATCTTTTCCTTTTAGAAGTGTTGTACAGCTTCTGTAAAAATATGTAATTAATTTCTTGTATGCTAAAGCAAATATACCATTTGTTATGAATCAATATTCCATGATATTCTTTCTCTGGAACTATTTCACACGATTTGGGGCCCTTATGCTCATGCCTTTCATGTGTTTCTGGAATCTATAAAATTTTGAATCATAGAATCATAGAATGGTTTGGGTTGGAAGGGACCTTCAAAGGTCATGTAGTCCAACCCCCCTGCAAGGAGCAGGGACATCTCCAACGAGATCAGATTGCTCAAAGCCTCATCCAACCTGTCCTCAAATGTTTCCAGGAAATGGGGCATCTACCACCTCTCTGGGCAACCTGTTCAGTGCTTCACTACCCTCATCGTAAAAAATTTCTTCCTTATATCCAGTCTAAATGTACTCTGTTTTAGTTTAAAACCACTACTCCTTGTGCTGTCGCTACAGGCCCTGCCAAAGAGTTTCTCCCCATCTTTCTTATAGCCCCCTTTAGGTGCTGAAATGCCTCAATAAGGTCTCCCTGGAGCCTTCTCTTCTCCAGGTTGAACAACCCTAACTCTATCTATCTATCTTTATAGGAGGGGTGCTCCAGTCCTCTGATCATTTTCATGGCCCTCTTCTGTACCTGCTCCAACTGGTCCTCTGCTTAGGGCTCCAGAACTGAACACAGTACTCCAGGTGGGGGTCTCATAAGAGCAGAGTATAGGGGCAGAATCCCCTCCCCCTTAACCTGTTGGCCATGCTCCTCTTGATGCAGCCCAGGATGCAGCTGGCCTTCTGGGCTGTGAGTGCACATTGCTGGCTCAGGTCCAGCTTCTTATCTACCAGTACCCACAAGTCTATCTCAGCAAGGCTGCTCTCAATCCCTTAATCCTCTAGCCTGTATTGATATCAGGAGTTGCCCCGATCCAGGTGCAGGACCTTGCACTTGATCTTATTGAACCTCATGAGGTTTGCATTGGCCCACTTCTCGAGCTTATCCACATCCCTTTGAATGGCATCCCGACCCTCAGGATGTTGACTCTCAGGTGTGTCGACCACTCAGCTTAGTGTCATCTGCAAACTTCCTGAGGGTGCACTCAATCCCACTGTCTATGTCATTGATGAAGATACTAGACAGTACTGGTCCCTATACAGATTCTTGAGGGACACCACTTGTCTCTGACCTCCATCTGGACACTGAACCTTTGACCACTACCTTCTGGATGTGACCATCCAAACAATTCTTCATCCACCAAACAATCCACCCAATAAATGCATATCCTTCCAATTTAGAGAGAAGGATGTTGTGAGGACCCTGTCAAAGGCCTTATAGAAGTCCAGGTAGAAGACATCTGTAGCACTTACCTTTTCCACTGATGTAGTTATTCCATCATGAAAGGCCACTAGGTTTGTCAGGCAGGACTTCCCTTGGTGAAGGCATGCTGGCTTAATACTAGTGGCCATTACTCATTGTGAATTATACTATTGGATATTACTCTGAACAACATGATCTAGTTGGAGGAGTCCCTGCTCCTTGCAGGGAGTTGAACTAGATTAGGTTTAAGGGTCACTTCCAACCTAAACTATTCGATGATTCTATAAATCTATATATCTCAGGCTACAACTTTTCGTCAACACTTGCAGTCTTTGTATATTCCACTGCAGTACAATATGCTTACTCCGCATGAAGCTACTTCCACGCTGTAAGAAGTCTTTATAAAAGTTTGTTAAACTAAGCAGAGTGATTCTTGTGTTTCTTTTTAATCTTTAATTAATAATAATATTTTATATTTTAAATACTAGATATTTTATTCAATCATTTAACTGGGATTTTTTAATGCAATTTTTAAAGTAGTCCCATAAACTATATACAATCTTCTAAAATGCATCACAATCTGTAAGTTTACTTGTACTCTTTCTTCCTGAATGGCTAGTAACCCTGTCTAAGTTGGTTACTTTGGGTACTTTTTCCTGAAGAACCTGAATCTAAATCTAAATGTTTGTTTAATAATGCTCCTAACAGACCATGTTGTAGTTCAGCCCCGATCGGGACCAGACTATGCAGTCTCTCTCTCACTCACCCTACCCTCCAAGAGAACAGGGAGAGAAAATATAAGGAAAAACAGCTCGAGGTTTGAGATAAGGACAGGGAGAAAATCCTTAAAGTTACCGTAATGGGCAAAACAGACTCGACTTGGGGAAAACTATTCATTTATTACTACAAACAGCAGGAGAATGAGACAGAGAACAAGATAACCTCCATCCACACCTCCCTCTTCCCAAGCTTAACATTATCTCTAGTACCTTCCCCTCCTGAGCGGCACAGGGGCGAAGACGGAATGGGGGTTGCGGTCAGTTCATCATACGTTGTTTCACACGGCTGCTTCATGGTCGGGGGAAGAACTCCTCACATTCCTCCCCTGCTCCGTTGTGGGGTCCCACCCCTACACCACAGTCCTTCGTGGAACTGCTCTGGCATGGGTCATCTCTTCCACGGAGTTCAGCCCCTTCAGAACAGCTGTCCCAGCAGGCCCTCCACGGGCCACAGCTGCCTTCAGGCATCCACCTCCCCCGATGTGGGGTCCTTCACGGGCTCCAAGTGGATGTCTGCTCCTCCGTGGACCTCCATGGGCTGCAGGGGGACAACCTGCTCCACCATGGTCGTCACCACAGGCTGCAGGGAGATCTTGGCCAGGAGCCGCGTTACTCTTCCCCCTCCTTCTTCACTGACCTTGGTGTCTGCAGCCGTTCCTCACAACAGGCTGGTAGATGTCTCTCAGGATCTTTTTACATCTTATTCACTTCTCATCTCCTCACCACTTCTTGCAGCTGGGCTGGGCCGAGTCGGGCCCAGTCAACTGCCCAGCGGGAGGCCAGAGGGTGAGGCCTACAAGGCTCACGCCTCACCCTCTCTGCCCCTCACTCAGCTGCTTCACATCTCTCCTTTTTTTTCTGTTTTCCCCTACTTAAATACGTTATCGCAGAGGCGTTATCACGGGACATTCTGCTACCAATTGGCTCGGCCTTGGCCAGCAGTGGGTCCGCCCTAGGCCCGGCCGAGTCCACTAAACAAAGGGGAGCGACTTCTAGCAGTTTCCTACAGAAACTACCACCTTAGGCTCCCCCCTCACTAAACAAAACCATGACAGACCATTAACCTTTAAGATCTTCTAGTAAGCAATTTCTTAATCCATTTAAGAAGTTTTTAAATTTATATTATAGAGTACAACTTTTTTAGTCAGAACTGGTTTCAAAACCATGGGAACAATCGAGTATGGGACGGTACTACCTACCACTGTCAACAATTAGAATTAATTATTTTTTATATTATGAATAAGAAAGTTTTATTTAATATTAAAACATACTCTATTTAAAACAATTATATGCATGACAGTATTATTCAAAAATAGTTTTATACTTCTCACATAGAGATAACTGCCATTTCTTTTACTATTTCTAATGATAGATATATGCTAAGTTTATTTCAGGTTACTCTAACCTAGAAAAAGACTGTCATTCACTAGTGTGGCAGAAAAATGTCTCCTTGCATCAAGAAATAAAGGCAGCAACAGGTTTATATTATTATTCCCCTAATGATAGATTATTTTGTTTACCACTGCTTTTAACCAACAATTTTCTTTCAGGATAAACTATCCAATTTTGTGTTATTTGAAACTTAAAGAGCACTATTATAATTTAGGTTTATACACAAAAAGAGAACTATTTTAAACACTACCATCAGCAGCACCAAAAGCAAAAGGCCTCGATCTCTTTTCTTTTTGTAAGAGAGTTAATGCTTTCTATCAGTCTCTTAGCTGTGATTCAAACTTTAAAAAGTTCTAGCATTAAATCACACATAAGAAATAAGTAGTATGTCTGTTAAATATTGCTGTAATGTGTTACAACTAACCATGGATTTCTTTTAGCAGCCTGAAGCCAAGTCAATGTGGACATTGCTTTTTACTTCAACAGCTCCTGTACTTCACTCAGATCTTAAAATAATAGCAGAGTTAATAAAATGTTGGAGTTTTAGATGAAGACCACCTTACCTGAAAGACAAATTTAAATCTCAGTAGTATTTTTTTTTAGTGTTTACAAGAAACTGGTACTAAATATATCCAAGTTCATTGTCTTGTTTTTCTTGCTAACAACTACTTCATTTATTATAAGTTTTAATGTTTTAATGTTTTGATTTTTATTAGTAAAGTAGTCATCATCACTGAATTTTTGATAATACAGAAACACAAGTAAACAGCACACAGTAACAAGAATAACTGCTGTCTTTGAGCATAAATAATTGAGTGGTATGTGTGAAAAATGAATTTTTTTTTTGCTTACTCTGGACAAAAAATAGCATCTAAAAATAAAAATAGGACTGGATATATGTCTGTGGTAGCTGGCAATGTCACTGCACAGGTTATGAATGCATTTCAGTTTATTCCTTTGTCTGTATGCACAAATGTGATCTATGATTGGATTAATGCTAGCACTGAGATTGTTTTGAATGCTACTTACCTGAGTGGTAGGTAAATACAGGGTGTAGAAATGCCCATTTAAATATCATCCTGCAGCAGTCCAAGGTAAGGGCCACGAAGATAATCAGAGGGCTGGAGCACCTCTCCTATGAAGACAGGCTGAGAGAGTTGGGATTGTTCAGCCTGGAGAAGAGAAGGCTCCAGGCAGACCTTATAGCAGCCTTCGAGTCCCTAAAGGGGGCTTATAAGAAAGATGGAAAGAAACTCTTTAGTAGGGCTTGTTGTGTTAGGACAAGTGGTACTGGTTTTAAAATAGAAGGAGGTAGATTTAGACTAGATATCAGGAAGAAATTTTTTTTACAGTGAGGGTGGTGGAACACTGGAAGAGGTTGCCCGGAGAGGTGGTGGATGCCCCATCCCTGTAAACATTCATTCAAAGCCAGGTTGGATGGGGCTTTGAGCAACCTGATCTAGTCGGGGATGTCCCTGCTCCTTCCAGGGGGGTTGGACTAGATGACCTTTAAAAGTCCCTTCCCACTCAAACTATTTTATGAGACCATAAGATGAAAAATATTAACACAAAATGTACATATTAATCCAGTAATAAATTAAACTGAGGGATTCTTAATCTTTCTATGGTTTTGGTTTGTCTTTTCATTGTCTTTCATTTCTGGAGTTCGAGCGAAGGAAGAGCTAGCTGTTCCTTGACTCAAAGCCCTGTATACTCAATGCAAAAACTTATGCTGGCAGCAGGGATCTTTTGGCAGAGTCCTAAATTCTTTTCTTCTGTCCTAGAAAAAACAGTCCTGAGCTCATCTTCCTGACACTCTGGTAAATCACCTAGATTACTCGTCTTTCAGAAAGAGAGGGAAAAAAGAGAAGTGAAATACATTAAGACTGCTTTCAATTATTTAGAACCCTCTACAGAAAATAAAAATTCCAAAGTACCCTGTGCTTTTTTCCTTTCTACAATGGTCCAATACGCTGCCAAGATTATTTCAAGGGGCTAGAAATGCAAGTGTTTTTCAGCAGATGTTTTCCCTGAGCTGTAGAACCTTTATGTGACAAAGAGCTGGATCAATGGCAGAAGGTTTTGCTATATTATATCCTTTAGAGTTTATTTAGGTATAATTTCCACACATCCTAGATATACTTCCTTACAAAGAGATCTTTGCTTGCAGGAGCAAGGACATGACTGTTGTTCCCAAATACTCCTCAAGACTCAGGAAGTGGAAAAGGCACAAAGACAACTTGTTTTCTTTTTTTGTGTGCAACTTCAAGATCTGCAGTCATAAGGCAACATATCTTAATACCAATCGCTGTAACTTTCCTTCTTATTATTCTTATTCCCCTTTATCAGTGTTCATCTTTCCAGTATACTACTTCCATATCTTCCTGCTTTGCTGAATACAGACTCATTCATCCAAATGGTATCAGGAAAATTTAGATATGGTATAGAGAAATTTGATTTGTACTTAGATTTCTTATAGTTCATAATTCAGCCCCGATCGGACCAGACTACGCAGTCTCTCTCTCACTCCCCCCACCTTCCGAGAAAACAGGGAGAGAAAATATAAGGAAAAACAGCTCGACGTTTGAGATAAGGACAGGGAAAAATCCTTAAAGTTACCGTCACAGGCAAAACAGACTCATCTCTTCCACGGAGTTCAGTCCCTTCAGAACAGCTGTTCCAGCGGGCCCTCCACGAGCCACAGCTGCCTTCAGGCATCCACCTCCCCCGATGTGGGGTCCTTCACGGGCTCCAAGTGGATGTCTGCTCCTCCGTGGACCTCCATGGGCTGCAGGGGGACAACCTGCTCCACCATGGTCGTCACCACAGGCTGCAGGGGAATCTTGGCCAGGAGCTGCATTACTCCTCCCCCTCCTTCTTCACTGACCTTGGCGTCTGCAGCCGTTCCTCACAACAGGCTGGTAGATGTCTCTCAGGATCTTTTTTACATCTTATTCACTTCTCATCTCCTCTCCACTTCTTGCAGCCGGGCCGGACCGAGTTGGGCCCAGTCGGCCACCTGGCAAGAGGGCAGAGGGTGAGGCCTGCAAGGCCCATGAGGCCTGCGCCTCCCCCTCTGCGCCTCTGCCCCCGCTCAGCTTCTTCACATCTTCTCTCCTCTCTCTTTTTTTTTTCTGTTTTCCCATTCTTAAATACGTTATCGCAGAGGCGTTATCACGAGACATTCTGCTACCAATTGGCTCGGCCTTGGCCAGCAGTGGGTCCGCCCTAGGCCTGGCCAAGTCCCCTGAACAAAGGGGAGCGACTTTTAGCAGTTTCCTACAGAAGCTACCACCTTAGGCCCCCCCCTACTAAACAAAACCAGGACAGATTAAACAAAGAAAATTACTACTAAAACACAATACATACAAAGTAATGTGAAAATGAAAGTGTATTTATCACACAAAGTTAACAAATTGTCCCAATAGCAAAACTTTCCATAATAAAATTTCAGTACTTCCAAACTTTATGACACAAAGAAAACAAAAATGTGAATCATGCTAATTACAAGCCACAGCATCAGGAGATAACACTATGGAGCCAGTTCTGTCAGCAAACACATGTGGCTTCCACACTGAATTGTATAAACTGTCTCCATTTCTATATGCAGCATGGGTTCAAAGTTAATTGCCTATTACATTACCGGAGTGTCGTAGTTCAGCCCCGATCGGGACCAGACTACGCAGTCTCTCTCTCGCTCCCCCCACCCTCCAAGAGAATAGGAGGAGATGATATAGGAAAAAATGGCTCAAGGTTTGAGATAAGGACAGGGAGAAATCCTTAAGTTACCGTTATGGGCAAAACAGACTTGACTTGGGGAAAAACACTCATTTATTTCTAAAATTAGCAGAAGAATGAGACAGGGAACAAGATAACCTCCCTCCACCCCTCCCTCTTCCCGGGCTTAACATTATCACTATTACCTCCCCTCCCGAGCGGCACGGGGAGGGGGAAAAGGGAATGGGGGTCGCGGTCAGTTCATCACGCGTTGTTTTATGCCGTTGTATCATTGTCGAGGGAAGAACTCCTCGCATTCCTCCTCTGCTCCAGCATGGGGTCCCTCCCACAGGCCACAGTCCTTCGTGAAACTACTCCGGCGTGGGTCATCTCTTCCACGGGGTGCAGTCCCTCTAGAACAGCTGTCCCAGCGGGCCCTCCATGGGCCACAGCCTCCTTCAGGCCTCCACCTGCTCTGGCGTGGGGTCCTCCACAGGCTGCAGGTGGATCTCTGCCCCTCCGTGGACCTCCATGGGCTGCAGGGGGACAACCTGCTCCACCATGGTCTTCACCACAGGCTGCAGGGGAATCTTGGCCAGGAGCCACGTTACTCCTCCCCCTCCTTCACTGACCTTGGCGTCTGCAGCCGTTCCTCACAACAGGCTGGCAGACGCCTCTCAGGATCCTTTTTACATCTTATTCACTTCTCATCTCCTCTCCACTTCTTGCAGCCGGGCTGGACTGAGTCGGGCCCAGTCGACTGCCCAGCGGGAGGCCAGAGGGTGAGGCCTGCAAGGCTCACAAGGCTCGCGCCTCGCCCTCTCTGCCCCTCGCTCAGCTGCTTCACATCTCTCCTTTTTTTTCTGTTTTCCCCTACTTAAATACGTTATCGCAGAGGCGTTATCACGGGACATTCTGCTACCAATCGGCTCGGCCTTGGCCAGCAGTGGGTCTGCCCTAGGCCCGGCTGAGTCCACTAAACAAAGGGGAGCAACTTCTAGCAGTTTCCTACAGAAGCTACCACCTTAGGCCCCCCTCACTAACAAAACCAGAACATGGAGGCAAAGATAAGTACATATTATCTGGTGTGGCAGGGAGAGAAATTTTTAACAAAACAGGAAAAATACCTCTCGTATGTATTATAATTCATATTTCCAAACAGAAATAAAATTATTTATATGTTCCACTACCATAAACTTACTAATTGCAGATAACAATCCAAAGTAAAGACATTGGAAAAAATTTTTTACGATGCAAGTTACAGAACACTGGAACAGGTTGCCCAGAAAGGTGGTGGAGGCCCCATCTCTGGAAACGTTCAAGGCCAGGCTGGATGAGCCTCTGAGCAACCTGATCTAGTCAGGGATGTCCCTGCTCCTTGCAGGGGGGTTGGACTAGATGACCTTTGAAGGTCCCTTCCAACCCTAACCATTCTATGATTCTATGATTCTATGATTTTGTCTACTGACTTGCAAAACACAGCTGTTGTCCTCACAGTTAGTAGTCATTTTCCATCCTTATTGGGGAAGTTATAAAATATATAGGTTTGACCATTTTCCAGAAGGAGTTAACATCAGAATAAAAGGAAAAAATCCCAAAAGAATGGTCTCAATAAAATAAAAAAGCAACAGACAGAGAAGCTTATAGCTATTAAATCGTTAAATGAGTTAACACTTAAAAATATCTTAATAATATTATTTTTAGTAGTTGATTTAAAGATTAACCAGCCTTCCTATTCCCTATGCATCATAAACTGTGCAGAAACCAAAGTAAAGAAAGCATGAATGCCTTCCACTCCCTTCTAAGTATAAAGTATGGTATATGAGTTATGAATGTGCATGAGAAAATGTTTCAGAAAAAAATAGATAATTTAATTGACTGAAGCCCATAAAGCTGAAAAATAATCTGTGAAGCAGGTTGATGAAAACGAGAGAAGCTCCACTTGTATTTATTCAGTCAGGAATGCGTATTTGTTGTGACTGCTCAAATACTGTTTCTATGGACATGTATCTGAGTTATATATATAATTGATTTGGACTCAATATATTTCTCTCAGTGTCTGTTACTGTCAAAATTTCCTTTCCCAGTACAAAGAGCACTGGACTTCAAATGAAGTTTTTAATCTGGTCCAAGTGGCAAGAGTCACCCACAACCTATAGGAGCAAATGCTAGTATCACAGTTTTCAGAGGAGATAATGCAACAGTACAGACTACTTACCTCACTGTTGTGGTTTTCAGTCATATTGTACACTATTTTAGTCAGTTCAGCAAAGATTGGACTGGAAATGTCCATCTAGATATAAAAGACAGATAATTGGAATCATAGCCAAAACAACACCTTTCTCAACACCTGTGGAGTAATTTATGATCAATACCATTTACTTAAATTGCCATAGTCTTAATTGTTACCAACATTGCATGACGGAGTACTTAAAAAGAACACTGAAATAAACACTGAGATGCTGATGCTTAAAATCCTTTTTAGATGGATGTAACAGACCACGCCCTACCTGTATTGAGACAGATAGGGAACTAATATATAGTTGCATGTTTAGTCAGAGGTAATCTGGGCCAGTAAGCATAAAGTAACATGTTCAGAAATGTTGCATTAATTTCTTATAATCTTAAAGTTTTAAATAATTCCCTTAAAAATTCTCTCATTTTCTATTTCCCTGTCTATTATGATTTTTATTAGGAGGGTACACTCGGAATAGGGCAGCTCCAAGCAGTCAAGGTTCTTGGCCACAGGTTCTGCATATGAGGCTGAGAGATTTTTCTAGCGTGTTCCTCTTAATCTGTAGAGTTTAAAGCTGGGTGCTATTGCTACTGCCTTCATTCAGCTGGTAATACCGGTCTGAAAACTGGGGTCAAACTGCTTAAATTAGAGATTTAAATAACTTGCATTAAAAAAAAAAAGATAACATTGACATAACTTCTAATTTAGATTTTTTTTTTGCTGGAGCAGCTAATCTCAGGCCTCCTTTTGCTTAAATGAATAGAGATTTAGATAAAATCTATATATGCCTTTTCATGAACTCCCAGGGACTCTAGGTCTAAAAATACTTTGAACATGGTGACTTTGATACACTTCCAGAGTATTTGTTAGGCATTTAATCTGTTCAAAAGCTCTTCGGCTTTTGCTAGCTAGTTCCTTTTTAATATTCAAGATTTCAGAGATGCTTGCTGTTTTGTGTCTGGATGCTTCCTTATTAGTAATTTTGAATGTACGGCCCTGAAAAAAAGTGCTAGAGCTAAATGAAAATATGCATTTTATAACATTTTTAAAAATAAAATTGTAAGTGCTTCAATTTTTAAAAAAATATTTAAATTTTGCTGAAGATTCAATCATAACAAATAAAGAGTAGTTCTTCCATCTCACCATCACTGGAAAATAAAAAACACAGGAGAAACTATTGGAACTAAGATCAGAATCTTTTTGATTATAGGTGATTAATATAGTGACAGAGATTTCACCAAAAGTTATATTTTACCATAAAAACTATTAATTCTTTGAAAGGTCCTTTTATTTTTGAAAAATAAGAACTATCAATCTCTAATACTAAATGTCTCACAGTACATCTTAATGACATATGAATTCTGATTAAGAAAGTTTACAAGATATCCTCAAATGAGACACCACTACAACAACAGACAGGAGGCTGACATAAACTCTAGAATAGTCTGTCATTTCTTCAAAGTGGGTTTTCACCTATATTTTGCCGTGAAGTTAATATATCTTTTAGAATTACAATCATCTAAGTTTTCTGAAGTCTTCTAAAATCTGAGTTTCTATGGAAATTGTAGGTTATTCTTTCTTCTGTACATTGCGGTAGGTTTCATTTATAGCGCTATTTAATTAGCTCTTCTACTACCCAAATTCCCTGTTGGGTACAAATTCACATCATCCAGTAATCTCAGCAACCCATTGTCACCCACCTTTCCCAGATCTTTTATTAAATGCATGTATTTTAGCCTTTAATGTTTTCTTTGAGTACCCCAAATTACCTAGCAGAAGAGGGATGACATCCACATAATACTGCCACTGACAGTTCAGTCTCTGTAGTAAATAAACAGAAAAGATGCAAACAGTCAAATAAGTGTAATGGTATTAAACCTGTAGAGGTAGGAATGGTTGTGAATAAAGTTACTTTCACTATATAATAGTCATGTTCTAAATTTGGTACTGTGAGTGGGAGAAAGCTACTGATGACTCTTACCATCCTTGAAAACGCAAGATTATATAATGCAAGCATTTGTGTCACTGAGGAAAAGAAAATCTGAAAGAGGAAATGTCGAGGAAAGAAAATCTAAAAGAAAAAAAAAAGCCCTGCAG
The DNA here is from genome assembly GCF_036417535.1 of Chlamydotis macqueenii. NCBI lineage: Eukaryota > Metazoa > Chordata > Aves > Otidiformes > Otididae > Chlamydotis > Chlamydotis macqueenii. The sequence goes on from NC_141558.1 coordinate 21,014,608, forward strand.
TGATTGCAAAAGCTAGTACGTCTGGAAAGGCAAGGCAAGGGAAGAAAAGGAAAGGTGAAAGAAAGAAAGTAATGTAAGAGTGAACATTTCTGTTCTTCAGCTTTACTTTCTGGTTTCAGCATATAGAATTATATTCTTCAATTCCAATACATGCCAAAGTGCCCACTTTAAAATTAACAACCCCCAAACCATTAGTCTGACAAATACTTATTACACTTCATAAACACTCTATACAGTTGGAAAAGACAAATAAAGGGGGGAGAGGTGAAGGAAAAAAGACAAAAAAAGAAACAAAGCTATGAGATGTTTTGTAGGTAGCATTTTTTCTTAAGATCTCTAAACTTTAAAAGCCACCTTGTGAACAGTGGTAGCTGTAAGAGGCAGTTCCCTCAGTGTGAAAAATAGCTATAGACTGCAGTGATTTATATTTTTTTTTGCCTTTCTTTTTAGTCCTGCATTAGAGATAATTGTTTATTTTCCCCATAACAACCAGGAAAAAAAGGGATATTAAGAACGCACTACTTGCCTGAAGCAAAGGACCTTCTGCTTTTTAGGTTGCTTGACTTGTTCAGGTAAATGACTCATGGTGTTTTAGAAGAACCTTGCAGTAAAATGGGCGATGGCATTGATCTGTCAGTAACATCCTTTTTGCATCCACCTCCTCTTCTTCTTTTTCCTGCAGAACATGCAAGCACTGCTTTCTCCTGTGCTAAGAGCTAAGAGCTCTCCTGGGCTAAGAGCGTGCCTCTTGACAGCCAATATTTGTGAATCCCCAACAACATAAAAAGGAAATACCTATTTAAGTGAACTCATTCCTACTAGGGCAAGATGTGCTCTGTGTCATGTTAGTCATTACTTTATCTGAGCCTATTAATGTTCTCAGGTTGATGTGTTGTTCCTTCCCAAGACACTAGCTTTTAACCAGAAGAGTATTTAAGAATGCAGTATTAATATCAGTGAGGCATTAGGTGAACTAATTAATAATTCAAATTCTCATCTATTGGCTTAATTAATAGCTTATTTCTGAACACTTGGAATACAGTCCAAATGTTACAAATATAGGTGTGCTGATTTCGTTAAACACAATTATGAAGATCAGTCCATTTATAATTGCCCTCATCACCACATTATCCAGCTACTGAGTAGACTGACACACATTTGCAGTCACCAGAAGAGTGGCGTTAATCTACTTTCTCCTCTCCTCTGTCATGGCACTGGCATTGCTGTTCCCCACCAACTGGTAATGGCATGGTGGCTGGTGGAGCAAGAGATAGCAGCTAATGAAGGAGAAATGTGTCCCTCCATATGGTGGTGGCAGGTCAGTACAGTATCTTTAACCTTGATGAGGCCTCTGTGTCAGATGTGTTCCTGGTGCTCCAAGTAGCTCTGTTGCAGACACTTGGTCCTAGGAGGTGCCTTCTTTCACAAGTCTATATCTTGGGTGATGGAAAATGAATGGTCACTACCTATTACATGGACAGAAGGCTATGTCCACCCTCAATTTGAGGTATTTATCCTCCTGCAGCCATTTTGAAGTCAGAAATTGCTATTAGTCTATGACACATGAAAACTAAGCAGTTACTGAAGGTAACTTATGTCACTCTAGTAGACTAGGGACTCTAGTCAGGGGCTGTATCTATAGTGCCAAAGGGCACAAAGACCCATGGAGATCAATAGAGCAGAGTGCCTTGAATCTACTCTATGTAAAGCTTAGTACCCTCTGAAGTGCCTTGAGAACATGCATAACATATAGCTCTTGGGTTGGTTTTCCCTTGAGCCATATACAGTACATGAATGGGATTATAATAAAGTATGTGATAAGAAGAAGGTCAATTCAAGGCTTTTCAGATAAAGTATGATTTTTATCAAAGTGATAAGAGTGGAATTGTATGAAAAACCCCCAACCTGCTCTTGGCTGTGCATTAGGCATGAGGACACATTGAGAGTGCCCTGTCGGGATGGCAGAGTGCGTCAGGCATGGCAAAGTGGCACCCATACTTTCTGCTGGGAACTGTTCCTGGAATAAACTTTCTCCAGAGTCAGACTTTGGCTTGTCTCAGACAGAACAAGGCAGTTTGCTCCAAAACAGACTCAGTGTTAAACAACAGGCACAAAAATAGAAGGACTATAAATTATGGAATTTCACATGTGGACACACGTACAATGGTAAGTGTTTTGACAAGTGTTGTTACTAAAAGGAGAGGCAAAGTATTTTTGTCTGACTTAAGAATGCAATAAAACTGTTTAAGTCACTAGAAGTAAGCAGGATTAACAATTCATTTCATAAATTGAGGTAGGATATTGGACTATATTTTCAGCTTTAGATGATGCATGTATCTAAAGGTTGTCTATTGTTTCCTTGTGCTAAAGTCATGAAAAAGCCATCAGTAGGCTTGAAACTCTACTGATGGGGGCTAGATCTGATTATGAATATTTAAAGTGTAATTTTAAATCATATAATCATAGAAGCATAGAATAGTTAGGGTTGGAAGGGACTTTTAAAGGTCATCTAGTCCAAACACCCTCTGCAAGAAGCAGGGACATCTCCAACTAGATCAGGTTGCTCAGAGCCTCACTCAACCTGGCCTTGAATGTTTCCAGGGATGGGACATCTGGAAACCACCTCTCTGGGCAACTTGTTCCAGTGTTCCACCAAACTCATTGTAAAAAATTTCTTCCTTATGTCCAGTCTGAATCTACCTCTCTATATTTTAAAGCCATTACCCCTTGTCCTGTCACAATAGGCCCTGCTTAAATGTTTTTCCCTATCTTTCTTATAAGCCCCCTTTAGGTACTAGAAGACTGCTATAAGGTCTTCTCAGAGCCTTCCTTTCTCCAGGCTGAACAACCCCAAATTCTCTCAGCCTGTGCTCATAGGAGAGGTGCTCCAGCTCTCTGATCATCTTCGTGGCCCTCCTCTGGACTTGCTCTAACAGATCCACATCCTTCTTATGTTGGAGGCTTCAGAGCTCACCAATCACCTCCTTATTTTCCATGTGCCTTAGCATTGTTTCCTGCTCCATCACCTTGCCAGGCACAGAGGTGAGACTGACCAGCCTGTAGTTCTCTGGGTCTGCCTTATTTCATTTTTTTTTTTAATAGGGGTTATGTTACCCCTTTTCCAGTCATCTGGAACCTCTCATACTGCCACAAACTCTCAAATATGATGGAAAGCAACTTGGCAAGGGCAAATTCATCCACCAGTTCCCTCGGGACCCATGGATACATCTCATCAGGTCCCATGGACTTGTGCACCTTCAGGTTCCCTAGATGATCCTAAACCTGCTCTTCTCCTACAGTGGGCAGTTCTTCATTCTCTCAGTCCCTGCTCTGTGATTTGTGCGCTGTGGCTAGAGCCCTTGCTGGCAAAGACTGAGGCAAAAAACTCATTGAGTACCTCAGCCTTCTCCATGTCCCAGGTAACCAGGTCTCCCATTTCCTTCCAGAGAGGTCCCACATTCTTCCTGGTCTTCCTTTTATCCCTGACGTACCTAAAGAAGCTTTTCTTGTTGTCCTTGATGTCCCTGGACAGATTTAATTCTGTCAAGGTTTTAGCCTTCCTTACCTGATCCATGGCCACTGAGACAATCTCTCTGTAATCTTCCCAGGCTACCTGTCCTTGCTTCCACTCTCTGTTGACTTCCTTTTCATTTTTCAGTTGGTCCAGGAGCTTCTTGCTCATCCATGCAGGCCATCTGACGTTTTTGCCCAACTTTCTATTTGTTGGGATGTATGGCTCCTGAGCTTGGAGGAGGTGCTCCTTGAGTATCAACGAACTTTCCTGTGTCCCTGTTCCCTCCAGGGCTGTACATCATGGCACTTTACTCAACAGATCTCAGAAGAGGCCAAAGTCTGGTCTCCTGAATATCAAGGTAGAGAGCTTGCTGCACGCCCTCCTCACTGCTCCAAGGATCTTGAACTCCACCATCTCATAGTCACTGCAGCCAAGGCTGCCTTTGAGCTCCACATTCCAGAAAATGTTCTGCATGACAAAATGTTCTGCGTGTCCTTGCATGGACCATAGGACCAGCTGGACCATAGGACGAGCTGGACCATGCAAGGCCAGCTGGAGTAAAACCTTCTGAAATGCATATAGTGTCAATACTGGGATCTTGGCACCAACTGTATCACACTCAAATATATTTCTATAGTGGTGCCTCTGTTGTCAATGTAGAGAAAACTGGACATAGCTCGCCTGCTCACTGAGCTTGCAGCAGAAAAGTAGTAGTCTTGATTCTTCTTTTGAAGAAGAATTTTATCCCTTGAAATCAGTCAAACTAGACTGGGGTGAAATTGGGATAATAGAGGAGCAAATCAGATTCAATATTAAAAAAAAAAGATAGAAGGGACTTCCATATTTTGTAATCATTACATCTCAGATGAAAAGTTTCTCAGCTATGCCTTTATGTGTGATCAAACCATTATCATATATAAGGGGAATATATTTAAAAACAAACACATATAAAATCTGAATTATATAACTATTTCTCTGTGAATCATAAATTATTTCAGTTACTACTAAGCAATCATTTTCTATTTCAAAATAAATTGTTAACAACCTCATAAAACTATCATTGCAACTGCTGGCTAAATGAAGACCAGAAAGATATTTTAATGTAAATAGTATTTGTGATAGTCTTTATTTTTAATACGAGAGATTAAAAAAAAATCATATCAGGTAATACTTAAGTAAGTCTAAAATGATGACATATGTATTCTGTTGGAAAGCTGAAAACATCAACCCAGTGAAAGCTGAGGTGGCAAAATCATACACTTGCAGAATACAATTATGGAATGGATTTGGGCCATGGCAGATATTTGCCTAACAGTCCTGTGTCATAGAAGGAGACAATAATGTTGTCTGTTAACACCTCATTGGTATCTGTGTTGGTTTTGTTTAGTGAGGGGAGGCTATGGTGGCAGCTTCCGTAAGAAGCTGCTAGAAGTCGCTGCCCTTTGTTCAGTGGACTCAGCCAGGCCAGGGTGGAACCGCTGCTGGCCAAGGCGGAGCCAATTGGTAGCAGAATGTTCCCTGATAATGCCTCTGTGATAGCGTATTTAAGAAGGGGAAAAACAGAAAAAAAAAAACAAACCAGAGAAGATGTGAAGAAGATGGAGTGGGGGGCAGAGATGGGGAGGCGCGAGCCTTGTGGGCTTTGCGGCCCTCACCCTCTGGCCTCCCACCAGACGGCCATCTGGACCTGACTCAGTCCGGCCCGGCTGCAAGAAGTGGAGAGGAGATGAGATGTGAAGAGAACCTGAGAGACGTCTGTCTGCTTGTCATGAAGAATTTTTTGTGAGATGAACGGCTGCAGACGCCAAGATCAGTTCAGAAGGAGGGGGAGGAGTAATGTTGCTCCTGGCAGAGATTCCCCTGCAGCCTGTGGTGAAGACCATGGTGAAGCAGGCTGTCCCCCTGCAGCCCATGGAGGTCCACGGAGGGGCAGAGATTCACCTGCAGCCTGTGGAGGACCCCATGCTGGGGCAGGCAGATGCCTGAAGGAGGCTGTGGCCCATGAAGGGCCTGTGCTGGGGCAGCTGGTTCCAGAGGGACTGCACCCCATGGAAAAGGACCTGTGCTGGAGCAGTTCATAAAGGACTGTAGCCCGTGAGAGGACACCCATGCAGGAACAGGGGAGGAATGTGAGGAGTTCTTCCCCTGATGTGGAAGGAGTGGCATAAAGCAACAAGTGATGAACTGACTGTAACCCCCATTCTCTCTTCCCCCCTGTGCCACTCAATGTGGGGAAGGAGGTAGAGATAATGTTAAGCCTGGGAGTAGGAAGGGGTTGGGGGAAGTTGTTCTCTTCCTCATTATCCTGCTTTGGTTTTAATAATAAACAAATAGTTTTCCCCAAGTCGAGTCTGTTTTGCCCATAAAGGTAACTAAGGATCTCTCCCTGTCCTTATCTCAAACCTTGAGCTTTTTTTTGTTATCTCTCCCTATTCCCTTGGAGAGTAGGGGGAGTTAGCAAGAGACTGCATAGTTTGGTCCCAAGCGGGGCTAAACTACAATGGTATCTGATGCGTCTTGTAAACATCCATAGCCTGCAAGGAATCAGCCAGCAGTGTTTGACTTCTACAGCTTTCCACATCTGCTCAGCTTCCATTAGGCCCATCAGCTTTTCTTTCATTGCAGAACTCATTAGTTGACTTACTTATTATCCTTTCTTACAATTCTTTTGCCAGAAAAACTAATTCCAGTTAGGACTATCCAGGAATTGATGATCTTCAGAGAAGATGATGGAAAGGAAGAAATAGTTTACTAGAAAAATAAATATTTAGTAGAAATAGTAAATTGAATGTATCTTCACCTACAAGTCACAAAATATTCACATTTTACAAATGGCCCAAAGGAGCTGTAAAAATGCTAAAATGCAAAGGATGCATTTTATTTCTAATATCTGAATATCTAGAAAATATTCTGACAGGTTGGTGCTTCTTTTCCTCTGGCCCCTGAACATTTAGTTATTTAAATATTAAAAAATAATGATTTGCTTCAGTTTACTCTCTATTCTTTAATCTTTACTCATTAATTAATGAAAATTTCAAGGTGCTTTAACACTATAGTAAAAAAAAAAGAATATTGGACTAGGTCTGAAGGTTGCATAGCTAAGTAGGTTCAGACTGCTGAAAGTATTCCAGAGAACCTGTTTGTTGAAATGTCTCATATTTAAAACCTCAGTTGCATCACTGACTCAATAGAATAGCTAACTTCATTTAAGAACTTGTATACATGAAGGAGAGGAAATCATCAGGCCTGTTTTGACTGCTGTAGAGTGTTGGCACCTAATCAAAGATGGTAATCTAGATGGCACAGAAAATGAAATCCCAGTTCTTAAGAAAGAATTTAATTAGTAATTTCAACTGGCAATCTTTAATTATTAGGATCTTCTTGAAATAGAACTCAGTCAACAGCTCTGCATTTAAATAGCCAGCAGAATTAATTCCAGTGAAATTTACTGGTACGTTCATTCTCAAGAGCTATAGATTGCCATTTGATTCCAGACAAGAAGTGAAATATCAGAATTTTATCTCTATCATATTATTGTACACTTTCAGCATGCAGCTATATTTGGTGCAGCATCCTGAAATGCAGAGAAGTCAGGGAATGTAGAGGTGGGCTGTGGTGAAGGATATTTCTGGCACAACTTGGAAACAAAACCTAAGGCAAATTTGATTTGTGTTTCTCTTAAGGATATTTGCTGGATTATCAAAATCTCTAAAACTTTTTGGTTTGAATATATCAGAGTAATAAATTATTTTACCATTGTTTAAAAAATATTATTAATTTTAAAATGTAGCAAGTTTAAGTGAAAATTCTTAAAGCACTTCAAAAATATTTGCCAGGTAGTGGCTAATGACAGGACATCTATTTGAAAGTGGAGAGAATTTCATTGTGGTTGAAAGAGATCCAGATGACTTCCAAAATATTTTGTTCAAACATTTCTAAAACTATCATGACATTTATCATTTAATTACATTATCCTTTATTTGCTGAACCATCTGAAAAAAAAAAAGATATGCCAAAAACATAAAACTTCTAAATAATATTTTTTAAAAAGTATTTTAAATTATTTCCTTCTGTAAATATTTCTCTGAGAGTGTAGGGACTCTGAAAATGTACGTAAATCCTAAAGGCGTATGCAGGAAGTTAATCTTTTAAATTTGGTTCAATTATATTTGAGAGCATGTTCTGATGAATATTAAAGTTTTTTTTAAAAAAAAAACTAGCAGTCTTCTAAGCCCAAATGAAGATGCTGGAATATATGTGTGTTGAATGTATCTCATAGGATATTAAGAAATACTATATCCCATTCTATTCACCACTATGTGAACTTTTTGCTGTTCCTTAAGAATTCTTAAGAATGATAATATTTTTAATATCAAATTTTCTCCTGCTATTGAAATACATTGTCTTTATACTTGCTATGAGTTTGTATCTTTAAGACATTACATTCTTGGGAAAACTTTTCTAGGGAAATTAAGCTGTAATCTTGCATTGTGAATCCTTCAAAAGAACTAAGCAGGCAGGAGTTCCACTGGGACCTTATACTAAAAATAAGTAATAATTTGTTCCAATATGAACAAATTTTACCCTGAAAAAAAAGCACCACATTTCTTCTTTAATAATCAACTCACATGAAGTCTGATTTAAAGTTAGAATTGTTTCTTGACAAGGAATTGGGATATTTGTAGCTCATCTAGAAACTGAATGTGAATCACATGAGCATTGATCTCAAGATATTTAGTCTGGACTCTATTTCAAATAAAACTCAATATGTTCTAGATGAGATAATAATTGAAAATGTTGAATTAACTATTTGAAATTTGAGAGTTATTATTTAATATAATGAAAACTATTTATTAATGTCTTAATTTGACTGAGAAAATTACAGATAAACTTTATTTTTCCATTTAAGTTTCCTCTCTGTTGTAGGGTTTTGAGTCAAATTTGACAATAACAGAAATGGAAAAAATATCTAATAAATTAAATTTAATAAGTTGAAGCACTGTACTATATTTTATTGATAGCTGTCAGTCTGATAAAGTGAGGACTGCCAGCATACTTAACCTACTCATTACTACATTTGATTTATCCTGTTTAGCATACTCTAAAAACAATGGAAATTATCAATAAAACCTGGAGCAATTTATTTGACATTATCATAAATGCAATGGCACTGTGATTTAATAGTATAAATTAAAGATGCAATTGCAAAATCTTTAAGCTACTAGGTATTCAAACATACTCATATACCTGAAGTTTTTAAAAAATATTTTTAATACTTTTTTTAATCATTTTTTTTAAATGCCAAAATAGCTTAAGAATCTGACTTGCAGTACTTGTTTGAGCAAAAATCTTAGTATCTGGTATGATGTTATTAATAGACCTAAGGCAGAAACTTTAATTAAATTATTATACTTACAAGCAGTAGAATAGACAGCTGTCAAAAAAAATGTCACCTCAAGTGAGAAACCATAAAGAATACTGGACAGATACAGATGAATCTCTAAGTAATTGAATTTAGTAACTATTCCATAATATTTAATTATTTCCATAATTAAATTATTGCATCTGTCAAGGAAAAGAATTGTCTTTCTCCTGGTTGAAATACTTTACACAGCACAAAGCTAGTCATTCCCTGGATGAAACTGAAAGTGAGCAGAAAAGCAGAATGCAATTTAAAGAGTCAGTGAATAAAAATAATAACTTATATGTGGGTGTAGTTTTTTTTTGTCGTCGAAAAATATGAATATGGCCAAGAGTAAATGCCCTGCAGAAATATGCAAATTTAATTACACCCTTTTAACTTTTCTGTCACAAATCCTTTATTTTTATGCCCCTTAAGTTGACTCCCCTTAGGCCTGGGAGTAGATAGATCAGCCCAGAAACTTCCACGATTTTTGTCAATGTTGGTAAAAACATAATTTTAATTTTTTTTTCTTTTCAAAATAAGATTTCAGACCTTGCACTAGACAAAAAATGCAAAGTTTCACTCCAAAGTAGAAGCATTCATTTTCCCATTTCAGTATTTTCTGTGGAGTGAATTCTAATTAGCCCAAGCTGCATTCAGTTGATGGCCTCTGTAGTACTCCCAGATGCCCGAGAAGCCTTTCTGTAAGCCGTACTGAGAATGGTCTGCAAACCTGCTTAGTACCCAAGCCTTTTGGAAAGCCACCTTACTATCATTGCATGCAATATTTAACAGTTGCATGGCCCCCAGAGAATTATTCACATTCTGCAAAGCATCTTTACAAATACTTGAGATTTAGTAACATACAGAAGATACATAGGGGAAATATATCTTCTAAGTATAGAAGGGGAAAAACAATCTGTGCTCACGTCCTGCAAGCCCTGTGCAGAGTGGACAGACTTTTCAGTTCTACTTCTGCCTTTTGTCTGCATCAAAGTATCTCAATATTCCTCTTCCCTCCTTCATCTGGCTCACACAGAAAGAATATTTTTGTCCCTGTTTCCATCCACTACATGACTCATTTATTAACCCTAGCTCTATTGAAATGGCAAGACTCAGATGCTCAAATCTCAAGTAGGAGGGTCATCAAACTTGATGATTTTTTTACTTCTATCTTGAAGTAAATTTATTTGAAATTCTTTTTTGAATTAGCATGATAGTTATGGATATAAAAATGTAGACTAGTGAAATATGAAGCTAAAATACAACTTTTTTTTTTGCTTTTAATAAGATGAGTGAATGAGATATAGCATTCAAAAATATGGTTTATTAAAATACTATTTTTAAAGAGAAGTAGGTAATTCTGAAAAAAAAAAATCAAGTTTCTTCTCTTAGCAGAAAACTCTTTTGATAGTATTGCTAGTATTAAAAATGTCCCCAACTGATGTTAAAGTGCTTACAGACATAAAAGGTGCTAGTGTTTTGTTATTCTAGCCAATTACTTTGCTCCCTTTCTGGCTTTCATATTGCAGAACAAAAACATTGGAGTGAATAATTTACATAAAATAAACTACTTGAGTTGACCTGCAATATATAACTTTCACTATTCAGTAAAATCTTACAGTATTAGATCTCAAGTATCTTAATCTTTTCTTCTTAAAAGAGCAAAATAGCAAGAATATGTGCATTTATCATGAAGTTTCAACATACTTCTTCAAAAAAAAAGCAAAAGAAACATTTCCTTTCCTTAGGAAACAGTTTTATTTTCAACAAAAGAGAAAGTACAAATTTTATTATATATAAATTGAAAAAAAACCCCCAGTATTACAAATGAGACTGCACGTTTTGCAACTGAGCAATCAGAAATTCCATAAAATAAATGCATTTCTCTGACTGAAACAAAAATATGATCTGTAAGTGTATATGTACACTATAATAATATATCACTGTAATAGCAATTGTCATGTCTATCTTCCACTGACACATTCTAAGTAAAAGCTGGCACAATAGGTAGGATTACTAGACTGGGTGATGCAGATGAGAGAAGGAAGCAATAATCCAACTCACAGAAATCCTAATTTAGCAATCAGAAAAAAAAGGTCAATGCTTGACGAAATGATTATTTTTTAAAACCAAATTTGTTTTTATGATTTTTAAGCCAGTGTTGAATAGTACTGTCAAGTTATTTCACAATCTTTTAGATACTGTATGTAAGTCAGTGAGATTTCCTTACTAGTTTTGTGTCACCTTGGAGGTAAGGAGAATAAAGATAGTTTGTCTGTGGAAAGACCTGAATTGTCTGATTTAGTTTTCAAGTCAAAACCAAAGGTAATACTGCCTCCCAGCCCAGCTCTGGATTCACAGACTATGGGAAATAGTGCAAGTTCCAGGGCTTTCCAGAGGTCCCATCCAGGTACAGTAATAGATGGAGATACGGCAGGGACTGAGATATGAGGTAATGAAGAACTGTGTAATGAAAATGTTAATTAGCTGAAATTAGAAAGAAAAAGCAGATAACTCTTACAGATACAGAAACTAAAAATGTCTTTCGCTGCACAGAAGTGCAGCAAAATGCCCCATTCTGCAAAGTGTAAGGCTGTTTATAAGAGAATGTTATACAGAACCACAATGGGAACTTACCTCCTGCGTCCAAATGCAGAAACCTAACCTCCACTGAAATTGAAGAGAGTAATGGGTTTGACTTTAGGCCAGGAATAAGTTTAATCTTGAGGCCAGAGACTCACAAATACTTGGTTTGCAACTGATTCCAAACAGAGCTTCATGTGTGTGATTTTAACTAAAATATATAGGGAACCCTACGCGATTGTTCAGTCAAAATGGCATTTCCACTGTTTAATCAATTTATGTGGAAAAGGAAGTGACCTCTTTGGAGGGAGCCTACATGAGAAGTTAGAGAAAAGTTGTTTCTCACCTCTTCTTTCCATCTGTGGACAACGTGGTTTCATATAAATAGAGATCAAAATCACTCATGAACATTTACTCTCTTGCTACTCCCCCCAGTAGGATGTGTTACTGGCTTGTTCACAAGGATTCACTGATTTAATAGCACACAAGCACTTTTCATAGAAAGGGTGAGAATGTCAAATATTTGTCAGACCCAGGCAATACTAAGTAGTTTAAGTTTTTATTGTGTGTTGCTTCTGAAGGTCAGTGGTTCCTTTGTATTGCAAAATAGCTGCAGAAAGGAAGACACCAGCAACAGGAACAGCATATGCACATGGTGTTTGAAATTGCACAGGAAGGAAATTGCTACTATGTTCTTTTTGAAAGTATTAAATTTTTGTCGTCTTGATTACTGAACATAGCATCCCATCTCATCAGGCAGTGAATTTCTTAGCATATATTCTCAAATCAAAGGCATTGGCTCCCACTTACTAAAACGGTATATTATCAGGACTCGAAAAAAACCAGATAAATGACTTGAATGCCCTTAAGCAACACTGTGTTTCTGCATTCTGAAAACTTTCCATACGTCATATAATACTTTCCAAATCATCCAGTCATTCCATGGCTGGATTAATAAAGGACTCATGCATATAAAAATAGGTAAATATGTAAGTAAGCTTCCACATTATCGTGGCAGAGACAGAGAAGGAGCTGCAGGATTTGTTACTGAGCTTGTACACTTTTCAGGTTTAGTGAGTAAAATTACAGAAACATCTGGAAGATGTTATGCTTACTATCATGTCCATCTCTCTCAAACAAGGTTTTTGCTTTTGTTTATTGCCAGAAACATAGCAGTGGTGGCATCTGAGTTACTCTTGACACTCTCCTTTCAATTTTTTTGCAAACTGCCCAGAAACTCTGCCAAACTCTGGTAGGGTTTCCATGTGTCTGGTGAAGAAAAAGCAGCTGGGCATCTATAGGAAGTTCAACAGCTGGATCTGACCATTCAGCATGATGTATATTGTGGTAACACAAACAATTCAAGTACGTTTCCATTTCTACAGTACTCCCTTTTGATTTGAGTTAGGTATATGTCAGAAAAACTATTTTTCTGATATCTTCAGATAATTTTTTTTTTCATTGAACATAAGCAATGTATATTGACTTCAGTCAAGCATCTTATGGAACAAGGTACTATACAGAGCATGTAATGGTTTCAGTCACACAAGTTCATTTTTATATGTGTCCTGGAATATGAAAAACTATATTTTAGTTACCAGAACTATCTTGCATAATGTATTGAGTAGGCTACTAGTAAGTTTTCCTGCCCAATGATTTTCCAAACTTTTTCTCTTCACTTGTTCTAGATACACCCATTCATGTTTAACTTTAAATCTGTGGCTGTAGATTTTTTTTTAATTTCATAGAAACATAGAATCATCTCGGTTTGAAAAGACCCTTAAGATCATCAAGTCCAATTTTTCAATTTGTTTATCAAGTGGTAGAATCTGGGGTGAAATATCTTATTCTTGTGCTGTCCTAGGTCTTTCAGGAAAGGTTGCTAGACTGTAGGGTTAAGTTTACTTTTATCTTTAAAAAAAAACCAAAAACCTGAAGTTGCCTTGTTTATATTGGCACAATAGTTTTCCAACTGCCTTTGCCATATAATTGTACAAACTTTTAAGGTGGGTTTTGCTCCTGAATTTGGTTATTAGCAACATAGATATTTACATCTGGACAGATCAAACTACATGATCATTAGTCAATGGATAGACACTTATAGGACAGGATTCTGAAGTCCTATTTTAAAATTGAAGATGATATAGCTTGCAAGTTCAAACAATTTTCTTCCTAGAGGGCACAAAGATGGTAAGTTCAGATATATACATTTCATCAAAGGAGTTTGGGATACAATTTTGATTACTGTCTATGGTATTCAAGATTGTTAACTGGAATTTATAATGCTAACTCCTCTGGAAATCTTTGAAATTTTCATCTGCAGACACTGAAGTAGCACTGACTTCTGAGTAGTCCACATGCTTAAGTCCATACAAAACTCAGTGATATCTTTAAAGTCTAAGTATTTTATTTAAGACACCTGAGGGGTTTTTTGAGTTAATTTATCAGGCAATTGGGAATCTAGTTGTTGTGAAACAGGGGGATATTGTGTATCCTTTGCAGATTCTATGGCATGGTATCATGCAGCTTCCTGGCTCTCTCTTAAATATTGGAAATTCTCATCAGCTCCAGAGTAAGTTGCTGAGTAGTGGAACATTCAAAGCCTGCAAAAAAAAGAGCAGCTGTAGACACTATTACTCTTAAACAACGAAATTCACAAAAAATGTTGCCTCTTATCAACATATTTTTAGAGTTTATTTCAAAATAAGTTGTCATTTTCAACTTCTGTTGCATCATATGCCCCATCCCTGAAAACGTTCAAGGCCAGGCTGGATGGGGCTCTGAGCAACCTGATCTAGTTGGGGATGTCCCTGCTCCTTGCAGGGGGGTTGGACTAGATGACCTTTGAAGGTCCCTTCCAACTCTAACCATTCTATGATTCTATATTGGCAGATAAAGTTAGCAAGGGAAAGTTATTATTGTGTAGTTTATTAGATGCAATCAAGTGTACAAGCAGAAGGGACATCCTGATGCGAAGTCAGAAGTCTTGAGAAATTACTGTCATTGTGCATGAAACTGAGGTCATGCCTAGAGAGAGGCTTGGATTAATGATCTGTCACTTTTTGTAAACACCCATTTTTAAATACCGTGACCCATCTATGACTGCATGACAATTACTTTAAATATAAAATGTGTTTAATGTTTGCTGGTATTATAGCTGTAAATATCAATGAGTTGTTAGTAAAAAAAAATCTGCTTGTGAAATATGGACCTTTTTACTTAAAGTATATTAAACTGTTAAATCATTCACTATTATTTATCCTCAGAAAATACATACCAGTAGCTACTAGAGAAAGAATCACAGAGGCTATTACAAACATATTTCCTGATGATTTGAACTGATTTGTTTACTAAGTCATCAAAAACCAAAGCTGTGGTGCTTACCCTTCAGCTCTCCGTAACAGCCAATGAAGTCAAAGGAAATTTGGCTGCATTGGCTTCAAGGGGCGGCCAATTGGACTTCCTGCCCTTCTTGAGATGTGCAGGATCTTCTGGGTAAAAACTCTCTGAATTGCTCCCTGATTACATTGAATTCTCTGCTCTGTTTCAGTATTCTCTAGTTGTAGCATCGATATACACTAGTTCAGCAGAGTTTCTAAGCAAGATTTAGTTTATGTATGAATGCTGGAAGACAAAACTTCCTGCAAAGTTTTAATCAACTGGTGTAATCTGTTTTGGCATCTCTGTGAAAACTGAGTCAATCTCCAGGAGCCTTTTTCTTCTTCTGCAAATGCAAGACAATGAAAAATAACTTTCTGCCATGGCTTGTTGATGGCATAAGGGGCTGGTTTTGATTACAGAAGGGATTTTCTGAAATCATAAACAAGACAGAAGCCTACTCATTAACATGGAAAAACAAGTGACTTTATATAGAGTTCCCATAAGAATAATATCTTTCACAAGATTATTGTTCCAGGCTTGGAAATAAAGAGAATTTTACTGTTTAGGAAGAGTTAGGAAGAAATTCTGAATAAATTCCAAGAATAAAACAATTAATAATTCAACACTATTTCAGCTTAGAAACCCCAGTGCCTTGGACATTAATAGTCATGGCACGAGTCTTCTCAAAGGAGTAAATAATAAATTAAACCTAGCATGTAGCCAGTCCTTTCCATTGCTCTCTTCATTGGTCATTTACTCAAACATTCTTGATTAACAGGCCTACTCCCTGTGTCAGCCTATGCTGCAGCTGGTTAAGGTGGACACGATAAGGTTCCTTTAGACCAAAACCATTTGTCTTTGGTCTAAACTGTCTCCATGCTAGTGGCTGTAACATTGCTGTTCACACAGTGCTTAAGACAGAATTAGAATTAGATTAGAATCACTTGGTACCAAAAAGGTCTACTTAGTTGAAATTGGGATGGGCAAAGAGCTCTGCTGTTGTAATTCCTCACCCAAGACATAATAAGGTCATTTTTCTTATCATTGAACAAGAAAGACGATACTGTTTTAATCTTCTTACCCAAATACCCAATTGCCCAAATACCCCAAATAATTTAAATGACCAAGAGTCAAGATCCCGTCTATGCTAACTTTCATGGTATCTTACGTGATGCAGCACAGTGTCACTTTGTGGTAAAAACTATTTCTGTCACATCCATTTAGTCAGTCACATTTGGCAACCTGTGAGATGCAATTCTACTTGGAAGGCCAGTTCAGAAACTCGGTCCATAAAGAAACATAGGAAACAAAGTCAGACTCCTAAATGGTACTAGAAAATAAATGTCAAAGGACAAATATTTCTACTCTTTAACCTTTTAGAGAAGAAAGAAAAAATTAGATAAAGTTATGACAAAACATGGAGAGGAGAATAACAATGAGAGTGAATCCTGTAGAAATTCAGTTTTGACCTTTCTCCTTCTTGCTATGTAGTAGACAGTTAATATTTTCATGGTCCTACAACTCAAATGTAGCAATTGTTATTGCTTATACATTTGACTGTAGCAAAGAAAAAATCTATATTCTCCACCAGAAATACTATTAGGTTTTTATGGATAATAAAAGGAACAGCTTGGCTTACTGCAACAGGTGAATAGTCTGCATATAAAGTCTTCAGAATGCCAGTCACTCTACATTTAGAAAAGTCAGACGCGCTTGTTGGTTTGCATGAATGTTCCCTGCTGCACTGAAATGTGCTCAGAATAGACTGCAGTGGAAGATAATCTTGAATTTCTGGTTTTCCTCTCTCAAAAACACAAAGTGTAGTTGTTTGGGATTTTGCTGATTAATATGCTCTTTCATTTCTATTCTTTCTTTGACACTCATGTAATTCTCAACTCACCTCTGGAATCTCCTTTTCTGAATAAAGGACACTATGTCTCCAGGGTCTTGGTCTGGCAGTAGAATTTTTGAGTGCTCAAGTCTGCACAAGAAAAGGCATAAAATTGCTGCTTTGGTGGACATTAAAAGACATTTTTCACAAACAGACCAATAAGGAGAAAAATCATTCTAAACCCAGATATAATTAATTGATTTCTTGGAGGTGAATTATTTATGTTCCTCAGTCAAGTTAGAAGTAGTATTGGCACAAAGCAGTTTATAGATATTCTAAACCTTAATTCCAACATGCCACCCTCAGACTAAGAACAAGAAACACAGAAAAAGTAGTCCTCCCAGTTGCCCAAACCGTAGAAGTAATGTATCTTTTGGTGAGTTTAAAAAACACCGTTTTGGAAAAAAACAAAACAAAACAAAACAAAACAAAAGCCCCAACAACTATGTCTTATGTAAACAGTTAATCTGAACATTTTACTTAAATTTTTCAAACTGTGAATATGTTTTCATCAACACATAGACATATTGGAATAAAAAAGGAGGACTATGGCTTGAAAGAATGATACTTTTGAAGATGACTCAGTTGTTTTGAAATCCTCCCCTAGTAGTGGGTTGATTCTTTGCCACAGATCTGACCCATGTTCAGGGCAAAGGAGCCCTCAATTAAGAGCTCTTTCAGCAGCCTAAGCCTTTATTTGGTGGCCTGTCTGCAGCCAGATGGAGGTCTGGGCTTTTTGTCTCCCCAGACACTAGACGTAAACACTGCAAGCATGTTCCTAGTCATTGCCAAAGACGATTATGTGTATCACAGATTCTAAACATTAAATCCGACTGAAAGTGTCCTCAAGAGAAATTATTTTTGCAAGCTAAGCCTTCCTTTGACAGACCCACTACAGCTCTGCTCCAGATGCATGACAGGTATTTATGTCTTTCTTATCCTTATTCTTACCCAAAGCTTAACCCTAACCCTAACCTTAACTCTAACCCTAGACATATTCTGAGCCTCAAACGAGGACCCTCAGCCCTGGCCCAGATTAAACAGTTATTAGAGAAAGTACTTCGTGCAACCTACCCTCCTTTGGCAGACTCTTTGCAGCTCCACTCCAGATGGTATGCTAGCCTTTGACTCTCTCCTATTCCTGTAAGCCTAATACTAAACTTAAATCTTTATATGGGCTGAAAACAAAAAATACAAATACAAAGTCGCAAGCAGGCCTATCCCAGATGAAAAATCTATCATGCAATAATTTTTTGTGTAGCCTTTCCCTTCCTTTGCCACTTTGCAACCCCCTACTCTAACCTTTAGGCTACGCATAATTTTCTTGAGGTAAAAGTGCAAGGTAGAGTTTTAGGGCCAAAGATAAATCCTTGTGTCATGTATGCACGTATACTTAAACATGTATATGAATATGCAGGGGTCAGAGAATGTTTGAATTAGATGATCTTTAAGGTCCCTTCCAACCCAAACCATTCTATGACTCTATGATTCTGTATCTGCACGTGTTTCTGTTTAAGTCACATATATATATATATATATATATATATATATATATGCATACAAAGAGTTGTGGTCAATGACTCGATGTCCAAGTGGAGACTGGTGACAAATAATGTTCCTGAGGGATCAGTATTGGGACCGGCTCTGTTTAACATCTTTCTTGGAATCATGAACAGTGGGATTGAGTGCATCCTCAGCAAGTTCACCAATGACACGCTGGAGGAAAGGCATGCCATCCAGAGGGACATTGACAGGCTGGAGAGGTGGGCCCATGCAAACCTCATGAAGTTCAACCAGGCCAAGTGCAAGGTCCTGCACGTGGGTTGAGGCAATCTCAACCACGAACACAGGCTGGGCAGAGAATGCATTGAGAGCAGCCCTGAGAAGGAGGACTTGGGAGTTCTGCAGGATGAGAAGTTCAACATGAGCAGGCAATGTGTGCTCGCAGCCCAGAAGGCCAGTCACATGCCGGACTGCATCAAAAGAAGCGTGGCCAGCAGGTCGAGGGAGGTGATTCTGGCCCTCTATTCTGCTCTCATGAGACCCCACATGGAGTACTGTGTCCAGTTCTGGAACCCCCAACATAAGAAGGACATGGATCTGTTGGAGCGAGTCCAGAGGAGGGCCACAAAGATGATCAGAGGGCTGGAACACTTCACCTATGAGGACAGGCTGAGAGAGTTGGATCTGTTCAGCCTGGAGAAGAGGAGGGCAACTGGGAGGACTACTTTTTCTTTTTCTGTGTTTCTTGTTCTTAGTCTGAGGGTGGCATGTTGGAATTAAGGTGTAGAATATCTATTCAAGCCTTATAGTGGCCTTCCGGAATCTGAAAGGAGCTTATAAGAAAGATGGGGAGAAACTCTTCAATAGGGCCTGTTGTGATAGGATGAGGGGTAATGGTTTTAAAATGGAAGCAGGTTCAAACTGGACATAAGAAAGAAATATTTTACAATGAGGTTGGTGGAACACTGGAACAGTTTACCCAGAGAGGTGGTGGATGCCACACCCCTGGAAACATTCAAGGTCAGGTTGAATGGGGCTCTGAGCAACCTGATCTAGTTGGAGATGTTCCTGTTCCTCGCATGGGGGTTGGACTAGATGACCTTTAAATGTCCCCTCCAATCCAAACTATTTTATGATTCTATGATTCTATGACTAGACAACTGGGCAATCACCAACCATATGAAATGATTGAGAGAGAGCAAGTGCTGGATTCCCCACCTGGAACAGCGTAATCCTGGTTGCATGTACAAATTAAGGGACAAGAGGCTGGAGAACAGCCCCATGGAAAGAGATCTGAGGGTTTGTGTTGATCGCAAGTTGAACATGAGACAGTAGTGTGCCTTGGCAGACAAAATGGCCAACCGTGTCCTGGAGTGCATCAAGGACAGCATAGCTAGCCAGTCAAGGGATGTGATTGTCCCACTGTACTGCATTCGTGCAGCCCCACCTCAGGTACTGTGTGCAGTTTTAGTTGCCTCAATATAAGAAGGACATTAAACTATTAGAGGATTGTGACCAAGATTGTGAAAGGTCTCAAGGGCAAAACTTAGGAGGAGTGGCGGAGGTCACTTGGCTTGTTCATCTTGGAGAAGAGAAGGCTGAGGGAAGACCTCATCGCAGTCTACAACTTCATCAAGGGGACAGTAGAGGAGGAGGTGTTGATCTCTTCTCTTTGGTAATCAGCAAGAGGACATGTGGAAATGGAATGAAGCTGCATCAGGGCAAGTTCAAATTGGACATTCAGAGAAGTTTCTTCACTGAGAGGGTGGTCACTTACTAGAACAGGCTCCCCAGCAAAGTGCTCACAACACCAAGCTTGTTAGACTTCAAGGAGTATCTGGATGATGCTTTTAGTCATATGGTTTAGCTTTAGGTTATCCTACAAGGAGCATGAAGTTGGGCTTGATAGTCCTTAGGAGTCCTTTCCAGCTTACATATTCCATGATTCTATGCTTCTATGTATTTAGTTCATTAATTCCACATATTCTGGATTACTGATGAGTGGAAGAGGGTAGAGGGAAGAGGACATATATTTGGCTGTGGGCACTCTTCATGATGAGCTAATGGAATGTATATACTTTGAATAACATTTAAATTTTATCTTTTTCAGACATTAATGGTAGTTAAGGGTTTTTTTCTTTCTTTTTCCAGTAAAAGAAGTTAAATAAGAGGAACTAAAAAATTTTAGACCAAACGAGAGTGAGATTTATGTACATTGATACTATATCAGTAAGTAACAGCTTTGAAAAATTCACTGATGCATGTGGGAGGAACATATTGTAGAAAAGTACTAACAAAAATTCTTCTCTGAATCTATGTCAGAGTGTCTGATATTTCTGCCCCAGGCAATTCCAGGAGAATCCAGCAGGATGCTTATAGCAAATGAGGTTTCTCATGTGAATGGCAGAAAACTCATGAGTTTTGATTGTGTTGTTTGCCTGGCTTTGTTAGATGGGTGTGAACAAATTACTAGTTACTTATCGGCATGACTGGGACTCACACAGAGAAACAAATAAAAAAATACAGTTCCCTTTGCAAAGAGCTACTTAGCTTATAAAATGAACAGAACTTGTTTTAGCATAAAAGGTACAAGAGATACTAAACAAGCTCAAATGCTTTACTTAGAGAGCAACAGTTTCAAGATATGAAGACCATTGGGACTATTGGGAAAAATAGAAACATGTAAAAATATTGCAATTGGTTGATGAAAACAATTTTTAAAATCTATATTGCAATTGCACACAGAAGCCCATAGAAAAGTGTATTAAAAAAAAAACCAAAACAAAATAGAACCCAAAAAGATGGAGAAGATGCAAACAGGTTGTCATGGTTTAGCCCCACTCAGGACCAAACTACACAGTTTCTTTCTCGCTTCCCCCACTCTCCAAGGGAATAGGGAGACATAATATAAGAAAAAAGGCTTGAGATTTGAGATAAGGACAGGGAGAAATCCTTAAAGTTACCATTACAGGCAAAACAGACTCGACTTGGGGAAAACTATTTGTTTATTATTAAAACCAAAGCAGGAGAATGAGAATGAGAATGAGAACAAGATAACTTCGCTCCACCCCTTCCTCCTCTGGGCTTAACATTATCTCTACCTCCTTCCCTCCATCGAGTGGCACAGAGAGGGAATAGGGAATGGGGGTTATGGTCAGTTCATCATTTGGCATTTTATGCTGCTCTTTCCTCCTCAGCAGAAGAACTCTTCCCATTCCTCCCCTGATTGATCATGGGGTCCCTCCCACAGGCTACAATCCTTCCTGAACTGCTCTGAAGTGAGTCATCTTTTTACAAGGGGTGCAGTCCCTCCGGAACGGCTGCCCCAGCGTGGGCCCTCCACAGGCCACAGCCTCCTTCAGGCATCCGCTTCCTTCAGGATGACTAAGTGCAAGGTCCTGTACATCGGTCAGGGCAATCCCAAGCACAAATACAGGATGTGTGGGGAATGGATTGAGAGTAGCCCTGAGGAGAAGAACTTGGAAGTGGTGGTGGAAGAGAAGCTCAACATGAGCCAACTGTGTGCTTGCAGCCCAGAAAGTCAACTGCATCCTGGGCTGCATCAAAAGAAGCATGGTGAGCAAGTGAAGAGAGGTGATTCTGCCCCTCTACTCTGCTCTCGTGAGACCCCACCTGGAGTACTGCGTCCAGTTCTGGAGCCCCCAACATAAAAAAGACATGGACCAGTTGGAGAGGGTCCAGGGCCACGAAGATGATCAGAGGGCTGGAGCACCTCTTCAGGCTAAGAGTGTTGGGCCTGTTCAGCCTGGAGAAGAGGAGCCTCCGGGGACGCCTTATTAGCAGCCTTCCAGTAGCTAAAGGGAGCCTACAGGAAAGATGGGGAGAAACTCTTCAGTAGGGCCTGTTGTGATAGGACAAGGCATAATGATTTTAAAGTAGAAGGCTAGATATAAGGAATAATTTTTTACAATGAGGGTGGTGAAACACTGGAACAGGTTCCCCAGGGAGGTGGTTGATGCCCCATCCCTGGAAACATTCAAGGCCGGGTTGGACAGGACTGTTAGAAACCTGATCTAGTGGAAGATGTCCCTGCTGCTTGCAGGGGGGTTGGACTAGATGACCTTTCAAGGTCCCTTCCAACCCAAACCATTCTATGATTCTATGCCGGGAAGCAGTTCAGATCACTTATCTGAGATTATAGTTGTTCCAAGAATACATAGATTATCCATACATGGTAGTTCAAATTCTAATGGTCAGTAGAACGTTGCTCTGCACAGCTTCCTGAGGAGAGGAAGTGAAGAGGGAGGTGCTGATCTCTTGTCCCTGTATCCAGTGACAGAATGTATGGGAATGGTCCAAAGCTGCATCAAGAGAGGTTCAGACTTGACATTAGGAAGCATTTCTTTACCGAGATGGTGGTCAAAAATTTAACAGGCTTCCTAGAGAGGTGGTCAATGCTCTGTGTTTGTGAGTGTTTAAGAAGCATTTGGACAGTGTCCTTAATAACACGCTTTAACTTTTGGTGAGTCCTGAAGTGGTCAGGCAGTTGTGAGGTACCGCGCCCGGCTCGTGTAATAACTAGCGCTACCAAGAAAAAGAGACGAGTGGTAGTAGTGGGTGACTCCCTCCTGACAGGTACGGAGGCACCCATCTGCCGCCCCGATGTGGTCTCTCGGGAGGCATGCTGTCTCCCGGGGGCTCGTATCAGGGACGTCACCGAGAGACTACCTAGCCTCATACGGCCCACAGACTATTATCCACTGCTGGTGTTTCATGTGGGGGCCAGCGACACAGCTGGCAGCAGTCTAAAAAACATCAAAAGGGATTTCAGGGCTCTGGGTTCAACAGTCAAAGGCTCTGGGGCGCAGGTGGTCTTCTCGTCAATCCTCCCGGTCGAAGGGCAGGGACCTGAAAGGGCCAGACGTATCTGGCAGGTTAACTCTTGGCTCAGGGAGTGGTGCTACAGCCAGGGCTTTGGGTATCTAGATCACGGGGTGTGCTTTAAGAAGCCCAGGCTGCTAGGGGCAGATGGTGGGCACCTAACCAAGAGGGGGAAGAGTGTGCTTGGACAAAGACTTGCCAGGCTCGTCCGGAGGGCTTTAAACTAGTGTTGCTGGGGGAGGGGGAGCACAGTTCAGCCTACTGCAGTCAGCATGGCACCAGTGCCAGCACCGAGGGTCCAGAAGCTGAGGAAGGATCACAGATAAGTGCAAATAAACCTAAACTGTGGTCCAATAGCACCCCTGTCGCTTCAGCCAGCAAGTCGGTTTGTTGGGGGCCCAGCTGAAGTGTCTCTATACCAATGCACGCAGCATGGGGAATAAACAGGAAGAGCTGGAGACGCTTGCACACGAGCAGGGCTACGACCTCATTGGCATCACGGAGACGTGGTGGGATGACACATACGACTGGAGCGTCAACATGGAAGGGTATAGGCTTTTTAGAAAAGACAGGAAGGGGAGACGAGGAGGGGGTGTCGCTCTCTACGTCAGCAACCGGCTGGAGTGTGTGGAGCTCCGCCTGGGGATGGAGGAGGAGCTGACAGAGAGCTTATGGGTCAAGATTAGAGGATGGGGACGGACAGGGGACATTATGGTGGGGGTCTGTTACAGACCGCCTGGCCAGGAGGACAGAGCAGATGAAGTGCTGTATAGGCAGATAGGAGCAGCCTCACGGTCACAGGCCCTGGTCCTCATGGGGGACTTCAACCACCCTGACATCTGTTGGAGAGACAACACAGCAGGGCACAGGCAGTCCAGGAGGTTCCTGGAATGCCTGGATAACAACTTCCTCCTGCAGGCGATAGAGGAGCCGACAAGGAGGGGTGCCATGCTCGACCTTGTGCTCACCAACAGGGAGGGGCTGGTGGGGGATGTGAAACTAAAGGACAGCCTTGGCTGCAGCGACCATGACATGGTGGAGTTCAAGATCCATGGGGCAGCAAGGAAACTACATGGCAAGCTCTCTGCCCTAGACTTCGGGAAGGCGGACTTCAGCCCCTTCAGGGACCTGATGGGCCAAGTGCCATGGGAGGCGGCCCTGGAGAGAAGAGGGGCCCAGGAAAGTTGGTCTATATTCCAGGAGCACCTCCTCCAAGCTCAGCAGAGGTGCATCCCGATGAAAAACAAGTCCGGCAAAAAGGCCAGGAGGCCAGCATGGATGAGCAAGGAGCTCCTGGCCAACTGAAAGTGAAAAAGGAAGCCTATAGAGGGTGGAAGTGGGGACAGGTAGCCTGGGAGGACTACAAAGAGGCTGTGCGAGTGGCCAGGGATAAGCTAAGGAAGGCCAAAGCCCTGGCAGAACTGAATCTGGCCAGGGATATAAAAAGCAACAAGAAGAGCTTTTATAGGTACGTAGGGGACAAAAGAAAGTCCAGGGAAAATGTAGGCCCCCTCCAGAAGGGAACTGGTGTCCTGGTTACCTGGGACATGGAGAAGGCTGAGGTTCTCAATGACTTTTTTGCCTCAGTCTTCACCGACAAGAGTTCCTGTCCCACCGCCCAAGCTGTAGAAGGTGCAAGCAGGGACTGCGAGAATGAAGAACTGCCCATTGTACTCGAAGAGCAGGTTCGGGATCATCTGAGGAACCTAAAGGTGCACAAGTCCATGGGACCTGATGAGATCCATCTGCGGGTCCTGAGGGAACTGGCGGATGAAGTTGCCAAGCCACTGGCTATTGTATTTGAGAAGTCGTGGTGGTCTGGTGAGGTCCCCAATGACTGGAAGAGAGGGAACATAACCCCAATTTTTAAAAAGGGGAATAAGGAAGACCCGGGTAACTACAGGCTGGTCAGCCTCACCTCTGTGCCTGGCAAGGTCATGGAGCAGATTCTCCTGGAAACCATGCTAAGGCACATGGAGAGCAAGGAGGTGGTTGGTGACAGCCAACATGGCTTCACCAAGGGCAGATCGTGCCTGACCAATTTGGTGGCCTTCTATGACGGGGTGACGGCATCGGTGGACAAGGGACGAGCAACAGACAGAATATAGAACACTGGAACAGGTTGCCCAGAAAGGTGGTGGAGGCCCCATCCCTGGAAATGTTCAAGGCCAGGCTGGATGAGGCTCTGAGCAACCTGATCTAGTCGGGGATGTTCCTGCTCCTTGCAGGGGGGTTGGACTAGATGACCTTTCAAGGTCCCTTCCAACCCTAACCATTCTATGATTCTATGATTCTATGATTCTATGATTATTTCCAACTTAAACATGCTATTCTATACTTTTGAAAGCTGTTGTCACTCCACCAAGCAACATCCCATGAAAAGTGATAGAGTGTCAGTTGTGAAGTGAGCACAGCTTTTCTGTTTTCATTTAATTTTACTTCCTGTCAGATGCAAGAAGGATGCCTTAGAAGAAATGAAAGATTAATATTTTAGGAAAACTTGTTTTAGTATTTTCAGACATTGATCAATCTTCTGTGTGAAGACTTAGCTAGTTCAATACAATAGAGGAACTTGAACTTCAAGTCTGAATTCAGTAATGCAGTGTGAGAATTCTTATGAAGTTGTCTCCTCTGTGAGTTTGTCTGGGTGCCACTGATGTACTTAGTAAATTCCTCTTAACAGTGTCATATTAGTTGTTTAGAAACAGAAGGAGGAAAGTCAAAGAATTGATACTCAGTGTTATGCTACATCTTTACAGAAGGTAACCAGTATTGAGAAGTTTCTGCTTCGAAACCATCATCAGAGCCTACATAGGAGTGTACACCAGCTGGTGCAGGTAACAAAGATTAGAATAGCTTTCAAAATAGTCATACCACTTTGGATAAATTAATTTTGGATAAATAATTAATAAATTAATTTTAATAATTTGACACTGCAATTTCATAATTCATGGTCCAGCATCCAAAATCTTTAATTAGCGGTAATATAAATCTAAAATGAATATGATTCTAAACCCAGTCACTAGGCAAATTCTACATATACTAGGACAGTCTCATAAAGTTCCTCATAGACTAGCTCGCCCTGGCATCTATTCCAAAAACTGTCTTGTTTTAAAAAAAAAAAAAAACAACATAACCTCAGGGGTTTCACAGTTCAAGTGCTGGGAATGAGGTAAAATAGATATGAAGTGAAAGGAGCATAGAATGCCACAATTCTGATGTATCTTTTTAAAGGAGGCCATTTGATTGATGATTTTTTCCAATGGTGGAGATAAGGAGAGAAAGAAACTCACAGTAATGCTTACTGGAATGAGAAGCTAATGATTCTTTCATTTTGTTCTAGAAGCTTCATGATCACATTCTGCAAGTCCAAAATAAAATGCTGAAACAAGATGCATCTAATGCAGTAGCACTATCTGCTGCAGCATACACCTAAGGTCATGGATCTCTGCTGCCTCTCATTCATTTACTGCCAAATAGAGAGCCAAGGTAACAGCAAGAATGTCAGGATAGCCTGCTATCACTGGTTTTCAACTCCTGATAATGCTTTTCTCATGCTTTAACAAAAAGCACTGATATAATTGCCAGAATTTATGCTAGCAGGATGGGAGCAGATAGATCCTTGTGAATAATGGCCAGCAGCAGAATCTGAATTCCCAGTGGGAAGGAGACACGCAGTGGCTGCCCCAGGAAACATCCAGCCTTGCAACAGACTGCAGGGACTCTTCGGGAATGGTTGTCATGAAACCCTCATAAACCAACTCCATAGCTCTCCCTCTCCCTCAGTCTGAACTGGTTTGTATCTATATGTTGCTCTTAACAAGGCAGATTTCTGGTTTTGAGGTTCAGAAAGTTTGTTCACGTCTGTAATAGCCACAGTTCCTTAAGTGGCAGAATTATGCTCAGAAAACTGTAGAAATGAGCACCCTTAATGTATCTGATGTCACTCCACTCGCTCTTTTTGGCATCTACTCATATCTATAGTTGTTATTTATTAAACACCTTTTGTCTTAATTATATTCAATAATTTGAGCAATGACTATGCTATAATTTGATGGAAATTAAATACTATTTTCTCTCCCTGTACAATCCTAGCAGAAGGAGAATACCCAGAAATACTGTACCTATTTAAAATAGTCCATAGACACTCCTATCATGAAGTACTGCTTAAAAGTAAAGTTAAGTTTTTTACTCTACAGAGAAGTGCTTTATGCCATGATCAATATATTACTTAGGAACTTCATTATTTTTAGACATATAATTTTTCATAGATTATAAGTGCCTATAAGGAGTTTAAACCCTGAAGTATGTCTCCTCCCAGATGCTTTCCTAAATTGTTGTCTCTGTTATTTACACAGAATTACTTTGATTTGTGATTAGGAATAATGTTTTTCCTAAGTGTTTTTGGAATGCAACAAAATTTGCAAACTGTTTTTAATGCACTATTAAAAATTCAATTTAATTTGATATTTATGTTATTTGCTCTATGGTGGGAAATAAACTTTTTTTTTTTGTTACAGGCTCACAAAAAAAAAAAACCAGCTAAACAAAAACTTCATACTTCTTTCTTACCATCTGTGTTACCTCAGTGTTCCTGAGGAATACGTTTTGTTTATGTGTAGGATCTAACTGGGCTCAGTTACAGAGCAAAGATATGAGAGATGAGGGGAAATAATCATAAATGGGGAGAGTTCACATAGGAGGCTCCTTTTTAATTTGACAGAAATATTCTGTAGGCTTGTATAACATGCTGAAATGTCATGAATCTGGCATGAGTCAACCTATGCCTTGGCTCTGGCAAACATCCTTTATGTTGCTCTGCTGAGAGAAAAAATCCTAAAATCAGCTGCCTTACATGTCATGTGCAGTCCACCAAAGTACCAAGTCTAGTTTTAGTCTCTCTCTACACTAACAGGGCCAGCAGAGAAAGGTAAGCACAGCCATCACAATTACCTCCCAGAGCAAGTAGTTTCACCTGCCTATTTTAGAAAGGGATAAAACTACTTCTGGGAATCCAGTTTCCTTCAACTGATTATAGAGAAAATAAAATAAATTCCTTAGAACAAAGATTTAATTGTTAGATAGTTAAGTGAGAATGATCCTGCACTCTAAGTACATACAGATTATGGCATTACAAAAGAGATTTATTGAGAGTCTAGAATGTAAGCACTGTACTCCTAGTAACATCCCTTTGCCATCTGTCATTTACAGCTTTTAATCAGTAGTTAATAAGCCATGGGCCTCCGGTGAGGTTATTAAGACTGAAGGAGGGTTGAAAATAAATAAAGAAAATTACAAATGGGCTTGGTAGGCAAAAAGTCATTGAGCCTGTGGTCAGTGAGCCACATGTGCTTTGTAAAGCATCTGGAAGTACTCTGCAAAATGATTACAAAAAACAACATGCCTGCAGCCATTGTCGGGAGCCAGTCCTTGATGGCAGATGCCATTCATTCTGTTACTGCACATTAGCAGAGCAATTGCAAACTATTAAACAGTGGCAATGAGGTGGTCCATGCCTGGAGGTTTGGCTTTGCTTCAGATAACAACAGCAACAACAACAACAACAAAAAATTAAAAACCCCTGTTCAAAACAGCAGGAGTTTCTGTAACAAGAGCTGTTTTTAAAAGAATGACTTCATGGGGAGACGTTAGAGTTAGAAGCACCACAAAAAATTAAATGTTTTCTCAATTCTAACAATAGTTTCTGAGCTAATGTCGAGGAGTGACTTGTGCTAGTGGACACACTACCTCTACAGCTATTGTGCTTGTGCTATTATGGGTCATATTTTTAATTCTAAAGTTTTCATTCTAGATGCTTCTTTGAACAACATGCTTATTTTTCAAAATGTTCTAATCAATCCTACATTGTATTATTTTTCTTAAAGTGATTGTTGTAATCATATTACTATTTAATCACACTAGCATTTTAAAACTCCCAAACTAGAACCTGAAATTAACATCTTGAGTTTTATTTAGATTTCAACAGGTATCACAAATGTAGATAAGCAAATGGTAATATTATTGTGACAATGTAAAGCTGAATGCAAAAAAGGACTACAAACTGCCAGAAGAAGGGCTTAAGAGGCCTTTAGTTCAATAGGATATATTTACTTTTCTGTGTAAGAAAACAGAAATGGGAATAGAGATCAGAAAATTTAAAATCATTTTGTATTGATTTATTCCTTATTCACTGTAGTGTGTATTTCCCTTTGAAGTAGAAACATGCATAGAAACATAGAAACATACACAGTTTATCCATTAGTTTCTTAAATAACAGCTCATGATTGTGAAACCTGACGGATTGATGCCTTATCTTTCTTTCACAAAGTGCAACAATTCCTTCAATATGTTATAAATTTGTGTGGGGTTTTTTAGAACAGATGATAAAACAATTAAATCTGATTTTTTTTTTTTCAAATTTAAAGTAAATTGTAATAAAAAGTATCACCTAGCTAGGCTGATCCACTGTATGTGAACTATGCTCTTATTGATGGAGATTTTAAAAAAACATCCTGGAAGTTTGGGCTTTCTGCAAAGAAGATGGATTTGTTTTCACTTACATAGTTCAAATTCCTTTATGGTGAACACTGATAATCTTCTTCATAAACAGGAAAATGTTAGATTTATTTTCTCCAATTGCAGAAAACAGATCAAATTAGAGAATCTAAGATGTCAGGTCTTTGTTCTACATCATAAGACAAAATTCATGTTATGTTCTTATGCTGGTTTTGGCTGGGATAGAGTTAATTTTCTTCATAGTAATGAGTATGGGGCTGTGTTTTCAAATTGTGCTGGAAACAGTGTTGGTAATACAGAGATCTTTTAGTTGCTGCTGAGCAGTGCTTACACAGAGTAAAGGCCTTTTCTGCCTTTCACCCACCCACTAGTGAGTAGGCTGGGGATGCACAAAAAGTTGGGAGGGGACACAGATGCAACAGCTGACCCGAACTGACGGAAGGGATACCCCATACCATATGATGTCGTGCTTAGCAATAAAATTGAGGGAAAAAGAAGAAGGAGGTGAGGGATGTTCAGAGTGATGCTGTTTGTCTTTCCAAGTAACTGTTACATGTGATGAAGCCCTGTTTTCCTGGAGATGGTTGAACACCTGCTTGCCAATGGGAAGTGTGGGGTAACATTAGCAGGGCTGCATGTATGCAGGAGGGACAGTCTGCGGTGATTCGCGCACTAGGCGCGGATAGGTCCATGGGTGCAGGGGGCAGGTGCGTTCACGTGCGTAGCGGGTGTATGGGTATTTAACCCTATGTTGCACAGCATTAAATTGAAGGCTTGGCTTGACGTATCCGTGTGATGCCCTGCTTTCCCCAGGGCGGGGCTCCGGTGCGTGCGGGGTAGGTTAGCTGGCAAGAGAGCTGGCAGGAAGTAGTGAATGAATTCCTTCTTTTGCTTTGCTTGTGTGTGCAGCTTTTGCTTTACCTATTAAACTGTCTTTATCACAACCCACAGGTTTTCTTACTTTTATTCTTTCGATTCTCTCTCCATCCTACTGGGGGGGGACTGAGCAAGCAGTTGTGTGGGGCTTAGTTGCCAGCTGAGGTTAAACTATGGAAGTTCTCTAAATATTTTATAAACCAGCAGGTTATCTTCTCCATTCAGTAAAGTTATCACCCTTCTCTTTTTTTATACACAGTGACATTGTGAGGAAAAGTGTGCCAAATTAAACCTGATGTTGAAGTTAAGAGAAAGATCTCTGGGTCAATTTAGCAATTAACCACTGCAAAGAAAAAGAGGCCTCACATCCTTCCTCCCTTATTGTGCTCTTCTTGTCACATCCATGGTGAGTATATGTGACACTCACTTTGTACCTTTCTGTGCCAGTTCAACTCACTGATCCTGCAACAAGTAATCCAGTAAAAAAATTAAGACAGCGCCACTAGATGAGTTGAATTGCCTCACAGAGGTTTCCAGCTGTCATCAGAGTGGCACAGGGTGAGAAACAGGTGTGTGTAATTTGTTCTGTTTTAAAGAAGTTTCATGCAAATATTCTTTTCTTCTACTTGGAATACTCAGAGTATGCTATGAACATATGTGTGATCTCTGCTAGCAGTTTAGCTAGCACGTTTTTCATTTTATCAAAATAAGAAAAACCAAAAGATTAAATTAGTAGATTTGTAAACTATTTTCCTAAAAGCTTAAATTATATTTCCAGGATCTGGACTCTTTTTTTGCACTTACCATTTATTTCATCTAAACATTTCCTCATTTGATTAGATTTACTTATTTAGAATCATACAATCATAGAATAGTTTGGGTTGGAAGGGACCTTTAAAGGTCATCTAGTCCAAACACCCTGCAAGGAGCAGGGACATCTCCAACCAGATCAGGTTGCTCAGAGCCTCATCCAACCTGGCCTTGAATGTTTCCAGGGATGGGGCTTCCACCACCTCTCTGGGCAACCTGTTCCAGTGTTCTACCACCATCATTGTAAAAAATTTCTTCCTTATATCTAGTCTAAAGCTACCTCTTTCTATTTTAAAACCATTACCTCTTGTCCTATCACAATAGGCCCTGCTAAAATGTTTTCCCCCATCTTCCTCATAAGCCCTCTTTAGGTACTGGAAGGCCGCTGTAAGATCTTTCTGGAGCCTTCTCTTCTCGAGGCTGAACAGCCCCAACTCTCTCAGTCTGTCCTCATAGGAGAGGTGCTCCAACCCTCTGATCATCTTCATGGCCATCCTCTGGACTCGCTCCAACAGGTCCATTCCTTCTTATGTTGGGGGCTCCAGAGCTGAGTTCAGTTATTCAGCAAATACTCATTTCCAATAGTCTACAAAGGCCAAACATGAGAGGAACAAGAGAGGTGTGAGATGAGACCCACCTCTCATCAACACTCACTGGTTAGGATCCATTCCTCGCCAAATTGTGAAGGAGCTTATTTAGAGTTCTAGAGCTTATTTCTTTAGGGCAATTTATTGTCTTCTCTATAGTGTTTCAGAGCCAATGCTGATATGAATGGTTTTCAGCACTTATATGGCAAATTCCCTGTGTCTTGATTAAATTTCCTCTGTGTATTACTTTTCATAGGAATTCTCAGGGCAAATTAATCTCAAAATTCAAGGGCAGAGATAGGGAGTTCTAGACTTTCTAAAGTTTTCCCAAAACATCTGTTTTGACAGACTTTGACAATACAGCAGTAATACTCATTGAGTAGTTGTCTTCAGAATATTTTGCTTACAAGAATTCTCTGCATTTCAAAATATATTTACACTTCAAATCCAATAAGAAACACAAATCAGACTCTTATATTTGCACCAGGTCTTTAACAAATGCATTTATGGCTTATAGGAATGCTTTAGCCTAGAAATTCCTAACATATTATTACAATGCTTTCCTTTTTAATTTCTAAAAATACTCTTACAAAATCAAGAATATTTTTTCTATCCATTTATTTCTATTAAACATACACAACAAAAACAAATAATCACCCTGATTTCAGCAGAGTAATGGTGTGACCTTCTATAAATTAATTAAGGCCACTCAAGTTATTTCCTGGTAGTTTAAAATAGCTACTGTCTGGTATATCTCGCAATACTGTAACTAAAAATTCTCTGAACTAGACTTCATCTGCTATATTACTCATAATAAGACCCTCAGGAAGGTTCTGGAGTGTTTCTGGACACCAAACAGAAAGGTGGACTTTTCAGAATAATTTGAAATGTTAAAAGAAGAGGAAGATCAATGTTTTGTGTAATTGAAATCCCATACGGTATGGTTCATACCAACTTATTTTAGTGGTGGTCAATATCTGTGCAGCAGGGGTTTGAATGAGCAAGCAAGAAAAGTAAGTTTATGAAGAAATATCAATAAACCAGCACATGTAGTATATTTCTGTGAAAGTAAAACATAAGCAGCAGAACCTATGGCAAAATGATGAGTTTAGTTCAAATATACTATGCCTTAATAAAAAGAATAAGGGTTGTTATTTCAGAACTGCCTCTGTAATGATCTTTGCAGCTTTAGCAGAACATAAAATGAAGAAGTGTTCTATGTTTTAATACTATGGCATTCATTACATGGCCTGCAGGGGCCATTGTGATCATCTTACCTGACTTCCTGCATAACACAAGCAACAAGACTTCACTGAGTTCAATATTGTTTGAGATAGAGAATATGGAAGTTTTGCTTCCTCGAGTCCTTGAATTTATCACAAACATTCAAAAAATTCTATGAGGGAATTTGGAGAAAAAAAGGAGTGATGAGCGTGCAGACAGCTGTCACTACACATATCCAGAGCTGTCATTCTCCTTAAGCCTACAGAGTGAGGCATCACACACATCTTCAGAGTCCTGGCTGTGCTCTAAATGCTTGTCACCATTTTTTTAATACAGCTAAGGGAGGTTTCTGAGCAGAAGCTCCAATAAATTCAATATGGCCTTCGTTACATGGCATTTATATACCTAAAATTATTGTTTTGAATTTTCATATAGATCATGCTTTTTAAAATGCATTTAAAATCCATCTTTCCCATAAAAACCAAGGACAGAAATTCCACCTCTTTTCTTACCCCACTAAAAAGTATGTAAGACTGTTTGAACAGTGCTTATTAAAACAAAAGAATATCAAGAGAATATTTATTTTATATACAGGTTTACAGGTAATAAAATAATTACCTTTATTTTGTATAAGGCACATGAACTATTAAAAGAAACTTTTCCATGCTACTCCAGAAACACAAAGGAATAAAGCTCGCTGTGAGAAACTATGTCTTATAGAATCATAGAATCATAGAATGGTTAGGGTTGGAAGGGACCTTCAAAGGTCATCTAGTCCCCCTAGATGGGCGGGGGGGGGAGCAAGGAGCAGGGACATCCCCAACTAGGTCAGGTTGCTCAGAGCCTCATCCAGCCTGGCCTTGAACGTTTCCAGAGATGGGGCCTCTACCACCTTTCTGGGCAACCTGTTCCAGTGTTCTATAACTCGCATCGTAAAATTTTTTTTCCTAATTTCTAATCTAAATCTACCCCCCTCTATTTTAAAACCATTACCTCTCGTCCTATCGCAACAGGCCCTACTGAACAGCCTTTCCCCATCTTTCTTGTAGGCCCCCTTGAGGTACTGGAAGACCGCTATCAGGTCTCGCCGGAGCCTCCTCTTCTGCAGGCTGAACAGCCCCAACTCTCTCAGCCTGTCCTCATAAGAGAGGTGCTCCAGCCCTTTTATCATCTTTGTGGCCCTCCTCTGGACCTTTTCCAACTGGTCCATGTCCTTCTTGTGCTGGGGGCTCCAGAACTGGACACAGTACTCCAGGTGGGGTCTCACCAGGGCAGAGTAGAGGGGGAGAATCACCTCCCTCGACCTGCTGGCCATGCTTCTCTTGATGCAGCCCAGGATGCGGTTGGCCTTCTGGGCCGCAAGAGCGCATTGCCTGCTCATGTTAAGCTTCTCATCCACCAGCACTCCCAAGTCCTTCTCCTCAGGGCTGCTCTCAATCCATTCCCCGCCCAGCCTGTATTTGTGCCTGGGATTGCCATGACCCAGGTGCAGGACCTTGCACTTGGCCTGGTTGAACTTCATGAGGTTGGCACAGGCCCACCTCTCCAGCCTGTCAAGGTCCCTCTGGATGGCATCCCTCCCTTCCAGCGTGTCGACGGCACCACACAACTTGGTGTCGTCGGCGAACTTGCTGAGGGTGCACTCTATCCCACTGTCCATACCGCCGACAAAGATGTTGAACAGGGCCGGGCCCAGCACGGACCCCTGAGGGACGCCACTCGTGACAGGTCTCCACATGGACATTGAGCCGTTGACCACCACTCTCTGAGTGCGGCCATCCAGCCAACTCCTTATCCACCGAGTGGTCCGTCCATCAAACCCATGTCTCTCTAGTTTAGAGAGAAGGATGTCGTGCGGGACAGTGTCAAAAGCTTTGCACAAGTCCAGGTAGATGATGTCAGTTGCTCGTCCCTTGTCCACCGATGCCGTCACCCTGTCATAGAAGGCCACCAAATTGGTCAGGCATGATCTGCCCTTGGTGAAGCCATGTTGGCTGTCATCAACCACCTCCTTGCTCTCCATGTGCCTTAGCATGGTTTCCAGGAGAATCTGCTCCATGACCTTGCCAGGCACAGAGGTGAGGCTGACCGGCCTGTAGTTACCTGGCTCTTCCTTATTCTCCTTTTTAAAAACTGGGGTTATGTTCCCCCTCTTCCAGTCATTGGGGACCTCACCAGACCGCCACGACTTCTCAAATATGATGGCCAGTGGCTTGGCAACTTCATCCGCCAGTTCCCTCAGGACCCGAGGATGGATCTCATCAGGACCCATGGACTTGTGCACCTTCAGGTTCCTTAGATGATCCCGAACCTGCTCTTCGAGTACAATGGGCAGTTCTTCATTCTCGCAGTCCCTGCTTGCACCTTCTACAGCTTGGGCGGTGGGACAGGAACTCTTGTCAGTGAAGACTGAGGCAAAAAAGTAATTGAGAACCTCAGCCTTCTCCATGTCCTGGGTAATATATATACTTGTTATATACTTGTTCATACTCACATATATGCATCTATTCAGTCCTCAGAATTGTTCCAAAATTTACTGAAACTAATTTTTCAAAATGTTGTTATTAACTAATGAAATATATTCCTGACTTTCAGATGACTGCAAATTTTGGTACTGTTTTACAAAAGGAAAGTCATCCCTTCTGGAGTAAAATTTTCTCCATATTCTTGTTGTCTCTTCTGATAGAGTAACTTGACTACTTCTTAGAAAGAAAAGTTGGACACATTTTCTTACAAGGATTTTTCTTGAAATTTGCCCTAGTTGAGCTTTTTTCCCCCATGATTTCAATACAGACAGTGTATGAACTCCAATTTGCAATTTGAAGGCATTCATGCACTTCAGTATGTTTCTCACATGGCCCCTACCCTAAGCAGAAAAATGGTCTCATCAGCTGATCCTTAAACACTGTGCTAGACTGTGAACTTTGTCTGTAACCCATTGACAGCTCAGCTAGTGCTCCAGAATCATGGGGATGGGCATGAAAATATTAACTTAGAGTCACTTTTAGTTATCAAGTAAATATTAAGTCTATAATTTTCTTTTTGCTTTGTAAATAATTTCATTTTTAAACAACTTTTAATACTGAAATGGGATAGAGGCTGAAAAATATTTTCTTCTTACACATGTTAAACCTATTAAGGGAATGGTGAGATGTGGTAGTGACATTTTACTGGTAAAAACTCATCAGGTTTCCCTCTGGCTAGAATATACTATTTGCTTTAAAACCCAATAACAAGTCAAACTGCTGAATAGAAAGGAAGAGGTTGTTATTTCTGATTATAAGAAAAGTATGATTTTTCTTCTGGGATTCCAAAGGTGTCTTTAAAATACCTACACTAAATATGTTTGTGTCTGAACTCAGACAGGCAATAATAACAACTGACAGTGATGCAGTGTATTCCAGGCAAAGATAACAGTAAATTCCACAAGCTAATTAAAAATTGTATTTGCAGAGATCACATTCCCATCAGTGAAATCTTGACAACTCTAGGTGAAAATTAGCAACACTTAAAACAAAAATACAGAAAGAAAAATGTTCAAGATGGAAAATTATAAATGTTGTGTCCCCTTGAAACTTCAATGGAAATTTAGACAGCTAGAAAACATGAACTCTAGTGCAATTTATCCAGAACATCAGGTGAATGCTGAAAAAAAAAATCTGTATCATTTTGTGTTTAGAAAAAATAATGTATAAAGAATCAGCATGTATATCTGCTTTATATTCAGGTTTACTAAACAAGATAGAGCAATCCATGTATTTGCACCTTATTCTAAAACTGAATTTAGTAGAGGTGAAGGTGTCTGAAAACTACAGGTATAAGTGCTTCAGAGCAGTGGGGCTCAGCACAGACTTTGGGTGACTCATGTCTTGTCCTAGACATCAGCTCTGCTTTGTCTGTCCCAGGCCTTTAAAGAGCAGTAGCCTTACTACAGTGCTGAAGAACACAATGCTGATGTTCTTAAAAAATCATCAAAGTATTCTCATCTGGAAGGTTTCTCATCAGCCTCCCGCAGCAGGGACTCAGCCTGTATTGAATGAATGGACAGTTTTCCTCTTACATGCTGGAGCTTGCATGTCAGCTCGCATGCACACATTTTTCATATAGATAGCTCAAGATCATGTTTTAATTTAACAGATGACAATTTTGTATGTTCATAAATAGTCTACTAAGACCCCAAGAATAAGTGTGTGCACGGGTGTGTATGTAAGATGAGTGGCAAGCGCCCATGGGGAAGGCCAGTTGATATCACAACCTCAGAGTAAGGGGCTCCTCCAGGCCTTTTGCTCTCAGAGGGTGGTCTTCCTGTCAGTGTAGACGGCATTGGATGAATGAAGAAAATGAAAGGTAATTCTATCAAGCTCTTTAAGTAACTGAAATGAGGTAATCACAAATCTAGGCGGCAAGAAATATTTCACAGGAAAATGTTTTATTTAATTTTGTTTTTCTGGGATGTTTAGCCTCTTTTAGCTCTTTCTCAGACCTCATGCTATATCGATGATATTAGAAAAAATTACCAGCATGGTTAGCTTACCTATGCAAATACTGCTTTTTTAAACAATTAATACAATTTAAAACCAGAATTTATTTTTCATGTATATTTTTTTTAAATTAAGGTTAAACTGATTTAGTTTAAAATTAAGTCATATAATAAATACAATTCTCATTTTATTTAATCTTAATTTATATTCTCCCTTTTTCTTTTAATCTTTTCAAAATAATTGTCTTCTATTTCCTTGTCATTACCTTGGTAATTTCCTCCACTGCTTGATTTAGAAAATGGTATTTGGGAGGGCAGTAGAGGATGAATGGGCAAAGACATAATAATTCTGTTTATTGTTTTACAGATTACAGGGAGCAATTTGTTTTATGAAGCAGCACAGAAGAAAACAGGCACTATTCTGGACATTAAAGGTCTGCCAGTGTGCCGAACAATTCTTCTATGAATTAAAGATTAATTAAATACTTTTTAAAAAATCAAAGTAAATGTCAGAGGCAAAGAGCTGAAATTAAAGAATGTAAAATAACTATTACAAGCATAGCTATGACAAAATAATTTGAAATATTATCATAGACAATGCATAATAATATCTGAAAAATAATCTCTTTTTCAGATCCAGGATTCAGACTAAATAGATACTGATACGATAACAGTGATATGTTTGTGTGTACTTAATTACTGTGGGTTTAAAATTGAGGATGTTGCTTTCCTCTCATGTATATTAAACTACTTACAATTTCCAAATAAATAATAAAGGACCTTATTTATGTAAATAGCTTTGATTGATTAAATCTTCGAGATCTTTGTTTCTCCTAGAGAAAGAGCAAGGAACACGAATGTTTTAAATCAAAAGACACAGTCTGAAATCCAGTAAAAACTCTCAAATGTTAATGCAAAAGTGGGACAACATAAAGGAAATTTTTCTCCTATCAAACTATTTTCCCCATTACTCCATGATTTTTATATTGACTGCCATGAAAGTTAAGCCTTTTTGTAAAGAAAAAGGACCAGACCCAAGAGTTACTAGAAGACTTCTTTCCAATTTGCATTTTGGTAAAGAGCGTACTAGGAGGAAGAATGTTAAACATAGTAAATTTGGAAAGAAACAAAGAGTAACTGCCTTCTGCAGCTTTTTTTTTTTTCACTTTTCCTTCCCTATGCTAATGTTTTTATGTCAGCCTTTCTTCTTGCCTTCTTCCCAAACTGTTGCTTCATGTTCTAGCTCTTTTCATCTTCCCCTTTCTCTTCTATGTAATTTTGTGTTGTTTTGTAAATTCTGTAATTCCCCTGTTATAACTGAGGGATGTATATATATTGCAACTTACTCAGTTTAGCTAGTTAAAATGTTTAAGAACTGCAAAAAACCATAAGCTACTCCTTTGCTTGCGAGCTGTGGTAAGCATAGGTCCAACTAGCTTAGTATGACCTTCCTCTCAGGCAGAGAGAAAGGGACCCCTTACTGCTCTCTCTTGCTCAGACAGATGCAGAGTTATCTTCCTCCTGGGACAGGATTTTGAATTGTTTATAATCATTTACAGTCTCTAGGTTCTGGTCAAAATTTTCACAATACTATGAAATGTCACCTGCCCCACTTAGTAGACTAGGTAGTATTACATGGTGATAGGCAAGACTAAATCAAAGGCCCTGCATACATGGATATTAAAATATTTTACTGAACCTACAGATGAAAGAAGGGTATTCAAGGCATTGAATACACTCTTCAGAGAGTCTTAAGCAGCAGAGAGATGTGCTTAGGACGTAGGTAGAGAGAAAAGGAGGAAATCAGATGGTGTATTGACTTGCATTGATTAGAAACTCTTTCACTGAGCTTCTAAAGATATCTTAGACATTCATTTGAGAAATGAGGGATGATTTTAGCTCAGCCAGCATGTGCATTATATGCATGAGACTTACTGAGAACAAATTCTCTCTGAATTATCATTCAAGCATCTCAGTTCTCTATATACACATACTTGTGAATTTGCATTTCAACAGAATGTGAAGCTGAATTATATGAAATCTATTTTAGATAACATACTCAAGCTTTGAGGGAGAAAATCTTTTCTAGAGCTACAAACCTTTTATCTTTTTTGTCTATTTTATGCTTGCCATTTTACACATAAAAGACAGGAGCTTACTGATAGAGGTAATTCACTGAGTAGTGGAAACAAGCTAACAAAAAGATGAAAGAATAAGCATTATATTAATAGTATTTGTTTACAATTTGTTTATTTATACATGTCAATGGATATTTTTGTGTGTGTATGGGCCTGCGTGTGTTTTATGAAACAGATTTTTAGGTAAAACAATGGAGATAAATTTTTAGATGAGATTTCACTGAAGTGTCTAGTAGGACATCCAAGAGGGTCTCTAAAAAACTACCTATCAAAGATGATGACCAGAAAGAAAATTTCACAGTTATATTGCCTTTAGCTGTCCGTTTAAATTGTCAAGGAAGCACAAAGCTTGCATGGCTTGAACTGATCTCTCAAAATATGAGAATACAACAGGAGCAGAAGGGAAAGGGAACAGATAATTGACTGGATGCATTTCTACATCTGTCATCTCCTTTTGATATTAATGCCTATAAGTCACTTTTAAAACACCTTCAGAACATATCAGAGGAAATTGGAGTCATATTTGCTTACTTCCATTCATTTATTTCTGACTTATCCACCAAAGTAATACTGGTTTATTGTGCTTCACAGAATCACAAAATGGTTGAGGTTGGAAGGGACCTCTGGAGGAGGTCCAGCAGCAGGTGAGCAGGAGAACAAACAGACCCCCTGCTCAAGCAGATGCACCTACAGCCAGTTGCCCAGGACCATGTCCAGATGGCTTTTGAAGATCTTTTCCATCTGCATTTCAAGTAAATAATTTTTATTGAGTTATTTGATTTTTTACTTATTTAAATTTGTCCTTTCTTTCTTTAGTAATAAAATGGTCATAGCTAACAGTTATGATTATGAAATCTGATGACTCCATAAACTATCAGGAAATCCCATCCCTCATTTGATATGAAGGCAGACAACTATTAACCTTTAGGAAGCTTCACTAACATGCCACTATTTGGTAATTTTTAGATAAAAAATTTTGATGCTTCACACTTGGAAACAAACCTTTCTGCTTAGTGTTCTTTTGGGTTTGTTTAAAAGTATCTGTTATCTCTTGCTGTCACTATTTTACACATAGGATATTTTAGTAGTCCACAAATATTGCTACATTTGTTCACTATTTCATGTCTAAATAATTGCTGAACTTACATCTATGCTTTGTGATCAGCTAACCA
Organism: Chlamydotis macqueenii; assembly: GCF_036417535.1. Classification (NCBI taxonomy): domain Eukaryota; kingdom Metazoa; phylum Chordata; class Aves; order Otidiformes; family Otididae; genus Chlamydotis; species Chlamydotis macqueenii. The sequence goes on from NC_141558.1 coordinate 21,055,532, forward strand.
CATTCAAGGCAATACTCTCAGCAGTCAGGCCAAAGGTCTGCCCGCACATCAAAGAGATTACAGTGCATACTGGAACTCAAGAGGTTTGCAACTTCTAACACTATCTCTGCTATGTAGAGATATCTCTATAGATAAAGCAGCAAAACATGTGGCTGGTAAATAGGCATCAATAAATCTGAAGGCACTACAAAATTTCTAATAGACATAGATGAGAACCAAAGTCACTGGCAAATCCAGAAGTCTTACTTTCTGTATCTTTCAGGCTCTTCAACTGTTTCAGAAACGATATATTTCCATTGCATTTTTACTTTTTTTCAGCCATCTCAGGGATATATGGAGGTATGGAAAACATACCAGAATATTATTGACACTCACTGAGCTGCAAAGCAGATTGGAGTTGTGCTCTACTTCTGTCCAGTTTTACGTGAACTTTGACTTATTCCTAAACAATTCATGCAACTCCTTCTCTTCGACTCTATCTGGTGTTTGCCAAGGGGAAATCATTCCTTACTTCAGTGAGTAATGATTCTGTCTCTGAATAAATATTTCAAACTTGATATATGAATTTGTTTGCTAAAATATATTTTCAAGTTTATTTTTTTAGCTTGAAAATCATTTATATTTACTATCATACAGTGATTTTCCTACAGTGGTTTGCACTGGAACTTTGTACTACTAAAAAACTGCTATTGTCCTGGTTCTGGCTAGGATAGAGTTAATATTTACCTGAGCTGGGTGCAGAACTGAAGCTGGTAGCCCCTATGGCTGGGATAGTTAATTAATTAGCTAACAGCTGGGGTTAATTTACCCAAATTAGCCAAAGGGCCATTCCATCCCATCTGACATCATGCTCAGTATATAAGTGAGGAGGGTGCTGAAGGGAGTCTCCCTGTTACTTGGAAGAGACTGGATGTAGAGATCTGTTGTGAGCTATTGTACTGTATTTGTGTTCCATCACTGTCTTGTTTTCTTCTGTCATTACTGTTAAATTTACTTTTTGTTCAATCTCAACCCATGTGTTTGTTTTTTTTTTCTTCTGGTTTTCTTTTGTTTGCCAAATCTCCTCCTATTCTCTCGGAAAGTGGGGGGAGTGAGAGAGAGACTATGTGGTCTGGTCCCCGTCGGGGCTGAACTACGACAGTTATTTTGGCGCCCAATGTGGGGCATGAAGGGTTGAGATAATAACAGATCTGACTTTTTTTTTTGCTTGAAACAAATTTGTTTATACATGCTCATTGTATTGGTTGTCAGTTATTGGTCATGATGTTGCAGTGGTTGGTTATGTTGTTGTATTGTCTATGCTCTTATATGTACTATGTGTTCCCAGTGGTGGTGTTTATCACCTCAGGGAAAATGATGAGAATTATCCTTCTGTTATACTATGCCATATACATCTATGACATGGTGACATCAATGGCCTTAGAGATAAATTGGTATTCCTATGTGGACAGCTTCCTGAATTCTTTCACTTTCAGGGTAGTTAAACCACTTTTTGAGAACTTCAAAGATCTGGGGGATATTCAAGCCACTATGATGTTGTTATGTATCTTGAATGTGTGCCAAGTCTTGTCTAGGGCTGCAAACCCACTTTTTGGGAATCTCCTCCCGAGATTTACCCTAAGGCAAGATACTAATACGTGGCATGGTATGAGGGAGAACAAACTGACCTGCAATGTAGGGACTCAAACCCCAGCAACAGGCATTGCAGCTGAATCAGAGGGTGAACCTGTGCTAGTTTCAGTTGCCCCTGTATACAAGAAGACTTGGAAGCGGAAGTCAGCTCGTTTAGTGAGGGATGAAGAAGCCCCTTCTAGGACGGAGCAGGAGGAAGAAGAGGAAGGTTTATTTGCTTCATGCCCAGGAAGAACTCGGCAGGCAGGCTCTTCCTCAGAGGAAGAACTCCTAAAGGAGACAGTGAGCACCCGATTTTTATCCCTGAGCGAGCTGCGAGACATGCAAAAAGATTTTAGCCGTCATCCTGGGGAGCACATTATCAGCTGGCTGCTGCGGTGCTGGGATAATGGGGCCAATAGCTTGGAATTAGAAGGCAGAGAAGCTAGGCAACTGGGATCCATTTCTAGAGAAGCAAGCATTGACAAAGCAGTTGGAAAAGGGACACAAGCCCTCAGCCTCTGGAGGCGACTCCTGTCAGGTGTGAAGGAGAGATATCTTTTCAAGGAGGATATAATGTGTCATCCAGGCAAGTGGGCTACCATGGAGAAGGGTATCCAGTACCTGAGGGAATTAGCTGTGCTGGAGATTATTTATGATGACCTGGACAATGATCAGTTACCTAAGGATCCAGATTGAAGTCAGGTGCACACGACAAATGTGGCGGAAGTTTGTTCGAAGTGCACCATCATCATATGCCAACTCATTGGCCGTTATGACCTGGAAAGATGGAGAGGAAGAAACAGTGGATGAACTGGCTGGCCGACTCCGGCAGTACGAGGAAAGCCTGTCTTCCTCCCTAAGGGCCTGTGTCTCAGCTGTGGAGAAACTATCCCAGGAGTTCCAGCAATTCAAAGCAGATATGTCCCATTCCCCACCGGTACGGGCCAATATTTCAGCTTTTAGGAGTAAACGTTTCCCTGCTCAAGAGAGATGGTTTACGCGGCGAGGTACCCTGTGGTTTACCTTGCGTGACCAAGGAGAGGACATGAGGGAGTGGGATGGGAAGCCTACCTCTGCCCTAGAGGCATGAGTACATGAGTTGCGCGGAAAAACCATTGCAAATAGAAGTTCTCCCTGGAAAATTGTTGCACCAGTCTCCAATAGGGAGCGTAGAAGGAATAGCTTTAGTTCTGACCCTCTTGAAGGGACCTCTCGTGCGTATTTAAAAGAAACGAACAATGAATACTGTGGCCAGGATTAGATAGGCCCTGCCTCCAGCCAGGTGGAGGAGAGGGATAACAGAGTTTATTGGACTGGGTGGATCCGATGGCCTGGCACATCAGACCCACAAGAGTACAAAGCTCTAGTGGATACTGGTGCACAATGTACCTTGATGCCATCAAGATATAATAGGGCAGAACCCATTTGTATCTCTGGAGTGACAGGAGGATCCCAACAGCTATCTGTATTGGAGGCTGAAGTGAGCCTGACAGGGAATGAGTGGTAAAAGCACCCCATAGTGACTGGTCCAGATGCTTCATGCATTCTTGGTATAGATTACCTCAGAAGGGGATATTTCAAGGACCCAAAAGGGTATCGGTGGGTTTTTGGTGTAGGTGCTTTAGAGATGGAGGAAATTATACAGTTGTCCACCTTGCCTGGTCTGTCAGAGGATCCTTCTGTTGTGGGGTTGCTGAAGGTTGAAGAACAACAGGTGCCAATTGCTACCACAACTGTGCACCGGTGGCAGTATTGCACCAACCGAGACTCCCTGATCCCCATCCATAAGCTGATTCATCAGCTGGAGAGCCAGGGAGTGATCAGCAAGTCTCACTCACCTTTTAACAGTCCCATATGGCCAGTGAGAAAATCAAGTGGAGAGTGGAGGTTAACAGTGGACTATCGTGGCCTGAATGAGGTAACACCATTACTGAGTGCTGCTGTGCCAGACATGTTAGAACTTCAGTATGAACTAGAATCCAAGGCAGCCAAGTGGTATGCCACCATTGATATTGCCAACGCTTTTTTTTTCAATCCCATTGGCACCAGAATGCAGGCCGCAGTTTGCTTTCACTTGGAGGGGGGTCCAGTACACTTGGAATCGACTGCCCCAGGGGTGGAAACACAGCCCCACCATCTGCGATGGGCTGATCCAGACTGCACTGGAAAAGGGTGGTGCTCCAGAGCACCTGCAGTACATTGATGACATCATCGTATGGGGCAACACAGCAGCAGAAGCTTTTCAAAAAGGGGAGAAAATAATTAAAATCCTCCTGAAAGCTGGGTTTGCCATAAAAAGATGTAAGGTGAAAGGACCTGCAAGAGAGATACAGTTGTTGGGGATAAAATGGCAAGATGGGCGTTGTCAGATTCCAATAGATATAGTCAACAAAATAACAGCTATGGCTGCACCAACTGACAAAAAGGAAATGCAAGCTTTCCTGGGCGTTGTGGGTTTCTGGAGGATGCATATTCCAAATTATAGTATGATTGTAAGCCCTCTGTATAAAGTCACCCGAAAGAAGAATGATTTTAAATGGGGCCCTGAACAACAGCAGGCTTTTGAACAAATTAAACAAGAAATTGTTCACGCGGTGGCTCTCGGGCCAGTCCGGACAGGGCAAGAGGTAAGAAATGTGCTCTACACCGCAGCTGGGGAGAATGGCCCTACCTGGAGTCTCTGGCAGAAAGCACCAGGGGAAACTCGTGGTCGACCCCTTGGGTTTTGGAGCCGGGGATATAAAGGATCTGAGGCCTGCTATACTCCAACCGAAAAAGAAATCCTGTCAGCATACGAAGGAGTTCGAGCTGCTTCAGAAGTGATTGGTACTGAAGCACAGCTCATCCTGGCACCCCGACTGCCAGTGCTGGGCTGGATGTTCAAAGAATGGGTCCCCTCTGCGCATCATGCAACGGATGCTACATGGAGCAAGTGGGTTGCACTGCTTACACAGCGGGCTCGAATAGGAAACCCCAATCGCCCAGGCATATTAGAAGTAATTACAGACTGGCCAGAAGGGAAAGATTTTGGAAAGCCACCAGAGGAAGAGGTAATGCGTGATGAAGAGGCCCCACCATATAACAACCTCCCAGAAAATGAGAAGCAGTATGCCCTATTTACTGATGGGTCCTGTCATATTGTAGGAAAACATCAGAAGTGGAAAGCTGCTGTGTGGAGTCCTACACAACGAGTTTCAGAAGCTGCTGAAGGACAAGGTGAATCGAGTCAGTTTGCGGAGGTGAAGGCCATCCAGCTGGCTTTAAACATTGCTGAATGGGAAAAATGGCCTGTGCTCTATCTCTACACTGACTCATGGATGGTGGCAAATGCTCTGTGGGGATGGTTAAAGCAATGGAAGCAGAGCAACTGGCAGTGTAGGGGCAAACCTATCTGGGCTGCCACTTTGTGGCAAGATATTGCCGCCCGGTTAGAGCATCTGGTTGTAAAAGTACGTCACGTAGATGCCCACGTATCTAAGAGTCGGGCCACTGAAGAACATCAAAACAACCAGCAATTGGATCAAGCTGCTAAAATTGAAGTGGCTCAGGTGGATCTGGACTGGCAGCATAAGGGCGAACTACTTTTAGCTCGATGGGCCCGTGATACCTCAGGCCATCAGGGAAGAGATGCAACATACAAATGGGCTCGTGATCAAGGGGTGGATTTAACCATGGACACTATTGCACAGGTTATCCTTGAATGTGAAATATGTGCTGCAATCAAACAAGCCAAGCGGTTAAAGCCTCTGTGGTACGGAAGACGATGGCTGAAGTATAAACATGGAGAGGCCTGGCAAATTGATTACATTACACTCCCACAAACTCGCCAAGGCAAGCGCTACGTACTTACAATGGTGGAAGCAACCACTGGACGGCTGGAAACATATCCTGTACCCCATGCCACTGCCCGAAACACCATCCTGGGCCTTGAGAAACAAGTCTTATGGCGACATGGCACTCCAGAAAGAATTGAATCAGACAATGGTACCCACTTCCGAAGCAACCTCATAGATACCTGGGCCAAAGAGCATGGCATCGAGTGGGTATACCACATCCCCTATCACGCACCAGCCTCTGGAAAAATTGAAAGGTATAATGGGCTGCTGAAAACAACTCTGAAAGCAATGGGTGGTGGAACCTTCAAAAATTGGGATAAACATTTAGCAAAAGCCACTTGGCTAGTCAACATTTGGGGGTCCACCAATCGAGCTGGCCCTGCCCAATCTGAACTTCTACATACTGTAGAAGGGGATAAAGTCCCTGTGGTGCATGTAAGGAATATACTGGGGAAGACAGTCTGGGTCATTTCTCCCTTGGGCAAAGGCAAACCCATGTATGGGATTGCTTTTGTTCAAAGACCTGGGTGTACTTGGTGGGTAATGCAGGAGGATGGGAATGTCCGACGTTGTACCTCAAGGAGATCTAATTTTAGGTGAAAAGAGCCAATAACTTCAAGTGCTTGATGTTGGTTACTATACAGTACTGTATGTCATTATCTAGCTATTATATGTCCCTCCGTGCTTCTTCCTGCTCCACGCCCTGAGAGACTTAGGACAGATGGAACCCAAAGTTATGGACTGAATAAACTTAACAGACCTTTTGAAGGGAAGGGCCATGGACTAAGAGTTACATCTGTGTGTCTGCATACAAGTAGATAAAAGGAAGAAAAAGTTGATGATTAATCGGAAAGTGTAGGATCTGGGCATGATGTAGATGGTATGGAATAAGGGGTGGATAATGTCCTGGTTCTGGCTAGGATAGAGTTAATATTTACCTGAGCTGGGTGCAGAACTGAAGCTGGTAGCCCCTATGGCTGGGATAGTTAACTAATTAGCTAACAGCTGGGGTTAATTTACCCAAATCAGCCAAAGGGCTATTCCATCCCATCTGACATCATGCTCAGTATATAAGTGAGGAGGGTGCTGAATGGAGTCTCCCTGTTACTTGGAAGAGACTGGACGTGGACATCTGTTGTGAGCTATTGTACTGTATTTGTGTTCCATCACTGTTTTGTTTTCTTCTGTCATTACTGTTAAATTTACTTTTTGTTCAATCTCAACCCATGTGTTTGTTTTTTTTTTCTTCTGGTTTTCTTTTGTTTGCCAAATCTCCTCCTATTCTCTTGGAGAGTGGGGGGAGTGAGAGAGAGACTGCGTGGTCTGGTCCCTGTCAGGGCTGAACTACGACAGCTATATACTTATGTTTTCTTCTACTCCCATTATTTTTCCTAGTTACCTACCTGAGAGATTAAAAAAAAAAATCAAACAGTTACTATAAGCCAACAATGATACAATAGATATCTAGGTATGCAGGTGTGACAGATGTGAGTTATTTTTTACACAAGAGTGAATCAATCTGCCCTTTAGCTGCCAGGCAGTCAGCTTCACCTCTGTAATCTTGAAAGAGTATTGCCTAATTTTCATAAAATGGCAGATTTCAGGTTCACAGACTTCTTTGTGAATAATTACTGGTTTCCAGAGAGTCAATGCTCTCCTTTCATAATGATCTTTAACATCTTGGGAATTAATTCTGTTTTATAGAAAGGTATCTCAACACCTACTTCTTCAAAGTCTAGGTAATTAATCCAGTCCATGAAAGGAGAAAGAAAAAGTAAGAACTATTTTTCTAGCACAATTTTTAGTTACAGTAGATGTTATATAAGTCTTTATATTATGTCTTTCAGGAACATGGCACAATCAACTAAGCTTAGTAACAAAGAAATCTAACTGGTTTTAGGCACTAGGAAAATCTTCACATATTTGACCTCTCATGCTAAATTCACACTGTTTGTACTCAGACCTCAGCTGAATTCAACCAAGATAAAACTAGGCTTCTTTTTCTTCAAATTTCAGATAAGACATGTCTGCATATCAGGATATTATGTAGGTTCTCTTATTCATTCATTAATTTTTATTAAATGCTTTGAGATTATCAAATGAAAGATGCTGAAAAATTAGGGTTTTTTTATTATTATTATAACAGGATTGTAAATATATGTGTAAGATAAAGGACAGATGGATAGCCAAAGTCTAAGGATATGTAAGTTTTGAAGATATCTGGTCAACTGCTATTCAACATAAGAAAGAGAGAAAAGAGACTGGAAAACTAATACATTAAATACCAAGATACACAAACCCTAATGAGAGATAATGAAGAGAACAAAAAAAAAGGGTGAGAGGAAATGGCCTCAAGTTGCGTCAGGGGAGGTTTAGATTGGATATTAGGAAAAATTTCCTTACTGAAAAAGTGGTCAAGCATTGGAACAGGCTGCCTAGGGAAGTGGTTGAGCAGTTGTCCCTGGAGGCGTGCAAAAAACATGTAGACATGGCACTTCAGAACATAGTTTAGTAGGTACGGTGGTGTTGGGTTGATGGTTGGACTTGATTATCTTAGAGGTCTTTTCCAACCATAATGATTTCATGATTCTAGGAAAAATTAGAACACTTAGGACTCCGATTGATGCACTGAAGAAGGTAAGGGTCTGCCACTAGTGATCTCCACCTGCTTGGCTGGAAAGAAACAGGCAATCTGTACTGCTCATGTCTGTGTGAGTGCTATTGGTGTTTTTGTGGGAAACTGAAAAAGTACTGCTCTGCCTGTACTGGTCTGTGAGGTTGCCAGGAAAGTTGAATTCATTCAAATAAATTCATTTGGATAGAGGCAAATGCAAAACTGCTTAGTCCTAATTTTCCTCTAGAAGGTAAGTAATCTTAGCTATCATTAACTGCCTCAGATGCAAGTTTGTGGGCTATGTTTTAGTTTGCAGTCAGAGGAGCCTCCAAAGTCAATTCACATATCTTAGTACTGGATTAATAAACTTCTATAGGTAACAATCCCTGTTCATTCAGAGCTGAAGGAACCATATGACAGGCAAGAAAAGTAAATTTTAGAAGGCTAAGGTTAAATGAGACAAAATCTTGACCATAGGCACCAAGAAAAAAAAAAACAGAAGGTTACTTTTCTGGAAATAAAACAATTTAGAGACCATGGAGCTTCCAGTGCAAATCTGTAATTAATGTGACCCTGCACATACAATCAGAGTGGAAAGAATTAGGGAGATAGTCCTCCTTTTGTACACACTGCTGATAAGATCATATAATAGATTGTGACCAATAGAGCCTTCTTAAGCAATTTGAAAAGGGTGCTGATAAACTAGAGATTGTGCAGGAAAAGCTATAAAAAAGCAGTTCAAGGGCTTAGTATGCATAGGGTACCTGTCAGTTCAGGACATCATCACATGAAGTTCTAAGGGTCTCTGGATCTCTGACACACATTTAAATGTATTTCTCAAACATATAAGAAAAATTGAAATAGTCTTTGATTTCTCTCTTAGCCTAATTGTTCCAAGTTTATACATTTCTTATGCTACATTAATGTTACTTACAAAATTCTGTAAAAATGTAGTTTTGAATGTAAATCCTGAGATTTTCCAGAAGCAAATTACAAACACAGTTCATCATACAAAATTAGTATGCACAGAGCTCATCAGTGAGTTTGAAATATCTTGATTTATGACCCAGACTTTTGTCTCTTGAGCTCCTGAAGAGATTGATTTAAATAGTTATCATCCTTTGGGTGAACAAGGCAGTAAAAAAGATAAGATACTAAACATCTGTGTTTAACAGGTTATTCTTTTGGCAGGGGAAATATTAAGACTCAAATATCTTTCATTCTGTTCTAGCAATTTCACTCGACCACGCTCAGCCCCATACTTTTTGCATGCTTTCTTCTACTCAAGTTTTTTTCCTGCAAAGCAGGTATTCCTTTTGTGAAAATTGTTATCCATTTCTATTCCTGGATAAAGTCTGTAACTTTAATTTCTACTACATTTAATCCTCAGACCACTGGCTCAAGAAGATTGTCAGTATAGTGTCTATTTTTGACCACTCTCAGATGATAAATGAAACCAGAAGACTTCTAGCAGTCAACAGCATAAAGATAAGGCTTTCACAGAATGAGATTAAAATCTTGATAATCTAAATAGACAATACTGTGAATAAGGAACTGCACAATCCAGATATGACATAGACCATTGTTGATGTAATACAGTGACATGAAATACATCAGCAAGGATTATCTGTATACTAAATGAAATGTGTTTTCAAGCAGAAGGGAAAAAAAAAGGGAAATTAAAACTATGGAAAAGTTTAATCTCAGGCTCCTTCAATTTTTAAAACATAGCCAAGTCTTTGATAAAAAGTGAGACTGAGGTAAAATAAGAATAATAAACCCCAAGTGATACCACAAGGAGATGCAAAACTAAGCATTGAGAGAAGAGTTATAATTTGACATATAATAGAATTTTGTTAATAGCACTGAAGTTGAACAATGTTAGTAAGTAGACATGAGAGAATATAAAAAAATATATCAGAGAAAACCCCTTGAGCAAAGAATTGCACATGTATTCAGTATAAGCCAAATTAAAGTGAAGGTGATGGATTACATAATTTTTCATGAGCTAGCAAGCAACGGGCAGGGAGCTGATAGCAAAATAAATATTAGCCCCACTGGAAGAGCACATGATGGGTCATGAGAAACATTTTTAAAACGTATATTTGCAGGGATATGGAAAAAATGCTCTGACTACTGCATTAATCTCATGTCAGCATTGAAGTTGGGTTTCTTAAAGAGAAAAGTGGAAAAGATAATTAAGGAAGAGGAGAATGAGGCATATACAAGCTCATCTCTGAGTTCTTAAAAAAAACCAACAAACCACTTCTTTCAAAATATTCTTTTTTAGGAAAGGTTCCCTTTTCTTAAGGCACAGGCTGACAGGATAGCTGGATAAACTCTTTGCTGTGAGAATCTGATAATCACAGAGGATCAGGTCTGCTCATTGGCCAATATAGAAGAAAAGACAATGTAAAACCTCTTCCAGATCTTAGATCTGGAAAGCACATCAGTCAATGAAGAGGTATGCTTTTTAATAAGGTCGTAGAACAATAGATGCCTTTTTATAATAGGAAGAGCTGAAGAGCATAGTTGTAGTCTCCCCTGTTCTTTGAATTTATTTGGATTATTTTCTTCATATGTTCCACCAGTCTCCAAAAAAGTCTTCAAGTTTCTTGTCAAAGTAAAAATTTGTATAGATATCCATTATTTAATAGGCTTTTTGCAATTAGTTTCCTATGGAGTATTTTGATTTTTATCACTTACTTTTATAATTTATTTGTTTTATTTTCAATAGTGACGGCTTTTTATTATTATTATTATTATTAGCTTTATCTATGTCAAAATCCAGTTTGACAAACTCAATTTTATGCTGTCTTATTCTTTTACATATACCCTGTAGAACATCCATTATCTGAGAGCACGCTCAGAACACCAGATGATAATTGCATTGTTTATTACGATTAATTTAAAAGTAATTCCCATCAGTTTTTCAAAGCTATGTGAAGCAAACCCTCTCTATTCTACCTCCTGCAACATAAAGTATGCACTATGTTATCCCTTCCTTCTTCCACTTATCATGCAGCTATATTACTATTAATAAAAGCAAGATGAGTTGATATAACCATCCTGTTGAGAAGTTTACACTGTATTTCTTGTGGTCCATAGGTGGATATCACTCTTCTGTATACAGCACCAAATTTCACTTGGGGTTTTAGGGAAAGTAAGAAGACACAAAATGTGCCTGACAGAATGTAGGAACTCAAAAGAGAAAGAAAGTCAAAAGGCTGAAGAACGAGATGCAATGGAGGAGTAGAAGGGATCTCCTGGATCATTGGGTGGGGCCCTCTGCTCTAGCAGGCAAATCTGCTACAGAATGACTTTCATGAACTGGCCAGGCTCTGCCTTCATATTCCAGTTCCCTTCTCCTGCTGAAAGACTCTCCTGGAATCTTGTTCCTCCAGCAGTTAGAAATCAGCTTCTATTTTCCAGTCTAAAGGTGAATATAGACAGTTATCTTCGTCATTTGTTGTCTATAGTTGATTTTTAACTATATGATGTGAGTAGATGGAGCTTAGTGTTCTTCCTAGGCTTTCCTGGAAAATAATCTCTTAGGTCCTACAAATGTAGGAGCACTGTAAAGGAGAAAGATGGCAGTGGCATATGGGAAGGCAGACCTAGCACAGAAGGATGTGGATCTTTAGAGGGAAGGGGTTTCAGGCAGGCAAAACAAAAGGGGTTGTTCTTGGGCATCCCCTAGGGAAATTGGACTCCTTGGAAGGAGAGAGAGGGTCATGGAATAACCTGGGACCAAGTAAAAGGGAGTTGACCACATAGCACAGAAGTACTCAGAGACTAGAGTATAAGGGCACAGGAAAGTAAGGATGGGGAGTCCAAGACAAGAGGACTGAGAAAGGGAGAGGACCTTGTGTCCATGAGGAGTGTCCGTGAATCCTGCTGTTACACATGCCACACCGGTTGCTGGGTATTCTCTTCTCTGACATCATCCTTTGTTGTTGTGAGTGCTGTGATCCTAAGAGAAGAATTTGTTGCATGTTTGGGTTGGGTTTTTTTTTTGCACACAGCTCTATGTAAAAAATAGATGGACTTGTAGCTGTATAAGGGCTTTATAAGCGCTCATGTTAGTAAGATGAGTGATTACTCAGACTGAGAATGCTAAAGTATAGACTGAGAAAAATAAATTTTACTCTGACTGACTCAGCTTATCTGAGCATTTGATTGATTTTGCTGTGTTAAAAGGATGTATTTCCTTTGTGTTTTGTGGTCCACAACATCTCCACATTTTACTGCGTCTCATAAGAAAGAAATCTTTCACAGGTACTTTTCACTTTGTGAAGGTTATGTAAAAATCACAGACAAGAAATTTTTTGCATGAGACCACAGTACAGCAAAACAAGAGGCTGAAGAAAAGTGTCCAGCAAGCTCTTTGGTGCAGTGTTCAGGGATATTGGGTAAAAATACAGTTTCGTACCAAAATAAATCAAGATTCTCCTGGCCCAGATCCCATTCCCATTTTCTGTTGTTGACTATGTATAATTAAGTGTAAAGAGAATGTTTTTGGGTGTACATAAGTGTCATCTTTTTCTAAAAAAAATGCATGTCTGAGAATGTTAAAATCCCTAAATACTGGGATTTGGGCTTCTGGAGGACTGAGAAACATCCATAGAAAAGCTAAATACAGAAATTATGTGGCTCTTGTTCCCGTTGATTAAGATCTTAAAATTCCAGTTCTGGTTTTGAAAGTAGTTAAATGACTTAGGCACTTTTATCACAAAGTTCCTTTCTAAACTATAACATATGTTCAGTTTACAACTCTGGAAGGTGCACATATTCACATTACCGCCTGCACTGGGTTCGGTTATAAATATTTATTACGATTCAATCTCCACTTGGAGCATCACTCACAAAACTGCAGATGAGGAAAAGCCAAGATGACAGGACACAGATGAATACTACTACATTTGAACTTTTGCTGGTAGTAGTCAGCTTTGATATTAACACAGTCCGTTCTTTTGTCATGCATAGTGTATTGAAAAGTTATTTTAACTGTCTAAGCCTAATAACATCACCAGTCATAATCCATTCCAGAATCTGAGGAAAGTTATTGACTTTCCCCCTCCTCAGTCATTTTCATCATCTTCCTAGACTGAACAAGACAAAGATATTTTCACTTACCAGAGATTTCATAAATGACTGATGCCATAATATTTGCTAAGAATCACAAGAGTTCTGCTGTTATTTAAGGAAGTTTAGCTTGAAATTAATGCCATTGATGAATGAAAAATAATTTATCAGAAGCTGTTTTTATGCATTTTTCATCAGACCACTGTCATATCATGTTGACCACAAAAGAATAAACATGATTTAAGTAATATCCTTTATATTACTAAATTCACTGCTTATAAGCTGGTGTTAAGGTGAGTGTCTGGGGAAAATTTAAGAGTATTTAAAAATTATATTGTAATAAATTCTGCAGAACTGCTCTGTTATGACTCTGTCCAATCTGGTTTCCTGTTTATTACTACTAAGACAATGATGCTTACTACAACTCCTTTTACTTTTAGAGCTTGCCAGTTTTGTCAAACTAGTCTGGAGACTCCTGAGAATTTCCATCCATCTTTTTCACTAGTATTCCTCACTGGGGGATGTCCCTGCTGGTCTACTGGGGGATGTCCCTGCTGCTTGCCGGGGGTTTGGACTAGATGACCTTTGAAGGTCCCTTCCAACCCTAACCATTCTATGATTCTATGATTCTGTGATTCTATGATTTTCTTCATGGCTTCTTGCATTCCTGTGCTACCACTAGACAGTGTTTTAGAAGAGAAGGATATTTTCTCTTTATTGCCAAAGAACAGCTCTCCTGAATAGTGGACTGTGGTACCCAATCTTGTGACAGTGCATCCTTGTCAGGAGGAAAGAAGAAAGCGATAAACTAGATTGTTGTTCCTCAGCAAGGGCTACAGCATCTTAGCTATTTCCTTAGTAAAAATTACCTCAGTCACCGTATGAGTGCCAGTGCAACATGGTCACACAGAATGTGTGCTTACAAGAGCAGGTCCCAGACACTGGTTTCAATATATTATTCAGGCTTCTATAAGATTATAACTTTGGATTTAAAAATCTGAATTTGCAAAAATGCATAAATTTAGATCTATCCTTGAAGTTTCACATGAAAAAAAAAAATAGAACTCATAATTCCCTGAAATTATATTGCCTGTCTCTTAGTTGTGTAACACCCGTGTATTCAATCTTCACTTACAACATATAAACTATTTCATTCTACTCCATAAGTAGTTGCATTTGAAAGAGTATACTACTTATTTTTTTGAGAAAAAAAAATATATTTTGTAAGAAATACAGAAATTTATTTCATTTTTTTTCCCAGTTTCCTTGAAATCCTTATAAATTCTGTTGTAGTTAATCAGGGACATTATGAACAAATTCAACAGTAAAATAAAAAGTTAGGTATGCCCATAATATGCCTGCTTCTACTTCTGTTGCGATAAGTAGGAGCTGATTTCTTTTTCAAGTGTCTGGAGCATATGAAGTAGGTTGGTTTTCAGCTTCTATGCACCTTGCTCTTGTACAATAAACATTCATTATGTCATTAACACACACATGTAATCTTACAGAATTTTACCCAAATCACTGCTGTGTGACTTTCTGTGATGTTTTGTATTTTAACCAAATTAAGCAAGCTGATACAAGAACTTAAATATAAGTTGGAAGGGCAAAGAGAAGGGTGAAAGAGGATCTTTGAGGTACACGATTTACCAAAATGAGGCTCAGTTATTGAACTATTCAGAAGAATGGAATAAGTCAGATTTTGTCAGGTATTTTCTGCTTTTGCTAGGCTTGTACTCAAAGCAAGCAGACATAGATTATGTCACAAAACATAAGTCAGTGGCTTTGTTAAATCTATTTTGCAGTACTGGGTGGCAGAGTAATTGATATGGCCTGGTAATGAGCCTGAGATCATTCACTCTCATTGAAACAAATTTGAAATACTCCCTCAAAGTAGATTTTAACAAAAATAAGTTTTCAAAGGAACTTTAATTTTGATTTATACAATAATTTGACTAAATTAGGACTTTTTCTTTGCAAAGATGCTTGTCTCATTTTGAAAGAAGTAATTCCCACTTTCAGTCTCTGTTCATCCACCTCTCTCTCTGAAAAGAGTGAAAAAACTTATTTCAATAGTTTTCATTTTTCAACTCATCAGGAAATGGGAAAAGTTTAAAAGGTCAAAGATCCTTTTGGTCACTGGAAAAAAAAGTATTCTTAAAAGAATTAAAGACTTATCTTTTCAAAGCTTACACTTTTACAAATTAATACAGTCTCTGTGTTTCCATTTATTTTATCATGATTATCCAAAGCTCAAAAACAAGCCAGTTTAATTGGTTGATACATTATAGAATCATTCCTCTGTTTTTTTTTTCCTGAAATAGTTGTTTAAGGTAAAAAGCTACAGTAAAAATTTTTTACTACCTCAGCTTCTGCTTAAGACGTACGGAAATACCTGTCACTGGAATGTGCTTTTATCCTGAGAATGGCCTGATCTGGATTTCCCTTCTCTTAAATTTATTGACTACTGTAGGTAAACACTGGCATGAAAAATTATTAGAGGATTAATCCTGTTCTTTAACTCTGTGGTCCTTCAAGTATGAGTCCCAACTCTTCTGATTGTTTTATTGATGCTTTGTTGCATTTAGCTGCCTGATTGCAAAGCAGTACCTCTAGATGGCACAGGCCATCATCTCACCCACATCAAAATACAGTAGCTTTACCCTAGATGTGGATCCAGCCCTATGTTTCCCAAAAAAACCAGAAGTTCTGTGTTTAAAGTACTAAATGATATGCAGAGAAGGAGCCTTTCCTCAGCCCCAGGCCTGGCACTGCTGCTGGCCTGACCACAGTTGCCATAGCCACTGGGCCACACCAAGGCCAGTTAGAAGGAGCATTGACCCCATCTCTCCAACACATTGGGCTGGATTATTTTCAAACAGTATTTTTAGAATACTTGAGAGCAATCTGTGTATCTCTACGGATAACTGTATTTGTCTGGGAATCTCTTCTGTCTATTCAGACAAGTGTTTAGATTCCGCCAGCTGTCCCTTTTGGCCAAGAGGCTCCCTACCTGCCAGACCTCTGTCACAAAAATCCTGAAACAACTTCTTACCTCTTGATTAAGTTACTCAAACAATGTGCTTTACTCCTCCCTTCCCTATGTGGCCTTCAATTCTGCTGCCCTGACTTTGCCATTTATAGAGCAAACTGTTGCTGGCTGACAACAGAGTCACCAACTGATGGTGGTTCAGCCATTCTTCCTTCCTCCCCTTGTCCGTCATCACATCTTGTCCTACCTCTGAGCTGTCACCACTTTTCCCTAAGTTACACGAGGGAGAAGAGGAGAAAATTAATTCTGTCATTTTCACATAACATCTTTCTTCTGGAAATGTTATCTCCTTGCAATTGCAGAGAGTTTGAATGGGTATAACTTCATTTATTTAAATAGACCTACTTCTGATTGACACATGCAAGCATGTGAAGAGAATCTTGGCCTACATCTCTGTCATTGTGAGTTATTTCAAATATAAGAACATTATTTACTACTTCAGTTAAATAAGAATAAGTATAAATAGATATATATTGCTACTGTCACTTCTCCCCAAAAACACAGAATTAATGAGGTTTGACCAGACAGTTTTGGCTTGCCTCACATTGGTGTGGTAGAGATTTTCAGGGCAATACGGACATAGTTTTTTATTGAAGGAAAATATTTTGACTAGTTTAGTTTTAAATTTGCTGTAAGACCTAAGTTATGGATTATTTCTCAAATGATACTGAAATGGCATGAAATTTCTGTTTCGCTAGAATACTCCCTTTCAAATCTGACCTATGGAACAGCACAGGGTTTTTCCTGGTGCTTGTCTTGTTTGTGACTGGATCCATTCAGTCCTTAAGGCAACTACATTTCTACTAAATTCTACTAAAGGAAAAAGGAAACACATGCAAAGGTAGAAACCTACTGCTAAGTGTAGATGAAATCATCACAGTCAAATTGAAGAATTATTTTTAGTCCAGATTAGATTTAAAAGAAAAGGAAAGGAAAAAGAAATAAGAAACAGAATTTCACTATAGAAAAAGTCTCAGTAATAACAATGTGGTTAAAACTGTTATACTTAGGCTTCCTAGTATCTGCACCTTGCTCTAGTGTTATGTCACCCTACAGCCTACGTTTGTTGGTTTCAGACTGGGGTGTCTGGAAGCTTTACAGCATCCCCAGTCCTTCATCAGGTGGAGTATGACTTTAATACTGATGGTTTCCTGCTTCGTACTCTAGAGTCCACTTGCACGTTTTTGTATACTTCCTGACACTTTTTATACCTTGTTCATTCTGCACTGCTCAAAAATGCCACATTAAATCTCAATTTACTGTATATGGAATGTGGAATATTCTGCATACATATTCTTTGTTCTCTCTTACCCTCATAGGTGGTGTGGCCCAACTCCCAAGCTGTCATTTTTGCAGCTGACCACTAGTGAGCTCTTCATAGGCTTGAAGACACAGGATCTTCCTGTGCCCCACTGTAATCATCCCATGCCTAGTCTATTCCACACTGCATCCTGTACCTGTGTTCCCGCTTCCGACAGCTTGCTCTCATCACATACCTGTATTTATCTACACTACATCATGGCACTACACAAATCTTTAATTATACACAAAAAAAAGCTACTTCCTCCTAGTATTAATTTTGAAATTATGATGTGATCATACTCCTGAATTATAAAAAAAACTACACAAAGGCAGGTAATAACAAATTTTCATTATAAAAGTGCTTCTAGAAATCAACAAAGTAAACTAGAACTCCAGGTAGGCCAAGACAAGTCTAGATAATAAGTCTAAGAAGTCTTAGTTCTGAAGCCTTACAAAAGTAGTACAAAGCACATCAGTCCTGCAAACATAACTTTCTGCTAGGAAAAAATACCAAATGAAATATTTTCTACCAGTTCTACACTTTGTAGAGTGTAGTATGTGGTAGTGTGGTATGCAATGAAGCATACCACAGACCTCAAAAATATCTTTTGAGCAGTGATTGACTACACAAGCATCTCAACATAGATAAATAATTTATATTATTAATGAACACAAATAACTAACTAGAAGTGTTAACTTGATATGGTACCAAATACATGGTTTGTATCCTGATTTTATCTCATATATTTAAATGAAATGGGAAAAAAAAAAAGAAAAAACTATCCCAGAAAAGACAACAAACAGAGGTATTCCATCTAAATAAAGTATGTCCATTTTATTGTTACTTGCTTTAAAATTTTTTCTTGGAGCAAGAAACCTGAACAATCCGCACCAAATAACCATAAATGGACATATTTTGGTATTATATCAATGTAATATTTCTCGTTAGTTCTTTTCTGCTGGTTTTCACTTCTCCATGTTTCTTTTAAATAGGTAAATAAGCACTTCATTACTGAGCTTTAGAGAAATATAAGCTTATCATAGATTCATTGATTAATTTTAATAAAATGATGGTTTGTTAGGAAGTTTGGGTATTTTTACACAATGAGAAATTACCACAGAAACTAGATGAGGTGTAATACCTACTGTTTTGTGTCACAAAAGAGAAGAATAGAAAATTTCTGCATCATCGTATTTATCATTAAATTTCAATACTGCTCAAGATAAGACATAGTGGACAAAACTGAAAAATGTATCAAAATTAGCTGATATGTGTGTGTTGCTGAGCTTAGATGATCTGGGTAAAGCTCAGAGAAGAGAGCATTAAAACGTTACACTTCAAAACGAGGGAGGTAAGTGAGAGTAGTATCCGTTTTGGTAGATCACCTTACATTGTTACAATTAGAATAGGTCAAAAACATTGTAACAAATTGGGTTTTTTAATTTTTTTTTTTAAACTGTGAGTGGGGAGGGGAAAGGTTCATATGAAAAGCATAAGTTTTCTTCAGGGTCTCTTTCAAATGGAATGTATGTTTTTCCTTCATAGTTTTGGTAAATTTTATGGAAACAAAAATATTATTGAAAGGTTAATATTTTTTTTAACTTCATGAGAAGAAAATTGTCAGTTTTATTATTCTGAAATAAAATCATATTTTATAAGAGTTTCAGATATCTTTCCATTCAGGTAAGAGAAACTAAAAAAAACCCCAGAAGCTTCATTTCCATTGTATGAATCAGTTAACTAATTCACAGCTAACTTACTTACACAATTTTATTTACTTATTCTGCGTATGTCAATGAAAATACTTAGCAGCAACATCAGAGAATGGAATCTCTCAGAAATGAAAATGAAGTTAGAGTTCTTCACATAAAGGTGGTTATTTTATGAAAACATACAGAAATTGGCTAGTATCTGTCACAGAGAAGAGCTTCTCAGTTCATGTACTTAAAAATATATCAGAGTCTAAGTTGTTTCTTTTTAAAACAATGATACATAATTAATTGCAAATGAGTAAACTATACCTTCTCATAGTCCTCCAAAAGAAAGTTGTTACTCTTATTGCAGTTCATACAAGAGTGCATTAAATGCTTTAAACAAAGAAGCAATAGCTTTGCATTTCCAGCTTTCCTACAGTATTGATAATAGTCATGTTTCTATCCCAGCTTCCACAACAGACTCTCTTATACCAAAAGTTATTAGCAAATTTAGCTAATTTATAGCTGCATTTATAGATGTGCTTAGTACTCTGTTATGTGCATTTGGTTTCGGATTTTCTATAAAAAGGCAATTTTTTTTCAGGGACCAGAGAATTTCTTTTTTTTTCCTAGAGGGTAAAAATCAAGTATATGAAACATTGAAAAAAAAAGAGACATATTATGTACTAAAAGAAAACCCTAAGAAATTATAAAATAATCTGTTTTTAATTTTAGCACTTACAATTATTACTTAGTATTTACAGAGCTGTCAGTGCTCTGTTTTTTTTTTTTCTTTTTAATCCCTGCTTTTCTTGACTGTTGATTAGTTGCCATATATCCAGGCAAAGCCAGAAACTTCTAGCAGTTGAAATGTGGTTCTATGTAATGTGTATTTTAGAATTTTTTTTTTGTGTATTAGCATTTGATTTTTCTCATTTTTCTCAGAGATTCTTCTTTTTAGCATCTTTTAAAATGTATTAATAACACTAATTCTGGTACTCTGAGGTTCTGCGAGTTTTGTGGCAGGGAGATGATAAATTTTATTGGCTCCTTGAACATCTGTTGGTTGCATTGAACTAAATAAGACCATTAATGGACTACCAAACCGCGGTACACACAACAGAAAAAAGTGACAGGTACTAAATTCCTCCACTCCTTACACAAACTGTTTTGGTGGGTTTTTTTTCTGTCTCAGAAGTCCTGATCTCTTTGGATCAGAGAGAAAGATTTAAGAGGAGCTGCTACTGAGCTAGTTTTGAAATAAACTAAGTTTTGAAATAATCCAGAGACAGATATGCCACAGCCTCTTTGGGCAACTTGTTCCAGGGCTTCACTGCTCTCATGGTGAAAAACTGCATCCTTATACCCAGCTGCAATTTCATTTGCTGCAACTTGTGACCAACACCTTGTCCTTTTAACCTACACCTCTGAGAACACTCTGGCTCAATCTGCGGTATAACCCATCTTTCGGTAATGAAACACAGGAGACAGAACCAGCCTTAGTCTTTTCTTCTGAAGAATCAACTCAGCTCACCCAGCCTCTCCTCATGTAACCTATGTGTTAGCCCCACTAGCCATCCTCTACTGGCATCTGGCCAGAAGAGGGAACTGAATTCATGATTCCCATTTTTTGAATAAACAAGTAAAAGCCCCTCAAGATCAAACATTTTTTTCCATCTTCTTTGGCCTGGATTTTATTACATCTGTCCAGAAAGGTATAATAATTTATAATAATTTTTAAAGTTCTAATATTTATTTTAAGATTAATTGATTTTTTTTCATTAAAAAAATTTGCAGCAAATCAGCTTTATAGGCCATCAAAGAAACTGTGTAGGACAACTCTTTCAAACAACTTTCTTTTTTGTCTCAGACTTTTTTGGTCTGCTGTCAATACAACCACCTTTTTAATGCTATCACTTAATGACCTTTTGAATATTAAGGATGTGGAAGGACGGAATTATTATTACAATATTATATCTTGCAATATTTTCCTTGGAATATTATCTTGCATAATTTCTGCAAAGATTCTTCTTAAAGAAACAGCCTAAATTGCAAATAAGGCCCTGCACATTGTTGTTTAAATTCCTGGGAGTTTTTTTCCTTTGGTATCAACAAAGTGTTAATTTTTTTTGGAGTAACTGGCCAAATCCACTCACAAGACTGTGAGAAATTGTGTCATGAGGATGTGCATGCAAAAGTTCTGACTGCATGATTAAATACTATATGAGATTCTCTGATTCTTTTATTATTTTGACCGTATTTCTTACTGGTCTAAAAGGGAGAATAAAATTTCAAACCAGATTTGTCTCTTTGCACCAAGAGATGACACAAAACTTCACTTCTTAGCAGGGAAAAATGTCATAGATTTGAAGGATAATTAATAAGAATTCTAAATACCTTCAGCATTCATTTTAGTATGAAATGTCTTCTCTCTGGAAAAACTTTGAATCAAAGCCTCAAAATTTAAATATTTTTTGCTCAGTAGTTCACTTTTAATCATGTCTAGTTTAGATTTAGAATATTTATTGGCTTTACTCAGTTTAGAAATAATTAAATCATATTCCTCTATTATTACCTCTGGGTTGAAAGTGTTCCCTTCTGTCTCCATTAGGCTTGTACCCAATTGCTCACATCTTTCCTCACTGGCAGTAACTGTTTCATGCAGACAGTCCAGCTGTTAGGCCATAATATCATTGTCCCAATCTATCATATTCAATGAGTTCTGGAAAGTCAAATCACTTCTGAAGCCTACAATGAGGAGATATCTAAAGGTAAATTTACATATATAGGACAAGATGCCTTTACTGATAAAAGTCCTGTTTGTTCTTGTTTTCAGCAATCCCAAAAGCTAGTTTCACAAAAATCCCATGAGACAAAAAAAAAAAAAAAACCCACAACCTCTTGTATCAGTTTGTGAAAACACAGATTTTTTTGTTGTTCTCATGGAAATTGAGATTTTTCTGCATTTGCAGGAAAATGTTGTCTCTTTTACTACAGAAGTCAAATTTTTCAGGATTTGCTGAGGCCAGTCAGCAGCACTGTAACTTATTTTATGGTTACAAACAAAATCTGAAATGATGACTGATTTTATATGTTTTTTACCTCAAAATTGACACATTTGGAAAATTCTTGCTTTGATATTCAGAAATAATATAATTATTCACAGTTAATATTGTTATTTTCTCTCCTTAAAATAATGTCTTTGTTGCTAATACTGCAAGTGCAAAGCAGAACCCTAGTGGATGCCCTAGTTTTGATCTTGGGAAAGGGAAAAGTGACTTCTAAAATATTGAATGAAAATATTTTGAAATGGTTTAGATTTTAAAACCTTATGAACATACAAGTTTTTGTTGTTGTCATTATTATTAAATAAGTTTAAGCAGCACTAGATTTTAACTGTGATTATGCATTATAAGTTTATTAAAAATGTTTTATGTTAACCTTTATAGAACTAGGAGTTGACATGATGTTCACTTAATATTCTTCACTCATATTGTTGAAGACCTAAGGCAACTTGTCATCTGAGGTGTATTAACCAGCATGACAGAGACTATAGGGATATTTTGACACATGTCAAATCAGGGTAATAGCTACATTACCCAGGCAGCATAAGGAGGTGATTATGAAGTTCCACTGTACTGAAAACCTATCACCATCTGGAGTAAAGATTTTGATGCCTTGCACCAATGGTATTATTCTTTAGAAAAAGTAGGAACACTTTTTCAGGAACAATTTTCCTGAATTTATTGTGAGGGATGAATATACTGAATTTCTATGCCTTACATATTTTTGTGGAATTGAATGCGCATAGCATTTATAGCCCAGTTTGAAACAGATGAAAAGACTCCAGAAATGCAATATTGGGAGCTGCTCACTTATTCAGATGATTAATGCTGCTGTAAGTGATTATTGAGATGCATTTACTCCTAACAGGACAAATTCACCGTGTCTTTACAAGCAAACCAAACAGGGCCAAGACACAGGCCCAAGAGCTGCTGCTGAGTCTTCAGGACTGTTGCACACTCAGCAAGATCTGGAGCTCTGTTTTGGCCTCAGCCAACAGCCGCCTCTCGACATGGGGAGGACATGGTCAAACAAGGGACAACACTGACCAGGCTGCCTTTGGCAGGGTTCAGCTATCCAGTCAGGCAGCTGTGTAAACACAAGCAGAGCCATGGCACAGCTGGCTTCAGAGGTAGAAAAATCTCCCCGGTCTGTTACATTTACTAATAGCTGCTGTTTCTGTAGAGCAACGCTGTCGTGTGCCATGGGTTGTATGAATGCAAGGGGAAGACAACACAGCCCTTATAGCCTGCTTCTTGCTGTGCAGCTACCCCACTATATTCATCTTATGCTGCAGCCCTCTTGCCCTTTAGAAATGCCATGAAACACTTGCACAAAGGCAGGCGTCGAAAGAGTAGATGACGAGATAGCACTAAATCGTTCACATCAGAGAGATAGGTCACTTTGCTATGAAAGTAAAGGTAGAAGGGAGTAAGAAGAGCTTAATTCTTGCTCTGTAGCTCAGGTCACTGACACTGCGTATGCTACTCTAAGGATGCATGGATGCTGTAATAGGTCTTTTCACAGAAGGGACCTGAGTTCTCCCAACTACCTTCTAACGGATAAAAACATGATTGTATGAGCTCTAGTTACAACCCTGACAATACGTTGTGGTTTTGCTTAGTGAGGGGGGCCTAAGGTGGTAGCTTCTGTAGGAAACTGCTAGAAGTTGCTCCCCTTTGTTCAGTGGACTCGGCCAGGCCTAGGGCAGACCTGCTGCTAGCCAAGGCCGAGCCAATTGGTAGCAGAATGTTCCGTGATAACGTATTTAAGAAGGGGAAAACAGAAAAAAAAAGAGAAAAGAAGATGTGAAGAAGCTGAGCGGGGGCAGAGGCGCAGAGGGGGAGGCGCAGGCCTCATGGGCTTTGCAGGCCTCACCCTCTGGCCTCTCGCCAGGCGGCTGACTGGGCCCAGCTCAGCCCAGCCCAGCTGCAAGAAGTGGAGAGGAGATGAGCTGGATGATGTGAAGAGATTCTGAGAGGCATCTGCCAGCCTGTTGTGAAGAACTTTTATTGTGAGAGGAACGGCTGCAGACGCCAAGGTCAGTTCAGAAGGAGGGGGAGGAGTAATGCGGCTCCTGGCCAAGATTCCCCTGCAGCCTGTGGTGCAGCCCATGGTGGAGCAGGTTGTCCCCCTGCAGCCTATGGAGGTCCACGGAGGAGCAGAGATCCACTTGGAGCCGATGAAGGACCCCACACCAGGGGAGGTGGATGCCTGAAGGCAGCTGTGGCCCGTGGAAGGCCCACTGGGGCAGCCGTTCTGGAGGGACTGCACTCCATGGAAAAGATGACCCACGCCAGAGCAGTTTCACGAAGGACTGTGGTGTAGGGGTGGGACCCCACACTGGAGCAGGGGAGGAATGTGAAGAGTTCTTCCCCTGACCATGAAGCAGCGGCATGAAAAAACACGTGATGAACTGACTGCAACCCCCATTCCCTCTTCCCCCCTGTGCCGCTCAGGGTTGGGGGAAGGTACTAGAGATAATGTTAAGCTTGGGAAGAGGGAGGGGTGGGGGGAGGTTATCTTGTTCTCTGTCTCATTCTCCTGCTGTTTGTAGTAATAAATGAATAGTTTTCCCCAAGTCGAGTCTGTTTTGCCTGTAACGGTAACTTTAAGGATTTCTGCCTGTCCTTATCTCAAACCTCGAGCTGTTTTTTTCTTATATTATCTCTCCCTATTCTCTCGGAGGGTGGGGGGAGCGAGAGAGAGACTGCGTAGTCTGGTCCCGATCAGGGCTGAACTACGACACCATAACATCACTATAACATATATTTTCAAAAATGTAAAGGGAGAAAAGATGTTCAGTACTTAACATTTCTGTGTATGTTTCTGTTTGGGAAATTTGTATTGAAAATTGCTAGCTGCTGCATGGATAGTATCTCATTTTCCCATGCAGACATGAATTAGCTAGAGGAAGAAAAGGGAAAGAGTTGATTGCAATATATATTCCTTTAGCATGTGATAAGTAGAAAGACAAAGCTGAGCATATGTTCTGGTTTTGTTAGTAAGGGGGGGCCTAAGGTGGTGGCTTCTGTAGGAAACTGCTAGAAGTCGCTCCCCTTTGTTCAGCGGACTCGGCCGGGCCTAGGGCAGACCCACTGCTGGCCAAGGCCAAGCCAATTGGTAGCAGAATGTCCCGTGATAACGCCTCTGCGATAACGTATTTAAGTAGGGGAAAACAGAAAAAAAAGAGGGGAAGATGTGAAGCAGCTGAGTGGGGGGCAGACAGGGGGAGGCGCGAGCCTCATGGGCCTTGCAGGCCTCACCCTCTGGCCTTCCGCTGGGCAGCCGACTGGGCCCAACTCAGCCCAGCCTGGCTGCAAGAAGTGGAGAGGAGATGAGAAGTGAACAAGATGTAAAAAGGATCCTGAGAGGCGTCTGCCAGCCTGTTGTGAGGAACGGCTGCAGACGCCAAGGTCAGTGAAGAAGGAGGGGGAGGAGTAACGCGGCTCCTGGCCAAGATTCCTCTGCAACTCGTGGTGAAGACCATGGTGGAGCAGGTTGTCCCCCTGCAGCCCATGGAGGTCCACGGAGGGGCAGAGATCCACCTGCAGCCCGTGGAGGACCCCGTACCGGGGGAGGTGGAGGCCTGAAGGAGGCTGTGGCCCATGGAGGGCCCGCTGGGACAGCTGTTCTGAAGGGACTGCACCCTGTGGAAGAGATGACCCACGCCGGAGCAGTTCCACGAAGGACTGTGGCCCGTGGGAGGGACCCCACGATGGAGCAGAGGAGGAATGCGAGGAGTTCTTCCCCCGACGATGATACAGCGGCGTAAAACAACGCGTGATGAACTGACCACGACCCCCATTCCCTTTCCCCCCCCCGTGCCGCTCGGAGGGGAAGGTAGTAGAGATAATGTTAAGCCCGGGAAGAGGGAGGGGTGGGGGGAGGTTATCTTGTTCCCTGTCTCATTCTCCTGCTAATTTTAGAAATAAATGAATAGTTTTCCCCAAGTCGAGTCTGTTTTGCCCGTGACGGTAACTTTAAGGATTTCTCCCCGTCCTTATCTCAAACCTTGAGCTGTTTTTCTTATATCATCTCCTCCTATTCTCTTGGAGGGTGGGGGGAGCGAGAGACAGACTGCGTAGTTTGGTCCTGATCGGGGCTGAACTACGACAGCACATTACGCTGAGGTTGTATCCATTCCTACATCCTGCTTGGTTTCTAAAAAAACTATAATTTCCATATGCTACCTATAGTGTCCTTATTAAAATTCCTTGGAGAAAAGGTCTCTTCTGCATTATTACATTTGTATGCAGTGATAATTACTGCAATGACAGACTGGAGTAGAGATGGATTGCAGCGTGGGCAGACTGGAGAGTGTCTCTAAGGTAATGTGAAATACGAGGTATGGAAGACAGATTCCTTGAGCCAGAACTAGTTGGACTTCTTTATGGTATTTTGTCTTTTGATTGTCAGTTCACATATTAAACCAAAGTAGCTGATGATTTTTTTTCAGGAATCAAAAACCTCAACCATGTCTCCCTTACCTATTTCCTGAGAATATTTAAAATACAAGATACCCAAAAGTATTACTTTGTCCACATTACTAAAATAAACCTCACAGTCTTTTGTTCCAGTAATTATTATGCTAGCATAATTTTAGCATACGTAATCTTCTGTTAAGCTGCTGTTCCCTATAGTGCTTTGAGAATACTATTTATATGAAGAATGGAAAATAATTTGCATTTAAGATTGTTGCCTGTAAGCCCATTCATTAGTAGAACTTTGGAACCGTTTATTTATGACCAGACAGACTTGCGCTTAGTCTTGTAAGTTATCATAGTAGCTAATAGGCAATGTAGGTGCAAATCTCGCCCAAAATAAATAATTCCATGTCAACAAAGATTTACTAGCAATAAACTCAAAAGCAAATTCTTGAGCTACTCACATGAGTAAGTGGTATTCAACTTGAATGAGTTGGAAACTCTGGCCCCTTTAAGTGTCAGCATGGCAGCAAAGAACTAAAAAACCAGTATAAATCACTGAATCATAGCCAGAATTATTAAGAGAAAATTGATTTTTAAAAATGCTGAAAATAAATCTTAATAGCTATGTATGCCACTGAATTTAGCAAATTTCTCCAATAGAATAAGTTGATAAATCTAGTCCACTTCACTGCCAGATGTTACTGAAATTATTTCAGGATCTATAAGCAAGAGTGGTGTATGCATAATCACATGTTGTCACAAACTTGGCAGCTACTCTCATGTTTGCTTCATTGCATTGCATGGTTCCCATTTGTCATTCAGAGTCACAAACCCTCAAGCATGAGCCATTAGAGCGCTTCAGCTAACATGCTGCTACAGTGGTTTAAATGAAGATCAGAAACTCACTTTCTAAATGTAATCCTTAGAGACAGACAAGTAAGATTACTCATAAATGCCTAACAAAGCTGATTAACAGGTATGTTTCCAAGAGCCATCTCCTTAAATTAGACCCAAAAAGTGCAAAGATGATCACACTTTTATAAATTAAGCAAATCCATCTATTAAAGTTTTCTTGAAATTAATATAAACCCATTTAAGGATGATTACTGTACCTTTATTTTCATTCTACTTTCTGTTTAACTTGTCTTTAAAGTCTTTTATATCTCTGATTAGTTTTGAACCCATTAATTACAGAGCACTACATTGAAAGAAACTGTCTCTGCAAATGAGTAGCTAGAGAAGGATTTTTCTTTTAAGGCACAATCTAAAATGAAAAAGGTAAAATAAATATTTTGTATGGTTGTTTTGATTACTCTAGGATCACTTAAAAGACAAATGTTTCAGTGTTCTTTTTAAGGTGGACTATCATGTTTTAGAATGCAATTCGTAAGATTGTCTACAAGGACTTTTTAAATAAACACATGCCATGATTTATTGGAGGAGAAGAATCTTTTGTTTGTGATTTTTAAAACCGACAAACTTCCATGCATAATCAAAACACATTTCAATGAACCTCACTCATTTTTGCCTACACATTCATACATACAAGAATTTGCTGTCCTGTGTTCACAGCTCACTCTGCAGGGATTGATGCAGAGCATCAATCAATCAATAGTGTTTCAGAAAATGGTTAATTCTTTTATTCCTTTTTTTTTTTACTACCAATCATGGTATTACTCCTACAAATTGTACACAAGGCTATGCTAAGTTTATTATGATTATGCCATGTACCCTCCTTTCTTCTGCATAATTTTCTTTATTTCACTCGTCCTTCTGTTTTACCATTAGACTAAACTCATCAACAGTCATCATAAGCTTGTTCCTCTCCACTCTTTTTTCCGCTTGAAAGTACTTGTCAAAAATATGAATTGCTCACTTCTCATAATTAGAAGGAAGCTAGACTTACATAACTTTCACAGCATCTTTTACAGTTCTCACAGGACTCAATGATCTTAAAGGTCTTTTCCAACCTAAATGATTCTGTGATTCTACTATTCTATAAAAACTACTGTAACTATTACCAGACTTGGTCATTAAGCCATACTGAATTTACTAATTCACAGTCATTTATCTTACAGCTACATATTTCTGGTAGTTTTGAAATATTTTAAACAGTAACACTGGTCTTTTTTTTGTGAATTCACTTGTATTAATTACAATTTTCAGCAGATGTAATCCTAATTTACTGTAGTATACATAAATGTTATTATGTCCCTGTCGTGGTTTTGTAAGTGAGGGGGGGCCTAAGGTGGTAGCTTCTGTAGGAAACTGCTACAAGTCGCTCCCCTTTGTTCAGTGGACTCGGCCGGGCCTAGGGCAGACCCACTGCTGGCCAAGGCCGAGCCGATTGGTAGCAGAATGTCTCGTGATTACGCCTCTGCGATAACGTATTTAAGTAGGGGAAAACAGAAAAAAAAACAGAGAGGAGAGAAGATGTGAAGAAGCTGAGCAGGGGCAGAGGCACAGAGGGGGAGGCGCAGGCCTCATGGGCCTTGCAGGCCTCACCCTCTGGCCTGTCGCCAGGCAGCTGATTGGGCCTGACTCGGTCCAGCCCGGCTGCAAGAAGTGGAAAGGAGATGAGAAGTGAATAAGATGTAGAAAAGATCCTGAGAGACATCTACCAGCCTGTTGTGAGGAACGGCTGCAGACGCCAAGGTCAGTTCAGAAGGAGGGGGAGGAGTAATGCGGCTCCTGGCCAAGATTCCCCTGCAGCCTGTGGTGACGACCATGGTGCAGCAGGTTGTCCCCCTGCAGCCCATGGAGGTCCACAGAGGAGCAGAGATCCACTTGGAGCCTGTGAAGGACCCCGTACTGGGGGAGGTGGATGCCTGAAGGCAGCTGTGGCCCATGGAGGGCCCGCTGAGACAGCTGTTCTGAAGGGACTGAACTCCGTGGAAGAGACGACCCACGCCGGAGCAGTTCCACAAAGGACTGTGGCCCGTGGGAGGGACCCCACGATGGAGCAGAGGAGGAATGTGAGGAGTTCTTCCCCCAACCATGAAGCAGCGGCGTGAAACAACGTATGATGAACTGACTGCAACCCCCATTCCCTCTTCCCCCCTGTGCCGCTCAGAGCGGGAAGGTAGTAGAGATAATGTTAAGCTTGGGAAGAGGGAGGGGTGGGGGGAGGTTATCTTGTTCTCTGTCTCATTATCCTGCTGTTTGTAGTAATAAATGAATAGTTTTTCCCAAGTCGAGTCTGCTTTGCCCGTGACGGTAACTTTAAGGATTTCTCCCTGTCCTTATCTCAAACCTCGAGCCGTTTTTCCTTATATTTTCTCTCCCTGTTCTCTCGGAGGGTGGGGGGAGTGAGAGAGAGACTGTGTAGTCTGGTCCTGATCGGGGCTGAACTACAACAGTCCCTTAATATTTATTTATTCTTTTGCATATCATTTATATTAAACCGTTGCTTATGCTTTAGGTCCAAAATAATATACTACACAAATTAAAAAAAATAATGATAAGTCAAAAGAATATGACTGTTTTCCAAACCTCATTTCTGTTTATATCATGCAGACAAATAAACTGATGTGCAACTTCACTAATCATAAAAATAACTGTTCTGATTCTTTAAGACCTTTAAAAATCAGTGATGTTCATTATTTCTCCTCCTCTTACTTTCTGCTGTTTGCTCAGCTGAGCAGAGTTTTATACTTACCTGAGCTCCACACTTTTTTTCAGAAATCAGATGCACTACAATTTTGCAGTGGAAAACTTTGCAAAGGAAACTGTACATTAGGAAAAGAAGAATACATTTTAAATGAATTCTTACATACTGTGACTATATATATTTATATACATATATAAATATGTATATATATTGTATATGTAAATTTTAATTCTAAGTTCAAACTGTACTATGCATAAATAGAAAATGAGTAAAATACGTAAGCTATACGGAGAAGAACAGAGGAGTATTTCAAGCTCTTGTTCAAAAATTAGGGTTAAGATACTATGGCATAGTAAACAACATCTCTTTCATATAAAAAGATCTGTAACATTTTGGAGAGAGATAGAATAGTGCAGTTTGTTTCTCTTGAAGAAAAACGTTATGCTCCAATGGGTTCAGTAATGTAATTACAACTTTGTACATTAAAAGAATAGCACAGAGTTAAATAGGCAAATAAGTAATGAATCAAAACTCAGAGATAATGAATAGCCTCACTTTGGGGGTCTTTAGAGGCCACTTGCTTATCACAAATTCAGCAGCTCTCAGGGTTTCTCTGAGAGGGTGCAGATGAAGCCTGTGGTGTGGAATTAAGACAGCGTGCTGTTTTGTTCAGTGAGGGTGGCTACAGTGGCAGCTTCTGCAAGAAGCTCCTAGAAGTTTCCCTTTTGTCCAGTGGACTCGGTGGGCCTAGGGCAGACCCACTTGCCAGGGCCAAGCCAGTTTGTGACAGTGATAAAGCTTCTGTGATAATATGTTTAAGGGCAAAATTAAAAAAAAAAAAAAAAAAGAGGAGTGAAGAAGCAGAAGCAGAGCCAGAGAGGGGGAAGTGTGAGCCTTGTGGGCCTTGTGGCCCTCACCCTCTGGCCTCCCACTGGGCAGCCATCTGGGCCCGACTCGGCCCAGCCCGGCTGCAAGAAGAGATTCCCCTGCAGCCCGTGGTGAAGACCATGGTGAAGCAGGCTGCTCCCTGCAGCAGGAGGCTCTGGCAAGACCCCATGCCGGAGCAGATGGATGCCTGAAGGAGGCTGTGGCTCATGGAAGGCCCATTCAAGAGGAGCTGATTCCTGAAGGACTACACTCTGGGGACCCCAAGCTGGAGCAGTTCATGAAGGACTGCAGCCCATAGACCCCACGCTGGAGCAGGGGAGGAATGTGAGGAGTTCTTCCCCAGAGGAGGAACAAGCGGTGGAAAACGACATGTGGTGAACTGACCACAACCCCCATTCCCTATTCCCCCTGTGCAGCTCGGTGTGGGAATAAGATAGAGATAATTTAAAATGAAGCGGAGCCCGGGAAGAGGGAGGAGTGGGAGGAAGTTGTCTTTGTTCTCTCTCATTATCCTGCTTTGGTTTTATTAATAATAAATTGAAATAGTTTTCCCCAAGTTCAGTCTGTTTTACCCGCAATGGTAACTGGAATGATCTCTCCCTGTCCTTATCACAAACCTTGAACTCTTTGTTATATTATTTCTCTGCCATTCCCTCACAGGGTGGGGAGTGTGGGTGAAAAACCACATAGCTTGGTCCCAAGTGGGGCTAAACTGCAACAGTCAGGCAGAAGAAAAATCATAACTTGTAAGACAATAAAGAACAAATAAAAATGTATTTTCTGCACTATACTACCACAAACAAACTGCTGCATTTGGATAAAAGAGTCCAGAATTTCTTCTGTTTATCATTCCTGGGAATTAAGATCTCAAACCTGCAGGTGTGCAGTCATAGCTAGAAGGGAGTAACAGCTAAAAATCTGCCAAGAATGCTAAATGCCATGTGAAAATAATCTGGTTTACTCAGTTACAGTGAGGATTTGCAGTTTCTGCTTATGCTATTTAAAGTGACAGAGGTCCTCTTTACTGGTGTATTCATCATGTATTGTGTATGGTATCATGGAGGGCCACAAAGGATTTTTATGCACATTCCTTAGAAACTAGTTTTGAGTTACTCTTGTGTACTACTCCTACAAAAGAGAGAGTTTCTGCCACCTCTTATCACCTCAAGAATATTGCCAACAAGCCAAAAAAGTGATCCTTCCCATCTGCTCAGCAGTGCCTTGGCCTCAAAGACGAGGAAGGGACTGAAGCACCTAACATAGGAGGAGAGGCTGAGAGAGCTGGGACTGTTAAGTCTGGAGTAGAGAGGGCTCAGGAGGGTTCTTTTCTTAATTTTGTTCTTCCTGCATTATCCTCCCTCTTACCTTTCTTATACACTCCCACTCCCAGTACTCATCCGCATAGTTCATTTGTCAGTTTTCCCCATAGTCATTATTTCACTGTCCTTATATATAGCTTATTTGCATGGTATGACTTCCAGGTCTTATCTGTGAGACTCATACCGATTCCTCATTAAATCACTCATAGACCTATTCTTGCAGTGTACTACCTACAAAGGACGTAATGTTATTCAAGACACTCATATTAAAAGTTTAATATTAGATCTCAATACCTCTGTTCCCTATTCTCTAACCTTTGCCTGCTTGTCTACTTACCCTTCACCACAAAATTCTCAAGAAGCAAATGCCTGTTCCTGAATAATAAATACCAAACATACATGAAACAGTACTAAATAATAGATAGCTGTGGCAGAGAAATTGAAATTCAGATAAGTATTGAGTCAGCAGAAGCTTATGGTAATGCCTGAATATTTCTTATCTCCTACTGTAAGAAAGTTCATTGGATTTTTGCCTTTACTACACAACATTGTGTTTACATGAAATTTGACACCGTGTTCTATGAACAAAATGTTAGCTATAACAATGAGAAATAATAGGAAAAAGTTCTTACACACATGTGTAGTTCCATTAATTTCTCATTTGTAAAGACAAGATTCAGACTCACTTTTTAAAGAGTGACTTCAAGATTGTAAGAAATATCACAGCATTAGTGGAGGGAGTTCATTGACACAATTTTACTAATAATGTTCCAACAGAGCACAGAAATGCTTGATTTTATATGTATTTAACTATATTGTACCTATAAGAATAGAGATTTTGAAAGAAATTAACAGATAAATTAAAGGGACTTCTTACATTTATGTGTTTTTCTTGTATTACCTCTAACAGCTGTTCACTTCATCTGTAAAGTATAGACATCTGACAAAATCTGATTACAGTAGTCTCCCATGGTAGCAAATGGCTTATTTTAGAAGTCTACTTGAGAATGAGATTAATATTACCAGAGAAGTTCCATTTTATAAGTGCTGCCAATAAAGGATGTATAGACAATTAGCTCAGATATAAACCTCTGCTCTGTACTAGAAATCTGCCTTTGGTAACGTTAAAGTCTTGTAGTTTAGCAAAAGAAAAATTTGGACTTTTCCCTCCAATTCAACTCATGATATTTCCACTTTCACTAAAACAGAAGGCTGGTGAAAACATATTTTTAAGCCTATATTATTATATCAAGCAGGATTCTACCATATTTCTGTATTTGCGGAGCTGTGCAACAAGCTCTGCTATCCTTAGTTGTATACTATGCTTTCAGAGCTTTGCTTTCACTCCCTTTAGTATCATGTTGATTCATATTTGCCCTTATGCTTCATAGAAAATAACTGAAGTCATGTCTTACATCGATATTTCTATAAATACGAACAACTGGAGACACCTTTTGTATTGTTGATCTGGAGGGCTACAGATCTCTGGGGCTCTTATAAGCTGCCTTGAACACTTACAGCAGGTTTTGTCTGAGCCCCTGGGCAAGTTGCCTAGGTCCCCTCTGCAGTCAGTTTGAAAATGTGCCTGTAGGGCACACTAAATGTAGTTCTAAAAATCAGATTAATTTTAATCTAGAAGTGCCTATGTCTCTCCCCTAACTATAAAAGAAGTTCAGACAATTACCTCTGAAATATTCATCTCTAGTGGGGACACTGAAAGACAGGAATCCTACTCAAAGTATTTGGCCTAATCTTTAAACAAAAACAGTGTCCCTCCTGTTGAATTACTTCCTTTGAATTCACTCTTCAATGAACAAATTACAAAGACCTCTGGGTAGACTATGTCTTCTAAGGCATTGATTTCTATGTTTGTTTCATCTTCATCTCCTTACCATCAACACTACAATGACAGAGTCTGAATGTGCCTTCTGACAATATCATGACATGTTAAATAAAAAGCTGTGTTCTAGCTGAAGTTATATAAGGCTGAAAATAATAAAAGACCTATAGTGGAATTAGTTACGTTCTCATTAGCTCTGTTTTATGAGCTCTAAATTCTGTTTTCTTAGAAATTCAGGAAACTGAATCAGTGTTTACTTCCGCTCAATATCTCTCTGGAGCAAAAGTAAAGAAGTCTATCTATTTTTATCGATCTGTCTTTTGGTCAGCCAGCGAAGATATTAATATAATTAAATCATGACCAGAAGTAGCCTACGGCCTTTAAAACTTCACAATATTTATTGGATGAGATGGCCTAGAGGCTTGATTGATGGATTACTATCACAAAAAGATGCTCCTTTCAAATTTTCCCTCTACTTTTTTCCCCCCACTTTTTCTGTCTCTTTCTAGCACACTGAAGAACTAGTTTAACAGTTACAGGTGGGGATTATTTTAGTGCTTGCTGTTTGGAGTGCAGGCTGTGACAGAAAAGGGTGATGGATTGTTCCCCATGGTACCAAATTATTTTGAATTTTAGTGCTCCCTGAAACATTCTCCCTCCCAAGTGACATTAAAAAAAAATTGAAAATATTTAGTTTATTGTATAAAGGAAAAATCCGTGGAAAATATGCAGTTCATTTTGTAGTAAATGTGGGTAAAGGAGCTGATAAACCTGTAGATACAGAAGGTAAATGTCATTGAAATGAGCAATACCTTAAAATAATGAAATTTTGAGGCTTTACAATAGTTGCTATTATAAAATAATGCCCCAAAGAGGTATTATTTAATTTTGTTCATATTTCTATTTATCATCATAGCATTCGTAACCCTTCTAAGAAAACTAGTCAGAGCATCACCGATTTACAAAACCAATAAAGACGAGACACAGAAAATAGATGTTTCTATTTGTTTAGGAAGATTATTTCAACTTTTCTGTGCCATATTTCATTATATTTTCTAATTAAATATCTTACAAAGATGGACTGAATATTTGTGAACTTCTGTAGTGGCTTTTCACTGAATTGCATGTCATTATTTTATTCAATTTAATGATCAAGTTTTATATACAATCTGAGCAGAATATTATTTCATTGCCATTCAAATAAAACCCAATCAAAACAAAAACACACTAAAAGTCTGCAGTGCACTGACACCAATGAGTGACTAATTGATTTTAGAGGTTTTTATTCTGGATGGCATCAAATGATCTGGGAATTTGAAAAACAACAGTAAAACTTGCCCAACAGTCCCTTAAGGGCTCAAGTCCTGACACTAGCTCAGCATCCTCCATCAAGTCTTTCAATAATGCTAGAGTGGCAACTGCAGCAAGTCCAAGCTCCAATGAGAGATCCCCAGCCTCCATGCCAGTGGCCTCTTCCTCCCCAGTCCCAAACTTATCTGTAGCTATCACAACAAATATAACCTTTATGATTTATCAGTCCCTGCTGAGTCATGGGCCAAACCCAGTGCCAACATCCACACCAACATTAACTCACAGTTTAGCAATTCTTATTAGACTCATTCCAAATAGCTCTCCATCAGTCCCTGATAGGTTAGACATCAACCTAATTCTAACTGGTTTGTGTGTTTATTTCTACTCAGGTTTAAGACAAACTTGATTGCCTGAATTTTTATTTACTTTTTTTTTTTTTTTTACTGGAAAACACAACCATTGTGGTACTGCAATGGTTCCTGTTGGATCCTATTTGGTCAAATCCTATGCCTGATCTCAGTCCTAACACTGTTCTGGTAGACCATAAAATATCAGAACTATCACAACCCGTCAGCCTTCCCAATCTCAGCTCAGATCTGTAGACCAGTCTGAACTCTAAATCATTCTTCCCCAATCTGGAAAATTTTTAATCCTTGCCACTGGGTCACCACCAAACAAAGTTCCCTTGACCCCTTCTCTAATTCTGTTTGTAAATCTCTCTACTCTTTTCCTACCATTACTTGATTAGATGTTAATGAGCCCAGCCATAAATGACACTCAGCACTCTTAAAGTCAAATTTATCATAGCCTCAAAGATCATGCTGTCTGGTAGAAACTAGATCATTAAAACTTAATGACTAAACTCTAATCCTAATCCTGAAAATCCTGTAGTTCTGTAATCCTAATCCTGTAGATCCTAATCCTGAAGTCAGTCTTCTTCAAAAAGTTTCTATTCTTGGTAGTAAGGCAGCAGCAATGTCGTTTTGCAGCCTAATATGAGGAATGTGAATATTAAATTTAGGATATGCCATGCTGTGTGTCTTACCCTTTCAGTTAGTTTTAGGTGCTTTTCTGCTTGCTGCTCAACAATGTGACTGCTCTGATTCCCACTAGGATATATAAATCATCCACTGCAAATCATTCCCAGTCCAAGGTTCTACCTGTTTGGATGCATGAATTCCTTATTCCTAGGGCAGTGAGGCAATGATTTACAATACAGATATTTTAACTGTGAAGTATCTGCACCTTTTCTTGCACAACTACTAACAAGGAATAGAAAAAATATCATTACATTTAAAGTTTACAGGTTATTTGTTAAAGTTGACTTAGAATTCATGCTAGACAGGTAAGTTCCTAGTAGTATTTATGAGAAAGTGTATTCAGAATAAAAATTTTATTATTTCATATTGTTGCTGAGAATCCTTCCTTCTCTCCTAATAGAATTAATTTTTATGCTTATTAGGATCAAAGTCATTCTTTTTCTCACCATCTTATATTGGCTAAAAATGTGCTGTAAAAGCTTTACTGTTTCTGATAGCATGAATATAACAGCAAGTAGCTTATGGGCTAATTAATGTGTCATAGAGGTGTCACTGCTTTTACTTTAGTCATAGGTTATTAAGTTCAAAGATGTGGCTCTGCAACTACTTCAATATAATTTTTCTGGAATTGTTTTGTGGAGTAACTGGTGGCCTCTTGTAACAGTACTGACACTCTTTCATGTGATCCTCCTCCCACATTCATATAATATACAATTAATTGTTAGCACCATAAAAGTAATTTTTAGTCCTTTCATCAACATTCTCTTTCATGGACGGTGACATCAAGACTTTCTTACCAGAGTAGAATTCCATCTTTATACATGACTCATGAAAAGTGTCCCTGGAGAATAATTTCTTTTTCACATCCTTTTTTTTAAAGGATTTATTTTTTTCGTGAATGTTTCATATTGAGAAAATTTTTTTCACTCAGTATAAACCCCAGAAAACTTAAGGAAGAAATTGATCACTGAGATGTGATCTTCATATTTTGTTAAGGAACTGAGAAAGAGTAGAGTTAAAAAACAACCTGAGATCGTTACAAGTAAAAATGTGGAGGGAAAGTGCTATTTGTTCCTTCAGAAATTCTATCCAGATGAAAAATGCAACATTTAAAAAATACTTAGGAATAATAGGAAATAATAGGAATAACAAAAAAAGTATATTTATCCTAAAATGTTGGGGAATATTCTACATGGAGCATACCACTGAGATGTCCTGTTACACAGTTTGAGACAGACAAAATTAATCCCATCAGCCTAAGGCTGCATGTACTGATATCACCCAATTACCAAGAAATACACTTCATCTGAATTATTCTTGGCAGATACAAGTTTGATGCAATTAAAATCTCTGCAGTTAAAGAAATATGGTGAGGCTTATATTGCCTTGCACAAAAACTTTCAGGACTGAAGTGATGGAAGCAGGAAAATCAGGGTAGTATTTACATTAAACAAAACCTATCAGCATCCATTGGGGAAGAAAAAAATCAAAAGCAAGTTTCAGGAAAGTATTTGATGCTTTTGAATTCAAATTCAAAATTTTAAAATATTTAGTTGTGCTATATTTAAACTGTTTGATCTCCAGATGTCTGAAAATCTAAAGTTTTCTGTGCTTTTAAATGCACTGAATGGATTTTCAGTCTCCAAAAAAATTAATATTTGATCTCGGTTACTAGGAAGAGAATAAGTTCTAATAAATAAGTACTTTTGATAAGGCACTCGGTTATTCACTCTGAATCATGACTGAGTAAAGCAGCTAAAAGAGAGATTGTGTATGAAATTATTTAAGAAAGTTATTTTACCACATAAATACAAGGGATAATGTGTGCCAAAATTAGTATTAAAAAAAGTTTCTAAAATTGACTGAAAGTCAGCTTGAATATCAATAATTGTCAGCCCCTTTATTAACTCAAACCTGATTCTACTTAATTTATTTCCATAAATTCAATTTTATAATTAAGTATATCTCAAATCTAAGTAGATTAAAGCATTTCATGTATTTTCCATATACCAATTGAATTCTGTATCCTTTACACACCATTTGAACAGTCTCTTCAGCATCGGTGACTTTCTCCTCTCATGATTTAGGAGCATGTTACCTAAGTCTCTGTTTAAATGAGGTATCACACTTTAAAGCTCCAAGTGCCTGAAAAACATGATATCAAAGTCATGTTTAATGAATCTAAATTATTTTTTCTTATCTGGCTCCATAAAAAAAAAATAGTTATAGAATTAAGATGCATCAGCTGAATAACATCTGAACTCCATAAAAAGCTAACAATTTCTGGGACTATGGAGTCTGTTGAGGCTCTCTAGCTCTTTCATAAATACAATTAAAAAAAAAAAAATCCCAGTACTGTTTCTTCTCAGACCAGGTCTTCAGAGCAATCTAACCCAAACAAATGCATTCAATTAAATGATTTTAATAAGTTGAGAAAAGTTACATCAGAAAAATTAACACAAAGTTAATTAGGTCAGGGTTTGCCAGGGTTTGCCATATAAGAAGCAACCTGGTTAATCAAGTTGTCGTTTAAGCCATGTCAGAATAAAAGCCTTCCTCTTATATCTAATGTTTAGTCTGACAACATGCATGAGTTTCACCAAGAACTCACCATCAGAGGCTTAACAAACTGCTTAACAACTTTTAAATGTGATATATAGACATCTTTATACACTTTCTTGTAATTTATAATATATATTACTTTTAAATCTTTTTGTGGTTATAATAATGTATTTGCTGTCTGATTTAGAAGAACAAAACAAATCTGAAATACCATCAAGGCATGAAGTGGGACCCATGAATACTCCATTTGTACTATATTTGGGCAAGAAATCTGGATGAGCAGGTCTCAGAAATGAAATAAAGGAAAAAATCTCTAGCCTGAGAAGACTTCCCAGCAGCACATTTACTTCATGCATTGCAGTTTGCTTGCTCCTCTGGCCAGTATTTGTCGCAGTAATTACAGGTGAGGTATACTGAAGAAGCTAGATATGCTGGAAGAGTAACTTTATTTTTTAAAAATACTTTGTTTCTTCTTTAATGTATTGTTCCTATAATTCTATAATTTTATTTAAAATCTTGATTATCAGGCTACATTTTTTTTTATTATTTGAAAGTAATAAACATTGAAGCCATGAGGACTAACACTAGTGTATAAGATTGGGCTGGCTCTGTATTTCTGTGATCAAAAACATAATATAAAAATCTGTGTCAGTCCAGAGCTCTCCAGCTCTGTCATTGCTGTGAACAACACACTGTTATAGATTGTCAGTTAGAAGTTTCTTCCTGTAGCTTTTACTGCTAGGGACAACATTTTTCTACCACTGGCTGGCTCTTGAGTTCATTAGAAAGGTTAAAGCTTTTGAATATTTTGGCCTGATTTAATGCATCTTGTTCTTTTGGAAGATGTGATTCAAGGCTCCATTTTGAGTAGACTTTCTTACAGTGCAGAAATGTGTGTTCCCAGAAATGAAAGATGTATGCTTTTTATCCATTTTCCAACTTCTGTATTCTCCAGGTAATGATAAGATCATTTTTAGACATCATGTGGCATTTAATTAAATTGCCTCTTCTAAACTGGTCAACATGTTATTCAAATAACTTTTTTTCCCCTTCAGTTAGGTAAATGATACTTGAATCATGATATTTTCCAAGTTTACATCTTTCCTTATTACTTTTAAGATCAGTCTAATAGCATCTATTTTATTTCAGATTAATAAAAAAGTGTCCTTCCTCTTGATCTAAAGATTGAACATATGCCAAGCTTCTGCCTCCTTTTAGACTCCTTGTTTCCTTGGTTCTTCAGTTAGGTGTAATTTCATTTAGCTCAGAACAACCACTGAAAAAGGAACTTGGTTCAGCCTTTGTGTCCAGTGTTGGCTCCACCAGACTTGTGGCCAGCAAAGATGGACTAGCAAAGGCAAAATCCACCCTGTCCAGATGAAAATGCACTGCTGGCTGTAGCGTACATAATAAATTATGGCATTCATCATGTGCAGGTATTTGACAAAATGTAACTGGTCTCTCAGTTGAGAGAGTCTGAGCTTTGCACGCTTGGAGATTGATAATCTGATAGGAATGTGCTGCTATAAAGGACTGGGAGATACACTGACAGAAGTTCTTCCCATACACTTATAAAAGATCCAAGTGGCCCTTGGAGATAGTAGAATAATAGCATTCAATAAAAGTGGAAGAGGTGCAGTTAGAGAATGTGGGGTTTTTAATTGAAGAAGTTAAGTTGGAAGAGCCAAACGTATCACTGAAGTCAATATATGGTCAGAAATCTGAAGAATTCAGTAAGGACTGGGGATCTTCATAGCTCCAGTGTAAACAAATAAATTCTTCGCTGTACTGTACAGCATATTCATTTTTATGATTTTTAAATCTGTAATTAGTTTCCAAAATAATGTTACATGTATTATGAAGTACATCTTTGATTTACAGTGTATACCAACTAAGCAGTCAGCTGCATAATACAGTTTGTCTGCAATGTTCATGCATAAATAATCACTGTCAGTAATTTTGAATTAATTTTGAAGAACAGACTGTGAAAATCAGTTATTATGCAGATGAATGGCATTTTAGTCATTCCATTTCACAAGTAGACATACCTACTCCAAATAATATCCGTCAGGTAATGACATATCTAATATTAACCTTCAGTACACAGGGCATACAAAAGAGGTGTTGCTATGGTACACAGCAGTCATAGGGTTCTCTAATACCAATAAATTTTACATCATTTCTCCACAGACACAGATTTGAGCTGGTCTACTTAGGATAACAAAGTTATACTGACATGCAACTAGATTACATAAATCAGGGCTGGGGAAGTGGCTAATAAAAGCAGAATCTACTTTAATTTTTACATTAAAACTGTTTTGAGCTTCAAAGGAATATTTCATGTTTTTTAAAAACTGACAATTTCAACAATTATTATTGATGTTGATTACACTGTTGCCTAAATACGAACAGAAAATATACTGGCCCATAACAATTCTTTAGAAATAGGCTTTTTAGAATAGGCTTTTTAGAAATTACTGTAATTTTTATCTTAATCTAAACCAAGGAAATTGATGAGCTATAATTATATTTTCATTATTTTAGTGTTTCATATTTCACACTTGAAAAAGTGCTTAAAAGCACATGAAAAAATAAAATGAGGGGAAGTTTTGGGGAGTATTGTATTCCTGTCAATAATTTCTGAAAATGCTACCTATGGTTTAGTGAAATCTGCACATTCTTACATGCAAAAATCAATTTTGGAAATATTTGCTATTATAAGAGACAGTAAAGTTTGGCAAATGTTAAGCCACTTACAATTTAACAAGATAATTGCCCCTGGAAGCTGCAATCAAGCATCTGTAGGGTTTTAGATGCATACATTCTGCCTTAAAATTAGAGAGGCTGCTATACTTTCTAAATTTTCACATTTTACTGGAGAGCTGAGGAACTAAGAATACGGAGATAACTTTTATTTAGAAAATAAAAAAGCTGAATTCATGAAGATTAACATTTTCAAGTAATGCATAAGTTTGGACATATAGCTAATGGATTTTTCATAGACAAAACCCTTTTGCAGTTCAAAGAAGCTTTTCTCAAGATCAGTCTCAGTTTTCTTACAGAGGTAACCAGAGAAGAGAATATAAGCATATAGATATGAAAAAATATAAAGAACAGGGGAAGCAATCAGTGAGGAAAAGGGAAAGATTTTGGTCAAGGCAAAATAATTTCCCGTAATAAAAAAATCTATGCTCAGAAACTGGTGTTACTCATTCATCAGGAAAATGAACATTTGCTATAGTGACAACAGCATTAAATGCACTATTTATTACTCTGCTGTACATGTAAGTGCACCCAGCACTTATCACAAAGGTCATGAAAACCCTAGAAAGGGAACCGGTTCTCTGAAGCATGACTAGCTAGTAGGTGACTTTCAGCAACTTAGGCTGACACCACCTGATCCCTGGATTTTTAGATGACTCAAAATCTGATCTCGCTGAATGCAAAAGTGCAGATCCTTGAAAAGTCTTTGACTTTGAATGACTGGCACAATGAAGCAGTTTACACTTGTGAAGCAGGGACTGCAGAAAAGACAAAGAAAATATTAGCAGAATCTACTAGTTTGGAATCCACACATTTCTGATGCACATTTTCCCTTTTTCCAATATTATAGGGCAGTTGATTGCATCTAATTGCAAGCTGTTTCAGCATCAGTATGACTGCAAAGTCAATTTTATTGATTTCAAGTATAAAAACTGTTCAAACAGGCCTTAAATAATGCATTTTTATACCTAATAAATGTGATCTATGTATATTTTTCAAGTGGTGTCTTATGTTTGAGGCACCAAAACCAGACAAATACACATTAGTCATCTAACTCTTGGCTCCTTCTATAAGTAGCCTTCATAAACACTAGAAACAAGCTTTGTGGAGTCTTTGTAAAACAGGAACTAGCTATTCCTCTCTTAGGCTCTTAGACATCTAAAGCCAGGTAGTATGAAGCGATGTCATATTTTCTAGGTACATTTGTTTTCTTGAAGTATTTAAGGCTGGCTACCAACAGCTGATATTTTAGGCACAGAGTAATGATCTAACAGCAACATAATTTGGAACAGGAGAGGAGTTTTCCCAGGTCATAGAACAAGGTTTTCAGCCTAGCTCAACACCTAACTCCAAGCATAAATTTACCAACGTCTACTTTAACATACGCAGGTTGATTCCTCCTCTCCTTGTACTTGGGAGCTACTCCAGAATTAATTCCCATCAGGTTTAGAATCAATCTTCTAATTTATAGTCTGTACCAGGCTGTATCTATATAAACAATGTGCAATGAGAGCACTACCCTTTGTCTGAGAAAAATACCAAATTATAAATCCACCAAGTTATAAATAAGGACTGTCAGTAGCAGTGGAGGCAATACATGTCTTATAATGCCTGTGGAGACATTACTTTTCATCTATAACTCCTCGTAATATTGCAAACTTATAGAATAATTTCTAGCAAACACTGTCTGCATGACATTATGATTTTAATGCATATGACAGTTTATCTTCTCTTTCCTGTAAATATAATCCATTTTTTCTCTTTAGTAACATGTATGTAAAAATTTTATAATTTTTTTATATATTTACAGTATTTTTGCTTCTTAATTATCCTCATCTGGAAAAATGATGTAATGATATGAGAATATTAAGAACTCCTAACTGTCTTTCTACAAAAACAAAGCCAAAAATGAAAAATAAAACAAAAAAAAACCCAAACCAAACAAAAAAAAAAACTTCAAGCATGTAAGAATTTGCTGTATTTGTAATTTTTTGTGTGTATAAAAAATAATACTTAATATTTAATTGATCATTCTATCTTATCTTAAATTCTCATTCTTGAAACAGAAACACACTAAAACTTTAATTAGATTGTATATCATAATACTCCCTAGAATATTTTGTTTCATTTTTAACCTGGGCCACAAATCTTGTATGTGCTGGCAATCCATACCTCATATGCCGCTCAAAGGAATTCCTATTGCTCCAGTCAGCAAGTCAGCATCATCGAGGGCCCAGCTTAAGTGCCTCTATGCCAATGCATGTAGCATGGGGAACAAATAGGAAGAGTTAGAGATGTACGCACGCCTGCAGGGCTATAATCTTGTTGGCATCACGGAGAAGTGAAGAGCAGGTTTGGAACTATCTAAGGAACCTGAAGGTGCACAAGTCCTGATGAGATACATCCATGGGACATTGTGTGGGACAGCGTCAAATCCTTTGCACAAGTCCAGGTAGATGACATCTGTTCCTCGTCCCTTGTCCAGCGCTGCTGTAACCCCTTCATAGAAGGCCACCAAATTGGTCAGGCACAATCTGCCTCTAGTGAGGCCATGTTGGCTGTCACCAATCACCTCCTTGCTCTCCATGGCCTTAGCACGGAGAATCTGCTCCATGACCTTGCCAGGCACAGAGGTGAGGCTGACCGGCCTGTAGTTGCCCGGATCTTCCTTGTTCCCCTTTTTAAAAATGCT
This sequence comes from Chlamydotis macqueenii, assembly GCF_036417535.1. Taxonomy (NCBI): domain Eukaryota; kingdom Metazoa; phylum Chordata; class Aves; order Otidiformes; family Otididae; genus Chlamydotis; species Chlamydotis macqueenii. The sequence continues at coordinate 21,100,248 of NC_141558.1, forward strand.
GGTTATGTTACCCCTCTTCCAGTCACTGTGAACCTCACCAGAATGCCATGACTGCTCAAATGCAATGGCCAGCAGCTTGGCAACTTCATCTGCAGTTCTCTCAGAGACCCTCAGGTCCCTTCCAACCCCAACTATTCTATGATTCTATGATTCTATGCCAGATCAAAGTTACATGATTATTTGGACACATATTTGCGCAGGCAGCCCTCACGCTTTCCTTTTGATTGAGATTATCAAAGTTTATAAGTATTATCATCTCCAAATAATAATTCATATAACTTATTTTATTACACGATTGAACGGGGAATGCAGAGCTAACAAATCCTGCACTGCAAGGCATCTGCTTTTATAAGGTTTGGATTTATTCTACATGGTGTTTCCCCTTATTTCACCACTATAAATTTATTTAAACAAAACCAATGTCTGAGAGAACCAAGGATCTTTATGTTGACAGTTAGTCCCAGTTGTATGCTGTTACAAGCAATGCAAATTCACAAAAGCTCAAACTGATATAATTTTAGATGGAAACTCTGAAATTTCCTACCACTGAGACTAAGCCTACAATACCTGCTCTGGGGTACCAACTGAGTCCCTTCTGAAACATATTGGAGTTACCTGTCCTATAAATGTAATGACTGCTGTAACATCATTCATATTTACCCTGAACAGTTATTTTTATTTTCAAAATACTTTATAAATATGTGCCAAAAAATTATAGTATTCCTCCTAAGCAGGCACTTTTACTTATTCGAATATTGTCCTTCCAAATAGGAGAAAGGAGGTTTAGGAGATTGGACAAAGCTGTACCAAGATTGGCAGTCAGGAACATTTTATTCCTCAAGCAGTGTTCAAACTATGAAGGCAGAAATTGCAGGTTTAATTTAAACTACTACGCAAATTCTAGAAATCTAGTGTTCAGGATTATCACCTTGACTAGACTTGAACCACACCTTGTGAGCAATGTGCTGACCAAGAGACTCATTCTGGTACCTCAGGAGATTAAAAAGTAAAAATTAAGGCCAAGAAAGAAACAGTAAAGTATAATGTAGTATGAAGGTTATTTAATCAATATTGCTGTTCACGGGCCAAGAAATAATGGGCATTACTGCATAAGAAACTGAATTTACTTTGTCTTATCAAAGCACTTACACCGATTCCCTCACAGAACAGAAATGATCTGTGAAACACCAATGCCTGGAAATCCCAAGATTACTGAAAAGATTGTGTTCCCAAAACAGATTGTGTTCCAAATGATCCAAAAATATTTTTCTTTTCTATGGAAATATTTTTTCTGCAAATGTAAATGTATGTCAATTGTCTATAGTTGATTTGGGAGCAGAATATTGAACTGAAACATTAAAAAAGTTAACAACTGAGAAATGTGATTTTTAAATGTTGCAGCAACTGCCATATACTCCACTTCTCTCTAAAGACTAGATCAGGGCAGATTTCATCTTTCCTGAAAAAAAAAATCCTTATGGGAAACTGAAATATTTCAAGTTTTTTGATCAAAGGGTTTCAACTTCCCCTGTCAATATCTTCAACTGCACTTTTCACAGAATTAAAAGAAACACACCTCATTGCATTATTTGATATCAGCCTTTCTATTGCATGTTCTGTTCGCAGGAAAACAAAAATACTAAATTTTGTAATTGAAGTAAATAATTCACAATTTCAAATTGAATTATCTACATCGAAAATACAGAAAATGCTATTGCCAGTCTTCCAATAGTTAATCATATGAGAATTTTGATTTTATGGATAATTTGGTGAGGCATATGTTTGATACTTGCATCAAAAGAGCTACATGCATGAGATATAGCCTCCTTGCTGTGTTTTCTGCTGCACAGTGTCAGTCAGTTTTGCTCTTTGGCTTTGACAGCACCAGTTCATAATCACGGGCACAGTTGAAAATTTTTTAGCTGCAGTGTCCCGTGTTGTAGACCTGATGCCACACAGCTGAAGATTTGCTTTTATCATGTCTGGTTAACAATTCATTGGCTGATCTCTCAGCTGTTCACACATTTTAAAGTAAGAAAATAGCTCTGAGCAATCATTTTTCTGAGGTAAGCATCAGACACTAGGACCAGTGTAGCTCAGCCCTGGAGGAACACTGTCTTAGTACTGCTTGGGATTGTATTGTGCTATACATTTTAACACCATTAAGGGCAGAAATATAACTCACATGGAACGGGCTGGTAAGCCTGATCTGAAAAGTGTTAATTTGTCCAAGTATTACAACCATAGAGAAGAATGGTGACAACCACACAGTGCACATTAACATTTATTTGAAGTCAGATGCCCTTTTAATTCCAGACATGCCGATTTACTCTCTGAAAAACTACACCAGCTTTTGCTATCTTTTGCATGACTTCATCATCAACAGAGGTAGTGAGAGAGGATGCTGCCAGACTGGCAGAGCTCATCTACAAATTTCCATATTGTATTGCCAGTACCCGTGACTGGGAGAGGCATGGACAGGATCCCCGCTTCCCTTATGCTGAGACACAGGTTGAGATCGTAGAATCATAGAATCATAGAATGGTTAGGGTTGGAAGGGACCTTCAAAGGTCATCTAGTCCAACCCCCCTGCAAGGAGAAGAGACATCCCTGACTAGATCAGGTTGCTCAGAGCCTCATCCAGCTTGGCCTTGAATGTTTCCAGGGATGGGGCTTCCACCACCTCTCTGAGCAACCTGTTCCAGTGTTCTACAACCCCCATTGTAAAAAAATTTTTCCTAATATCCAATCTAAATCTACCTCCCTCTATTTTAAAACCATTAGCCCTTGTCCTGTCACAACAGGCCCTACTGAACAGCCTCTCCCCATCTTTCTTGTATTCCCCCTTGAGGTACTGGAAGATTGCTATAAGGTCTCCCCGAAGCCTCCTCTTCTCCAGGCTGAACAGCCCCAACTCTCTCAGCCTGTCTTCATAGGAGAGGTGCTCCAGCCCTTTTACCATCTTCGTGGCCCTCCTCTGGACCTTCTCCAACTGGTCTATGTCCTTATGTTGGGGGCTCCAGAACTGGACACAGTACTCCAGGTGGGGTCTCACCAGAGCAGAGTAGAGGGGGAGAATCACTTCCCTCGACCTGCTGGCCACGCTTCTCTTGATGCAACCCAGGATGCTCAATAGCGCAGACAAAGCAGCCAGTAATGAGGTCTGTAGCCTGTACCAGGGCTTAGCCCTGTGCTGGCAGGCACCACTCATTCTGTGGCCTTTAGGTCAGATCAGAGTCTCTGTAGGTCAAACATGCCACCACCTACACTAAAGAATGTGGGGCTGCATAGCATCATGCCTAAACATTAGAAGTTTTGCTCAAAGCAGTCTTACAGTAGTGGAAAAATGAAGCCTTACTGAGGAGTAATATACATAATCTACATGTGAGACAGCAGAAGACTCTGGCACTGCTGCTTACCTAAAGAATGTGGCTGCCATGCCATTGTGAAATAAGTGGACAGTCTGCCAGTTAATCTGGATAGCTGAACAAAGTGAAGCTCTCTCCAATAAATCCTGACAAGAAGTCACAGTACAGTAATAGGGCCAAAGGCTTTCACTGACTGACAATGATCATTCACAGATCGTGCTTTTGTTCTGCTCATATCCCTTGTATCTTCATGGCTTTAAAAGTCACGTGAACCATGACTTTACACTGACTTTCCAAGGATCACTTTTAGCTTCAAGACTGTAGAGATCTACTGCAGCAAAGATTTCCCCAACAGCTGGCAGAAATTATATACCCCAGTCATTATCGTACCATAGTGGGACAGATTTCAGTCTGACAGGGTGGGTGACATCTGTAGCCTTCAGCTACTGTGGACTCTTGTTTACCATACAACAGTGAAGAGCTGCAATCATTTGTAATTAGATCCTAACCTCCAGATTTGTTTATTTTGGCAGAAATGTCAGCAGTACTTAGCCTCAGTCTGTGACACCTGTTTCACGGTTTCAAAAGTCTCCAGCACAGTAGATGGTACCGCAGTTTGCTGCTCACTGGATTTCAGTTGTCATTCCATCAGAGACAGAAGATGGAGAATTGCATAAACTGTCAAATATATCTGCTGGGAATTCCTCTCACTCCCTAACAGTATTTGACAATCTATCTTCACTATGGAATGGCACAACACCAGTGGGGTTTTAAGGACATATACTGATTTCAAGAATTCAGGGAACTATTTGACATTTTTATTTGATCAAGTTTCTTGAATCTCCTCCCTGTGCAATACTCATCTTCCAGGACAGAAAACTTTTGCTGTGCTTCTTTGCTGAGAAAGTTTATAAAAGTCTTTTGCCCCACCTTACGAAGTACATGCATATAACAGTGAACTGTTGGACCTGCCATTTCCATCAAACCCATCCCAAAAGTCATCTTTGACAAAGCAGAGGTATTTTGCTAGGACATTCTTTAGTGTATTTTTGAGACTTTTCATTTTCTATGATTTTGTATTTGAATAGATGCAATAGCAAGCTTACCTTTTCAATCATTTTCTTTTTTGTGACTGCGATGTCAAATGACACAATACTTCATATTTTAATGAGAATTTGCTGTCTGTTCTGCAAGCATCAGACAGCTAGGGATATTGCATTGCTCACTAACTGATGATCTGACCAGTAATCTGCACCAAATGCAGTCTGAGAAAACCTGACACCACAAACAGGAAAGTGCTTTACTAGGACAGTATCAACAAGATGCCATCACTGTGATCATAAATGGTTGTCTAGCACTTTGCCAGTTTGTTAGAAAGCTGAACGATATCTACTGCCAATTTTCAGCTCATAACATTAGCAGTAGTGTCATAGAATCACAGAATAGTTTGGGTTGGAAGGGACCTTTAAAGGTCATCTAGTCCCTCCCCCACTGCAAGGAGCAGGGACATCTCCAACTGGATCAGGTTGCTCAGAGCCTCACTTGAGTGTCACTCAAGTTTTTCTAATGGCATAGATATGGGACCTTTCACTAAGTCCCCACAATAATTAATGAATTTATCACTTTGTGGAATTAACTTAATCAGATTTGTTAAGTAAAACTATGATGTAGTCATTGGACTGGTACTAATAGAGGTGCCTGGTGAAGCTATAAAAGAATTGTTTTGCTTATCAACTGGCATTTAAGCACTTGCATTGTAAATCCAGCTATAACCTTCCCCTGCTGATTACTTGTACTTGGGTCTCTTTTATCATGAGCAAAGAAACTGTGCAAGAGTATATACACAACAAAGCAATTATGTATTGGCAAACACACACAATAGAAAGTTACGGCTAATGAGCTACTAGACTAAGCATTAACCACTGCTGATTAGATGCTAGGTGAGGATTTGCTGGCCAGAGAGCTGTCAATCAAACAAGGAAGGATCAACCTTCTGCTGCTTTTAAGAGGCTGAGCCTTGATATTGCAGAACTGCAGTCTCTGTAGATTCTCTGCTTTTTTATTGCTTTTTTTAACTTAGAGTTTTAGACCTTGTTGTAGTTCAGAACATTTTTTTATCATAGCCTTGAGCTGCTCATTATTACTGCCTCAACAGTTACACTCGTATCACTTTTTTTTTTCTTTTCTTGTAGGACCTTTATTCAAATGCTTTATCATATCTTAATCACACTTTTCTCAGTAAGATTCAACCTAAGTCACAAAAACTTGCTGCTTCGAATTTGATCCTAGATTACAACTGAGTTCCTGTAGTCAGGGGCACAGATCCTCTTCTTCAATCAATGTCTTTTGATCATAAATGCTTGATGTTAGGGTCTGGCACCTGGCCTGAGTCCTCCCTTTGCCTACTGTGTTGCAGGCACCAACAGGTGTTTTGCTATCATCTGCTCTGTCAACATGTTACAAACCAAGTTCACAGACCAAGAAATGATCTATCTCTTTCAGTTTTCATAACAGTATCAAAAACTCTGTAAACATTTTCTGTGCAATTCAGTGTGAGACTAAATTTACTTGGCTAATGTAGGTACCAGAATATGCCCTAGTTAAATGTCCCATTACAGTCAATGAAGATCTAGTTGACATAGCCAATGGAGCTTGGAGAGTTATTCAGCTAACAAGTCAGGGAGAAAAACACATAGGGAAGTGCAGGAGAGAATGAACATACCATTTTTTACCATTTACCATCAGTGACTTAAAAGGTGAGAAATTCAGTATAGCTTTCTTAAGTGTGGCAGAGATTGCTGAAGATTAGCAATAATTTTTCATATACCACGTTCCATACTGCTCTGTGACAGCTACACCAGGTGCTCCCAGGGGACTCTAAGAAAGCAAAGAACAAGGGACAGGGGAGCAAAAATTAAGGAAAAACAAGTGAAGAAAGCAAATAGCCAAAAGATTGCACACCAAATCAGTTTTACTTTTAAAATGAAAATGACTGTTACTTGATTTTTTTTATCTTGCTTGAAACCATCTTGCCAGATATGTTACCTTATTTCAGTTTTCTGGGAACATCTCACTGAAAGGGTTATCAAGCATTGGAGCAGGTTTCCCAGAGAAGTGGTTGAGTCCCTGGAGGTATGTGTAGATGTGGTGCTTAGGGACATGGTTTAGTGGTGGACTTGGCATTGTTAGGTTTGCAGTTGGACTTGATGATCTTAAAGATCTTTTCCAACCTAAATGATTCTATGCTCTCAGCTCTCCACAAACAGCAATTCCCCTTTCCTCTTAAATATCAAGTCTGTGTAAGAAAGTTTTATGCAAGAGAAAAATATTTTCAGGGAAGTGAAGGGAGAAAAAAGGAACTGATCAAACTTACGATCTTGAAAGACAATATTCATGACATAGTGGCAGTGATCCTTTGCTCCATTTTCTTTATAAGCCTCTGTGAGAATATTTGATACAAAGAAGTTCCTTTCAAGTGCTTTCTTTGTACACTTGTTATGAGCAATTAGTGAAGCCCTGCAGTCATGTGATCTGACTTACGAGGTTTTATTTTGTTCGTTCTTTGGTGAAATCAATGGCTGCTGAATGTTCCTTTCCCTGTGATCTTCAGCTCTGATGTCTACACATTCATTTCCATTGGGTCTAATTTACTGCTGTCTCACTCCAGTTCTGCTCTGACATAGCTCCATAGATTTTTTGTTAAGGGAGAACTGGAAAGAAACCAGGACCTGCTACCTGAACTATTCCCAAACTGAACCAGTGAAGAGGAGCAAAAGGAGAATCTGAATAGGCTAAATTTTGTCAAAGAAGTTTTCAAAAATTAATGAAGAAAAAGAAATATTTCTTTTTTATTTTTAGCAGGGAATATTGCTAATGAAACAAAGACTATGAGCTCAAGTTTTAGGATAAAAGTTTTTACCTTACGCAGAAATATTTTTTATAGTTTAGCTATTTTTTTCTCCAAGTATAATAGCCTGAGTGAAAGTAAAGCTTGAATTCTGATTTCTAATTCAGCAGAAGCTCTAACAAGTAACACTTACTGTAAACAAATCTCTTTACATGTCATCACTGTTTACCAGCTTTGAAAGACATGTCACCAGTCTCAGCTGGCTTGATTTTAATTAAAGTAAGTTATGTGTTTGTGGCAGAGCATCTTCTGTTTCTCAAAGAAACCGGGACAGGCAGCTGCAAAAACTGCTGTTGTATTCCAGATGGTTTGTATGGAAAAAAAGAACAACGTCATTCATGCTGAAAGTCTATTAAAAAACAAACCTCATTTCCATTGATTAAAGGGACTGTTGAATCGCTGAGTAGTTCACTCAGAAAGGAACACATTGAACATACAGAATACCACAGTCTTGCATGGTGTTACTATGGTCTTTTTCTTTCTTGTGGTAGTAGTATAAACAGACACTTGGTTGTATACACTTTCCTGAAATAAGTGAAGAGGAAGAAGAATCAAAATCTATAGGGATAAACCAAATTATGATATGGAAGTAAAGAGATGTAATCCCTTTTTGCTTCAGTGTGGACATTGTCCCTTTTTTTTCCTTACATTTTAAAAACACTGGTATCCATTATCTTGATTTACCTTTCAAAACATGGAATCTAGCCATCATACTAGATTGATTTATTTGGAAACTCTTTAAAAACATATTTGGTAAAATTATTTTATATATATATAGGTTATATCTATTTTAATCTCAGATAACCAAACTCTCTTAGTTCAATTAATTTTTTTTTCTTAATTTGCTATATTATATACTTTGAATATGCTTGTTGTAGCTAGAGGCTAACATTCTAGCTCACTGATAAAAATCGTAATGAAATCAAGGGAAATGTAGACAGTATATGATTAAGCTCAGAGAGTCCTTTAAAATTCTGACTGTTTAGAAAAGCTCTTGTAAGCAGATAGGTACCAAATGACACGTGTGGATCTCTGCAGTTTTAAAAGGGATCTTTCTTTAATTTTTCATAGCAATTGATTAGATAAATAATACAAAATTAACATTTCTCCTCCAAAATTGATAGTTAAAATTAATTTGTATCAACTCCAAAGCAGAACTTCAGGAATTTTATTTTTGGGATATGTATTTTTAGTAAAACATGTAATTAACTTATTTTTAAGGACAGAAGATGAACGAGTACAAGACTCAGAGATATTGCAAGCACACTTAGTGAATTTTCAATGTCTAGTATTCAAACAAAGTGGGTTTCTTGGTTTATGATAATTTAAAAAAAATATCTTTCAAATCAATAACATCAAAGTAATTACTAGGGACTGTATCAGGTTTTTTCCTGCACTCAGAGGTGGAAAGCAGACAGAGCTCAGTGTGTAAGAAAAGCAATGCTATTGCAGATGGGACAGGGCAGATTCAGAGGATGGCCAGTAACAGGACTCACCATTGCCTGTGAGCAGGCAGTAGATGTCTGTTGTAGCATTAGCTTCTCCCTTCCACCTTGTCCAGAGCAACCTGACTCTCACCATTTTTAGAGTACTTTCTGTGCAAGGCCAGACCCTACTGGCCAATCTCAGCTGCCTCAAAATTTTGCTGACTCCTAACCTCTCTTCCCCATGCCAAACCCCTTGAAATTACAGTGATCCGTCCCAGGACCTTTCCCACTGACCTACTCTTGACTCCTCTGACTCCACATTTGCTATGCTACAGCTGTATAACTGAATGCCTTTGAATTATTTTATTTTGTTTTCTCCTTCTTCACTGAGCAGAAAATTTCCATGCAGACTGGCTCCTGGGAAGTCTTGAATTGACTCTACTTGGTAATTTGTAATATAGCAAACAAGCCCTTCAAATTTGCACACTTATTTTCTTTTCCATCTCTTGCATGGAAATTGAAAGAATTTATTCTGGGAGAAAAGAGTTCAAAAGATAATCTACTCACTGCAAACATGTAAGAAGTTGTGGCCTTGAATTTTGGAAGGCATGAAAAGGGAAGGGAAGAGGTGATCTACCCCTTAGTTCTTTTCCTCCTGGAAATTAATTTGTATCATGAACTTTTGAGGAGAAGGAAATAACTTCTATAACCAAAAGACTAAAATAAAACAACAGCACTTAAGGATATATTATCCAGATATATTTTCCCCATTTTATACCAGTTTGATGTGAACAAAATAAAATAATACAAAATGTCTTTTAATTACAATAGCAGAACCAGGACTTAGCTTAACGATCTACTGTTACCCCATTTCTTATGCACAAATCTAGATCTATAAAACATTTTGAGAAGGAATTTTTATTCTGTATTTTACAATTCATGCTTAAGAAACACATAATTTGAAAGTTGACCTCTTGTCTTGTAGTATCTAAACTGGAACAGACTGTCAGATATGACAGGTATGTCTCAATTCAGATTTACAAAACCAAGTTTTGAAGAACATTTCCTATTCTGTCATAATTTCTCCTTTCCCTAGTATGAAAGATTTGAACAGCAACAAGGAAGTTTATGGAAATAGTTAGACTTCTGCAAAACCAAAACCTTTTAATACGTTGTCTAGTTGCATAAACCAGCACCCGAGATTAACAAGTAAATATAGTCTTTTCATTAAAAAATGTGTAACAGTAGTTTAACCATAAGGATGGCTGCACCATGTCAAGTCAAAGCTCTGTTTAGCCCTTTATTGATCTAGCCAATAGCATCTGTCAAGGATGTAGGAACTGGATGATCAGGAACAAGACAGTCAGATAAGGAACCAAACACATTATATCTTATCAAGAATGCTGAAACTAAACTCCTGAAATAAAGACTTTTAATAATTTGCTTGGAATTTGTAACAATTTTTTTTGTAACTTTAATGTTCAGAGGCTAGTTGCTTCTGATTACACTTTTATTTTCAAGCATTTATGTCAATATAATATACTGAATAATCAGGAGAAAATACTTGGACCACAGGAAAAAATAATCAGAAACTAAGGCTTTTTGTAGATTTTGCTCTGATAATCCAGAAGTTTCCTACCCATTTCTTATGAAATTCCAACACATTTTATTTCAAGTAAAACGAGAAAACCCTTATTAACTACAGAAGAGAAAAGTTACAGCTAGAATCTCAAACAAATAAAGTGTTTATGTCTATAAGCATACTAGAATGAACTTCTCATTTGTGACTAAAATACAATAACTGAAAGACTGTGACCTATAAAAGATAATGTATTGTGTTAATTAAGAGCTTAAACATCAGAAGAATATTTTAGCAATTGAATGAGACAAGACTGGCAGATTATTTTGATGAACAATATGCCATTGTTTCCTGGAAGGCACACTCCATTTAACTGGAAACTTATGTATGAAATATATTTTATCTTCATTACTACTTATTCTGTGGTAATCAACAGACTCATACCTTCAGATTAGAAATAAAAAAAAAGAAAAGCCTTTATCTTATATGTAAGAATTTAAATAAGGATCTATCAGAGATGATTAAACTACACCTTGCAAAGAAAACTGAATCTTTTACCAGTCCTCTAAATTTAGTGAGGTTAAAGTACAATTGAAAGCAACATACCAAAGAAAAGAGTGTTTTTAAAGTGTTTTATGTCTGAGTTAGTACTGGCACAAATACTTTTCCTTATCTAACCAATCTGAATTAGGTTTTTTTTTTTCCTAAATAGAAATTTATTATTTCTGTTTAGGAAAATTTACAAAACACTCTCTTAGGATCTTGTCATCTTTGTTAATAAAATCAGTTAGGTCAAGTCTTGGCCTATGGCCATTATTCAGTCGTGTTTAGGCTTTCTCGATACAGTAATCTAAATCACATGCAGCTGTTCAATTAACAATGTACCACTGACTAACATAATGAAATTACCATTACCTTGCATATTTTGTTTGCACGCTGTTCACTATTGAGATTTACTAAGGATACTGAGAAATTTTCTTGTTCTTGTTCCTTGTTTCATGTGGAAAGCTTGCAATGATCTAGAATACAACAATGTTAGTATCTAACTTCCGTTATTCCAATATACATTGTTAAGGACTGGTCAAAAATTTACTGACAATGTCTGTAATTTCAATGTGTGAATACATCAATGTGAAAATACAGTTATCCACACTTTGTGGAAAATTTAAGATTTTTAAAATAAGCTAAACAATCTATTTAATCAAAAGCCATTTATATAGCTGTAATTCTCTTATATTTACTCAAAATTAATGTAATATGTTCTTTTGTTGAGCTAACTTCCTCTAGTGACTTTGAAGATTTTAATGTCTTTTGAAGCATTGACTGACGTAATTCCTCTCTTATGCACATTTTGCTATTTTCTGTTCATCTGCATTTTCATTTCTTTCTTAACATTTTGTCATATTGAGCAAGCAAGTCTAGCTTCATTTTTGACACAGTCTCAAGTCCATATCAATATTTTGTCCCTCAGCCTGATTACTTAGTTTCTCTTGTAGCAGATTTTGTCTAAGTTTTTTTGATAACTGTAATAAATTAGCCACAGTATTTACATACATTTCATAAGAATGTCAATCATTCAACACAGAGAAACAAATCCTTGACTACTGTAAATCATCACAGACTCAAATTATTAAAAAGCAGATTGTTAAAATAAATAGTTGACAAACTTGTCAAAAAAATACGAAAGCAATATCCCTTTCATACTTTGAAAATTAGCATTATTATTGCAAAATATACCAAACACTAAAACATACTTAAATCAACTTTTGTTTATAAGTAAAATGTGCAATTAAATGCCTGTAACCTTTGTGTATTCCATTGATTTTAAAGAAAAATGGCCAAAGTGAAATCTCTAGAACTCTTCCATTGTTTAGTATAAATTTAATTTAACAAAATGTGCAATTTAAACCATATTTTTAGACTTTTTGGTTAAGTCAGATATTTATATTTTTTAAAGCAGAAAATGTTCTTATTTTTGTAAGGTTCCTTTATCAGTGTATTTACAGGTTAAGTTTTAAATTTAGATTTACTTTTAAGATTTGTAATGTATTCTTTAGTATTGCAATAAGTTAAAAAGATAAATTAAAAACCACGTAGGTGGACAATTTTAACTCTACTTGTTCAGTTGGTAATTTTATAATTTTGACATATTTCATGTAAGTCCTGTACGTTTCAGTGAGGGTCTGGTTTGCACAATAAAATCTACATGAGTTGATTTCTGTGACCGTACTGCTTTATGTAGAACTCTGTATGGTACTTGACATCCTGGACCATGTTCTGTCTTTCCTTTGCTGTCACTAAAATTGTATTTACCAGGTCCCAAGCTTGCACTCTTGGGGTGACAAGTAATTGGCCATTGACGAGTTGTTAACAGTTCTGAGGCAGTTGTAAGATCTCCTCTACACAGAGCAGCTACTTGCTATTTCTAACTATTTGTGATTAAAAAAAAATAAAAAGTCTGTAGCAATAGGCAAACAATTTCCCAGATAGTCCCCACATGGAAACCAGGTCTGTTGGGGCACCAGCAAGTTGTAGTGTCAGTTTAGGCCCTTGGTTTTTCTCAACTTTGGAACAGCATCACAGGGTAGAAGGAGCAGAGCAACATGCCAAACAAAGTGGCAACATCACCAGGAAGGCAACAGATAGAGATATGGATAAGAATGCCATATGGGATATATGAAAAAATTATTTTGAGAAGGACTATAGGTATGAGGAATGGGCTGCTGTTTGGGGATATTTTAGGAGTGAAGGCAATAAGGAAAGGGTTTGAAGAGTATTTCTAACAGTTAAAATTATTTTTTTCATAGAGAGATTAATGGAAACACAACATTTTTAGTCAAAGATTTCCAACATGAATTAAGCAAAGCAAAGGTAAATTACTGCAATGCAACTTTTCTTCGCATGCTAGCCACAGTTCGTGAAATTATAAACTGCTGAAAGCAAAATCTGAAAGGGGAAAGTTTGTCCTTCTCAATAATATGACCGTCCTCTGAAGAGGAGGGGTTGCCAGACTCGTCCATTTACACATAAACAGAGAATATTTCAATGTTCATTACAGTTTCTAGTTAGACTTAACTATTAGGATATGGGTAGAATAAATCAGATATTTCCTTTATAGTAAAAAAGGCCAGTAAGCAAAATTTCTAAACTGCAATACCAACTGAAGTTAGATCATTCTGCAGAATGTATTTTTTAAAATTATCTTTTTTTACTTGCACTTGCTTCACCTAATTTCTATTTTTTTTAAATAAAACTGTTAAAAATATGACATAGAAATTAATATATTTCTGTTCTGTGGAAGTACATATCGGCAGGTTCAGTTAATATATATACATTATTGAACTGTAAATACATCTTAAAGATTTTTCTGCTCCCTGAAACCCATTATATAATTTCCCCTGTTACCACAGGCCTATGTGTTCTAGTCCTTTGTGTTTACTTATTTGTGTGGGTTTTTTTCAAAAGCAGTGCTTCCAGCTCTTTTCTAGTTTTTCTGGTTTCACTGTTGTTGTGCTTCAGAGCTTCTCAATCACATGTTGTAACGATAAAAATAAAACGCAGCAGACTTTCATCCCAAGGTGTGGATGATTAACTTCTGATCACATAACATTCATCATATATTTAACAAGTTACAGATAAGTAGGGGGAGAAAGGGAATTCTGATATGATATTACCCTGTGTTAAGATACTCAAGTGAAGAAATGCCCTCTCCCTATTTCTGGAGTCAGCTTTCGGTGTGTCAAACCTCCCCATCTAACTCCTACAGCAGAGCAGACACTAACTGTAGTATTGGGTCACTTGATTCCCTTTTCTGCCTGAAGACATCATCCCAAAAATTACAGCTCATCAAAATAAGCCAGTACTGTTAAGGTAGTATTGATCTCTTTTAGGCTATAAAAATTACATGACTGGAAGAACAGAAAAAAAAACTCTCTCCTTTTTATTTTTCAAACATGGGCAAGTTTCCACAGTCACAGCACTTTTTTTTTTTATTCACTGAATGGATGACTGAAGGCTGATCAATAAAAAACATTCCAGAGATCCCAGAGAAACTTTTATTCACATGAAAGTGCTTTGAAAAGTCAGTAAAATGAAAAAAAGAAAACCAAACAAAAAAACAAAATATCCACCAGCCCTCAGTGTCATGAAAGATTATTAATTGTCAGGAATTTGTTCATATGCATGGCAAGTAATTTGCATATAAAGCATACTAGATTAAAAAAAAAAAGTTTATGAAAAATGCTTAGTTTTCTGTCACTTTCTTATTGTGAGTTGTACGAACCCTCAGAATGTGGATTATATGAAGAGCTTTCTGAGAGTTTAAAGTATTTTTAATAAAATATGAAATTGAGTAGAGTGCAATTTTTCTAATGTTTCAATAATTCTTAGTTTCTTAGTTCTTTGGTACTGAGAATTTCCATTTCATTTGGAAGCTTATTAACACATTACCATCCAAGGTTTCACAACATTGCTTCACATTATAGAAAAGGGTACATGACTTGAAGAGTGTCTGCACCACCAGCATGAAACTACAGTTCACTTTCTGCTTTTCTCTGCTGCATACTCTTGGCTGCATAAATCTCTGCCTTGGGTAATGTTCAACATTCCAGCATTAAGAAACAATAAAATCTCAGCTACAGATGCTCAAATAAGATACTTCTACAAAACAAACAAAAATAAACCTGTTTTGTAAGAAATACAAACTTTATCTTCCTATCCAGTACTGCAGTTGTCGTTGTGTCAACCAACAAAATCAATTTAGATCATTCTTCACTTTTCAGTTTTGAGAAAACTGGTCCCAAAGAGAGACATTGGAAACCCTGAACTTCACAGTAGATAAAATGCACAATCTTATGGAGAAAAAGTACAATCACAGAGGATAAAAATGGAAGCATTTTCCTCAATGTATGTGTTTTCACAATGCTAGACTACAACTGTCCTCTTATTCAAGTGTAAAATAATTTAGCAATCAATAGACACTGAGGTTTCAAATGATGTCCAGACAGAATGAGGTTTGAATAGAAATAAAAATCCTATATATATTCTGGCAAGCATACTCTGCATAGGTTGTAGGACAATAAAATAGATCCCAGCAAACAGTCTGGATAATGAAGTGTATGATGCGTTGTTATTTTTACACACAGAAAAGAAATGAGGAAGGGAAGCAGAAAAGTATCATTCTGATAAGAAATTTTGTATCTGCATTTCACAATTATAAAGGTACATGTTACCTAGAAATGCACTTTTATTCATGAACATTATATCTCTGATTCATGCAATTATTTCTAGAGCCATCCAGCTCATGAGACGGGCTCAGAGGTTGCCTGTACATTGAAGGATACTGCTGAGCACACTTCCCATCTGTGCAGACAGAGCCAGTATTGTGTGTCACCTCCATTCATCATATCTCCTTTGCAGTGACATCACATATCCAGCATCAGAAGGACAAAGTAATCCAGAACACTTCTTAGAAGAGGCCTAGATCACTGGCCAGGAGGAATTCAACATAGATTTGTACCCAGCTCAGGTACGGTGTACAGTAAGCACATCAGAGTTTTGATGTTCTCCACCAATTGCAAATAAAACTTTCTTTATATCGTCATTGAAGCACTCCTGAAATTACTTGGCACGTCCATCAGAGTTGAGGTCTTTTCCATGCTGTGAGGTACTTCACACATTTTCAGTTGCTATTAACACAGAATCATAACCTGATTTTCAGCTTCAATCACTATTTCATTTGGATGACAAATCATTCCTGTATTATTATATTGTATTCCTCACCTTTGCCTCAGGTAATCTACATTATTTTAACCGTGCTTTTGAAAATATATGCAAAATAGAAGTTACAAGGCAGCTAGGGTGACCTTCATGATTTTCAACTTCTCCAGAGTTATAAATCATTATAGTTACAAACTATACCCAAACAAAACTTCAGAATACAAATAGAAGCTGCATCCCTTCATACACTCCTTCACACAGCAAATAAACACAGAGTCATCCACTGGAGAGAAAAAAAAAAAAAAAAGAAACAAAATGGCAGCATGAAATTATTTTGCATCTGACAAGTGTAGATTCTGTGTCATAAAGAGAAAGACCCTAAGAACTATAATAAACCTACAAAATGTCTAGAAAAGGAGGTAAGAGCTCATCTACCTACAATCTTTGATGCACTTAAGTTGCCCTTTTAGCTTGCATTTCACAGCTCATTTACAATTAAACACAAAACCTGTCTTTATATTTAATACTAACATGAAAACAGTAAAGAAGATAATCCACACCAAAAAAAATATTTTTTTTTTAAAAATAACTGCTTTGTCTGATATAATCAAATCTGCCTTGAGGTTTTTTTTTTAATGGAAAGTGAATTTATAAACAGTGGTTCCTGTTTGTGCTGTGCATCAGCACAACGGACCCTTCATTAGGCTTTTACCAGTTATTTATGTATTCCAAAGCACCTTCAGCATCCTCTGCCAGTGTATTTTCATAGTTATAAAGTAATACACACTTTCTTATTAAAGGTACATACTGAAAGATTCAAAACCCCATTCACTACAGGAAGCAAAGAGTCTAGTCACCATAAAATACTTTTTTTTCTAGCTGAGTTAAAAACAGAAGCAGGATCTCCATTTGAGATTAGACATTTGAATAGATCAGTGCAGAAAAACAAGTTACTAATTGTGAAAAAAAGAGATAGGTAAGTAGCAAAGGTCTTTCCCATAAGTAATATGGAAAATAAAGGTAGGATTTCCATTGGAGAACGGGGAGGCTGAAATTATGGTACTCCTATTAGTGTCAGTGAAATTGGGAGGAACTATTTATTTCTGTGAAGGTGCTCCTTTGAGTGTCTGGTGTTGGGAGAATTCATCATTTGTTACCCTTCTGTTAAACTTGCAAATGTTCAAGAAAACCCTCCTGAAAAAGTCTACAAGCAATTTTATTTTATTTTAAATGTATCTGAAGAAAGAGGAATAAGGAAGGAGGCAACATGAGTTTATTGTAGCACTAAGTTTCCAGTTAACTAGCAATGCTGATTTGAACTGTTGCATGTCATGTTTTATTCAATAGTTTGTAATTTTTTTTTAGAGACATAATAATCTGTTATATAAATGACAGCTTGGATACATTTATTACAAACAAAGCTATATTGTGCATTCTCTTTTCCCCAAACTATTTTGACACTGAACATAAAGTGTTGAAATAAATGGCACATGATGCTCAAAGCATTGAAGTGTCAACTCTTTGTGCTTTGCACATAACTTTATTACTTGATTCGTATTTCACCAGGTTTATTTTAAGCACAAGAAAGGGAAAAAAAAGAGAGTGAGCCAGTGAAGATAAATTTGTCAGGAGAAATAAGCAAGTACCCCAAAGACTTTAAACACTTTGGAACAAGTGGCAGGCAGGAGTTTAACTTTTGAAATGGCTCATGTACCTAGAAGCCTAAGAAAGGCTTGTCTTTTTGGTATTCTGGATTAGAATCTCTCTCATCATAATCCTTCTCATTGAATTTTTTTTCATTATCTTGTCCGTTTGCTATGCACATGGAAAGCCATGACTGACTGAGTCCATTCTTTTTATCATTAGTTCAAGGACTTTTCCCAGTGAAAGTCAGGCTGAAGCAATGCGTTTATCTTGCTTTCTTTACTCAAATCACCAGAAAACTGAAGAAAAACAAGCCACCATGATAAAGTTGGTAGGGAATTATGATCTTAGCTAACGATGGAGTTGGAAAAGTACACAGATTTTGTATTTCAGAAGTCTGGATAACAAAATGACCCTGAACTACAGCAGTTCTAAAATGAGATGCTGATAATGGAAGGCAATTGTGAATACTGGAGCAGGTAAACATCTCTGAAAATATAACCCACATGGAAATTTTAAACAATAGTCTAGTCTTAACAGAAGGTTTTATCAGTGTTTTACTTTGCAGTTCATTATTTTAGTTTTTATACAAATATTCTTCTTTTGAATTATACTCTTTGTCCCTTAAATATTCAGAACCAAATAGCTATTTTTTTTTTCCATCGTATTTAAATCACAAGCCACCTTGTGGCTAAAGCAGTCATGTTTTGAACAGTATGAAAAATATATTTCATGCCATGGCTATTTCATCTTACACCTAAATGGAAAAGAAACTTATGTCAAATATTTAGAGAAGTCTCAAATCACACTGAGCACATCCATTAATATTCAACATTCTAACTGGATGCTTTAAATGCTGTTAGGTCAAGAGATGCTGCAGCCTAATCAAATAAGGGTAACATTAAATGAGTCATAAATTGTTCCTATAATTGAAAAGGTAGAGGAACAAGAATAAAAGATCTTGTTCTAATTTCTAATTTAATGTTCCTCATGATCTTTCTAAATTAATGTGATGTCAAAGGAAAGCTTATCTTGTAGCTCAGCTATAGTTAGAAATTTTCTGCTGTTAGGATTGTAACTGAACCAGTGACAATTACTTTGGATAGTACTCTGCCATATTCTTACTTGCCATGACAACATAATAATCTGCTGAGAGCTTTTCTAGGTAGGATACTAGAACTGGTCTGAGCTCCTTATCCTTCTGCTTAGAGGGCAATCCTTCTCTGCATGTGGAGAGAAGTCAATCCTTCTGAATGAAATCAATTATTTCCTTTTTTCACCTCTGGCTTTATCTATCTTTCCAAGCACAGAAACAGAGAGAACATTTACATTTGGCTAGACAGGTCCGTATTCTGCCTTGACTTTCACCTTAGGTAGCCTTAATGGAGAGTGCACTGAGCATGAATCCAAGATTCTGAGTAATATTACCTATTTAGATGTCTATGACATTTGTTTAAAACAATAGCAAAACAAGCTGGTGAAGTCTTCAATCAGCACAAATTAAAAAAAAAAAAATCCTAAGAGTATCTGATCATAAAGATCTGGTTTTATTTTGCTTTTGTTCCAAATAGAAGCAGGGTTATCAAATAGATTCTTACTGTGTACTTGAACAAAAGTCATTCCCAGCAAGAACTTTCTTTTTATTAACATTTTTATTATGTCAGACTTGAACAAATGCAGCCAGTTCAATAAACAAGAAAAACATAAGTGCCCTAGATCCTTCTACACTTCAATGTCTCAGAAGAATGCAGCAGTTTATGCCAGTATAAAGAAAAAAAGGAGACTATAATGTATGCTACTACATCAAACAAGTGAGAACTGTCTCTAGTGAAGCCAAGTACCAGCATAAGTTTCCAGAAGAACACTTATACTTCTAACAATGCAACATATATAGTTCCCCGGGGAGGCGGGGAGGGAGGCGGGTGGGGAACTAGCATCTCCCTATTTCTTGTTGTCATGGCTTAGCCCTACTCAGCAGCTGAAATACCACACAGTCTCTCACTCACTCCCCCCTCACCAATCCCCCACAGAGTGGGACAGAGGAGAATTGGGAAAGAGAAGGCAGCAAAACTCATGGGTTGAGATAAAAACAGTCGAAGAGAACAACAGAGAAAAAGAAAACAGAGATGAAAAAAAAAAAAACAACAAAACCAAACAATAACAGAAAATACTTAAGCACATAATTTACAGTACAATAACTCCCAGTGGACCCTGGTGCCCAGTTCCCTCCTGAGTAGCCAGAATCACCCCTCAGCACCATCCCCACTTCACAGACTGAGCATGATGTCACATGGGATGGAACAACACTTTGGCTAATTTGGGTAAACTATCCCAGCTGTTGGCTAATTAGTAACCTATCACAACTGTGTTCCCCAGCCACAAGTGCCACCAACTCCAGTTTCTCTCCCAGCTCAGGTGAAAATTTACTGTATTTTACCCAGAACCAGAAAATTTGTCTTTAACAAATGTGGAGTATTCTGCTCTTCCCTGACTCTCTCTTGCCTAGTTTATTTTAGCATCTCTGCTTTAAACAAGATACACAAAGATTCTAAGGACACTGATTTTTAAAAAAAAGTTTAAACCTCTAATTTAACCGTGTCAAGGAGTAATACCTGTAAATATGTAATCAGATTTAGAGTCCTACAGCAATACTTCTGCTATACTTATACTGTATAGCTATAGTAGAACATCTAAAATTCAAGCACTTATATTGTCTTGACATTTGCCATGTCTCATGAGGAATGAGGTAGGGATTATTTTGAAAAAATATCTCTGTGACAGAAATTCCTGTACATTGAGTGAAAACACTAAGTTAAATTCTTGCTGCGTACTAGATTTTGATCTACGATTATAATCACCTCCTTCCTGATCTTAGTTGCTCAGAGTAACAGCAGATTATGCAATGTACAGGTTGTTCCTTTGGCAACTAATGCTGACAATCAAAACTACATGCTGCATTCAAATTTAGAGTTTAATTCTCAGTCTACACAAGAGCAAAATGTAGTCTGTAAACACATGCAAAATGTTGGCAGGCAACTGTGACAAGAGCTGAGTAGCTCAACGTGTCATGCTGATCTCTTTGAACCTGTATTGTGGCTATGTGCTGCACAACTCCTGCTATGTGCTCTTTATCTATGTTTTGGTAGGAGATCCTTTTAGAAAGTTGCTGAGACCCCATATTTTGCTTTAAGTTTTGGTTGGTTTTTTTTTGCTTTAGAAGTACTGAAAAGGAAAGTGACATTAATTAAACTGAACACTGACTCTAACCACTAGTTGTGACTGTAATACTACCTACCTTTTCCTAGATGTTGGATATTGTCAGGGTCTAACCCCAGCTAGTAACTAAGAACCATGCAGCCGCTCGCTCACCCAGCAGGAGTGGGTGAGATTGAGAAAACTCATGGATTGAGATAGGAACAGTTTAAAGGTTGAAATAAAATAAAATAAAATAAAATAAAATAAAATAAAATAATAATAAATTGTAATGAAAAGGAAAACAACAAAAAGAGAAATGAAACCCAAGAAAAACAAGTTATGCAACTGCTCACCACCTGCTGGTCCCCAAGTCCAGCCAGTCCCCAAGCAGTGATTGCTAACCCCAAGTGAACTCCTCCCAGTTTATATTTTGTGCATGACGTCAAGTGGTATGGAATATCCTTTTGGCCATTTTAGGTCTGTTGTCCTGGCTGTGCCCCATCCCAGCTTCTTGTTCACCTCCAGCCTTCTTGGTGGCAGGACAGGGCGACAAGCTGAAAAGTCCTTGACTTAGTGTAAGCACTGCTCAGCAACAACTAAAACATCAATGTGTTATCAACATTATTCTCCTCCTAAATCCAAAACACAGCTACTGGGAAGAAAATTAACTCTGTCCCAGCCAAAACCAGGACAGATATGAAGCAGGAATGTAAAGGCTATGTGATTTGCTCACTTGCAACTCCCCCTGACTAATGGGCCACAACACTGAAACACATCACAGAGCTCTGCTCTTCCAAGTGCTACCAAAATTTTACACAGATGCATAAGGCACTGAAACACTTTTTTTTTTTTTTCCCTTATCATGAAGATTCAAAGTAAAGGCAACTTCCACTGCTGGGCCCCATTGCTAAACACTTATGGTAACAAAATCTGTCCCAAGCTGCTGCACCAACAACCTTATGCTCCTCTCCCACACCGATAACTGGAAGCTGTGAGGCAGAAGTAAACTGCCTTCTAGTCAAGTTTAGTTGTTAGCTGGTGGTGTTAGTTACCTTGAGCTCTCTCCAGGGTCGGAGAGGGATAAACAGTCTTTTCCTCAGCACAGTCGTGACCTATTTGCTCAGCCCACAGCGAAGTGCAGCGATACACTAAGCTCCCTCAACTTTAGAAAGCATATGGGGGACAAAGCCTCGCTTAGGAGCAGTGGTGCCTGGCAGGGATGAATAATTCGTAAGCAAGCATCAAAACACTTCCAGCAGAGGCACATTCAGCACGAACTGAAGCTCCCACCGAAATCATAGACTTGAAGCAATGGCTGCCATCCTGTATTGAGAGTCGTACAAATGCCCCTCTGCTGAACCCTATTGATCTGCATGAAGCTTAGGACAGACACAGCTGTGCACTTGAATAAACCACAAGGCAGAGCTGAGGCTTCATAGGCAAAAATGAATTTCTTATATTAAAAAAAAAAAGAAAGAGAAGAGGCTATAAAATCCTACATTTCAAGTTCTAAACTGATCTCTAAGTAATAAGGATTAGAATGAAGACCACTTTACATCTTTAGGCTGTGGTTTCTGGCATGTTCTGCCACAGTGTTTGCTGCAGATGATTGGTGGGATTGAAAGCACCCTACTACCCCTGATCCAGTACAGCAATACCCATCTTCATAAAGGAATGCAACCATGAGTACAGCTTGACAGCTTTTAAATCAATTCAGAATGACAGTACACAATATTTCACAACAGAAAGAAAAGAAATATTCCCTCAATCAATGTTTTGATAGAGAAATACATACATTTTAAAAGAGAGTTTAGGTTGGAAAAAAAAAGCAGAAACTGTGTTCCTGCAAGAGGGCCAGAGTCTTGATTATATGTCTTCTCCAAGAAGTGACACTTCTTATAGAAGATTGTCCACTTTTTTCCTTGCTATACTAAGGCATTATTCTAGCACCTAGATATTCCTCTGTGCTCTCCTGTCCAATTAGAGAAAAGGTCAGTCCAAAATAAGTAGAAGTTAAGTTTATAAGGGCTGACAAGAAGACGGTAGGGGATGGCGTGAATGCAATAATATTAATTCCGGGTGATGCTCTTCCACGCATTAGCAATTCAGCTGTGATGCTCAGAATGAGAATTAAAAACTGTGAACTTAGGGCCGTAAAAAATAAACCAGTACATCCAATGGCAAAGAAAGAAAGTATAAATGTAACATACTGCAACAGCACTCTAATATTACCAAAAGTAGCAATACACGAGGAAAACAATTGTTAGCATTGCCAGTAATGCAGTGCAGCTACGACCCTGGAGGGAGGCACGATATTTCCCTGCAGATTTCTAAAGAGAGCATTGATTCCCTCACTGATGCGCTTTTGTTCCTCAGCTCCAGTGCTGCCAGGTGCCCGTTGCACATGCATTCTGCCTCATTTAGATTCACTTCAAGTTTTCTTTTCCCCTTAGGGGGCTGTCATTGTTAGTATTGCAGGTCCACTCCCTTTCAGTTCTTGGTCAGCTATAACCAGTGAAGTAAAACATGAACAAGACAATCATCAGAACTGCCCCTGTGATTATTACTTTTTGGTTTTTGACAAGTTGCTGAAAGCAACATGGGAAATAAATGTCTTTTCTCGTCATTTGTACCTGCACAAACATTCTGATCCTGTCAGCAGCTTCTTTTATTTCAACATGACAGGCAGCTACTGTGAGCTTATTTGGGGTCTAGTTACTCCAAGAAGCAGAGGGAGAGGCACAAGCCCTCCCCATTGTATTCTTCTTAATAGCTAAGAAGTCGTGGTCTCTTTACTCCCATAGATTGCATCTGTGTTTTGAGATGTCACTGTCAGAGCAAACAATAAAATAATTTATTTTTTAGTCCAGTATCATGTTTCCAGCATTGACCACAGTGGATGCCAGGGAAAGCCTATGAGAATATTTTCTTTCCACATCTTGAGTCAGTGGGTTCCACCATTAACTATATTATATGGAAAAGTACTGCTTTTATTGTATTTAAATTACTACCTTGCAATGTCTGTTTTTCTTCTGCTTATTTCTAAGGAAAAAAAATGAAAATAGTTCCCTCCTCAGCTTCTCTATACCTCTTGCGGCAACGAATTTCTATTATTTGCCATTCAGTTGTCTATTTTCCAAGCTCTATATAGTTTTCCTCACAACCCCCTCCCATATTTCTCTTCACCCTTCTCTAAGTCTTTTCAAGTTCTTTGGTTACTATTCTGGGCACAGAACTGTACATAACAGATACATCATCAAACAAATAGTGGCATAATACATTTGATTTGTTGCTTCTTCTTTTCCTGATAACTCCTGTCATTCTCTCTTCTTGTTTGACCAGCACTGAGCATCAGGCTGATATTTGCACCGAACTTTTCATCATGACTCCAAAGTTTCTTTCCTAAGTGTTGAAAGCAAATTTTGCCATTCTCATTTGTCATGTACTGAAGGAGTGGTTTCATCCCATGTGTTAAACTTAGCAACGTCATTTTTACATGCTATCTTATTATATAATGAGTCAGTAATATGAGGTTCTTCTGCAATTTTTTGTGGTAACAAGGACCTATTCTAAAGTTGCTGAAGGCAGCAGAACTCCAGAGATTACATTTCTAAAGCAGTTTACCAGAACAGTTGACTGATCATTACAGTTATTATCTGAATGCTGGCAAGGAAGGACAATGCAGCTGGGCTTAGCTGTACTCACACACATTACAGCAGAGTTGTTCACACCATGAGTGAATACATATGTAGCATTTGAACAAATCATTTCTCTTGGAAAGACAAAATAGCTTAGCGTAATGTACTTAAGAGTCTTACAGAGTACTGTAAGCAAAGGAAATGGCAGGAGTCTGAGAACCGTGTTCTGCTTACAACTGTAATGAGACAGAAATATTTCACAATGCTTCCACTAGTGATACTAGAAGATGGAGATTCTTAAGACAGCAGAAATCTATTAGTGAGAGCAATCTGCAGGGTAGATACTTTGTATTAAACTAGGTAACAAGGTCCAGGAAAGAAGTTTTGATTCCTCTGAGTCAGAGGTGACAGAAATTACTTGAGAATGTGGACAGCAAGTTATTTAATGAAGAGACATAAATGTGTACAAAATCTACTTTTTTTTTTTTTAATAGAGGTGATTGTGCTTTTGCCTAGAAATAACTTTCTACTGTGCACCTGAAAGTCATCAAAATGACGGACAAAAATGCTTGATAAAACTAATGAGAATAAACTTACAGCTGAACTATGGAGTTGGAGAATATCCTACAGAAATAAAAGTTCCATAACAGCGTGGGAGAGGTGGCTGTAGAGGGCTTCATTACATGAATGATGATAGATGTTAAGGGCAAAGAACACAGGCACAGATGCATTGGAAGCTAGAAGGAGGTTATTTGCAATCATTTGCGATAGTTTCCTTCAAAAAAAAACCTGCCTTTTTCACTTACGAGGATCTTTTGTTCTCTTTAGCCACAAACATAACTGTACATACAGGCTTCAGCTTATTCAAGTAATTTCAGGAATAACAACATCCTAAAGTTTAAATATGCAGCATTTTGAGTCTGAAGATTGACCTTTGTAACTCTCCTTTTATAAACCATACATCTGAACTCCAGGTACCATACAGCAGATAACTGTTTACTTGGCTTGTGCATACACTAGTCATTACTCTGGCCGTGCCTAGAGCATATACATTTGGTTTGTAGCTCATTTAAACTACAAGCATCCTGATTTTCTCTTTGTTCCAATCCTTATTTATTCAAGCACGTAAATAAATTCAGTGTTTAACTTCCATGCAAAGATGACAGCCTGAAGCGTTCTCTTCCATGCAATCAGGCCCATCCCAATAGCTGAACCTGAGAATGGTCTTATGACAGACAATTTTAAAGCAAACTAGGGAAATGTTTATCCAGAAACAATGCTGCTTGTGTAAAGGAATGTCATATTTTACTCTATGCTTACGGAAAAAAAATGGTGGCAATTACAGTTGACACCAAAAAAAATGAAAAAAAACCCAACATTTTGCATTCTACTTGAATAAAGGACACATCTAAGTGGAATTTAGGTAGAATTAAGTACATAAGTCAAAGTAAGAGAGCCATTAGGTGCATATAGAGTGGACACTGGGTATTCAACATCAACCATTTAACTTCACGGGCCAATGGGAAACCACTGAGTTACTTATTAGGTGCTCTAGCACTGTTTGCTGCATACAGCGTCAGTGATTTTGAAGGACTTCATCTACTAGGTACTGACAATTCTGAGAGTGGTACAAAGCAGAGCATGACATAACGATCCACAGTGAAACACAGACCTGACAGAGAAGTTTTGTGACACTTCCATGTAACAGCTCATTGCTTGCAATTGCAAGTCTCATTGAGCCTGGAGGAAGGCAACCCATACCTCCCTCCCGGTATGAACAGACTGGGGGATTCAATGGAGGTAAAATACTGTTCAGCCAGGAATCAGAGTAAGAAAGTGCAAAGAGGAGTGTGGTGGAGAGCCTGTGAGAAGGCATGTTCAAGGAAAGGCTGAATCCTAGTTACTGCTCCAAGTAGTTAGATTAAAAAAACTGACCACAGCGTAACTCTGAAGCAGTGACCCCTTTCTGGCAGAATGCTGACTTAACATCACTTCATGCGGTTAAAGAGGACTGCAACATCAAAAAGCTCCACACATACCTGGCTAAATACAAACAAATAATAATAAACATGATCTTGCCAGTAGTTTTTGTTTACAGTGATTTTTTTGTTTACAGCAATTTTCACTAGCACATATACAAAACTTCTTACAGAGAACTTGTTCTAGACCTCTAAATAAAAGCATAAGAGTTTAAAGAAGTGCACAGTAAAGAGTCAAGATTTCTGATGAGATTTACAAAAGTACATGTTTCAGAAAGGGATCATTCTTGAAAAAAAAAATTATGTAGTTGACATCTGGTCTACAGTATAATTTGACAAGTCAGTGCAAGACTCAGGAGAGAGAGAAAATGTAAGTACACATGCTGCTAGCATACAGGATTTGCTAGTGAGAGAAGGTAAAAGGAAACAGCTAAAGCAGAGGTAGAGACAGAAAACTAAAAAGCAACAGGGGAGATAGACTGATTTCTGTACAGGTATGAGAAGCTCTGCCACTGTCACCATACAGAGTGTGTATTTTTCAGAAACTTCAGCAATGTAGCCTCAGTTTGATGGGCAGACTGACTGGTATACTTCTCAAAGAAGGCTGATGCTCTGGGGCATTGGACTTTTGAGGGAGTATGTTTACAAAAAGAACAAGTGTATGTGTGAGGCTATGTACTGAACATTGACTATAGAATTAACAGTCTAGGTCGAAACACAGCTTTTAATAAGCAAAAAGGCGTCACAGAGGGTTAAATACAGGTTTAGGATTTTGTAGTGTTTTTCAAAGTGGAAAACAACTCCTACAAACAAATAGCAACTGAAACAGTTAGGAATAGCTTAACTAGATGTCGTAGTTCAGCCCTGATCGGGACCAGACTACGCAGTCTCTCTCTCACTCCCCCCACCCTCCAAGAGAATAGCAGGGGATGATATAAGAAAAACGGCTCAAGGTTTGAGATAAGGACAGGGAGAAATCCTTAAAATTTCCGTCATGGGCAAAACAGACTCAACTTGGAGAAAAACTATTCATTTATTTCTAAAACTGGCAGGAGAATGAGACAGGGAACAAGATAACCTCCTTCCACCCCTCCCTCTTCCCAAGCTTAACATTATCTCTACTACCTTCCCCCTCTGAGCGGCACAGGGGCGAAGAGGGAATGGGGGTCGTGGTCAGTTCATCATGCGTTGTTTTACGCCGCTACTTCGTCATCGGGGGAAGAACTCCTCACATTCCTCCTCTGCTCCAGCCTGGGGTCCCTCCCATCGGCCACAGTCCTTCATGAAACTGCTCTGGCATGGGTCATCTCTTCCACGGGGTGCAGTCCCTCCAGAACAGCTGTCCCAGCGGGCCCTCCACGGGCCACAGCCTCCTTCAGGCCTCCACCTGCTCCAGCGTGGGGTCCTCCACGGGCTGCAGGTGAATCTCTGCCCCTCTGTGGACCTCCATGGGCTGCAGGGGGACAATCTGCTCCACCATGGTCATCACCACAGGCTGCAGGGGAATCTTGGCCAGGAGCCACGTTACTCCTCCCCCTCCTTCTTCACTGACCTTGGCGTCTGCAGCCGTTCCTCACAACAGGCTGGCAGACGCCTCTCAGGATCCTTTTTACATCTTATTCACTTCTCACCTCCTCTCCACTTCTTGCAGCTGGACTGGGCCGAGTCCGGCCCAGTTGGCTGCCTGGTGGGAGGTCTGCAAGGCCCACAAGGCTCACGCCTCCCCCTCTCTGCCCCCAACTCAGCTTCTTCACATCTTCTCTCTCCTTTTTTTTTTCTCTTTTCCCCTTCTTAAATACGTTATTGCAGAGGCGTTATCACGGAACACTCTGCTACCAATTGGCTCGGCCTTGGCCAGCAGCAGGTCTGCCCTAGGCCCAGCCGAGTCCACTGCACAAAGGGGAGCAACTTCTAGCAGTTTCCTACAGAATCTACCACCTTAGGCCCCCCCTCACCAAACAAAACCAGAACACTAGACTTACATTTACTATCACAATGAACAAAACAAGACTGATTTAGTGAGAAAGTTCTTTAAAATGTCAACACAATTGTTTCCAAAAATAATTGCCCTGGTTTCAGCTGGGACAGAGTTAATCTTCTTCCCAGTAGCTGCTGTGTTTTGGGTGCTATACAACAAACCTCAGAGAATTCTGAGATCAAATAAAAACAACATTGTGGCCACTGATGGCCAAATCGACATAATGAATGCTTACAACAATTTTGTTTTAACATATTCTGTCTGGTCAAATTTGTCATTATCTCAACCCTTCAAGGCTGACCAGGGGCTTGAACCCTGCACCCTCAGATTAAAAGTCTGATGCTCTCCTGATTTAGTTAGCCAGGTCTCTTCAAGTCCCATCTTGGGTGCCAAAAAGGACTCTTGTAGTTCAACCCCAGCTGGCAACAAAGTACCACGCAGCCGCTCACTCGCTCCTCCCCTCCCTTAGTGGGATGGGGGAGGAGAATTGGAAAAACAAAGATAAAACTCATGGGTTGAGAGAAACACAGTTTACTAGGACAGTAAAGGAATATATTATATATATATATATATATAAAAAATGACAATAATAATAATAGCACATACAAAATTAATTATGCACAATTTCTCACAGCTTGATGACCCAACAACTGATACAGCCCATTCCGAGCAGTGCTCATGGAGTGGAACCAAGAGCGATCTCGGAACAGCGGTTTCCAGAATTTTTGCCCAACAGCCAACCCCAACTTATATACTGATTATGACATCTATGGTATGGAATACTTCTGGCCAGTTTGAGTCAGTTGTGCCAGCTATATCCCTTCAACTTTTTATTTACATATCAGATGCCATACAAAATCCAAAATACAGCAGCTACTGGGAAGAAGACTAACTCCATCCCAGCCAAAACCAAGAGCCTTTTCCTTGTTTCCCAAGTTCTAAGAAGTCCAATTCTAGCTGGAGATACATTTTAACAATATTTGTTTTATTAATGCAAAATGAGACAATAATCTTCTTGGTTTTAAGCACTGGTCTTTGTTTCCATAATCTTTTTCCTGTTTCATTTCTGTATTTTTCTGGGCTCACCAAAGACTTTTTGTCACTGTTTTTAAAGACTAGAGTCTTAAACATAGAAAGGACCCTTAAATCATCCGACTTCAACTTTTGCAGTGAAAATACCATAGGATACCACTCAGTCACCCTAGGTGAAGTAAGTCAACAGCCTTAACATAAAGAAAGCCAGCAGAGTGGTTTTACCTTTGATTTGAAGACATCATGGGATCAAAATATTGCTGCTTCTCTTAGCAGTTTGTTCCACAGGGAACTATACTTCCTAATGGTGAAAATGTATGCCTTCTTTCTGTTTGAATTGCCTTACTTTGTTATCAGTGATTTTACATTCACTTTCAGTCATTGACTGAAATGATTCAATACTAAGGAACCCCACTAGTTGAGCTTCCATGCATCTACGATTCCCCACTGACATCTCATTTTCCAGTTCTATTCAACAAGGAAGTTCTTAATCCCTTTAAATAATGCTCTTTATTGATACTTCATAATGCATATTTTTTTGTAGTCAAGGTGTGGTAAGTGATTAATAAAGCACATTCATTTTATGAATCTCAATTCTTATGATACGAATGAATGAAATCATATTTCTTTGGCAAGGCTTCTTTTCCATTATATTAAGTTGCCTCGTCTTAATTATATTTTCATCCTTTCATTTTCAGTCTGGTTTCCTACAGAAATAAGACACTATCTATGTGCTTGTTTGCTTTTCATCAGTTTCACCTAAGAAACCATGAGCTGACTGGCAATTTCAAATATATTTGGCAGAGCACTAGAGATTTCAGAGGTTTCATGTTTCTGTTTAAAAAAAAAATTCGTACAACAAAAGAAAAAAAGGACATTGTAATGCACCTATGAGCCCTACTTTTGTCAAACGTCAGACCTTGTAGGTCCTCAAGTCTTGGCTTTTAAGTCTTCACTGTTTCTGTGACTCATAGAATTTGCTGCTTGTCCATTGCATCCAGTTTCAGCTATCACTTTTTGCCTAGGATTCCTGTCTGGCTAACTTACCTAACTGGGTAAACAG
This sequence comes from Chlamydotis macqueenii, assembly GCF_036417535.1. Taxonomy (NCBI): domain Eukaryota; kingdom Metazoa; phylum Chordata; class Aves; order Otidiformes; family Otididae; genus Chlamydotis; species Chlamydotis macqueenii. The sequence goes on from NC_141558.1 coordinate 21,130,776, forward strand.
GATGAAGCCCAGTTTAATTCCTAACTGGAGGGTTCTTCTATAGTTCTGGAATACCTCTAATAATCTCATATTTCTTTAAAACTAGTATCCTTTAACCTTAGAATCATGGAATCACACAGATTGGAAGGGACCTCAAAGCTCACTTGCCCAAAGCAGTCCTGGATAGAACAGGGTGTTCAGGACCTTGCTTAGTGCTGTGTATCTCCAAGGATGGACATTCCACAGCCTCTCTGGACAGCCTTTTCCAATGTTTGACCACCCTTATAGTAATAATTTTCCTTATATTGCCTTGGAATTCCCTGTGCTAAATCTCCCATCCTTCTCTGTGTACCTCTCAGAAGTCTGTCTGCACCTTCTCTATAACCTCCTGATAAATAGCTACAGGCAGCAACTGGATCTTCCTTTAGCCTTTTTAAGGCTAAACAAACACATTTCTTTCTGCCTCTCCTTGCACATAGTCATCTCCAGCCCCAAAACATCTCAGTGGCCCTTTATCATATTCACTTAAGTATGCCTTTCCTGTATTGGCAAACTCAAAACCAGACACAGGACTCCAGATTTCACAAGTGCTGAATAGAGCTGAAGGATGGCTGCCTTGGACCTGCTGGGTGCATTCCTGCTAATAAAGTCAAAGATGCTGTTGGCCTTCTCAGATTCAAGAACACTCTATTGTTTCATGCTAAAGCTGTTGTCCACCAGGACTCTTGGGTCTAAAACCAGCATTTACTGAATCTTCTAAGACTTCTGGGCAAAGCTATCTGGGGTTACTGATCTTAAACATTTCTTCTATTATTGCTCTTTTATAAGCTTCTTAATCAAGGGACTGGAGAGCACTTTGTCATTCTGATATATGAATATATGCCTCCCTTTTTTAAAATATGGAAATTAAAAGTTATTATATACTACTGTTTTTCATCATCATTCACTTGTCTAAATCTTAGGGTAATCTAGAGTGGTACTGGCATTTCTTTCATTCCAGATATACTTAAATTTTATTAAAGTTCGTACTTTCACTTACTATTGTCTTCACAAGAGTAACTCGCAGGAAGTTATCCCTGCTATATTTAGATTTCCCCATATATTTATTTCTTACATGTATAATTCACTATGTATACCAATTACTAATGACTTGTAATTTTTATATTTGTCAGATATTGCAATAATACCTGCCATTTCCTCCTGAGCAAAGTGGGGAACTTGGATGTCTTAAGAGCCAAAATCGTCATACTGTGAACTGTGATAGAAAAAAAAAGCTAATTTTGAACAAGTCTCCATTTTCATTTGTATTTTTTGACCTTTTTGATCACATGACAGTCTTAAAAAACTATCTTGACTTGATTTTTATAAGATACTCCCAAACCTTTTAGCAGTCTCTTGTCTGTTGGACTTCTCAGTCAATTTCTTTATTTTCTTCCTGAAGGTGTATTATTTATGGCTAGTGGGTGAATTGGATTTTTGACTCAATTTTCTTTCCCTTTGGCTGCTTTTTATCTGTGTGAATGTCATGTAGTAAAGAAGTAAAAAACACAGGAAACAAGTATAAAGCAAGAAAAAATTATAGAGGGAGCATCAGCCAGACTGACTAGCTAGCACCTTCAGGTGAAAGAAGATAACCTGTCAACCTCTTTATCATTGTGCTAACAATAAGAAGAGAGAGTTCACACAGATAGCTTTCCTTGCAGTAGAGCTTGAAACAAGCCAAACGAAAAGAAGAAATTACTACAGTAATTATAGGAATGCAGTCAGTAAGAGGACTTTTCAGGGTACTTTCTCCCTCCACTTTTCACTCTTCACAATTTGGGAAGTTTTGTGGTTTATCAAACATTTTCAGCCTTAAAGGAAGTATTTAAGGAGGGGATTCTTATTTTTCTTCCACATCAAGAACCCAAACATCTGGCAAAGTATAGTCCTGGGCAGAACTGAATACATCTTCTGATGTGGATTTTTTTTTTAGTATTATTCACATTTCAAGAGATGCAAGAAATATACTGCCATGACAGACAACACTAATCACTTGGAACATGTTTTGAGCAACACTATAAAGAGTTTCATGCCTTTTCTGTGAACTATCAGTCTCCTCTTCTGTGATAAAAGTTGCAAGAAGGGGATGGATGCTTTCATCTCAGATTATTTTCTTCCCTCTTCTTTCTTCAGTTGATTTATCTCTATTTCTGTGGAGACTTCTGAATTCCTTGGAAATAATTTTCAAAGCCATGTAGGCATTTCAGAACACACTTTGGTTTGAAAGCAATATAATGGCAGTTGTCCTATTTTAGACAGAAGCTGTTGTGATTTCCTTGGATACACCTACACTTTGAGTACAGACTTACCCATATCCATATGACACATACAAGTTCTGAAACATCCCAGCTCAGCTATCACCAAACCTGTGTCTTTCAGTTACTGATACTTATCTAAGAATTTCTCAGGAGGACTTTCAGGGTGTCTATAAGGCCTGCAGAAATCCTTTTGCTCTGTGGAAATTAATTGCAAAGCAGTCTCTTAGGGATGAAGAACCTCCCTGTTCCCCTGCTGCCCCCTCCGTCCCCACATAAATGCACAAATGCTATTTTCCACACATTCCTGCCCTTATGTTACTGTGTGACTGGCAGAAAGTTAGAATTACTTACAGATTTTGTGCAAATGAGTGAAAAAGAGCCTATAAGAGTCCCATTTGAGGGAAAGGTTACAGTGTGATTTCACACTTTATTGGACAACACAAAGTTCATGAGGTGAATGCAAGATAAAAATCAATAAGCAATGACGTTTTATTTGTTCCAGTGTTGACAGAACCATCTTCCTGACCTGCTCCTGGCAGTGAAATATGTTCTGGTGGGTGCCCAATGTAGGGCTCACCAGACTACTGGCAACACAAAGGCTTGCTAAGGCATTGATCCGTATGGACAATCTTACTGGGATGGTTGAAAAGAAACATTCTACGAAGTGTAGAATGAGATAGGGCTAGAACAGGAACATATAGGACAGGACAGTTAGAAAACAAAGATACAGCTACAATGTGATAGGCATGGTATGCTGTTTTTACCATACCTCAAAAGAGGATAAATGTAGGCAGCTAGGGTCTGGCGGCCGGAAGATATCGCGCTGTACGGGAAGATAGGACCCCTCTCCGGATAGCCAATAGCGTTTAGTCTATGATAGCTAATAGCGTTTAGTCTATGATGTAAGCACACGGAAGTGACGTTGTAAACCCAAGCTATATAAGGCCGTGTTACCTACCAATAAATGCCATTTGCCGTCCACCACATTGGTGTCTGTGAGCTGATGGACTGAGCAGCCTGGGGGTGGTTGCCGTGCCGTTCCTCAACCAGGTCGCCACGCCAACAAAGGCAACAAGTGGTGCTGAAACCCGGGAAAATCGCCTGGACGGGTAAACAGCGGCCGGAGCGGCAGGACCAGCCCAGCAGGGAGGACGCACCCGGACCAAGAAGGAGGATGGAAGCCCTTGTGAAGGTCGTATCACAATTACATAAGCAGTGGGGTATTCCAACAAAGGCAACAGATAAAACCTTGTCAATGACCAACACAACATAAGTGATATCACTGTGTTTTGCTAATCACCTTCTCACCAGTACATATCCCTTAGCCCCTGTCCTTGCAATCATTAGGCTAAGTGTGTTGGAACTGTGCTTGTCTCCAATAAATCTTAGTCACTGTACCAAATCTAGCACTCCTCAAGTCAAGTCAGAGTGCTGAGATCTCTTGACTGCAACTTTGCTGGCATCACAATGTTCAGGACCTTACACCAACACATCAATAACACCAAGCAAGGGCAACAGCAACAACCAGGAGGATGACACTGATTACTGAGTCTAGTGCCAACTCACAACCTGGCTGACACTGGTAATTGCAGCTGATGATTCAGTTAATGGTAAATTGTCCCCCTCGCAGGGTTGCAACCTTTAATGGAAGAGAGTTACAAAATATTCCTCCCACTCTTTAACAATCCCCCTAGAGACAGATGAATTACAGGCACAGAGGGAAATTTAAAAAAGGAATCCATAAGGATTTTAAAAAGAGGCAAGGGTAACCTGGGAAGGAATTTTAAAAAAATCCATGACATAATTTGTTGTATTAAAAATAGCAAGATCAAGAAAATGTAAGACGCTGCAGATAATGGGGATAGTTCTCTGTCAAAAGCTGCATTAGTCATCACTGTTAGCAGAGCGCATCAAAAAAAAAGGGGAAAAGGAGTCAGATAAAACATTTCAAGTCATGGAGGACTGGAAATCTCAATCTCTACTAGCAGATAGCAAAGCACCCACATATGATAAATTACAAGCTTAGGAATAGAACAAGAGGCTAGAATAGGCTATTGAAAATTTAATATAAGTCAAAGCACCACTCTCTATTAACAAAACATCCAACATGTAGATGTAGAAATGGAAAAAGACAGCTCCAGCAAAATTTAAAAGTAAGCTCATGGATGGCTGGGCAAAAAAAAAAAAACCTTTTGCAAGTCTTGATATCTTGATATCTGCAACAAAAGATGGGGACAGATGAGTCACATTAGCCAACAGGCATCATAGCAAACACAGCTCTCATATTTCAAGTGAGATAGCACTTTATAGTTCAGGGCTAGAGAAACAACTTTCTGTTTATGACATGTTGCAGTGTCATGTTTTGTAAGTATTGCAAGGTGTACGTAGGCAGTGAGAGGTTCAGCATGGATGTTGTCAACATCAAGATGCTCAGTCCAGCTACACTGCATGTGCCCAGTCATAATAAAACAACGGGCTTATCTGAGCATCCTGCTTGACCTGACATGCTTTGAACCTCATGCTAAAGACAAGCAGGCATGTTCTTTCTATACAAGATGGACAGCCAGAAGGTTTTGACCTGCACATTGGTTGGACATACGCTTAGGCCATAGCACAGAAACAGTCATGAAAGTGCTAAACAAGTTCTCAATCAACATCTGGAAAACCCACACAGTGATAAACTTCAGGTCTCAAAGTTGTCCCAGAACATGAGAATGCTGCAGCAGATAAATACATATGACTGAGATGTCCTGACACTGAAGTGTCCTTTCACTGCCTGCAAGAGCCTGTGGGATGCCTAAGTCAGACAATGACCTGGAAGGTGTTGGTACTAATATCACTATCCCACCACATTCACATTCAGGCTCTCACAGAATGCTTCTTATTTCAGGCAGAAGCATATCCCCACCTCCTTGTCTGCCTTTTTGGTAATATCTTGGAAGATTTAAACCTTAAACTAAGTTTTTTAGCCAAAGTATCCATGCAATACTCCCTCTTTCCTAGGCCTGCTAGCTGCAAGATGTCTTTACACAATATGCCATCTGGAGTTAGTAAATTCTGCTCACAAAATGAGTCAGGAAGAAAAAATCCAGTATATTCTTGCAAGGTAACAAAGTCCTTGAGAAAACACAACCACTAGATAAAATTTTCTTTACAATCTTTGTTACTCACCTGTTTTTATGAAATAAAAGCATATTTGATTAATACGTTTTAACTAAGGATTTCAAAATTCTGTACCCAGCTGGATAAGTATAATTATCTGCATTTAGGACAGAAGTATACCTAACTGCTATGAGAAGAATAGAACATATGAGCTCAGCAAAAGTGTAATCCCTATTTTTATTTTAAATTATTTTTACAAAAATAACTTCTAATTTCTTAAGATACAAAAATCTAAGAGATAAGTAAGAGTAACCCTGTTCTGAAATAAAGAGCAGACAGCAGTAACTGCTTGAACTACAGGGAAGGCAAGAATGTCTACTATACAGTAAAGTCATCCTGAATAACACTGATCCCATGATGGTGGTCATTAAGCTTTCTTGCAAAAGGTATTTTTATTACTTAATATATTTTCTTCTTATAAGGGTTGCAGACGTGAGTACAAGACCTTGGCATAGACAGAAAAGATTCTGGCAAAGCCTTTGAAATTTCCTGACACATATACTTAGCATATATTTGTAGAAGTTGTTACGCACAAAAGTATAGTATATAGTATATAGTATATAGGAACAGATATTTTGAGAAACCTGGTATCAGCAAACTGTAATGATAACATCTTTTTAATTTGGCTGATTGCTGTCAGGAAATGAACTCTTCTATCTGATTGATTTAGGATATTAAAGAATGGTAAGTAGATGTGACCAACAGTACTGGGGCAGAGTTGGAGTACCCCTTCTTACAGCAACTTAAAGTTAAATTAGCTCAATGATGGCATAAATAAAAATAACAGTAGTTGTCATTTTCCCCTTCTCTTTTTGGAGTATTTTGTCTCCTTTCAATTTTGTTTAATGACATGAAAACATTTCCTGCCTCTCCTCAATTCCAACATTATTATTTGAATAATAAACAGAATACACTTTTCCATCATTACATGGAAATATTAACTGCCCTGTAGTTAAGGTTGCAGCCAGCTCCCATTATAAAGTTCTATTCAGCGATCTTACGAATTTGGCAAAGAAAATTGGTCTGGCATGAAAATGACCATGCATATGGTGAAGGCTCAGGAAAGTATCTCCAAAAAGTCTGAAGAAAAGCTATCAAATGGCTTTGCAGTAGGTGACTCACTCTTACTGGGAAGAAAAAAGACGTGTAAGAAACTCCCTTCAAGCTATACAAGATGTCGCAGCAGGCTATGACATCAGACACAGAACCTCTTAAAGAAATTGCCTCAAAAAGCCCCAATTAAAGTCAATTTTAAGTTGAAGACACTGATACTCTCATACTTGGTAATGTGGTTTGCAGACAAGAAAGCCACATGCTCAAAATTCATGTAACAGATAGGGGAAAAAATCAAACTTGGGATGTTTGACTTGAGAGAATTCCAGTAGGTCTGTACAATACAGGTGAAGCTGCATAGGTACCATCAAAGTGAGTGGTAATCTAAAGTCCAATGCCAATTACAAGATTTCTACATATCTCAGCCATTAGATGGGTAGGTGGATAGATCTACATTGCAGCCATCTCTCATGGGTCATTGATTTCATTCTCCTGTTCCACCCATGAGGGGAAACAGATCAAACTACTACAGTAATTTTAATCAAGTATCCATTGAATTAATTCTCATTTCAAACTATGTTGTTATTCATATGCCATTAATTTACATGCAAGTCTACTTTTTCAGATATTTCTTAGTATTTGAAATGTATAACTATAATGTATGGCTGTCTCTGGGCTTATATATCCCCTAGGTTACGGACATGCCAAATGCTACAAAAATCAAGCTGTTTAGTACAGCCACACACCACTCAGCCCACTCTTCTTACCAGTTTGTAAGAGATGAGTTTAAAGATTGGTCAGAAACACAGTAAGTCCAGGCTTTAAACCACCCAGATAGACAAGAGAAGTGAGCTCCAAATCATAGAACCCCTGATCAACTCATAGAACACCTAATCAACAACAACAGCCTAATTTGACTCTGAAAATTAGCACAGGGTCAATTGGTTGAAGTACCCCAGTCTGCAGTTCAACTCACAAAGCAGACAGAGCATTTTCCGCCTCTGCTCACTCTCAGGCCTGGCACCATTCAAAGCCCACCATAACACCCACACCTTGAGGTGACAGAAATGCAGGTGGCAGGGTCTGCAATGAAAAAAAAACCCAGGGGCTACTCCTCTGTCTGAACCCATGAGGATGAAAACTGTGGGGCTACATCTGTTCCCAGACCATCCAGATGTAGCAGCTTCCCCGTTTCATACCTAGTTTGCAAAAAAACATTCATTTCCTTAACAGCCAAGACCAAGATAAGTTCTGCCAAGTTTTCTGGCTATATCCTCTACTCTAATTATCTTTTTCTCTACTGGATTAAATCCCAGCAATTTATCTCATCCAATCTTATCATGGCACTAGGTACTTTGTTCTAATAACCATAATTTAAATGACATGTTACTATTTTTTATACGTCAAAAACTACTGTTAATAAATTGGTCTTTAAAAGGATACCAACTTCTGAAGAAAAGTACTATAACATCAATTTGTTGAAATTGATGTTTCTTGTTTCCACAGACGATAATCTATTTTTCTAACCAATATCAATTTATCTCTGTCTATATAAATATTTCCCAAATAGTAAATATTTTAGTTACAGATCCAGAGAATGAACTATTCTTTCCAAATGAGATGATGAATACACTATACTAATCTTGCAGGGACAAGGAAAATCTTTGTTCTGCACTCACATAATGCCTAGAACAATACAATTCCAGGCTACTAGTCCCAAGAGTTCTCAAAAAATAATGCAGAAATGGCTTCTCCTCCATTTAATGAATGTAAAAGTGGTTGCTGAATTTCCTGTGTTTCCTATGGAGCACACTTTCCCTACAATATAGGCACTGCTATTTCTGTTGAGAGTACTCCGGCCGCTCAGCCACACCAGAGAGCGGTGGCAGCTGTAGTATTGCTTGGAAGCGTGCCTCTGGACTGCTGGGGGATGTTGTGGGGCTTGACAGTGCACCAGAGTTGGGCAGTAACTTGAGAGGAATTTTCCAGTATAAAGCCGAATCCCACTTAAATCCTAATTCACTCAGGTATGTTCTCCCCCTAAATTAATCATCTGGGAAATAAAGTTCTTGGTACACCCTGAAAACAGATAGAAACAGATAATAGATCCAATATGGGTTGGAATGGCCTACTTGTTAACACCTTTTAAATTCTGTCTCAACTGAAATATTTCATCCACTCTAATACACCTTAACATTTATTTCCTGTTACTTCAGAGTATTAACTGCACTTTCATTCTGAGCTCTAATTGTTTCAAACCCTTCCCAGGAAAGCATACACATGCAAACTCTGAAGATCACAGAAGACCAGAGATCTCTAAGAATTAATTCTGTTCAAGACAAAAGATTAATAGCATTATTACCTAACAAAGGCATAAAGTAGTCACAAGTTATTGTGACTTGAACCAGCAATTAGCTTCCCATTATGTGAAGCAATGAAAGAATTTGGTTAAAATATTAAGTGCTTAGCACTCTGTCTGCAGGAGTATCCCACTTATGCAAACAGAAATAAATCTGGCGTTTTAAAGTATATATTCCTATTGTATCATAGGAAAAAAAAATTCTGCTATGCTTAAAGTTTTCTTTTCTTGGTTATATTAATTTGTCCATGGTTTATTAAACAAAAAAAAAACAAACAACCAAACAAACAAAACCAGACAATGACCAAATAAACAAGATTTACCCTTTTCTGCATTTTACAGATTTGAAGTAATGCTACCTTCAGATTGTTTTGATTACCCACAAGCACAATATCAGGCATCAGAGAATTTTATTTTATGATGAAGCAGCTAGATCACATCACATACAAGGCACAATGTATGGGCATATTCAGCCATTCACACAATGAAGCCTGGAATGAAATCTTAAACCAAGATACTACTTTTTTTTTGTGCTCTTCTAAAGAGCAAAGTATTCACAGTAAGTTTAGGCTGAAAAAAAATAACACCAGTAAAGATAAATTGCTCCTCTTGCTTCTCAGTTACAAAAGTAAACGGATAGGTAGATACCAAACAATTACTCTTTAAAATCCTATCAATCAGGGAAGATACTGTGAGAGAAAGATTAGATTATCTACTTAACACCAGATTAATACCTTTATCCCCAATGAATAGCTGCTAGAGTTTTTAGTTACTGTAAAAATGTCAGATACTGTACACATCCTGTAGGCAGTGCCTTCTCAGAATCTCTTTATCTGTGTACAATCACCTTGCATCACATATTTGACTTGTCTGAGGCAATTTCATGGATTTTATACAAAAATAATGCAACTGGTGAGCTGCACTATGGCTCTGTTACCAGTGTTATGGCAGGGAGCAGAGAGGTGAATTGCCTCAGGGGCAGTTGCTGGAGATATATTTCCTACAGAGAACAGAGGTTGCCAGGATATTTCTGTGGGTCCTGGAAAGACCTGCCGATTCTCAAATCTGCGCTCATGAAAGGGGATCGAGATATAGCACATTTCTTCTCTGTATGCAGAATGGCTGCTTCAGGCTATGGTAGCCTCTTTCCTCAGCACAAAAGGAGGGAGCTTCCTCCAGTAAAAAGAAACTCACCTAACAGAGGTGGAGGTGCACTGGGATAGGCTTTACCTTGTTCTTAGTGTCAGAAAGAAATGGAAAAAGAATGAAGTAAAACCCTCAAAAATGTTTCTATCTGTACTCTGCTTATGCTTGGGCCGTGCTTATGTCAGTCAACAGGAAAAGATTAAGAAATAGTGAAATCACAAGAAAATGCTAAATAAATAAGAGAATCTCAAGGAATGACTGTTCAATCCTCATACCCTAAGGCATCTATCTCTTAAGAGGAATTTGTGGCCATGCTCCGCTGACGATTAGGATTTCAGTTCTCAGTAGTTTTTGTGCTTTGTTTAGAGTTCTTTCGTGAGGGAGCAGATCACATGGCTGGTTTGCTCTTTCCTTTGCAGATAGGCCTAAAGTGATCACCCAGGCTGTGTTTTTTGTTCCTCCTCTCCAGTTGGTGATTATTTAATATATGTTTGTTCCACTGAAGTCACCTAATATGGATTAGCATTATACAGAAACACAGCTGTATGAAACAGCAACACTGCTATCAGCCTCACAAAAAGCTGATAATCGCAGATAAAGACATACAGCACATTATTACCTTAATGATAACAGCATGGATCTGCCCGGTTTAGGAGGCTTACATCACCATTGTCATAGCATCTGAACACTCCATCTTGATTACAGGAATGGAAGGGAGCATCTAGATCATCAATGATGTTTATTTCATGAGGCACCAAGAATAATTACAGAACCCAGCAAAACACCACAGTGTGTCTAGATCTGTACTAAAAGGCCACAGTCTAGGGTTATGAAGTGGCATATAAAGAGAGAAAAAGTGCTTGAGGATGTTGCCAGGGCCACATGACAGCAATAAATTTGTTAAATAAAAATCTCAGCTGCTGTGTACTGGAAATGTTTTACTTCTCATATTAAAAAGGAAGGCAATAATAAAAACATAACATTCCAATCTGACATGAGGCAATTAAAGTGACAATTCTTTTAGCTTAATTTTAAACTAAGAAACTAGATATATCAGTCAAGTACCTGGAAGCTTTCAATATCACACAGACATCTGCAAATTTTCTGTATTTTCTCTTAACATTGCTCCAGATTAAAATGATCCTGGCTGCAGTTTGGCTCAGGTAAATTATACTCTTCCGAAATATTCCTGGGTGTGATTCAGATGTTAGCTGAGACATGAGACAATTCCCAGTGGGCAATTTGGAAGTGGCCACCTTGTTTTCATAGAACTGCTGAGGTGGGAAAGAACCTCTGCAGATCATCTAGTCCAACCAACTGGCTCAGAGAAGGGCCAGCTGGAGTAGGCTGCTCAGGGCTGTGTCCAGTCAAGTCTTGAATATCTCCAAGGAAGGAGATCCCACAATGTCTCTGGGTAATCTGTTCCAGTATTTGATCAACCTCTCAGTGAAAAGTTTATTTCTTAATTTTAGGCAGAATTTCCTGTGTTTCAATTTGTGCTTACTGCCCCTTGTCCTGTCACTGGGCACACCACTGAGGAGACTCCGGCTCTTTCACCTTTATTTCCCCAGATCCCCTCAAGCCTTCTCCTCTCCAGGATGAAAAGCTTCAGCTTTCCTGTCTCTCCATCATCTTAGTAGCCCTTTGCTGGACTTGCTGCAGTATGATCATTTCTCTGTTACACTGGGGAGCCAAGGACTAGATCCAGCACTCCGGATGTGACCTCACCAGTGCTGAGGAGAGAGGAAGAATCACCTCCTTTGACCTGCTGGTAATGCTTTTCCTAAAGCAGCCCAGTTTGAGAAGATGACAGAGTTCAGTTGTATAGTTGTGGCCAAGACTGCACTAACTGTTTTCAGAAACAGAACATGGGCATGGCACTGCTTAATTTACTGTGTATTAAACCCATCATTTATATTTCTTTTGGTTCCAAAGTTATACTAAAGTAGTAGGGAGTTATCAAAAAGTTTAAAATAACTTGGGAATTCAGGGGAATGTCAAGGGTGTCAGGGATTCTATGAAGAAAATCCCATTGCAGACATAGACATGAAAGAAAAAGTACTTTTTCTCCCAGTTACAACCACTTTCTGTTTCAGAAAGTGAAGGTGTGTGGAAGATACTAACGTTCAATGCTATTTAGCTTTTCTGTAGACAAGCTGTTTCAATACCATTCATGGGTTCTGTACACATACTGAATTTTAGCTGCCTCTCAAAACTAAATGTAAGAAGTCTATGTCTGTTTTAGTGTGATAAGATGTTGCCAATGATTTGGTAAACAACATTGCTTTCATCTTTAAAAAACTCTATTCAACATGTTATATTTCACCTTGTTATCTCATGTCTTAAGCAATGCTGTAATCAGTTCACATACTGCTCTGCTAAGTCCATGTAAGAATCAAATAAATTAAACGATCTTTAATCTTTAGAGTAAAAATGTTTGTTGTGAGTTCATAAACTTTATCTCTCATTCCTACCAGTTATCTACCTTTTTTTTCCCCCTCAACAAGAACAGACGATCCCAAGAACCTCAGATTTAAATTATGCTGCAATTTACAGTCCCAGAGTTTGTAAGATAATGTGAGATCTCAACTATTGAGAAATTAAACTGGCACAAACAAAATCAATTAAAATTGGTAAAATTGAGAGAATCTAAGAACATAATGAAGGAATCAGAGAACAGGATGTCAATATAGACCCGAGAACCTACTCTCCTACTCTCTATGAAATCTTTTCTACATTCATAAGATAGTCAATATTTTTAAAATCTTATTTCTTTAGGGCAGGAGCTGGGAATATATCCTCCACACCATCAGCTTAAGGTCCATAACAAGAAAAACTGGGCATTCACCTCTAACAAGTATATCTAAAAAAAAGTGAAGCTTTGAGTGTCTAAGAAGCCAGATGGCAAGAGCACTGGGTGGGTCTAAGGACAATGCAAAAAAAAAGCTGTGCCTTCACGTTAAGCAAAAGCCCAAGAATAGAAATGTGGCTGAATTCTCAGTCCCAGGAAAACAGAAACCTGAGTCATAGCTGCACATTAGATACCTCTTCCAATTGAGACTCAGAGCCATCTTCTACCAATATGTACTTAAAAGACAAGAACACTCTTTTTAACACCTAAGGAAAGTCAGTGGTGGAGGTTTTCACAAAGACTCATTTGACCCTACTGAGGTCAAATCTTCCCAGGCTCCCTCTACAGACAGCAATGAGAAATCAGCTGTACCTAAAAGGTAATTTAGCACAGAAACCTAATGCCGCTACTCTACACAATAGAGAAGACTTTCTTTCTACATTAACTACAGAGACAATCCAACAAGATTATCCATACTAGATTGGAGTAGTAGTCAGTAGGGTCAGAAGCAAATATAAGAATGGTATCAATCCAGAACAGACAATAGTAAGGGTATTGGCTGGACCATGATGAGATGTAATCTCCAGTGCAAGCTCAGTTAGTAACTCATAATATCTGCAAGTTGGTGATTCTAAGTAGTCTTTATGAATAATCTTTCTTCATGACACTTATAGTCATAGCATTTACCCAGGATGCAAGAGACCGGGTTCTAGGCTATCTTCATCCTAAAGGGGTTCAAGTCTGTTATCTCTTGCACCAAACAGTCACAATAGAAAATCACTGAATAAAAAAAGCACAAGTGGTATGAGTCACCATCCAGTCCTTTTGCCTACAGCTGAATACATTCAGTTCCAGAATCAGATTTAGTTGCTGGTCCCACCCTTCTTTCTTTAGCTATACCAACCTTAAATGTGTCCAAAATCACATGCAAAATGTTAAAGTTATGACAGACTAACAGAGCAGCCCAAATTAGAAGGCCACTAAATTCAGGGAGATTAACGATCATGTGATGAAAAGTTTTTTTCATGTATGCATAGGAGTCATAGGTCCAGGATACAGCAGACTGGACTACTGTAGACCTAATAGCTGTGGCTTACTGAAGCAGATTGACAAATCACAGCTAAAATTGAAATTCCACCTCCATAAAACAGATTTTAAGGGCTCTATGAAAAGAAGTAGTAGAGAGTTAGTAGCACCATCTTGTTTTCAGATCTAATATTCAATCTAAAGAGCTATTTGCTGAAACTTTTCCATACACTCTGCTCTGTTTTATTACTGCACATTGCATGTAAACTCTTTGGAAAAAAAAAAATGTTATTTTTTTTTCTAAGCACACAGGTTAAATTCTAAAGCTCTTCTCAGTAGAATACCATATGATTTGTCTTAATGAAAGTGATAGGAACTTTTCCAAGACACAATTGCCATTCATGTTGTACAACTAAAAGGAAGGAAAAAAAAAATTAGTACAGGCTCCATAGATCTCTGTCCACAGACACAGCTTGTCAATAGGGCTGGTTGTATTATTCAACATTTACAAGAAAAATGCAATTCTTTCAAAAAAAAAAAAAAGAGTAAAAATATGAAACATAAGAATAGACTGTAAAATTTGCCTAGCATATCAAATCTTCAAAGCTCTACATAAACTTCACGTGAGCTAGGTGAAAAGTCAGCTCCATTTACAATTTGGGGATTCTGCAAAGTGGGAGAGTTAGTAAGTTTCCCAAAACCAACAGTAAGCCAAAGTAAAAGTTTGAATCTCTCTGCCCAGTGCCCAGTAGAAGAGGTACCACAAGCTCTCTAGCACAATGGATCTGAACACATTAAAGGTACGTACTTAAATTCAATAAGGGTACAGGGTTGTTAATACCCTGCCAGGACAGCATTAAAATCCTCATTCTAGAAATAGTTAATACAATTTTTTTAATGTGAAAATGAAAGAATAGGAGGAAAACTCGTTTCCACTTCAGCAATGATCAAGAACTAGAAATAATGGGATCATCTCTTTTTAGCACACACACACAGAGTCTTTTCCACAGACAGAAAAGCAAGAGCCTTACAAGTTACAGAAAATATGCTCCAATTTAATTTTACTGCATCATAAAGAACTCCCCAAAATGCAATCAGTTGTCCTTCAGATTAAATGTTTGAGTGATCCTTTTATACCATGTTCTTAGCTGTATCTCACAATCCCAGCAGTGCAGACTAGTCATTTGCAACAGTGCTTTGCCAAAAAAAAATGACAGATATGATGAAAAATGAAAAATCACAAATAAGAAGCCGGCCATAGTAATTTGTGTTCGTACAAGCTATCTTGTTTTTCTTATTCATTAATGAACAAAAAAAAATTCACAAGTTTGATCTTTCTTTTCCTCTCTTTCTTCTTCTCTCTTTGAGTGTTTTGTAATTATTATTGACTATTACTCCTCTGAGGGAAACATCATGCAGAACAAGTATCTGTGCATACAGCCAGTTTATGTTGCTCATAGTAGCAACAGCAAATTCTCCTCACTGAAAATTTCCCAAAAAATTGAAACGTCCCAAAAAATGTCTGTGTGAAGAGGAATGATGCCATCATCAGACCTGGTAATTAGATATTTCTATGAAGTATATTGGATGGTGTGCCCCACACCGTCCATGTACTTGCCTGTCCCAAATGCATGTAGCAAAAAGGTCATATGCTGCTAGGGAAATGGTTTAATAGGATGTGAGGATGATACTATAAAATATGCACTTTATTGATAATAGCACTGTTTATAGATATTGAGACCAAGAACAAAGCAATAAGCTGTGTCCATGCATCACACTCTACAATTTTAAATCAGCTTGCACAAGATGTAATAAAAGTTCATTTATGTAAGAATATATAGCATGATTGCTTAATTATATTTATCTAGTAAAATAAAAAAAAATTAAACTGGTAGAATTTGAACATTGTCATTTGACATTTAAACATTGTCAACTTCAGCACAGAGAAATTATTGCTAAATTAGACATTTGTGATTGAAATGAAATTTCTATGAAATAATCATAGTAAGATAACAAAAAGTTACAAGACCCAACCACATTTCATCTTAACATTTGAGATAATCTCTGTTACTTCTCCAGATACTGCACATTATATGGGCAATGAAATTCGTAAATTAATCCTTTGGATTACATGTCCATCTTCTGTTTAGTCTACTCTTAATATTCATCTATTCACTTTGTATCTCCCAACAGTAAAATATTTCAGCTCTAGTTCCTTCATTTAATGCATTCTAGTCAGGAAACTCTTTTATCACTTACCTGTCAATGTATTACTGGCTTTGTTTCTAATGCAACTCTTGTTTCTCATTAAACCTAGTTCAATATCAGAGGCAGCTCTATCACAGAAACTGATACAATTTCTCTAGTTCCCCTTATACAATCCATTTCAAATTTACTGTTTTGTACTCTGAAAGACAAACTGTTCAGTGTCCCTGTCTGGAAGCAATTTAATTCTTTATCACTCTCACCACTGTTTTAAGCCATGTAACTTTCTGAAAGGTCATTTTGCGCAAAAGCTGGCAAAATGCTTTTACGTAGTCCATAAAAGGTGTCTGATAATAATCAAGGTAGACAATTTCAGTTCTATTAAATACTTATTATTTCACTGTTTTACTTTCAAAGGTATGTTTTTATTGTAGCTTTTTTTTTTCTTTTTAAACAGCAAGATATAACATTAATTCCAGTACCTCTTTAATGTTGTTTAATAACTGGTAAATATTCCATCATTCTCTACAGTTTCACCAATATTCTCTGATGTCCTGTTGCCCAAGCAGAAATCCCTGATGCCTGCTTTTATGAGAGTGCCAACCATCACCCTTAAAAATATGTTATAGCTATTCAGTGAAATATTACAAGTTTTTAGCCTATATCACAAGCTTTTTATTCCCCCACAACATCAAGTAGAAAGGAAGCTCCACAGTAACATATTGTGGTATAGAGTGTTCCTTACCTAACAGGGGTAAGAATTTTTTATGCTTACTAACTGGCACTTTTACCCATTGATATTTTTACTGCTTGGCATTTGCTTCTTTATAAATACTTTATTGAGCTGAACTTCATATCATTATTCAAATTCTGTAGAGAGGTAATTCCACATTACCTAAAATTTTTCATCAGAGTATGATACATGTACAAAGGGCATCCAAGTTAATACAGCACTAAAAAAAAAAATAAATTCTGAAGTTCTGAGATACAGGGAAGGGAAATAGTAAAGAGATCTGTAGCAGGCCTTGGCAAATTTCACTGTCCTATGTTACTGATTTTCATGACAGTACTACAAGGAGTGATTAAATCCAGAACCTTGGTTATTCACTGCTGCACAGTGTAATTAGCTCCATCCATTACACTGAGCAAGCAGAGACAATCCAGCTGTGTGGCACAGTGGCTGTGTGAGCTCTTTTCTCCACATCTTCTTCTAGGTAATTGTGAAAACATGTTCTGATTAATACAGACTCTTTAAGCGGCATTCAGCTGGCTACTGTTTCATATAGGCTGTCAATTTAATGATGCTACATGGTGGGCTATTTGTGCAGATGACTGCTCTTACAGAAAAAAATACATACACTCAGGGTTGCTTTTAAATTGAACGGAGAGAGACTGTATTTCCTGGAAATATTCATTCTGCAAAGGCCATCACTTATGTTGTTCACAAAATTAAAATTAAAGAAATAAAAAAATAACTTCTTTTATTCTCCATTATATAATTTCTATTCAACTTGTGTAACAGCAAAATTATAAGACTTCGTTTAAAATAACTGAGTCAGAGTAGTACAAGATTAAATTCTATGTGGGATGAAAGCATTCTTCGCTTTCATCTGATTTCTAGATCCTGAAGCATAGAATGATTTCAGATGACAGGCTTTCAAGTCAACATGAGAAAGGAGAATGAAATATTGCCTGAAGAAAAGCAGAAATCTTCTTTGTGAGAAAGTTCAGCCACTGCTATGCTTGGTAAGAGATATAACTCAATTAGTAACAGAAAAAAAAAAAGAATGAATAAGCTCATATAGTATGTGATTCAGTTATATATGGTAGCCCTTAATTGTATTCCTGTGGAAGACAATAGTAAAAATTCCCTTAGCCTTTTGGCAGTAGAACAGCCAGTGACGTGTCTGATAAAAAAAATAAAATGGATGAGTTAGATTGCCCTATATTCTAAGCAAGCCAGGAACATAATGGGTTTGTATATTTTTTTCATGTCTCTCCTGTGTCATCGGGCTCTGCTTTTTTTGTACTCAATTCTGATTCATCTCCCAAAAAATGACATCAGAATGGAACCAAGATTAGTCTTTTGGTAACTAGCAATATGATTTCAAACACGGAGTTTGAAGGAATTGTCAGCACATTCCAACTTCCAGCATTCTCCTATTTCAGGTCCTTCTTATGCATCAGTTCTGATCAAAGCAAATTCTGTACCTGACCTCTTGGTGCACAGCGTTAGTAGAAGTTACTCGGTCAAAACCATCTTTCATTTTTTCTTATAGAAAAAGTAATTTTATGCTAAGTTTTAAGAGTTGTACTGCAATTTAGCAGTCTCTTCCTTAGGGAATGACATGTGCAGAAGAAGCAGTTGTGCCTTTGGTCTTGACATAACATCCTAAAGAATCTACCAAGTGGCAAATGATTATTTGGCCTACAACTAATAAAGTAGGAGATAACCTATACCTACAGCAGATGTATTCATTTAAATAAGTTCCTACTAGCAGCACAATGTGTAAAGTGTAGGTCTTTGCATGCTTCATGCTGAGCATTCATTTGAAAAATAGATGTCTCTTCAGTATTAGACAGTGAACAGGTTTTGGACTGAAGTTAATCACCATTACTGTTAATGGTGATTAGCAAATCACCATTTGTTACGTGGTGAGATGCCCTGAAGCTAGGAAAGCCTTCTGCTAAAGGATGGTCATCGGCAAACTACCTAGCCAGTCCTATCCCGTTCAACCAGGGTTAGCAGGAGGCACAATAAACAACCACAACCCCAGTATGTACTCACAAGCTGGATCCCATCAGCAAGACAAGTGTTATCTGTGGAACGACAATATCACCTCTTCTTGCAGCTACTTTTTCCTTGTTTCTTAAGTCCAGCTGTGGTATCATCCATTTTTAAACATATCTGGTGATTGACACTAGGGAGTTAACAACTCAACACTAAACAGTTTGGCAAGCTGAATGTGCTTATTTCGTTTGAAAAGACTGATATTATTCAAACATTTAATCAAACAATTCAATCATGGAGACAACATCTTTCAAAAACACCCTGGAAAACAGCCATAAACGCTTGAAGCACAAGGAAAATTGCATTAAAAAATTATATGCTGGTGAATGGGTGAGAAGAATTACTTCATTTCAGACACGCTTCTCATATAATTTTTTTTTATGCATTTCAAAATTAATAGAATTACACTATGCACAGAGTTTGTGTAGTTTTACCTATTAACTAGTCAATAAAATGTGACTCTGTATAAAGGAAAATAAAAATTTTAGGAACTATGTTGTATAAACCTACACAGTACCATGTAGAACCATACAGAGGTACAAGATAAGTTTAAAAGAACAGGTTTAGGTATACAAACCTATGAAACTGGATTCACAGCTACCTAGTTTAATTTTCTAAAGTTTCCTAATCAGTTACACAAATCAGTTTGAAAAGCACACCACACTCATGCAAGCATGCAGGCAGGCTTTCAATATCCATGCTAGTTCATTCAGAGTTACTCTCCATGTCTCCACAGTTTCCCTGCTGGTGCACGGACATTCCATAAACAAACTTTGGCACAATCCAAAATCCAGTCCACTGATGCTGCAAAGAATACACCTATTGATTTTGGTGGGCTTGGTGTTGATCTTCTTCAACGTTAGAAGTCCCATCAATAATACAGTGTATGAAAAACATGAACTTCACAGGTTAACAGTAGAGAAAACAAATGGCCAAGTGTTTCAAGCTAAAGAAGAAATATGTCCTAGTTAAGGTCGGGCACCCATCTTAACAGGACAAACAGAAGATGGCTAATCAATGGAAAACCTATCAAACAGATTCAGGACTAGTTCCCTAGAGTTGTCAGTCATGCAGCATTATGCTCAGACAGAACAGTACAGCACCAAGAGCAATGATGGGTTCTGCAAATGCTTTAAAATGTCATTGGTAATACCAGAGCACAGCTTACTCCTTCTGATGGATGGCTGGTTTTAATGCTAAATTAGAAGTGACAGTTAGGTGATGGAAAGAGCATTGGGAAGCCACAATCACAAAAACTAAACACTAATGAGTTTCCAGTCTTGCTTTGTCAATTGTTTTCCCTCAAAACAACATATACAAAAAACCAGAGACTCATCAGATGGCAGAACAACAAAACAGACCAAAGATCTCTCTACTAATGCAAGATTCAGACCATCTGACTAAAACGTAAGGACATACTAGCCCATACATATCAACAGCAGCCACAATGATCATATTACTATGTGACTCTTCAAACAAGCTCTAGAACAAACTAAAAAGAAGACTTAAGGCATTGTCAAAAGTAGCAAAGGCTGGAATGAAGAACAGTGTACAGCAATCAGCAATAATTTTACCTCATTTGCAGCAGTTATGGCTGGATATCCACACAGATGAATACCAAAACGATACGTAAAGAAATAAGGCACCTCCTGAAAGAAAATTCACTGTCATAGTTCAACCCCGATCAGGACCAGACTACACAGTTTCTCTCTCAGTCCCGCACCCTGCAAGAGAATAGGGGGAGATAATGTAAGAAAAAAGGCTCGAGGTTTGAGATAAGGACAGGGAGAAAATCCTTAAAGTTACTGTTATGGGCAAAACAGACTCGACTTGGGGAAAACTATTAATTTATTACTGAAAAACAGCAGGATAATGAGACAGAGAATGAGATGACCTCCCTCCACCCCTCCCTCTTCCCAAGCTTAACATTATCTCTGCTACCTTCCCCACCCCGAGCTGCACAGGGGCGAAGAGGGAATGGGGGTTGCGGTCAGTTCATCACGCGTTGTTTTACACCGCTGCTTCATTGTTCAGGGAAGAACTCCTCACTTTCCTCCTCTGCTCTGTTGTGGGGTCCCACCCACATGCCACAGTCCTTTGTGAAACTGCTCTGGCGTGGGTCATCTCTTCCACAGTGTTCAGTCTCTCCAGAACAGTTGCCCCAGCAGGCCCTCCATGGGCCACAGCCTCCTTCTGGCCTCCACCTGCTCCAGCGTGGGGTCCTCCACGTGCCGCAGGTGAATCTCTGCTCCTCTGTGGACCTCCATGGGCTGCAGGGGGACAACCTACTCTACCATGGTCATCACCACGAGTTGCAGGGGAATCTTGGCCAGGAGCCGCGTTACACCTCCCCCTCCTTCTTCACTGACCTTGGCATCTGCAGCTGTTCTTCTCACAAGAAAAGTTCTTCACAACAGGCTGGCAGACTCCTCTCAGAATCTCTTCACATCATCCAGCTCATCTACTCTCCACTTCTTGCAGCCGGGCTGGGCCGAGTTGGGCCCAGTCGGCTACCTGGCAAGAGGCCAGAGGGTGAGGCCTGCAAGGCCCATGAGGCCTGCTCCTCCCACTCTGCGCCTCTGCCCCCACTCAGCTTCTTCACATCTTCTCTTTTTTTTTTTTTTTCTGTTTTCCCCTTCTTAAATACATTATCGCAGAGGTGTTATCACGGGACATTCTGCTACCAATTGTCTCGGCCTTGGCCAGCAGCAGGTCTGCCCTAGGCCCGGCCGAGTCCACTGAACAAAGTGGAGTGACTTGTAGCAGTTTCCTACAGAAGCTACCACTTAGGCCCCCCTCAATAAACAAAACCACAACATTCACAAAAAAAAAAGAGAAAATCTTGAATTGGAAGACCACTTAAATACTAGAACAGCAAAAATAAAAGTACATCAAAAAGACTAAATAGTACTCATTGAAATTCCATCAAAAGATGTCCATTTGCTCAAGGCCATTTACAGATATGTGAAGTATTCTGCAATGATTAACAACTACACATGAGGTGGGTAAAATAGATTCTTAGTTGTTTGGTGTTGCCATAAGTGGGATAGCACCACCATCTCAACACAAAAACTGGTTTGAAAAATAGCAGAGAAGGCATTGTTCACAATCAGCTACACCAGGAAAACCACTTGTCAAGGAGAAAATTAAAAAAAAAATATGTAGCTATAAGGATTCATCTATCTGAATAAAAATACATTAGATGAAAGGAAGAGCTCAACAGGAAGCGACATTATAGAGAGAAACTGAAAGCAAAGACATAGAAAACATCTGGATTTTTTTAATATAAACTTGTATCTCAAACATAATCTCACTGTTAACATGCAGTTATGAGAGCTGGAGAACTAACATTAGAGATTAAATTAACATCTGAAATTAACTACAAATTGCTATGAGACGAGCTGAGTGCTGAATAGAAAGGCTTTGCCTTTCAACAAAGAGACATGAGAAATTATCAGTCAGAAGGTTCTCTGCATCAGAAAGTGGGACTGGAATTATTTGAGGCATATATACTAGGTGCTTGACACAAAAGAGTCCCTCCAGTGAACCTGGTAAATGGAAACCAGCTGATATGAAGTGATAGAAAGACAAGAGAAACTTTAAGAAAAGCCATTAGTAGCAATGGCCCAGCACAACAGTAAATCTCTGCTCTAGAGAGAAGGCAGGAGCAGCAACAAAAGGCCCAGAGGAACGGGAAGGACTCGTGTACCAGTGCTGGCACTGGGTGGGCTTATCACAGTGAGTAATTACCTCCCACCATTTAGGTAACAACTTTCATGTCTGGAAGTGTTTTATATAATACGAAACCATATTGAGAAAAAACTAGCCTGTGTTTGTGGCTCAAAATTTTGCTAAGGGACAACATTTCATAGACTTTTTTTAAAAAAAAGTTTTCATATGAAATGCAACATGACATGTTCAATTGAGATGCATCCATCAGATTAGAGCGTGCTTCATTATAAGCCCTGGCATAACCTGACTGTCCTTTTCTCTGACCCAGTGTAATTGCCACAATCTGTAACCTGTCATGCAAAATATTTTAAACAAATGTGTTTGTAAACAAAAGACTTGATGGTTCACTGTTATTCAGACAGCTGTTGTGATAAAGAATCTCTCTAAACATGAAAATAAACAGTTGTGGTGGTAACTGATAAATAAATAAAGTTCAAATCTCACCTTGACTGCTCAGCTACTGAGGGCAGCAGATTAGCTTCAGACTAAAACACACAAAGTTGTCCCAAATAGAGGCTTGGGTATCTAACAGTGGGAACTGTTCTTCTCTGTTCTTTTAGCGGGAACAATGTCTGTTCTCACTCTGCCAGCCCAGTACAGGCTGCGACTGTATTTGCATGCACACACTAACTCTAACTGCATTTGCATGCTGTAATGGTGTCTTTAGTCATTTAAATTAGATCACTAATTAAGTAACGATACATTTTCATTTTAAGCTTTAGTCATTCGTGAGCTGTTTTTTTTTTAACAAAATCTAGAAAATATAGATCTTCTTTCATAGTATTATCCATTATCAGTTCCTTTTGAGAAGACAGTCAGATAAAAGGAAATTAAAGCCAAAGAGAGAAAAATGCGTATTTGCTCATTTACTTCCTTTTCATCATATAATTTACTACTATAAAACTGCCTTAAGTTTCATAAAATCTGGGAGCCAATAAGGTATTTAAGATATAAACCCAAAGCTATATATCAATAGAAAATCAAAGAGGTCAATTGCAACTATTTATAAAGAAAAGTCTGCCCCTCTGTCTTGTCTACCCACTATTGCAAGGATTACATTTTTCCCAGTCCAACTACTCATTAACTCTCAGATGCATTCAATATATGACAGAGTAGCATGTACATTGCACAGCATACACAGCAGGTGGTGAGCATTTGAAGTATTGTCAGTAGCAACACATTTTTTCTTTGTGTGTTCAAAGATATTTAATGCCAGCCCTCTGCAGATACAAACTGCCATGTACTGGCCTATCAACACCATGCCATCAAATGAATCATAGAATCATAGAATGGTTAGGGTTGGAAGGGACCTTCAAAGGTCATCTAGTCCAACCCCCCTGCAAGAAGCAGGGACATCCCCCACTAGATCAGGTTGCTCAGAGCCTCATTCAACCTGGCCTTAAATGCTTCCAGGGATGGGCATCCACCACCTCTCTGGGCAACCTGTTCCAATGTTCCACCACCCTCAGTGTAAAAAATTTTTTCCTAATATCTAATCTAAATTTACCTCCCTCTATTATAAAACCATTACCCCTCATCCTATCACAACAGGCCCTACTGAACAGCCTCTTCCCATCTTTCTTGTAGGCCCCCTTGAGGTACTGGAAAGCCGCTATCAGGTCTCCCCGGAGCCTCCTCTTCTGCAGGCTGAACAGCCCCAACTCTCTCAGCCTGTCCTCACAGGAGAGGTGCTCCAGCCCTCTGGTCACCTTCGTGGCCCCTCCTCTGGACCCTCTCCAACTGGTCCATGTCATTCTTATGTTGGGGGCTCCAGAACTGGACACAGTACCCTTCCTATATGTCCTGTTACTTGATTTGGTGGAATATTACCTCTCGTAGATTTTTATCTCTAACAGGGTCAATTTTTCCTGTAACATCTCTACTTAAAGAAAAAATTCAACACACTCAGAAACTGCTCCATACATGCAATAATCATGACTAACATACATATTTACAGAAAAAAAAAAAAAAAAGTAAAAAAAAAAAGTGTGTGACAGTTTTAATTCTTGGCAGTGAGTTATATAAACTCTAAAATACTAGCAGACTATTAGTACTGTAAGTATCCTTATTGGTCAACAGAAGCTATTTCCCTTCTTATTTTCATCTTTACTTAGGGCTATTATATATTATATTCTTTACTTCAGATGTTTATATTAAGAGTCTTGCAGGAGGGTAATGAAATATGTTGTGGTTTTGTTTAGTGAGGAGGGGGGCTAAGGTGGTAGCTTCTGTAGGAAACTGCTAGAAGTCGCTCCCCTTTGTTCAGTGGACTCGGCCGGGCCTAGGGCAGACCTGCTGCTGGCCAAGGCCGAGCTGATTGGTAGCAGAATGTCCTGTGATAACGCCTCTGCGATAACGTATTTAAGAAGGGGAAAACAGAAAAAAAAAAAAGGGGGAAGAGAAGATGCGAAGAAAGCTGAGCAGGGGCAGAGGCGCAGAGTGGGAGGAGCAGGCCTCATGGGCCTTGCAGGCCTCACCCTCTGGCCTCTCGCCAGGCAGCCGACTGGGCCCAACTCGGCCCAGCCCGGCTGCAAGAAGTGGAGAGTAGATGAGCTGGATGATGTGAAGAGATTCTGAGAGGAGTCTGCCAGCCTGTTGTGAAGAACTTTTCTTGTGAGAGGAACAGCTGCAGACACCAAGGTCAGTTCAGAAGGAGGGGGAGGAGTAATGCGGCTCCTGGCCAAGATTCCCCTGCAGCCTGTGGTAAAGACCATGGTGGAACAGGTTGTCCCCCTGCAGCCCATGGAGGTCCACGGAGGAGCAGAGATCCACCTGGAGCCCATGAAGGACCCCACACCAGGGGAGGTGGATGCCTGAAGGTGGCTGTGGCCCATGGAGGGCCTGCTGGGGCAACTGTTCTGGAGAGACTGCACTCCGTGGAAGAGATGACCCACGCCGGAGCAGTTTCACGAAGGACTGTGGAGTGGGGTGGGACCCCACGCTGGAGCAGGGGAGGAAAGTGAGGAGTTCTTCCCCCGACCATGAAGCAGCGGCGTAAAACAACGCATGATGAACTGACCGCGACCCGCATTCCCTCTTCGCCCCTGTGCCGCTCAGAGGGGGAAGGTAGTAGAGATAATGTTAAGCTTGGGAAGAGGGAGGGGTGGAGGGAAGTTATCTTGTTCTCTGTCTCATTCTCCTGCTGTTTGTAGTAATAAATGAATAGTTTTCCCCAAGTCGAGTCTGTTTTGCCCATAACAGTAACTTTAAGGATTTTCTCCCTGTCCTTATCTCAAATCTCAAGCCTTTTTTCTTATATTATCTCCCCCTATTCTCTTGCAGGGTGGGGGGACAGAGAGAAACTGTGTAGTCTGGTCCCGATCGGGCCTGAACTATGACAAATATTAAAACTGTTACAGATGATTGATTTAAAGATCATCTATTTTCCTCAGCATTTCAAAATACAGAACACAAGTAGAATGTGTAATTTCCACATGGATTATTTATTTTGCTGTTTTGGAGTGGAAGCCAAGAATCTCACCTCTCTTACTATGATTAATTAACCCATCAGTCATAATTAGTTAGGAATCCCCTGGTGATGAGCATCTATCCAGACTTACAGGGTGAAAGCATCAGAGAGGCTTAGGTTTTTTGGAAAGAAATGAAAAAAACTCTGTAGTTGGTAGTTAACTAAACCCAAGGGAGGGTTGCTCCTAGATTCAAATGTAGAGACTTGGTGTTATGCCTTGGAGGATGACATAAGGATTTATATAATTTCTAACAGTTACATATTTACCATTATAACTCAAGACATTCATACTATACATATGAAAAGTTTGTTGTTTTTTTTAGCCTGTCATATTTTTTCTTCAGTCACACCTCTTGGCAATCAGTTATGCATGTTGATTGTAGTCTGTGCCATAAAGAACCCTTTCTTCAATTTTCATTAAGTGCTTTTCAATTCCAGTAGAAACACCTTTTCGTATAATGAAACAGCCCAAATGGGAACTACACTACCATTTTCTCCATGCCATCTATTATACTGCACTCACCACCAGCTTCGTTTGGCTTTTAATACCGTTTGTTGCTAGCACATTGCAACCTCCTCAACATCAAAGTTTCTTATCATCTTTTTCAATATTAAAGTGTGAGGAGACAGAGCTGCTGGCTAACTCCGTTCACTCTTAGATTCACTTATGCTACATGGGAATGACTGCTTTTTGCATTAGAGATTAGTGACTACAGCACACTGCAAAGGTGCCAGAGACAGGGGTCAGTACCCTCATCAGAAAAAGAAGTGAGAAGTATTGTCCAGATGATTAAATCCCAATAAAAGTTGCAAATTGCGAGTTCTGCCTTTGAAAGGTCATCAAGATGTATTATAAGGATTCAGAATGAATCCACAGGATGCATAATTAAGCAATCAGCTCCATTGTATTATCCTTTTCCATAAATTAACATCTGAATCAGAATAGTGTGCTCAATCAGTGTGTCGCAGAGGAAAATGGAAGATCAAGAGAACCACTCACCAGTCAAAATCCTTCACTTTCCTCAAAGCAGACCTTTCTGTAAGGTTAATATGATATTAACATTGATGGAGTCATATTTTTACTTATTCTAGTTAATCACAAATATTATTCTGTTACATGTCACAGCCCGTTGGTGGAATTTGCTTTTCTTCCACAGTCATATGTGATCAGGTTTTTTTACACTTTGTGGTGGTTTAGCCGGAGTCACCACACAGTTTCTCACTCACCCTCCCCCTACCCAGTGGGATGGGGGAGAGAAATTGGGAAGAAAGGAAAACTCGTGGGTTGAGATTCAAACAGTTTACTAAAATAGCAAAGGAAAACTATAAAAATAACAGGATATAAGGATATTAATATATACAAAATATACAAAATGAACAATGTACAATTTCTCACCACCCGATGTCCGAATGACCGACACAGCCCGTCCCAAGCAGTGATCACAGAAACAACACTGAGCAGCAGACAAAAGGGTGAAAGCGAGCCAGCAAGGTAGAGGGAAGGATGCCAGCAAGCAAGAGAGATGAGAAGGTGGAATATGGATGCCAAGGATGCCCGAATTGATGCCAGAATGGATGCTCCCTCCCATGGGCAACTCCCACTTATATACTGAGCATGACATTTACGACATGGAATACTCTCTTTGGCCAGTTTGGGTCAATTATTCTGTCTGTCTTTCGCCCAGCTTCCTGCACCTGCACATTAGCGAGACTTTAATGAGACTTGGAAAGCCAGACAGTGTCCTTGGTCTCATTCACAACAACTCATATTATCAGGGTGTTTTATCAACATTCTTCACATATGAAATCCAAAACACACCGGCTACTGAGAGGAAAATTAACTCCATCCCTGCCAAAATCAGGACACACTTATATTTTGGGTTCCAGTAGGGGGGGCAGCGGGGGCGCGGGGAAGG
Source organism: Chlamydotis macqueenii (assembly GCF_036417535.1). Taxonomy (NCBI): domain Eukaryota; kingdom Metazoa; phylum Chordata; class Aves; order Otidiformes; family Otididae; genus Chlamydotis; species Chlamydotis macqueenii. The sequence continues at coordinate 21,158,765 of NC_141558.1, forward strand.
ATAAAGCAGTTTCCACCATAGCTTTATTGCTTAATGTAAAAATTTTTATTCCTACTTGCAATTTCCATTATCCATGCAATTTTATCTACAAGTAGAAAAATAACTTTGGTAAGGTAGCAGCATTAGGCATAAGTTTTACATTAGTACACAGTCTTTATATTCAGAACTGTAAAAAATGTTTATTATATGTAATTGTTACATTTTTGATTCCTGATTTCCCAGAGTATGATAGGTTTCAATAAAGATCATGACCTTTTTTGCCTACAGAAGCTTCCTTTGTGTCACATCATTCATGAAAGGAAAATTGACCAAAAAAAAAAGACAGATGTGAAATGAAACCTGTGTTAGCTTTCACTATAAAATAATTCTAAATGTAACAACAAGAACGATCACGGTGTGCTATCCACGTGGCAACAAAGAAACATGACCCGTCACATTTTTGGATAAAGCTATATCTTTCTGCAATGACTGTACATTCCAAATTGTTACATGTATCATATGACTATGAAAATTAGAACACAAATGAGAGGCAAGCAGAAACAGTAAATAACAATCATGTCTTCAAACAGACTGTTGTAAAAAGGATATAATTTACATTTTAAAAGTTGCAGGAATTCACTTCATGTTCTGAAATCACATACTTTTTCCCTCCTAGTTCCTTGATATAATGGTAATATGAGTCCTGGAGGGTCTCTTCCTCTTTTAGTGGTAACTAATTTGAAGAGAGGGTATGTGTATGAATGTTTAAAAACAAGGATAGTGTCAGATTAAAGAAGGTGTACTCATTTTATAAGTTTATTGCCATTTAACCTGAACACACATCAGCATAGGTAATTTCTTATAGAAGATACAAACTTTGGGAAAGCTTTATTTCTTCAGAAAGAAAAATAAAAATAGATAATCCAAATAAAATAGGTCAGATTTTTTTTCCTATACTTGTCCTCTCAGTGTGACTTTTTTTAGTATTCTAGCTAAATATCTGAATAATATCTTCAGTGCCTGGTTTATGAAGATGATGCCATGCTTAATTTCAAAGATATTGTATTTTATCCTCCAAAAGGAATTACAAGACACAGAAATGAAGTACTATAATAATTTCTGAGATACATGTGGCCTGAACATCAGCAATAAAAATAGTTGTGAGGTAATCTTGAAATGTTCAGGCATTAAGCCTCTATCTGTGATTATTTTGCATTCTAAGGCATAACAGATGTGAAACAAACAGAGCAATTGCTCACTACATGCAGTCTTTTCAGAAAATCTCTCGTATAGGGACAAGAGCTAGAAAAAAAATGTTGAAGAAAAAGCAATTGTTCTTTATTGCTCCATTATTTTATTGTTCAACAACACACAGTAGTAAAAGAAGATCAAAAAGAAAAAAAATGCAGTGCTGCTGCTTCTTCTATTGTTATTCAGTTTGATTATTAGTTAGTTGAAATAATAAAAATACAGCACATTCAGTTACACTGTAAAGTCTCAATAGCAAAGTTATGATAAAGATGGATGTTGATAAAGCAAGATATTATCGAATATATAGCTTTTTAAAGGACTTTGGTCTTTGTAAGTATATGAACAATACTGATCTGAAGCTCTTTGCAGCACAGTAGCCCTAGACCAGTTTGAATACTGCACATCTTAGTTGTAGGTCAAGTGGAATTTAGGCCATCCGCAAATCTGAAAATAACTTCACAACAAATTCTATGAAACTAGGTCGAAAACCTGAAAACCTCTTGAACTACACAAGAGGCAAGATTTAGAGAGACACGTAATATCTTTTATTAGATGAACTGACAGAGTGAGAAAATAAAGACACAAGGCCTTTAAGCATAGAGTCCTTTCTCCAGGTACAATACATATCTTCACTGGCTTTCATGTCTATATCAAGAAAAATTTAGGAGCTCAGTTTAACCTCCAAGAACCTTGATATCAAGGGGCTTCAAGAGACGAGCTGCTGCCTAGTGGCATATTGTTACATGAGTCAGTATGCTATCCCACTTATGAGAGAAAGGGGATAGCTATCCATGCAAGTCCAATCATTTAACGAAATAAACTCCTAAATTTTCCTTCAAGGTAATTACATCTTATTACCTAATCCCTAATAGTTAACATGCAATAATTTTGTGTGGGCTTTGGGGCATGCCTCATAGCTTGCTTGCTTGTCTAAATCAAGCCCAGAAACACGGTGGGATGCCAGAATGGATTCACAGAATCACAGAACAGTTGAGGTTGAAAGGGACCTCTGGAAGTCATCTAGTCCAACTCCCTTGCTCAAGCAGGGCCACCCAGAGCCAGTTAGTCAGGATGGTGTCCAGATGGTTTTTGAATATCTCCAATGAGGGAGACTCCACAATCTCTCCAGGCCACATATACCCTCACATTAAAAAAGTAACTTTATAAACTGCTGCATTATGATGCTGTTAATAAATAAGGTGGAATTTCCCAGAGGAATTTACTTTATTAAGAGTATTTGTGAAATATATAAGCTGGACTAGAGAACAGTCAAGGAATAATTCTTAAGAGAAATGTGTAACTGTAAACCAGGGTAAATAAATACAAGTATTTAGACTAGCTCTGTACTATGCAAAGGAAAAACTCAGAATAAACACTATTTATAAGATGCTATTTCTTCTTTTTGGTGTTAGCTGTTCTAGCTTAGTTAGAGACCATGTCCTCAACAAGGCAGCATTTCCTTATTCATAAGAAAAACTCATCACATTTATCAATAGACGGTGGAAAGCAAAGAAAACTGAAGTTAAATATGCAAAATGCACTTCAGAACTCAGACACTACTATAATCTAACTTTTTTGTATCTTTCTCAAAACAGCACCTGAAAAGAAGGCCTTTATGCATTTTCTGATATTATATTTTATTTCTCTTGATAATAAAAGATCCTAATCTGATCCATTTGCAATTTACTTTGATGCTTCACATAACATTTTTTCTTAACAAAGAAGTTAATTTGCAACAGCTGTATGTTAACTAGTTTGGACAAGAGTCAGAATTAATAGAAACTGCATTCTGAACATCTTGAAAAACATCTCTTTGTAAGTATTTTTATTTTACTTGAAAGATTCTCTTTTCTTTTTGAAGAAGTGTTGCACAGATCTTTGAGGAAAAATTGCTGCTATACAAGATAAATAGGTGCTTTCTTAGTAATCAAAACAGATAGCATCTCCAGTGGGCATGAAATGGTGTTCTGATACTTGGAGATGCACAAACACACACAAGAACATGAACATGGCCAACAGCACCTCTAACAGAACACTACCCTTTTCAGCAAGTCCCCAGATGGCTCTGATGGGAAGCGCAACAAAAAAACCCCACTGCTAGGCATCCTGCATCACCAGGAAAATCCCAAGAGAAAATGGAATAGAGAGGCCTCAGTATCACAGATGGGATGGAGCCTGCAAAAGTGATTTTAAAAATCTGACAAAAGACACTAGAGAGGACAGATTTTGTTTTTAAACCAAACAAAATACAAACTAAAACCAAAACAAAATAAAACCAAAACAAAACAAAACAGGAAGGAGTGCTCTTGATCCCCACTATACCACAAGTGCCATTGAGCTTCCTGTGAGCTCCCCACTGGCAGGTAATGGCACCTGCACCTACAGAAGTTGTTCCCTAGTTGTAAGCAGTCCCTAAAAAGCCTCTTCAATACCAGTCTCAAAACAATCCATCTTCAATGGAAGAACATCCTTTTAAACTTGGATCTCCTAAAGCAATGTTTGGAGGAACTGAATATTTGTTAGGGTTCCCATAGCCCTCTTCAACGCAGCACCACCAAGCTCTGTGCTTCATTCATGTTACATCTACATACACACAAAATTACTCTATACATTCTCATACTATCATACTGATATATTCTACAGAAGGAAGTTCCTTGTTAGTTTATGTTGAAATTTCCTGTAAATCACATTGTCAAGCTCCCCATAATGCCAGATGAATAATTTCAATAATTCCATGTCCTACTTCTTTTGACCTGCACTGGTACTGCTTTAACCTACAAATTTCATTATTTAAGATGACTGCTGTTTTCCCAAGAACAAACAAACAAACGAAAAAAAACTGAGGTCCCTATAAACTCCCCTGCATAGCTAGAATAACTTGGTGTTGCTTCTTTCCTGATAAAGTTTTCTCCATTTCCTTCCTAATTTCCTGTGATAATGGCACCACATAATAGAGCAGGAAAAGACTTCATTTCATTCACTCCTCTTCCTTAGCACCCTTTGACTGGGATGTCTTTTACCTACTTAAATTACTATATTCTTTTCTGGATGCAGTAATCTGAAGACAAATTAACAAAAGTTTATACGTTGTGAAGAACATTAAGTGCGCAAACCACATAATTGGTGTTTTGTTATAGCCATGAGTCTTTAAATTTTTCTGTCTATACCAGTTGGTTTAATAATTTTTTAAAATGTTTGCTTAATAAATAAATAATTGTTCATTTTCTGCTGAAATCCTATACAAAGCAAATAGTACTATCGCCTCTTACACACAGATGTCATTTTACAGAGTGCCCTGTGAGATTTGCTGTCACCAGTATTTTTGTGTTCAAGGGAAACAGCTTCATTCTTTGAAGTTGTCTAGGCTGATGTCTGCTGCTGCAGGAAGGATCTGTTTTATATCCACTAACAAACGTCTTAGCAAGAAGAAAGAAGGAAAGCATAAAGAGGGCAATGACAGTATGTTGTGGGTATTTACTGGTATTTAATTTATCCCTCAGAGTACAAAAGCCTTATAATGGCTAAGCATGATAACATGGTGGAAATTGAGAAAGAAATTTTATCTCCAGCTTTGAGGATACAAACACAAGAAAGTTTGTGGGCTAGATCTATGTATTTTTACTATTTTCCTTGGCAATGTTTCAGTTCAGATTGTAGCACAACTAAAGTATGCTCCTTTTAAGACTTGTGAAAATCATCTACCTAATGTGGTTGATGAAACCAATCACCATTAGTCAATAAGGGAAGTATTACTGTAGGCAAAGCACTTGCTGCTAACACAAAAATATTGATCAGTGTTGACAGTGTCACAATATTGACACAAGTCATTCACTTCTAGGCCATTTTCTCCAAATGAGTGACAGATCTGAATTCCTTCATATTGTGATAACTCATGGCTTCTAGACTACTACCTTCAAGTATCATTCACATAAGAGTGTGGAGAAATTCTCAGAACTCTCCATTTTGGAATTAATGGTAATAATAATAAAATACTTCAGAGTAGTAACCATCATACCATGAGGTATGCTGTTCTTCATTTACAGATAGCAAAACCAACTTTACTGAAGTTTACAAGTCAATAAGAAAGGGTGTCAAACTCCTATTCAGAAGTCTAAGATTATTGACCTAAGCTTCAGACTGTTTGATAAGCTGCTATTCCCCACTCAAAGACATGAATCACTTGGCATGACTTATTTTATCACACTAAAGAAAAGAAAGAAACATAAGCAGATGAATAGACAATATCTGCTTCTGATGCCTGCCAAAGTAGCTTGGCGATTCTCTTCTCTAGCTTTCCAGCAAGGCTATTGCAAGGCCCACAGGTTGTTCTGCAGTAACACCATGTACTCAGGCTGAGATTTGTAAGGTGACACCTTTTCAGCCGAGTGGAAAAGCCTGTCTAAAATTGCCACCTCTTTCCTTCACCCTTTTGGCTCTGACAGCCACTCCTGCCATTCGCTCCTGGCCTCACCAGCTGCTCCCCTCCTCCTTGTGCTCGTGGCCAGAGCTACAGCCCATTGCTCCTGTGCTTTCAGCTCTTCAACTGGGACGTGTTAAGGACAAAGTGCAGCCCTCCTGCCTCCCGGAGATCTTTAAACACCCTCCTGTTTCTCTGATTATTCCACATGACTCATATTTGCATCCCAGCCTTCAGACTGCCACAACATATGGATGTAAAGCAACAAGTCAGGACCAAGATCAATCCAGGAAATCCAGAAAGAAGTTGAGGAAACAGGGATGGGCACTGGAGGGACCAGTAACATCTAGGACTGGGGACCCTGGGCTGAGCCAAATGGATCTCCTGGGCCCTTGGACAGGGGTGGGAGAGGCCTCAGAGGAGGTTGGGCAGAGCCAGGAAGGCCCACTGGTGCCTCGGGGCCCTGACAATGATTTTTGCCTTTCTCAGGGCTACAGTTTTAGCATGTCAGTGTTGCAAACTGCTAAGACAAGCGTGGCCACTAACTTCAAGAACATTTAAACATAACTAGCATGCCCAGTCTTTAATTTGTAATGGTAAATTGTATAACTGTACACTTTTCATCACTTTTAGCACACTTCCCTTTCTAAACAGAAATGTATACCAAAAAAAAAAAAAAACCCCAACCAAAACCCAAATCTGAAAAGATCCCTGACATCTATAAAATAAGCATATTTCATGACTGCCCACTGGAACCTCTTCATTTAGCTCTCAGTTTCTCCCCCGTATGTTAACAATAGAGCTCATACTGGGCTCCAAACTCCACCTTTGGGAAGGAAAGAGAGATGCCTATCCCTTGTAGACCTCAACCTGTCATAATCACTACAAAAACATTTTTTCTTTACTATTCATGGCATATTTCGTATTCTGAAATGGTAAGAGTTTTTATCTTGGTTTTTTTTTTTTTTCCCCTCAAAAAACATGGGACTTCACTGTCTACAGAACTATCCCAGATGGACGAAGTTTTTTAGTATGTAAAATTTATAAAGGTGTCAAATATGTTATCACACGCATTTTCTTCTGCAACATTCAGTTCTCTAAAGTCACAAAATTCAGCATGCACTGAATATTCTCATTTTTTACAGAAACTTGCAGGAAGATACAGCTCTTAGGAATTCTGTGAACTATGTGAGAAATGTCTCAGGCCACAATTCTCAAGGAATTTCTGTGCTGCCATAGCTAACTTTTAAGCATCTAAGTGGGAATTAAAACCTTAAACTCCATACTTAGACACTTTGAATCTTTATTCAGTGAGTGAAAAAAAAATCAGGCAAGTCTCAATAATCCTAATAACTAGACACTTAAAAAGGCAGAGGCAGGTCTGAAATCCTCCTCTCCCTTAGACTGGTCTTATTTCTGTGTTAGGGATTCACAGCCTGGGCCCATTCCTGCACTTGGCTGCCTTTGGATTTTTCTTGTGGGTAACACAGTTGCTTTGTGCTTTTACTTTTAAAACGCAGAGGAGCCTTTTCTGCAGCTTGAGGAGGAATAAGACTGCACCTTTCATCTCCCAGGAATGTACTGCAGTCAACAAGCTGAGAGCTCTCATTATCCTCTGGCAAATTTGTGTCACCACAGAGCTCACAGCGCAAGACTGACAGGGCCAGAAGGAGACTAAGAGTGAGCTTTGGTAGTGAGGGCTTGTGATTGCTTTTTATGCTATTGTTGCTGGTTCTGAACATCTTGTGGATTAAAGAGCCATTTATCACTGAACATTGACTTATCAATACTAAAAAGCCTATAACGTATCAATTTCAATGTTTTGATTGACTTTCAAAATGCTTAATGTAAATTTCTTTTAATTGCTACAATAAATACCTTTCTGTGAGTGGGTAGACATTATTCTACGTCTGATATTTTAGGATTTGAGAATACCACTGCTGCTGAGATCTTCATTAAATCCTTCATATAACTTCCCAAAACAATCATCAAAAAGATACAACTCAAAGCCTAGGCTGGAGCTCTATGTCAAAAATGGTACATGTTTATTTTTTGATGAAATTTCAAGCAATCCATCTGCTTGAAAACTTGTATAATCTGTCATTGACTTAAGCAAATATTGCTGAAAAAAAAAGTTATATTTACTTAAAATTTCATCACTGCTTTATATTTGAAGATTTGAGGTTTCCAGGAACTAATTTTTCACCTACAAAACATGATCTGCCACTATCAAAGTAACTCGAAAAGCATATCTATTTCTGATGGTGTAAATCTATATCATAAATACCTTTTTTCTTGAAATCCTCACAGAAATATTATAGTGTCCCTTTTTGCACTCCATAAGTATAGAGTATGAAAATGGGTTTTTTCATTATTTATGCATTTATCTGTTTGTCAATAAATCATTCAAGAAACTGAGATCAATCAAGAGACATTGGAATTAATACTTTCAAAGATCAAGTCAATAAAAAGAATAATCCTAGAAAATCACACATTGACCCTGTAATTAAATCACTTGATAACAATCTGTAAATATCTTGAGCACCACATTTACCAAGTATATTCTTCATAGCTGTTGAGATGTCATTTCAATATATTTCTTAGGATATAATAATATTCCAATACAGGGCAATAATTTACAAAGCTATTCAAAGCTAACATAAGCACACCATAATTGCAGGCAAAATTTTAATACAGAAGTAGAAGATGGAAGAAAAAGATAGTTAGTGAGTCTATATGATAGTAGTTGGGAAAACAAATATCTTTACTGCAGGTCTTTGCTACAGAAAGAGAAATGAATTGAATGCATCATACTTGAGTCTCAGGCAGCTTTGTGTCAAAAAGCCTAATACTGTCACCACATCTCAATTCTCTCACTACAACAAAACCAGTGGAAGTTGAACTGCAAATAGATGCAATTACCCTGGTGAATGTGTCCTATTTTCTGTACCAGCTTTCATTGACAATGAACAGAAGATTCACTCAGTCTCAACAAGCTACAAAGGAGGTCTGAAATATGACAGAAAGACAAAAAAAATACATTCAGAATCAGACAGTGATTTCTGTGGAGGAAGAAGTGCAAAAGCTTGCACACAACTAAAGAGCATAAAGGTTACCGGAGACTTCTCAGAATACATTAAAAGAAACTTCAGTTCAATAAGAACACAAAGTAGAAGCCAAACCCCAGTGGAATGTAATAAATGTTTCTTTCAGTTCTTAGTGAATATTAATAGAAGAGAGGAATACAAGTCTTTGACAGAATATTTTGAGAGTGTTGAAAGACTTAGCTTGAAAGTAAAATTATTTATTCACTGAAGACTTGATCCTGGATCCACTGAGCTTATTGTTAAAATTACCTTGGTCTCCATGGGTATGCCCTGCAAGTAACCAACAGCAGTTTTGATAGTACTATGTTAAAAGGGCAAATAAAAAGAAATATAAAAATTTTAAAAATGAAATTAAATCAAGGTTTTGATAGATTACTCTATGGTGAAATGTTTGGGTTTTTTTTAAAGAACAAACAAAAATATCCCCACAATAGGTCTGACAGCTCAATAATTTTGCTGAGGTTTGAACATGGAAATACATGTACAGATAAGTCTGTGGAAACCAAGACTGGTCTCCAGTCTGGTCTTACAAAAGTTTTCTCATGGACTTCATGGGAAATGTTCACTACAGGAAGTAAGAAACTAATGACATAGTAACACTAATCAAGCTTCATAGCCCCAAACTGGGATAGTGAATCATTCCTGAAATTTGATTCACACCATTCATCACGAACATACAGGTTACCATTGTAATTAGCAGAGTGAGGCCAGCAGTGAGGCCATCCTTCTATAAACATTTGGGAACTGATTCTTGTCATCATCATTCAGTACCAACAGGGTCCACATCATCACTGTAAACCCAGTTTAAGGCATTGTAACCCAGCACTGGTTGAAAGACAAATGTTCCACATTTATCAGACAACTATCCTTGCAAAATCCAGATGCAAAGAAAATATGAAAGATTTAAATTCCTTTTCATCCTTCAGGGTAATTATGGGTTGTCAGAGATTACTTTGGGTTTACTATTGAAGTGTACAGTTGTATCAAGAGGTATGAAATACAGTGCAGAAAAGATCAACATTTTCATGTAAATTTATGGATTCTGATATACCACTACACCCTGAAGAGTGTGCCTGGAAAGGTAGCTGTCATTCAGAGTCTGGGGGAAAGGGGAGGGGAGGACAGGGAAGAAAATCTCAAGGCAAAAACTATGAAGTCTTTATGTCAGTAAACTAATTACTTTCTCCTGACTATATGTTGTTGAAGATGAACAAAATGTGAGCACATAAGTGAAAGAGGACATGAGGAAATGTAACTTTATGGTACATATCACTGCCTTTAAAATGTAGCTATCACAGGGGACACACACTTGCCCCTCTCCTCTCTCTGCCTATTCACCTACCCTACTTCCCACCTACTCTCAGAAGAACAGTATCTTTCTGATCTTCATATGCCTGATGCATGACAAAGTCTCTAAAAATTATTTTTTAAATCTCCAAACAAACAAAGAAAATCAACAGCAAAACTTGCAGTCTGGTTCCCTGGGAAGACCAAACCAATTCCCTTTGGAAGTCTTCAGTCATACATTCTGTCTAGTGAAGCCAGGCAGCTTTGTCTCTCACCAGTGAATCTCTCTTCCCATGCAAGCAAAGCCCTTAAACCACACTTAAGGATCACTCACAAAACACAAATTCTGCTGTCTTTGAATTTCCCCGTTTACAGCCATCACCGCTCTCCATCCCTAATATTATAACCTGCCAACGCACAGTGTTTAAATATTTCACCCTCTGTCAGCTCTCATCCCTCACTTACTGGGTCTACTAGTAGGTAGTATCTAACAGACTCTGTGAGGAAGACAACAATCACATGAGGAAAACTGAACAACAGATCAGAATAACCATATAGCCTCAGGTGTCTCATAGTCCAGTCCATTAAAGATAAAAGGGTCTCTCAGAAGATATTTTGATGTGCTGAAATAAATATGTGTTAAACCACAAGAAATGGAGCATGGAACAGATGACACTTGCACTGAGTAAGACTGCTACTACTCCAGTAACAGGTAGAAGATCACAGAATCATAGAATAGCTTGGGTTAGAAGGGACCTTTAAAAGTCATTTAGTCCAACTCCTCTGCAAGGAGCTGGGACATCTCCAACTAGATCAGGTTGCTCAGAGCCTCATCCAACCTGGCCTTGAATGTTTCCAGGGATGGGGCATCCACCACCTCTCTGGGCAACCTGTTCCAGTGTTCCACCATCCTCATCAGAAAAAAAAAATTCTTCTTAATGTCCTATCTAAATCTACCCACTTAATGGTTTAGAACCATTACCCCTCATCTCATCACAACAGGTCCTGCTAAAGAGTTTCTCCCCATCTTTCTTTCAGGTACTGGAAAGTTGCTATAAGGTCTCCCTATGGCCTTCTCTTCTCCAGGCTGAACAGCCACAACTCTCTCAAGCTGGCCTCAAAGGAGAGGTGCTCCAGCCCTCTAATAATTTTTGTGGCCCTTCTCTGGACCCAATCCAACAGGTTCATGTCCCTCTTATGTTGGGGGCTCCAGAGTTGGACACAGTATTCCAGGTGGGGTGTCACGAGAGTAGAGTAGAGGGGGAGATGACCTCCCTCAACCTGCTGGCCATGCTTCTTTTGATGCAGCCCAAAATATGGTTGGCTTTCTGATTCAAATCACAGGTCTGTCGTAGTTCAGCCCCCATCGGACCAGACTACGCAGTCTCTCTCTCACTCCCCCCACCCTCCGAGAGAACAGGGAGAGAAAATATAAGGAAAAACAGCTCGAGGTTTGAGATAAGGACAGGGAGAAATCCTTAAAGTTACCATCACGGGCAAAACAGACTCGACTTGGGGAAAACTATTCATTTATTACTACAAACAGCAGGAGAATGAGACAGAGAACAAGATAACCTCCCCCCACCCCTCCCTCTTCCCGAGCTTAACATTATCTCTACTACCTTCCCCTCCCGAGCGGCACAGGGAGGAAGAGGGAATGGGGATTGTGGTCAGTTCATCACATGTTGTTTCACGCCGCTGCTTCATGGTTGGGGGAAGAACTCCTCGCATTCCTCCCCTGCTCCGTTGTGGGGTCCCACCCCTACGCCACAGTCCTTCATGGAACTGCTCTGGCGTGGGTCATCTCTTCCATGGAGTGCAGTCCCTCCAGAACAGCTGTCCCAGTGGGCCCTCCACGGGCCACAGCTGCCTTCAGGCATCCACCTCCCCCGGTACAGGGTCCTTCACGGGCTCCAAGTGGATCTCTGCTCCTCCATGGACCTCCATGGGCTGCAGGGGGACAACCTGCTCCACCATGGTCGTCACCACAGGCTGCAGGGGAATCTTGGCCAGGAGCCGCATTACTCCTCCCCCTCCTTCTTCACTGACCTTGGAGTTTGCAGCCGTTCCTCACAACAGGCTGGTAGATGTCTCTCAGGATCTTTTTTACATCTTATTCACTTCTCATCTCCTCTCCACTTCTTGCAGCCGGGCCGGACCGAGTTGGGCCCAGTCGGCCACCTGGCGAGAGGCCAGAGGGTGAGGCCTGCAAGGCCCATGAGGCCTCCACCTCCCCCTCTGCGCCTCTGCCCCCGCTCAGCTTCTTCACATCTTCTCTTCTCTCTCTCTCCTCTTTTTTTTCTGTTTTCCCCTTCTTAAATACATTATCGCAGAGGCGTTATCACGGGACATTCTGCTACCAATCGGCTCAGCCCTGGCCAGCAGCAGGTCCGCCCTAGGAGCAGCCAAGTCCACTGAACAAAGGGAAGCGACTTCTAGCAGTTTCCTACAGAAGCTACCACCTTAGGCCCCCCCTCACTAACAAAACCACGACAAGGTCATAATTTGTAAAGCTTAAATGGCTATTCAAATAATCACAAAGAGAAACATTTTGAACATGAAATACCCTTGCTTAGAGTCAATCAGCCACCTGAAACTTTTTACAGCAGTTATCGCTTACTGAATTACGTAAGAACTGCACAAAAAAATCAAAACCACATATGTTAAGGAACAGCCAAGAGAAGCATAAAATAAATGTAACATGTAACTGTCTCCATTACAGAATCAGTGCAGGAAGCAAATGGAAAAACATGACAAAACACATACAATTTAGAAAATACTCCTTTCGTACTATCTCCCCTAAAGGGACAGCTTTGTCACTGAAACAGCCGAGTATGCCTGGGAGAGAAAAGTTGTGACAATAATATTTACTACCATATTTTTCACAAAAGACAGAATTTTTACATCTCACATAGAGAACACATCTAATAAACCAATGGAACTAGAAACAAAGAGGAAAAGAAAGCACGGAATGTTTGCAATCTGCGTGTATGGGTGGTTCCAATCACACACTGTATCAATTTAACTTCCCAGATTAGACAAAACCTGAGGAAGTACGTAACACACAAAAGCACACTCTGCTACTTGCTTTGCAATACCTGGTTGGCTGTGATAAAGGAGTTCATGTCAGCAAGTGCAAACCACATCTCTTTTATAGCACGTTATATAAATGCCTGTTGCAAGCAGCCTCTCCCCTCACAGGCTACGGATATCATCTTAGTGCAACTTGTCTATTTGTGCAATTTTGCCAGTATTAGCAGTAAACCACAAATGCCTTTTATGAAAAAAAAAACCAAATATTAATCAGTGTTTCTCCTATGAGAGTAAAAGCTGATTAATCCTTTGGTGCCCAGCAGTCAGCAGTTCAGTGATGCTAAGCGCTAATGCAAGCTGTTTACTTTTAAAATCTTTACTGACTTTGTGGAACGGTCACAGACTCATCTTTCCCTTCACTAGATAGTTCAGAAATTTTTTTCCACTTCTCATCCTTTGAAACATTAAATATGAATATGCCCAGCTGACCTTTGGTTTAGAAGAAACACACAACAAGAGACAATGAGCAGAGATTTGACAAAGGATATGGATGCAAATCCTCTCGGGTGCAGGCAACAGTGTTTTCACAAAGAGAAGAAATAATTGTGGTCAATTCACTTACAGTTATTTAATGTAATGTAATTTTATGAACCACACAATGTCAGCAGACTCATTAATTTAAGCTCCTTCCTGTTGATACCAGGCATCATTACCTAAGTTATTCCTATATGCTGTTGGACAAGGGCCTCTGCAAGTAGGTGTTTCTGTGCTTCCTCCCTTCCTCCCTCCCTTCCTTCCTTCCTCCCTCCCTTCCTTCCTTCCTCCCTCCCTTCCTTCCTTCCTTCCTTCCTCCCTCCCTCCTTCCCTTCCTTCCTTCCTCCCTCCCTTCCTTCCTCTCTCTCTCTCCCTCCCTTCCTTCCTTCCTCCCTCCCTCCCTTCCTTCCCTTTGTCCCTCCCTCCCTCCCTCCTTCCCTTCCTTCCTTCCTTCCTTCCTCCCTCCCTCCCTCCCTTCCTTCCTCTCTCTCTCTCTCCCTCCCTTCCTTCCTTCCTCCCTCCCTCCCTCCCTCCCTCCCTTCCTCCCTCCCTTCCTTCCTTCCTCCCTTCCTCCTTCCCTTCCTTCCTCCCTTTTTTGAGGGTTGAAATTGTTCACACATCCTTCTGGTGAAGTAGGAATGTATACTGAATGTAGAACTCCAGGAAAAGGTGATTTCCAAACCCCTCTTGAGTTTTCCTGCTTAGCAGCAATGATCCCCTCAGACTATTTTGAGCTTCATTCCCAAATTGAGACAGATGAGCTTTTCTTATGCAGCCGAGGGATCCAGACAAGAGAAAGCAGCTATGCTTATGACCTATTTGCTTCACAGGGAAGACAAGGGGAGAGGAGATATTCACCATCTGAGCCCCTTCTAAACTCTTCTCAGCTGCAGTGAAGGACCTTTAATTGTATTTGCAAAATGATTAGCAAGGTGGTAGAGGCAGCCTGGCTCAGAGCTTGTTCTCCGCTTCTGTTCCCCCAAAGTTTGACATGTAGTTCTGCTCTGTGCTAGCAAAAGAGAGTGTCCCTGGATTGCAGTTGTCCAGCTGTAACACTGATGTGAAGTATCAGCTGTAGGAACACCTAATACTTACATCTGCTAATACAACAGCCCCCTCCTTTTTCAGAGCAGGGAAAAGTATATAATGGCCTTTGAAAATAAAATAATAAAAGGTGCTTTGTAAGTCAAAGAAATTTAGTTGACACTGGAATTCTAATAAATAGATAGTAATACAGTTTTATGTTCTTTGTCTGATTCTGTTTATCTAATATCTTGCAGAAACTGTAATTGTAGCAGACAAAGATTATATTCTTGCTTCCCTTTTAAGAAATGGATTTGTTCTAATGCAGGTGTTCAGAGTTAGATTAGCTCAGCACTTGCATAAAAAAAAAGAAGTATTTCTTCAAATACCAAGGAAAAATAAAGGCAAAGAAAAGTATGCACTCTCTTGAAGGACTGAACATAAAACCATAGGATTATGGGTGTAATGGGTAGATAACTACCTAACCCTTGCCAGCATTGGCAGCTCAGAATAGCTCTACCTTCCTCTTCTCTGCCTATATCCCCCTTAGCATCTGCTTCTACACGGTATAGGATCAGAAAAACAGAGAGCACCTTGCAAATGAAGATAGAAAATATCACCGAGTATTCCAGGATAGAGTGGCCTCCAGCCCATAAGGTTTGCTTGAAATGAGAAGGCAATTAGTATGGTACCTATTTTAAAAGTACTAATTCCAGAAAACCTGATTGCTCTCTATAAATACATCCAGGAATATATATAAGGAAAGGAGAATAGCTATTTAAAATAAAGAATAAGGCACCAGAATAAATGAGTATGAATTAACAATGTATAATTTTAGGATGGAAATAAGAGAAAAAATTAAATAGCATTGGAGGTGGGAGATAGCACATAGTTCTACTAGAGAGAGCAAAGTCTGAGTGCAAATAAACTTCAGACTCAAAAAGGTGACATTTATGGAAAGGATTATAACCTGTGGTTACTAACTGTAGCAGGGGACTGGATTTACAATCTAGAAGGCTTTTGCTGGCTGTGTTTTCTATAAGCACTCTGACACTACAGCAATCTCTTCAAGAAGAACCATACTGTAGCTGTACTGGTTTCTTTAAATGTTCCTTATGCATGTATGACTGCCATATTCCATTATAAATAAAATTCTACTTCAAATTGCTTTAAATCACACTGTTGTGATTGTTCAAGGAAATATAGTAATTTTTTAATATTATTAATTTACCTCTTTCTAAGTGGAAGAAAAAAAGTTTTTAACACTAACTCTAGAAGAAAATATGGAGTACTGTCATCACTGAAGGGTTTTCTTTTTTTCCAAGATGGATTTATAGTAATCCTAATAATGGCATGAGACTTGAATAGACGCTTGAAACATAACCAGAGGGGCCATATTTGGGCCTTATCTGTAAACACTTGTTAGGGGTTATGAGTTTTTTTTATGAGTAAAAGGTTCCATTAAGAGGATAAGATTGCTGTTATCGGAACCATGAGACAAGAAGCCATGAGTGGTTCAAGAGGCACAGGACATGAACTGAAACATGGGAGGTGCTGTCTGAATATCAAGAAACACTTTGCTACTGGGAGGATGATGGAGGACTGGCACAGGATTCCCAGAGAGTTTGTGGATACATTCACTGGAGGCATTCAAAAGTCATCTGGACATGCTGCTGGGCAACGAGCTCTGGGTGACCCTGCTTGAGTAGGGAGGTTGGACCAGATGATCTACAGAGGTCCCTTCCAACCTCAACTGTCCTGTGATTCTGTTACACACACTCTTTTGCTTTTTAAAAATCCTGTGATATGAAATTTTAGGGAAGTGAGAGGGAAAGAAAGAAAGAAAAAGAAAAAAAAACAAAGAAAAAGAGAGAGAGAGAATATTCTTTCTGTTGGAAAGACAAATATTCAGGAAATATGATAGTTAAGAATAACTGTCCAAACCAACTTTTCAATACTTTCTGTATCCACATAATGTTGTGTTTTTCTTCACAGGGGTCTCCTGCCTCACACACAGGCTTGATCATTTGAAGAATTGTGGTTATAAAGGAAATGAAGCAGTTCTTCTAGGTACCCCAGCTTCATTAAATATAGACGCTGGAGACTGACAACATCAAGTATTAGTAAACTAGTTTTCAAGGATCAGTTTAATTTGATTTATTAAACAATTATCAGGTATAACCCATCCATTTTCCCTCTCCAAGCATTTAAAATGAACTGTTGATTTCTTATGAAAACTTCCACTTTTGCCAAGTTTCTTCACTGTTCTTTGTGAAATAATTAGCAAAACTCTTTTAGACTTGAAAGATAAGTGTTGGGCCACACATAGATGTTAAACAGTTTTATTAACTGATTTATTGTTTTGGGTTTACAGATATGAGAAATCCCGAATTAACTAAACAGAAAATGTTAATATACAAAATTAACCATGTTATCAGTTTAATGTGCAAGTAATATTTTAAATTACTTCTTGAGACAAAACAACCACATGAGATTAAAATGAATATCTTTGTAAAACAGCATGAAGCAAATTAAAAAAAAAAATGGTTATAGAAATTATGTAGTAAGGTTTTTAAAAATTATTTTTAATAAAATTTTAACCAGAGCTGCCTGGAGTGTTCTTATTTTTTCTGTGTCACATTCTATAGGCTCTTCTTAGTACTCTCCAAAACAATTACAATGAACTGAAACAATTTGACCTCAGTTTATCCGCAAACACATACAGCCTAGAAAAATGTAAACATATATCTCTCTATACCCTCAGGAACACAGTAAATAATTTAAGCCCCTATTCCCAACCTTCTTATTTTTAAAAAAAAATCAGGTTTTGCCATCACAGTACTTTTAATGACTGACTCTTCATTTTAATATTCCACATTTGCAGAAATGGTTTCTCTACACTAGTGAGCAGATTTTATCTTAAAAGCAAGTCATACAGCGTCAGCAACACGTTCTTCAAAGTGATATGTATCAAAATACTTTCTTACGCATTTTCAATAAGAGTTTATAAACTGATGTTTTCTTTAATTGAAATGATGCTACACTTTATTTTACACAAAGTATGCCTCTCTGGTCATGCAAATACTGGATTAGTTTACTGTTTTCTAATATTAATATTGACAGGAAATAACCA
This sequence comes from Chlamydotis macqueenii, assembly GCF_036417535.1. NCBI lineage: Eukaryota > Metazoa > Chordata > Aves > Otidiformes > Otididae > Chlamydotis > Chlamydotis macqueenii. Next base: position 21,176,529 of record NC_141558.1, read on the forward strand.
ATTGTAGCACAGCACTTTTAAAATTTAAAATCTATTCTCTAGTCAGGGCCAAGTACAAAAATAATTTATCACTTTCTGATATATTTACAAGTTAAGTTTTGCCACACATTTTACTTAAATGAAAAATGCAGAGCATTCTGCTTCTGGTGCCTCGATAACTTTATTCTGGGGCTGTATTAAGTTAGTTTGTTGTGCAGGTCTGATGGCGTTTAAAAGATGAAACCAATAAGATAAGCCTGGGAGCTTATTTTCTCCACATTTATAACCTTAACTGCCGCTTTACCTGAAAGTATTAGAGCAGACAGTTCATTACTACCTGAAAAGGGGTACTGCATTGTATGTGAGGAGGTCATCTGAAACTGATGACTTCTAAAGGTCATACACAAAATGAGTTTTGCTTTGCTGAAAGTCTCTCTCCTTGGCACAGTAAAAATCTTATTTTAACAGCAGCTGTAAATGTTGTGTAAGTAGAAATGAGAGATTTCAGCTACCTTTGCCTACTTTCACTCTGCTGTGAATTTATTTTTGAGAATACTGGATGAGAGTGGTGTTAAAAGTTTATTTTCTCTGGATCATAATTTGAGTTACGAATTGATAGTTTCTATGACTTTGTTTATTTCTACTGTTCATTTTCACAAATCCCTGTCACGTGTATTCTTTGATAATGGAAAATAATTTTTTCCTTAGTTCTGTTACATTGAGGAGCTTAAAACTTGCAGGATTGGTGGATGTCACAGACTCAAAAATGGACAGATAGGCTGCAAAATAACACAATAAGGGATGTTTCCTTAGTGTGGAACTTCAGCAATTTCCCTCATTTTTTTTCTGTCCAAGGCTATGTGAAATTTATGGAATGTCAGATCACACCTGACATTCAAGCAAACACATACACAGTCTCATTCTTTCCTTCCCTTATGGCCACATACATTCACATATTGTTGTTTCAGTGGATTGCAGAGCTTGAACCCTTCTCACCTAATAATTGTACTTAACTAAAACACCTAAGTTAGAGACTGCGGGTCCTCAGCTCCTTCTATAGTCAGTAAAGACTGATACTTTCAGAGGAAGATTCTGAACTTTTCCATTATCTTCCTCACTCCTTTTTCAAGATCAGTTACATAACACAAATCTGAGCCAACAAACAGGTGCTGGTTAGACCTGGACCACCATGTCAGGAGGGAGAAAATGTTCTCACCTATTCATGTGGTACCTTGACAGGACACACAACACACAAAGTCAAATCAACTTCACCCTGTTTCCATGGATGCTAAACGCAGCATCTGTAGTTTAGATACTTAGCAATGGAGGGAAAGAAGGAGGCAGAAAACACAGAGGACAGATTAAGCTAACTAAGGAATGTACTTCAAGTCTTACGCAATGCATGCAGTTTTAGACAAGCAAAAAAAGGAGCCCAGCCTGCTGAAGAGGGGAGTATGATGATAAATCAGGAATGGCAGGACCTAGAGAGTCATGTTTGCACTGCACTCAGCCATTATGTTTAAGGGGCAGTATGCATTCACCAACATAAACGTAGGTTCCTGGGGCTGGGCTGCAGAGTGAATTTTACTTATACATTCAACAATCAACAATGACAAAAACCTTGGGACAGTGGATGATGTTTGATCTCTATGACAGTGCTAGACTGGCTGCTATAAGAAGCCAGTGAAATGGTGAGTAGTCAGAACAGCCAGAGAATATACTCTGTATATATGAACAAAGTAGATAACAAAGTCAAAATAAGAATTCATCTTTAATGCCAAAAACTCTGCCTAAGGAGATAACAGCCCCGTCATCTTAACAGCATCAAAACTCTTTGTTTCCAAGCACCTTTGATCAAAGTTCTGCAGCTTGTACAGAAATAAGTCAAAGACAGAGACAAAATCTCTTGGTTTCTGTCAAATCAAATATCTGGAAAGAAAAAAAAAAGTATGCAATTTTTCATTTATCCACTTAAGTCCAGAACAGACATATGACTATCTAAAGAATTATCTCTCAAAAGACATCCACCATTAAGAGCGATGTATGAAGACACTGTCAGGGCTTTAGAATTGGTTGGTTACAGTATTGCATGGGTGTGAAGAACTTTATCTATGCATAAACATAAAGTGGGTTTTTATTCTACACCTGAAATCAGAAGATCATATTCAAAATACAATCTTATATCTTTCTTTTTCTCTCAAATCAGCACTCAGTGATCAGAATCAATGCCCAAGGGCAGGAGTAAATTAGAAGCTACCTAGTTCAGTACCTTGGGAATCTATGTCATAGCTGCTAGCCAAAAATTACTTTTAAAAGTTTCAAAAACACATGACCATACTGCATCTCCATGTAACTGACTTTTCAGTCTCAGTTCCTAATTTCCCCTTTCCTCTCCTTTTTGAGCAAAAAGGAGTATCTGAGAATCCTGCCAGACTTATGTTGACTTGAGCCATTTAAAACTATTGCTTCTTAGTCTCTATTTTCCCTTCAATTGATTAGTAAGGCATTTTGCTATATTAAATGAAAATATGTCTATCAGCTTCAGACTAATGGTGACATTGCACTGTCACTTTCAAGCAATAGAATTTTGGGGAATATGTGATGTAACTTAAAACTTGGTTCTTTGACTTATTAAGTAGCACCTAATAGCCAAGAACTGCACAGGTAGTTTAAATACAAACCCTTAAGATAAAATCAACTGAAGTGTCCATAATGCCTTCTAAATGACTACTTGCTTTGTTTTGCACATTGTCTGTGAAACAAGGGGAAAGACATTCTGAAGAGAATAAGAATATGACAACAACATCCTTCCTACAATTAGGGAATCCAGGCTATCACACAAAATACCGAGCACCTTCAGAGATACAAAGAAAAAAGATGGTGCAAGTGTGGGTACGCCAATAACACTGTAGGTTAATTCATCTTCAATATGCATGATTTAGATATTTAGATTCACATCATTGACTGTGCTTAATTTTGACAACATTTCAATAATATTGAGTGGAACTTAGCTGCTGGATTTGGTGTTTAAAAAGTAAAAGATCATTACTTGTTATCTTGGAAAGCAGTTAGCTTTATTGTTGAATTTTCTGTTTATCATTTTTTAAACTGCAAGTCATTCAAATAAAATACGGGTTTAGATTGACCTTTGTCTCTTGTTTTGAATTTTGGAAGTAAATTTGCTCAAGTTTTCAATATACTTGAACAACACAACAGTGGTAAAATAAAAAAACTCACTTGACTGAAGCTGTTCTATAATCATGCTGTTGTTTCCCTGTCCTATCTCCCCAGCTCTCAGCGGCAAGCTGTTCCGAAATAGTGAGCAGCAAGCTTTTCTGTAGAGAAGACTCTACATCCCAAACACCATCAGCTTCCCCATTCTCTTCCAGGTAAACTATTTAGCAACAGCTTCACATTCCACATTTTTTTTTTTTTGATGTGTAAGAGAGGAAAAATTGCTGACAAATGTATAGTTTGGGGTCAGCATGTTTTTAACAAAGACAGCACAGAATTATTAAAAACTTTCTGAGACTGCAGTAATTTCCAAAAAGCAAACCCTTCAATATCAAGATCTCAATATTCTGAAAAGGCAGAAAATTGACTGCTCAGTGGGTGTGGGATTTCCAGTAGCATAAATGGAACAGAAGAGCTATTTTGAGAACTGTCTGAACAGGATAGAAAAGTTGCTGGAAAGCCTGGCATACCAGCTCTGTCTTCTCGATCAGCTCCTGAGACAATTACAAGTGCTTAGGGAAAAGAGAGGGGGAAATACTATATTATAAATCTAGACAGAGTATTTAAGGAATGGAAATACTGTGTGGGTTGGTGGGGTTGGTTTTTTTTTTTTTTTTACTTTCATGTAGAAGCTAAAGCATATTCTTGTGAGAAAGAAAAAAAAAGGAAGTAAGAGACACACAATGTGGTACAGGGGAGTACGGGCATGGGGTGATAAGGGGTGGGGCACAGACCTGGCACTGAAAGGTCCACAGTTATGAACAACTCACCCATGGTCAGTTAAAGAAATGCAAACCTGGAGTTGGTCAAAAATAGTTTTAGGGGTAACAAAGAGAACAAAGACATAGTATCTAACAGGTGTAAAACAGGCATACATAGTAAATTCAGATGTAATGTGGAGCTGAAGACCAATGAATAAAGAATAAAGGTGTAAAAGGATACAGGTAAACATAAAAATTATCCTGAAGCTAATTTTGGATGTAACAATTTAGTGTGACACAGAACTCATGAAAGTGCTTCAACGTGTCTTGTGTCCACACATAAAATCGCTATTGCCTATCAACACTATGTAACATTGCAGATCTAAGCTTTCAAGTCTCTTTACTTTGCTAGTAAATCATTTACACTGATTAGCAGATAAATAAAATATGTTTACACAGGAACAGAATCCACTTGTCCTTTTAAATTTTTTTAAAAGAGTACATAGAGCTGAGTGTGGTTTCAGTACAGCAAAGAGAAGCCAACACACTCCCAACACCATTTAAGAACTGATTAATCCACTGGACATAAGCAGAATCAGGACATGGTGCCAGGAGAAGGTTTTAACACCATTATTTCAGTAATATCTTGTTATCCATCTCACTTAAGAGATCCTCCACAGATCATTTAATATCATAATCTGCTAACTGCTGTCATTACTCTGTTTTTCTGACCTTCACCCTTCCACCACCTGTATTTCTTTGTTAAAATCAATGTAGCAATACAGATACAGTAGTCTAAAGTAGAGTATTTTTAATATTTCAGTAATATTTTAGACTTGTAGGAAAGCATCTATCTGGTGAGGAACTGGAGAAGAGCAGTATTTATTAGATGATAGGCAACAGAGAATGTGCTAAGACATTTTCTCATCCTGCTCTGGGAACCTTTTTGGGTACCAACTAATATAGAAGCTGCAGCCCACAAGTGCTAATCCATCCCTTTCTCAAATGAACATGGGATGTAAAGGAGTCTCTATCACAAATATCATGAGCATAAAAAATGTAATTTTTTATGATCCAGATTATCAACATAATTAGAAAGGTATGTGTCTCTTCTGGATTAGAGTGTAGGACATGCTGAACATAATCAAATAGCAGCTGCTCTGGAAAAAACAGATGCCAGTCAAGGTCCAGCAAACACAAACATAGCCTGCAGAATGTGTGACATATAGAATCCTAGAATCATATACCTTCCACCCTCCTCAGCCTTCGCAAGGCCTCAGTTGAAATACTCTGCTATGGAAAACAAAGTTCAGGGAACTAGAAAACATGACCCATGTGTAAAAGACTCTGTCGAGTATTTGTCTCAACATTGTCACCACCTGAACAATGGCTTCCTGTTATCTTGCAAGCCAACTCCTGTTGTCCTGTGAACCTGAATGCAGAGCTGATTCTGAGAAATTTAGCCCTACCCCCCTGGCATGCACACAGAGACAATAATGGGCATGCATATTACCTGGTAATGGGCATGCATATGACCGCCAGGTGAGAGGTGCGGCTAGACAAACCAGCTCTTGGAATACAATGAATATGCAACAAAATGAGCAATAAAAGGACAAAAAAAAACCAACATGAAAAAGGGGGAACAAACATTGATGGACTCCACATCGACGGAACCAACATCCATGGAATCAACTTTGGAACCAACATCGACAGATCGTTCCCCCATCAAGTGAACTGGACTGTCGGGACGCCGCAGCTCTGTGGTGGTAGCTATTGCAACTGAAGCTCTTTTCCCTCTTTCCTTTCTTTCTCTCCTTTCTCTTGCATTTACAAACTTCTTGTCAGGTTAATAAAGTTACCTGGCGCTTGACTCCGTTTTGGGTCTTAATTCTGTTCCCAAGAATATGAACAAAACCATGCTCCAGTGTGTGAGAGGTTGGTCTAGCCGCCCCTAGACTCCCAGATTTGTCTGAGGTCAGCTAGAATGCGAGGGGGCCTTCCTCTCATCTGAAATCAGAGTGTGACACCCATGGCAAAAGGAGAACTTAATCTGGACAGATACACAATCTGGATAGACAGGAGAAGATATAGGAGATAATAGTCAAATTCATAGACAGCAAACAAAAGGAGCTACCTCCAGTGTTTCCATTTGGTTCAAAAGAAACAATACTTGCATCTAAAAATTTAATGTACAACTTGTACTCCAAAAGGTTCCCAATACTGCCTCTGTTTCCCTGGAAAATGTTTTCAAAATAAGGGTTCGGTCTTCTTTTCAGAAGTTTTGCAAGGAAGGACTGGAAATAACCAAGGAAAAAGAAGAATCTTCTGTTTTTGATTAAAAGTACACTGAGCAAGGAGGCATTACATCCTTCTCTTTGAAAATCTACAGCAGGAAAAGTAGATCATCAGCTAAAGAATGGTAAACCAGAATTTTATATGACCACACTTCCAGAAATCAAAGGTAATTTTGGTGAAGCCAGGGACCTAAATCAAAGCAGAACCGTGATTCTACCTTTTCATAACATGCATTCCCTGCAGTCCCTAACTGACTTTTATTTTCTTCTGAAATTTTACATCAATTAGCTCACATTCTGTTTACAGCATCAAAGTACTTCTATGCTTTGATAAATCACAGCTGAGGTGTCAGCGGTCATTGCTCTTTGAATGAACCACGTAGATGTAAAAAAGGCAATTTAGTGGGGCTTAGAAATCAGGAAAAAACCTACCTCACAGGAGCAACTAAAAAGGAAGGTAGCATATGCATGAATCATGCTTGCTGAGGGTGTAGTATACTATTCCTTTCTGTTGTTCCATCAATAGTCCAAATCCATTCTCCTCTTCTCCCAGAGCTCCCTACGGTTGCCAACTACAAATGATATTTCGAGGGTTGGTTCATTTTAGGTCTTCTTTGTCCTTAGATAACAAAAAAAAAAATCATTTACAAAAGGACAAAACAAAATCACAGAAGGATGTGTAGGGCTATTACTACCATGTGTCAGCAGAATGTTTCCGCACAATATGTTTTCTCTGAATAGGCAGGGAAGGGGAGTTTGGCAGGTAGATGGCAAAGGCAGATGAAATGGTGAGCTGCCCAGCACCCTTTCTGTGGATGATGGATGCCTGTGTATTCCTTGCCTACTCAAAGCACTTTGCAAGCTACAGGCAATGGATGTTTCCTTCAGCATTTGTAAATTTTAGATAATAGGCTTTTAATGTTCAGACACTCTGCTTCAACTTTTTTCTCTGGGCTCTGCTAGAGCTTACATTAACATTTTAGTTAACTGCTAATCTTTTAACACAAACGCAACAGGCCACATTAAACAAACAACTGATGGAAATGGGAGAGACATAATGGCTACGTGATGTGAAATACCCTGCAATTAGCAATGACTTGCATTGATTTCTTAGTAACAGTCCTTCCAGAGTTATTCAAGTTTCCTCCCACAGATGCATTAAGTTCTCAAGAATGAATTTAAATCCAGCCCAGTGTTTTCCACAGTGAGAAATGTTGGTTTTTTTTTCATACATAGCATTGCACACTTTACCTTCCGTGGTTCCTACCTACCGACTGCTGAAGTCATTCCCTTTGCTGCTGTTTTTGTCTAATAGATAATCTGAAAGACATTATTCATATTAGGTTCTCCCCTTTCAAAAAAAATTCACTTTTCTTTTAATTTCTTCCCAGTCCAGCAAAGCTCAGAAGCCACCAAACAGAACTTTGGGTACTTATTTCAACACTTGGGTCTACTGGGAGAAACTGCTGCTAGCAAAGAAGGGCAGATGTCTTTCCCCTACCATTAATGTTTTATTTTTGTATCTGCTTGCCTGAGCACTGTAAACTGTTAATATTGTCCATTATATCTGGGGAGAACTTGGATCAATGGCTTGCACTGTCCCTGGCACAGCAACTAAGGAGACCAGCTGCACCGTGTGTATGATGTGGCTTCCTGCAAATCGGTGGTGAAAGGTTTTCTGCAGATGCTTGTTACTTACTTTTGTTTGTTTATTTGTGGTTTTTTGTTTGTTTTCAAGACCATAGCCTATTGCACTGTGGTGCATCAAGACATCCAGTGAGAATGTTCACACAAAGGAGAGCAAAGAAGAGAATAGAAGAGATTCAGCTTGCAGGCAGGGAAACAGCCAGGTGGAGTTCAGGGAAAAAAAGTCATCTCCTGTTCGCATATTCTGGAAAACTCCTAATTAGACAATTACTTGGCAAGGAGATGCTATCAACTGCTCTGGCTCAACTGGACAACGCAATACCTGGAATTCAGCTATTATAATAGGAACATCCTTTACCTAGACAAGGTGCACCAAATCAGTCACAGTTTTGGAGACTTCTACAGCAAATATGCCAACAGCGGCTTATCATTCATAATCACTAAATTAGCATTCAGCTGAACTCCAGGTGCTGGCCAATGTGTGCAAGACTTTTCTGGAAGCTGTTCCATAGATAGCAAAATATCAGCCCACCTCTTCACGTTCAGGAATTCTCCTGGACAGTCGAGGTAGAAGGAAAAATAAAGATGTATGTCCACTATAGATCAATATAAAAGTCTCCATGTAAAAGCAAAATTATCTTAAAACTGAAAAAAATGTATCTGAATTAGTGAACAACTGCACTAGCCTTGCTTAGATTTTGCTGTGGTGACAGTAGTGATTGGCATACCTCCCAGTTATTTTGGATGTGTCAGGACATTAAAATGAGGATCTCAGTGCTCCTGAAGTTACTACCATGTGCACGGACACTGATCTGGAATATTTCCTGGCATGCCATGGTGAAACATGGAAATCACGAGCTTAATCACATGTCCACACAGATATGGTTAGTTCAAGATGCAATGCCAGAAATATTCAATTCAATTCTCTCCTCCTATGGCTGTGCCTCTTCCTATAGCATTTCATTACACATGTTCTAGTGACATATTTGTATTGATTCAGAGACAAAGGATTAGTGACAGAGTGCTACAAATTCTTCTGTCCCTGACATGTAATTATTCCTGCAACAAACTAATAACTTTCATTTATCTAGAATAAAACTTTCAATAAAAAACCCTCAGTCACTTCAAATGTGCCTGTTAGTCCACCTTCCTTCTTGTTCCGATATAATTAAGAGATAATGTCAGTGGAAGAGAGGCTTGTTGTGGCACTCACTACAAGATATACAGCATAGTATTGATCACAAACTTCAAAACAAAGTAATTATTTTCAACATGAGCAGACAGTTTTTGACAATTGTTTGTTGCTAAATCTTTATCTGCCCTTCTTGCCTTCTTTATTTGTTGTGTAAACAAATTCAAAGCAAAAATAACTTGATAATGCAATACAATTAATTTTCAAACTATAAATCAGAAAATAAATCAGACTCCACTTCTTTCTTCCCCCACAAAAGGCTTCACTTTCTTTAAGAAGTTTGGGTTTTTTACACTGAAATCTTAAACAAGAGTATTACTCATAATACATATTTTTAGTTGAGTTTCACTTGAGTAGTATAGTAATTTGGAATGCTTAATGACACTAATTACACAAAACCAGATACTTAAATGAACATTATTTCATAAACACTCATTTCAGTTTCACACAGAATGTATGTATTTAATACACTTTTCAGATAGGAAAGACTATCTTTAATCTAAGACACAGGAAAAAAGTCAAGTATGTAGCAGCATTCTTCTGATAATGAGTGATCAAAGGGAATAATATGGGTTGAATAAGCTATTCACTTACTTATTAGAATCTTACACTTGGGGTAGCTTGGCATGAAAAAAATAAAAACAGGGTTAAAAGCTTTTTTTTTGTCTTTATACTGGTTTTGTCCGTACACCTTGGATGTTTCAACTTGTTGTATATTTTGATACTTGAAGATGCTTCTGATAAAATTACATGAAGGGGCCTTCCACACCACAATAGCACTTTATGCTCTCAACTGAATGAGCCAGCATGGTAGAAGACAGATGCCAAGAAGTATGCTATCTGTTTGCAGAAAACAGAAGGATAGAGTGCTTGTAATCTCTCTAGATGTAACTGGAGCGTTTGGCATTCACATTGATACTAAAAAAGAAAAGGCTTTGCACATCTGACATTCATAGCAATTGCCCCTGAAACCCTGAATATAAGGGTCATAAAAGCGATAGTGACTTATTCTAAACACCTTAGCTGAATGTAGAAGTCTTTGTGTTGTAATACATTTTTAACATAAACACACATATACAGAAAACAAAATTGGTCACAAGGTATCTGCAGTGTACAATGGTAGAGGCAATATTACTTTGCTATAAGATAAAAGAATCATGAGACTGGGTAAATACAAAGAAATCTAATAACTTACATGCATACCACACAGTGTGTTCATTTGCTGTTACTTCCCTGATTACTATGTACAGACGTACAGAAAACTGGGTGGTAACCTCATGCCTAGAGAAAAATCAACATGTATCTCCCATACAAATAAAATGTAAATACAGAATAATTTATTGGGTGTTATATTTGTGATATAGATGATTAGATAAAAAAGGAAGAAAAAAAATGGTATTGCAAATATCAACAGATTCCAACCTAGAACAAGATAAATAAGCACAGTATAAAGAGAAAAGTCTATAAAAAACAGAAACCAAACAATCTATTCACAGGCATTTTTCAGAAGACTGATATGGCATAGACCATACTAACAAAAGACAGTTAAGTTAAAATAGAAAAAAAAAAGGAGGGGAAAGAGCAAAAAGCACAGAAAGAATTACCAGAAAAATGGACAAAAATCAGGCTAAATCAAGCAGCAAGATTAATAATGATGGAGAAATTTGGTTTATTGTAGTGTTCATTAGGGATGCTTCTATTATATATATACATATAAAATAAAGTTAATGTGGCCAATATTTAAAAGATTAAAAGCTGGTCCAAAAGATCTGTTTGCTGAAGAGAACGGAGCTGGAGAGGCTACCACACCTGCCACACCTGATCTTTCTGCTTGGCTGCCTACCACCATCATCAATGTTTGAGAGTAAAGCTACAAGGAGCATCAGCCCTTTTAGACTTTCCCATCCACTGTAAAGAATACTGTAGCATAGCCAACAGGGTCCTTGTTTCTACCCTCCTCCAAATCTCCAGCTTTTGGGCTCATATGACATATGCCTCCTTAGTGGTTGCAGGAGATGTTCAAGTTCCTTTGTCCATATCCATAGCCCTAACGAAAACTTTACTTTTATGTGTCACTCACTTCTGTGTCAGAAGATAGTCAGGCTATGAGGTGCAAATGATACTGTGCTGAGGATTTGCTGCTTTACACTTGATGGGGATAAAGCCACAATCAAAAGAACACAGGAACATCGAGAAACATCTGAAAGGAGACAGCTAGGTGTGGTTAAGATTAGATTCTCTCTTATTTTATTGAGATTGTACTACTTTCTGCAGAAGATAGTTGTTTCATTAATTGGTTAAGGAGTACATCAAGACGCTTCCACCACTCAACCAACTCTACATCAGTTCTTCCTGGAAGGCTGGGAGCAGGTAGATTCCATTTAGTGTGAAATCTGACTGCTGTTCTCAGGAGTCTTCCTCCCTGCTTGTGATCCATCTGTTAATTCAAAGTACAGAAGAGGATCTCTGTATAGATACTACATATCAAAAGCCAGTTCCCTTCAATCATCCAAATGGCTTTGGCTCTCTACTGATTTCCTAGTCATCCTTCATCTGCCCACACATGCAACTCTTACATTTACCACAACATCTCCCCAGTGGTTGCCTGAGTTGCCCAGTGTCCTATAAGGACATCTTCAAAAGCTTTTCATGGTGACCAGGTTTGTAATATCTTTCAACAGAAGATCTCCTCACTGAAGTCTCACAAAACACATCCTCCATCTTCTAAAGAACTAGTGACGTTTCATTGGAAGTGAAGATTGCAGTGCAGAAGAATTGAGATTTATTATTATGACAATCATTCACATCTAGCCTTTTATCAACTTTAAGAAACCCATTCATTAGGCTTTGTAGCTGAAGTGCATCTCTTTCCTTTTGAAAGCATTATTGAATTTAGCTGATTTTTCTTCAATAAACTTAGTAATGTATCTCCAGTCTAATATAAAATCTGACTTACATGGTATCTATGAGACATTTAGTTTTGTCTTTGAATCTTAGTTTTGGTAACATTTCTGGGTTTTAAATATCGTCAGGTGCAATAATGTTCTTTAATGAGTAACTACTTAAACATGTTTCCTGAAAAAACAAGACAAGTTTCTGATTTTTTATATTATCAAAAGATATGTGTGTCAGACAGTCGTATCTCCTGGCAGTCAGCTCAGGAAAAGCCCCAGTGCTACACCTGGCAATTACAATATTCTATCAAATCAAAGTAATACAGTAACCTTGTGCAATTATAATCAACAGAAGAAAACAATTCCACTTTTCTTCAAATTAGGCAACACAGTGTTTGAAACTCCTTTCAAGAATGCAGTCACTTTCATCTGAAAAAAACCCATCCTTTAATTCTCTCTAACTTGCTATGAAGGTAAATTGAAATTATCAGGCTCTGTCTCTGCACAACTACAGGCTGGGCAGGGAATGGATTGTGAGCAGCCCTGAGGAGAAGGACTTGGGGATACTGGTGGATGAGAAGCTTGATGTGAGCCGACAATGCATGCTTGCAGCACAGAAAGCCAACCACATCCTGTGCTACAACGAGAGAAGCGTGGCCAGCAGGTTGAGGGAGGTGATTCTGCCCCTCTGCTCTGTCCTGGTGAGACCCCACCTGGAGCACTGCATCCAGTTCTGGAGCACCCAACATAAGAAGGACATGGACCAGTTGGAAAGGGTCCAGAGGACGGACACGAAGATGATCAGAGGGCTGGAGCATCTCTCCTATGAGAACAGGCTGAGAGCCCTGGTGCTGTTCAGCCTGGAGAAGAGAAGGCTCCAGGCAGACCTTATAGTGGCCTTCCAGTACCTAAAGGGGGCCTACAAGAAAACTGGCGGGGGGGGCGGCGGGTACTTCTGGCAAGGATATGTATGATAGGATGTGTTCAAGGCCAGGCTGGATGGTGCTTTGCATGACCTGGTCTAGTGGAAGGTGTCCCTACCCATGACAGGGGAGTTTGAACTAGATGATCTTTAAGGTCTCTTCCCATCCAAACCATTCTATGTTTCCAAGTTTCTAATATTATAAAGTGAATGTAGCCAATATTTAAAAGATTAGAAGCTGGTCCAAAAGATCTTGAAATACACAGAAATATGAATTTCTGTTTATTCTGTCATCAAATGGGTTTTTTCCCTGTACTGAACATCTCACAGGTATCTCTTCCTGGATCAGTCCTGTTCAACATTTTCATCAGTGATCTGAGTAAAATATAAAATCATTGCTAGAAAAATTGGCATATGACACAAAAAGTAAATAATGATGTGGACAATTCAGCAATACAGCGCAATCAAGAGTGGTTGGCAAGTGCATTTTATACAGCCAAATGCAACATCATGCACCTTGAAAGAAGGACTACAACTGACATCTAAATCATGATGACTGTGCACTGGAATACAGTGACCATGAAAATGCCACAGGGAATACATGCCTTGAACAATTTCCGCTGAAAGCAAATTAGCGCACCACATAGCAGCTTTTGGTATAAGATGTAGCCCATATAATTGCATGAGGCCACTGATCTGTTAGCATGACAAGTGAAGAGCACAGGAAGACACGAGAAGTGACACTCTTCCTACTGTCAATCTGATCATGAAGGAGACTCTGCAACTTTCTTTTCAGCAACAAGCTGCTGCCATGCAACAGTCAGCAGATGATAGAAGTAACATTGAAACTCTTGGCACTATAATTGGTCATCTCCGATAATGCCAACAGGAGACAAAAGCAGCAGCAGCAACAAAACAACAAATGCTCAAAATTTATTAATGGCAGATGTTAACTTTATCTGCTGTAGTAACAAATATCAAGCACCTTCCCATCTATATCAGACATCAGTCTGGACATCAGACTGTGAGTTCCAGGAAGCCAAGCTGATCAAAGGAGGCTCCAGATATAACAGAAAGGCACTCCTGGCCTCTTTGTCAGCTATATCTCACATCACACTTTGATGATGCTGAACAAGATGCTTGCAATACTGTATTAGAGGACATTGTTTCTTGAATGTTCAGCCTGACAACTGGAGCTGACAATGACAGAATTGGATTTAAGTAAACAATTTACCAGAAGACACAGTAAATAATGATTCTGATCTCTTCACACACACAACAGCAAAGCTTACCTTTGACAGTTAATGCAGCTGCAAAAAAAAAAAAAAAAAGGAATTGCATTAACCATACCATCTTATACCCATCAGTGAATTACGTAGGCTTGGGCCATTATCTAGTTCAGAAACCTCCTACATGTATTAAGAAATCCAGATATTGCTCCAGAATCAGATCAGCAATTTCTGTTAAACACGCTACTGTATGGCAAGGTTGATTCTCTTCAAAGGGCTATTGGGCACCCCTTGCATTCACTCATCAAACTTTCTAATGCATCCTAAGTCAGAGAAAAAAAACAAGACTCAAATGTAACATATTGCTCTGGAAGTCAGTGCCGGCTGTTAACTCTTTATTAAAATGGCTTGTTATTCCCAGCAGAGTCCTTGTCTTATTATCTCTTATCAACTGTGCATGATAAGCACACGGCCAGTCACACAGCATCCTACAATATCGTTTAAAGCAGAAACAAAAACTCATATAAAAAAAAGCTTCTAATTAAATGTAACTTGGTTAGAGAAGCATTTCTAAGGCCAGGCTGGATGAGGCTCTGAGCAACCTGATCTGGTTGGGGATGTCCCTGCTCCTTGCAGGGGGATTGGACTAGATGGCCTTTGAAGATCCCTTCCAACCCTAACCATTCTATGATTCTATGACTCTGAAGTTATAACAGGAGTGTGACACGGAGTTCGATTTCAATACAGGGGCTCATACCAGTGCATCTATCATGCCATTCTGATTGATCACAATTACTTAGCTTAATGAGGAGCAGCAAACAGTTCAGAAGTAAGGTAAAAAAAAAATGATGCTTGACTTTAGCATGCTAAAGACAACTGCTGTCAGATTATGGACTTCCATAAAATTTTACAAGGGGCAAATCCCCTGTTGTTTTGCTACTGTAAAGTACTGTATACATGGAAGACTGCTTTATAACCTTATGCTGACATGTTGTCATTTTTGTGTCATGGTAGCACTGGCTGGGAAAAACATAGGAACAGCAGAGCTAAACGATGAACTCCAGCCCTGACACTGCTCAGCAGTATGAATCTGAGTAGCTATTTAATAATGACACCTCTTTTGAGATGCTGGCATCACAAAATTCTATACAAAGTAAATCTTTTAATGTTACAGATGCCAAAAAGTATATTCATTATGATTGTTCTTGCAAATAACCATCAATATGATGCATTTCCACAGCTGGGGAATGCGTGCGGCTATACTGCAGTCTCTAAGAAGTCCTAAATGGACTAAATGGACTAAATGTGTGGATAATTACAACTCAGTGCCTATGGCTTGAACTCTTAGTTTACTAATACAGAGACAGAATTCCTTCATCTGAGGTTAAACATCTCTTTCACATCACTTGCTCACCTCCTGGATGGCCTGCTTTTCTGTCAGAAGGCCCCTGTTGCTCCAGGTGCTGCCTGAGCTACTTGAACTGTGTTACTGATGTACTGAGACTGCATACATTTACTTCAGGAGCACTAAATCAGCCTACTGGGATCAGGCTTCTACTGCTTCATTAATTAAGCTTGTGTAAAATGAAATCTTTTACAAAAATACATTAACACTGTGATTTCTATCATATCTAAACTTACTGTTTCAAACTGGTGTTTGAAAAAGTCTTTTGTCAACTTGACACATTGATCAGCATTGACTTCATTAAGTACTTTAAAGTCTTGCATCAGTTAGGACCTTATTTTGCCCCTGCTCAGTATCAGGGGACAAAATCCTAGATCCTCTTGTTCAACCTTCTTTGGATATTGGCATTCTAGTTTTCTTCTTCTAGATCTCTTGAATCTCACAACAATTTCCAGATTTATTGGAAGAACCACTCAATCTGCTCTTTTAAAACTCCTATACACAAATTAGCTTGGCCAGATGACTTTAAAATGTTTAATTTTAGCAGAGGGCCTTTCACATCTTTCTGACCTGTTCTTGGAATAAGATGTCTTCTATCACTATGATCTAAATAAATAAAGCCAGTCTTTTCCAACCATAGATTAGAAATATCATTGAACATTTCTGCCATCTCACCAATAAAACTGGCAATTTGCCCACCTCTATCTAGTAACAGATAACACTAACTGGAGATAGCTAATAGGTATAGATAATATTATAATAGAATAGATCATAAAATAGCATAGAATATATAACACTAGATGTAGCTTCATTTCTTGCTATAATTTTTACCCTATTTGACCTCATATTTTAAAAACTTATTCTTCTTACTTGTAACTCCAGAGCAGAGCCCTGCAACATCTGCCTGTCCCACTTACTCAGCCTGTCCTTGTCACTCCAAATGCCCAAACCATTCAGCCTCCTCTTCTGTAACCTCAGTAACACACAGGAGCAGTGACATGAAGGATCACCTTTCTGGACATAGTTAAAAGTCATTCTAACCTGTCCCCTATTATACTAGACCATGTGCAGTTTATGTGGGCTACAGAAACACAGTTTCAATGTCAAATCAATAGTTTATTGTTAGTCTAATTATAATCTTAACATTCTAATAAAATTATTATTATTACTTCAATTATAACTATTATACAAAAAGCAAGGAAGAACACAAAAGAAAGTTCCACTGAAAAAGTATGAAAGCTATACAGTTAAAATAGCCACACACACACACACATACACACTGCTACTACCTCTGCTGTTATACTAACCCTTTTACTGCACCAGCCCTCATGAGGAAGAAGAGGAAAATCACCAGAGGAGGATATTGATACTGATGGCAGGGTTTCTTTTCTCCTGACTTCAGAGTCTGTTTGACTGTTAACTTTTTTTTTGTGTTAATGTGCACTACATCCTGCTCTTTTTTCATGGTCTATAATTCAAGATTTTTTTTCCAATGAACTATATATATTGGGTTTTACACATGCTGAGTACTTGGGTTTTGTTCTGTTATCCTTAAAAACAGTTTTACTGAGCTCCCAAGGTTACATTACTTTAATGACCACTAACTGACCACTGCAGATTTGTTTATAGCCCTAAAGCCTCTGGTATCTTCCTGTTCTTGTACTCTGAAGGCCTCTGCTATCATCCTTCACTTGTACTCCAGTTCACAAAGAGTAGGCTGAGACCACTGAGATCAAAATTGCAAGTAAAAGGTACTACTTGTTGCCAATGGTGGACATTGCTGTGAGTACGCAGGCTCAGGTCACACACAATGTTCTTGGTATTCTCTGCTTAAGGAATGCTTTTCAGATACTCCACCACGGGACTGTACCAGAACCAGTTACAAATCATTACATATCCCAGTGGAAGTGGGAGCTTGATATATTCCCTCCTTGCCAAATATCTGAAAGGAATTCTCTGTCCGATGGGCAAATGAGAAATATTGTTCTTCCCTATAACTTTTAAGAGTCTGATGGAAAAGAGTGGCCCCATCATGTACTATGCAATTCATATGCTAGATACAAGCATAAGAATGATACCTACTCAGCAGCAGCTCACAGATATCTACAACCCAATTACGTGAATAAGTATAAATTCTCCATGAGAGAACATTAAGGTATAAGAATATTTGATCTAAATAGCAAGTTAAAATATTATAATAATAGAAGCAATAATAAATGAGATCATTGTGAAAAAAGGGAAAAGGCAGCATAGAGCAATTAGCACTTGTAAAAACACATTAATTGCAACCCCCCAACAGATATAGAACTCAAATTCTTCTTCTGTAAATGCTGTTTAGCACAATCTAGTATGTTTGTAAATGTCTCTGTTGGCACTGAAAGGAAAACATACATTTCTAGTAAAAGCACTGATACCACTGATCAGAGACTTTCACTTGCACACAGCAGAGCATCCTCCATGTTAATAGGATTCTACGAGATTTCAGTCTGACAGCAGCTCCCCCTTTACGCTATGCAGTAATGACTAGCATCCTGCTGATTCACAATGCTACTGAGCTCATAATGAAGCATTTGCCTGCTAGAAAGTTACAAAAACATCAACAATTAATATCGATGAGATATTTAAAAAAAAAAAAAACAAAACAACAGGTAGTGGGGCACTGCTGGGCAAAGTGGCAGAACTTTTTGAATAGGGAAAATCTTATTCCAAGTCACATTGCTTTCCCATCAAACTATCTTGCTCATCAGCATCCTAAATAGCTTTTAAAAAAATGCATTGTGACAGAATGCAATCCTCTTTTTTTTTAATTTTATCGTTGACATTGATAGATTTTATATTTTATAGAGCAAAAAATTACAGTTCAAATATCAGACCATTCAGCACTCCATAGTGGGTTGAAATGAACTTTTTTTTTTTCCAGTGCTTTGCATCTCAACTGAAGATACAAATGCTAATTTTGTTACTTAAAAAACCAGAAGTCTTCAACATGCAGCACGGAACCTCCAAAGGCTGTGGAAAATAAGCCTTCCCAACTTTAAGTTAGATTTGAGGAGTAAGGTAATATCCTCAGGTGTGTTTCAAGCCACAAAGTGAAAACTAGAAGCTGGGAATGAAGAAATTCCACTTGGCAGATCTGCTCCTAGATGTTGGCTCAGATGCATAGGTAAAGGATGATACATAAACTTGGCCAGGAATTGAAATATTAGATCACTTTTTTCTTTCTTTCCTCTGTATATTTCCTTCATTTATGGATATTTGTCTAACTATCTTTCTGAGTGCCTGTGCTCTATGTTCACATTAACTCCCCTGCTACCCCTTGTGTAATACCTCCTTGCCTCCAGCAAGCTGCTTCCATTCTTAGGAGTTTTTCAGTCTTCTGTTGAAAGGACAATGTCATACCAGTTTTACAGCCTTTCTTTACACCCTCAGTTTACCCAGACTTCTTTGATACACCTGAAGGTGCCTCACACATGAACGAAACTGACAATACTATTATCAGACTGATTTTTGGCATGGATTATCTCCTTGTCTCAACTGAAAAAAAAAGGGTTTAGGAAGCATTAATCCAGCTCACAACCTGTCAGGTATCATTGCAGATTGCAATAGCCAACAGGTGACTCTGAACACTGTTAGCTCGTGATTAAGGTAGTATCACTCTGCCCCATTGATATCCTCTCTCGCTGTCCACTTTAAGGGATATCCTCCTCTCTCTCAGGGGAATTTTTCTTAGAAAGAGGTTAATGTACCATGTGAGTGGAGCTGCTCACCTCCTAAATCTGGAAATGGACATTCTGAAACACCAATTTCCTAAAAATAAAAAGTGTGTGTGTGACGGGGAACCCTTTAAAGCATATTTTGAGACTACACAAATCAAATTACTTCGTTCCTGAAATTCAAGTTCAAGATCATAGTTTTGCAAGTGGCATTACAACAATCAACCAGGAAAAATGTCTCACCTTACCTCAAGGTTCCCATTTCTACATTCCAAGCTCATAGCTTGGTCCTCTAGTACAGCTTCTGCAACTCATCCTAACTCAGCTTGGAATTCCTCAGGCCAGTCTACCCTCTCTTCCAAATAAACCCACTCCAGTCTTAGCGCAGAAGGAGCTCTTGAGAAAACTTAAGATTGGCCACAATTCGTGTAAAATCATGGCTAATTGTTTTCAGCTGCATAGAGAAACTCTTTACATAACACACAAGGCACTTCACAGACTGTGCAAGCCAGCATGGCCCTGGACAACATTCCCTCCAACATCATCCCCTCATTAGGGTCTGTCTCACAACCCAGAATTTCCCTTAGGGCTGATTTGAGTTTCTTTAGATCTTGAGATTAGCCTTGCCTGTATTCTCTTATAAGACACATAGGTCAACGACCAAACCACTCAAAGCACTCAGTGAAAAGCTCATGCCACTAACGAGTTCTTCATGTGCTGCGATGTCATTCTTTATTTTCCTACTCTTCTCCCTCAGAATTAAAGCAATTCCCAGGGGCTCCGGAACTGGAACAGGAATACAGGTAATCCACACACAGAGGATGAGGGGTGGGGTGTATTCTTACAGGTATTGCTAAGGCTGAGTCTGCTCCAGTACTCTGAGTTATGTAGGTTCACAATGTGAAAGTATGTAAAAACTTTCCATCTAAGTAAAACTCAGCATATTTTTTTCATCTATGTTCTATAATAATATTCTTGTATGTGGTCTCAGGGGATACCCCATAATTCACATCTGATCCAGACTTCAAAACTGGGGATTCTCTCCTGTACAGGAGATAGCAAGTCCTCATGTAAATATGAACATAAGTCTTGGGAAGCATCAAGAAAATTCATCCTTCTAAGTGATAAGAAGTCTTTTGGATCCAGCCTGATAGAGTAATTCCTTGTTCTTACTCTTACACACTTGCAAAGTGACAGATTTCTCAACAGGTGATCCAAACCCTCAGGGCCACTTAGAAAGTTACAAATGTCTGACTGCTTTTTGTACTCATATGCGAAAAAACATCTTGCGCTTGGAAAGCTTTTTTTTTTTACCAGTTAGAGTTTTCAGGCTACTGGCCAAGATTACCAGATCCATTAACAGTGCTATCTGCAATATGAATTCATCCCTTATGTGATTATCTTCACTCAACTCCATGTCAGGGTCACACTGAGCTCACATATCTGCATTAGAGCAAATGGAGATCTTAGAAAAAATTATGTTTCCTTGTTACTGCAGACCTAGTACTTGTCATGAATTTATCTGACATGTGTCACCAGAAATGAGGGAAGGAGCAACACTTGAAGGCAGGAACTGTCATGCCTAGGAGGCTGATCTCTCCCTCTGTTGCTCGTGATGCCTCCTCTCTCCTCCTGTTTGTGATAGAAAATTGAACTCTGCAGACAAGAGGAAAACATCCCTTTGGAAGCAGCTATTACGACTTGATTATTCTAGGTCTCCAGAGTTATTAATACTTGCTGCTTGTGCTTGCCATTAGCTCCCATCAAGTTTTAATAACACTTTCTGAAACGGAACTGGAAACGTTTCTCACATCCAAATTAACATCTGATTATTTTCAATCTGGTGAGGGTGGAATGAATGCAGAAAGCTTTTATTTTTCACTTTCAATTTTAGAACAAATAAATGTGATTTTATAAATAATTACTGTGAGATTACTATTTTTTCTCGGTTTTGATACCTCCTAAAATTGTGCATGTCTTTATTTTGCAAGTATTCTACAGGGGTAATGGCAAGTTGCTTACTTTAAACACCTTTCAACTTAATCCTAAATGTCACTTTAATCACAGTTTGGACATGAATTAAGTCCTTAACTTGGAGTTAGGGAAGCTACTATGCAGTGGATTCAGGGACAGCACATTAGCTAGTCCAAACTAGCCTGCTGTAGGTCTCCCACAAGGAATATTAAAAGTGCTTTTGTGTCAAACACCTGCCAGAGATCATGTGGCAAAACACTAAAAGTTTTTTGGGGATTCAAACTGTTTTTATAAAATCTCTCTCCATTTGATCCTAAGCAGGTGAGATGAAGCGCCTTTTGGAGATGCCTTTTTTTGCTTTCAAATACATGAAGGGACTAAGGTTACTCATTAGGCTCAGATAACAAACTTTTAGACTTCCAGAGTTCAAATAAATGAATGCAACCCACAACAGTGCAGCTACTACACAGTATACATATATTTGTTGTCTAGCTTATAAACCTGAAATATCCATGTGAAGATAAAACCCCAAGAGGCTGAGTTGTTTTGTTCCCACTAAGAGCACAAGAAATAAGATTAGATATTCCAGTTGCCTAGGCTGCATTAAATTTTCTGAAATTCTATCTTGATTTAAAAAAAAATTTCTAAAAATACTGTATGCTATTTTACTGCTTATTTGAATAGTTATTAATTTAATATCAGAAGACATC
Source organism: Chlamydotis macqueenii (assembly GCF_036417535.1). Lineage (NCBI taxonomy): Eukaryota > Metazoa > Chordata > Aves > Otidiformes > Otididae > Chlamydotis > Chlamydotis macqueenii. Next base: position 21,198,423 of record NC_141558.1, read on the forward strand.
TGCACCTCAAAACCCATCAGGATTATAGTCAAAAACAAGTGGGCACAGTTTTTTAAACAATCCAGTTATTTAACAGTCCTTTATGTTATTAGTTTCAGGCACCTTTTCCAATTATGTACTGCATGACCTTACACTATCACAAAATGGTCTATAACAATGCGTGTGGGTGGGCTGATGAAAGACTAGGAAGAAAAAAGTATTGATTTTTAAAGTGTTTGCTCTACATAGCATACATTTTTCCTAAGGATAGTCGGTAAACATGGTTACTTATGGCAACTATGGTGTAACAAGTTGCTCGGAGCACTGAAAGCACATTTAAAACTCACATTTCTGCACTGAAACTACGAGAGAAAATGATTTGTTTTTTTTCCACATAAATTACCAAGTATGTGGAGACATAGATGCATATCAAATTGGAGCAATATAAGGTGACTATCAATCAGTGACTGACACAGAACTAGAACCATTGCAGCTTTTTAACTGGAAGATGCAACTGTTGCTATTAATTTCACAGAGAAAGATATTTCAGCATGATTTTATGATTTGCTGTCTTTTCCTTTTCCATCAAAATCTCTCTTGTCCTATTGCTTTATCTGGATATTTTCTATGGCTGGTTGTCAATGTACTGCATCCTCTGTCTGATCTGCTGTCTCTAAAGGTTGTTCTCCAGCTGCTGTCAGATACTACATATCTGACATAACAGATACTGCAAGGAGGATGAATTTAAGAGATTTGGTAAGGATAAGGTTGAGGAATATTGCAGATCAAAATACCTCTGGGACAGGTAGATTTGCCAAGGTCTCGCAACAGGCTTGCTGCCCTTCAAATGGCGCTATCTATGGAAAGCCATGACAGAAAAGTGCTAACCTACCAGGAAGGTCTGAGTTTTCTCTAACACTAGCTGAACAGAAGAGTAGCAGATCTCTGATAGATACATATTAAAATGCAGGTATTTTTAACTGTGTTACACACCTCCATCTTGAGCTGCAGCCTCGGTCCACACAATACTACTTTAAGGCTGAGGGTCTCCTTATACACCTTCTATTTTAATTCCAAATGCATCCATTGCCAGCCAAAAGTCAGGGAGTTTTATGGAAAAAAAAATCCTTCACTTGCCCAATTGTTGTAACAGTGCCTAAGAAATCTCATGCCTTCAGTTGGTCCAAAAAAAACACATGGCCACATTCTTCCAGATGGAAGATTGAAAAGAATTATCTAAGCTACAATTTCAGTCCCTGGAAGTCAGTTGCACATGGTAGGATTCAGCAAGGACTGGCTTGGGTATCAGCAGGAATGAAAGTAGTGCTGTACTTGTAACAGTATCAGCTCTGGTAACTGAAAGCAGAATGTTTTAAAAATTGATAAATTTTCTATTTAATACATATACGTTGCAGTTCTGTGAATAAAGGGTCTTTCAAAACTCTGTATTTATGGTCCAAAATATCTGCCTTTTTTTTCCCCAAACACTGGACAACAAAAAGAGCAATAACTTTTCTACATGGCGTGCTACCCTTGGGGACAATTGAGGACAGCCTGTCTCAGCTGTCAATCTCACCAGAAGCAATGGTTGCATCCTATTCAGTTTTCCAAATTATGCACAGTTGCTGATGTAAGTTGCACTGTGTAAGTGACTTTGTAAAACAGAGTGTCTGTACTTTCAAGTTATCATCAACCTATTCTGCAGTTCAGCAGCTGTACTAGATATTGCTTAGTTGTGGATTCTTACTCCAGTAAAGGACAGATATAGTATCACATTTGTACATTGAACTATCACATGCATCACATTAACAGAGCAGCACAGGAATACTGCATATCTAGCTTTCTCTGCTGGAGAAGATTATGCACAAGATGTCCATGAAAGAAACACAAAAATGTTTATGCATGTTTTTAGAAAACTGCAGCAACAAGGAAAAGCTGTGCTCCCTTTCTGTAGGGATTAAAAAGGGCTAGAGGAAACAATGAACAGTCTGTGATGCTTTAGAAATAACTTGTCATATCACCTTTTATCTACTCATCCATCTAGTCCCGTTGCACTTAATGTCATTATACAGCAGTGCTCCCATGGACAAATCATGTGGCCAAAGTACATTTCAGCATCCTTCAGAATTATACATGTGCTTTTGACCCCTAGTTCTCCCTTTTCCCATAGTATTCTCAGCCTTCCTTTATCTTCTGGTCAGTTGAAGTGGACAGCAGAAAAATAGTTGGGCATCTTTTTCAAGCTGCAACTTAAGATAAAAACCTCAAGCCTAGACTTCAAAGATTTTCTCTAACTAAATAGTCAAGTATAGTGTTCTATGAGCTCTTTTCATAGCTACCAGCTGCAGGTTTAGAAATGCTAAGCATCCTCCTGATCCTTCTTCACCTCATCTCATTCTTCTACCCTTCTCAGAAATAAAGAGTCTCTCTGGCTACTAATGCTAAAAATACAAAGACATCCTTTCTGCCTGCCAGGGCAACGTGTAAGGACACAATAACAGTGGGAAGTATTTTAAAGAAAAGGGATTTTTTTCTTCCCATAAAGATATCTCCAACAACATTACAGAAAGAAGACAATGCTTTCCTAAAACTCTATCTATAAAGCTCTCAGGGACTAGAAGAAATTGAATGGGGCACCGTTCTGAGGGGGAGGCATGATCCTTGCCCTCTGGTGACCCACCAGGTGTCTGTCTGGGAGAGGAGAAGTGTAAAGTTGCTCCTGGCAAGATTCCCCGGCAGCCCATGGTGCAGCCCATGGTGAAGCAGGCTGTCCCCCTGCAGCCCATGGAGGCCCACAGAGGAGTAGAGATCCACCTGCAGCCCATGGAGGACCCCACACCAGAGCAGGCGGATGCCTGAAGGAGGCTGTGGCCCATGGAGGGCCTGCACTGGGGCAGCTGGTTCCTGAGGGACTACACCCCATGGAAAAGGAGCTCACACTGGAGCAGTTCACAAAGGACTGTAGCCTGTGGGTGGGACCCTACGATGGAGAAGGGGAGGAATATGAGTTCTTCCCCTGAGCAGGAAGGAGCAGCACAAAACACGTGATGAACTGACCACAACCCCCATTCCTTATTCCCCCTGTGCCACTTCAGGAGTGGGGAGGAGGTTAAGATAGTCAGGAATGAAGTTATGCCCGAGAAGAGGGGAGCAGTGGGAGTAAGGTGTTCTTAAGATTTGGTTTTGTCTCCCATTATCCTACCTTGGTTTGATTGTGTCTTGGTTTCAGCTGGGACGGAACTAATTTTCTTCTCAGTAGCTACTGTGTTTTGGATTTAGTATGGGATTTGGTATGTGAAGAATGTTGATAAACACACTTATATTATGAGTTGTTGCTAAAGAGATCAAGGACACTTTCCAGCTTCCCAGGTTTCACTAATGTGCAGGTGCAGGAAGCTGAGAGGCGTACAGCCAGTTGTTCTGGTTTTGTTAGTGAGGGGGGGCCTAAGGTGGTAGATTCTGTAGGAAACTGCTAGAAGTTGCTCCCCTTTGTGCACTGGACTCGGCTGGGCCTAGGGCGGACCCACTGCTGGCCAAGGCCGAGCCAATTGGTAGCAGAATGTTCCATGATAACACCTCTGCGATAACGTATTTAAGTAGGGGAAAACAGAAATTAAAAAAAAAAAAAAAGAAGAGAAGGAGAGGAGGAAGATGTGAAGCAGCTGAGCGGGGGCAGAGAGGGGGAGGTGTGAGCCCTGTGGGCCTTGCAGGCCTCACCCTCTGGCCTCCTGCTGGGCAGCCGACTGGGCCTGACTCGGCCCGGCCTGGATGCAAGAAGTGGAGAGGAGATGAGAAGTGAATAAGATGTAAAAAGGATCCTGAGAGGCGTCTGCCAGGCTGTTGTGAGGAATGGCTGCAGACGCCAAGGTCAGTTCAGAAGGAGGGGGAGGAGTAATGCGGCTTCTGGCCAAGATTCCCCTGCAGCCTGTGGTGACGACCATGGTGGAGCAGGTTGTCCCCCTGCAGCCCATGGAGGTCCATGGAGGGGCAGAGATTCACCTGCAGCCTGTGGAGGACCCCACGCCAGAGCAGGTGGAGGCCTGAAGGAGGCTGTGGCCCGTGGAGGGCCCGCTGGGACAGCTGTTCTGGAGGGACTGCACCCCGTGGAAGAGATGACCCACACCGGAGCAGTTTCATGAAGGACTGTGGCCCGTGGGAGGGACCCCACACTGGAGCAGAGGAGGAATGCGAGGAGTTCTTCCCCCGATGATGACACAGCGGAGTAAAACAACGAGTGATGAACTGACCGCAACCCCCATTCCCTTTTCCCCCCCTGTGCCACTCGGGAGGGGAGGTAGTAGTGATAATGTTAAGCCCAGGAAGAGGGAGGGGTGGGGGAGGTTATCTTGTTCCCTGTTTCATGCTCCTGCTAGTTTTAGAAATAAATGAATATTTTTCCCCAAGTCGAGTCTGTTTTGCCCGTGACGGTAACTTTAAGGATTTCTCCCCGTCCTTATCTCAAACCTTGAGCCGTTTTTCTTATATCATCTCCCCCTATTCTCTTGGAGGGTGGGGGGAGTGAGAGAGACACTGCGTAGTCTGGTCCTGATCGGGGCTGAACTACGACACCAGTACAGTTGATCCAAGCTGGCCAAAGAGAGTATTCCATGCCATAAACGTCACTTTCAGTATATAAGTGGGGGTTGGTTGGCTCGCTTTTTCTCTGGCTGTTGAGAATTGTTCAGGATCATTTTCAGATTTTCATTCCGTGATTGCCGCTTGGGATGGGCTGGATCAGGTGATCAGGCAGGCGGTCTTCTCAGGGCAAGGCTCATCCCCTGCACTGTAGGTGTGCTGACCTCTGCAGTTTCCCCAAATGCAAGAAACTCAACTGCATAATTTGTGATAGTGAGGGATCACATTCACGCTCTCCCTTGAAAAAACTGGTCATCGGGTTGTCAGGTGGTGAGAAATTGTGCATAATTAGTTTTGTACATATTATTACTCCTATTATTGTTACTATTATCATTGTTTTATATATATCTAATTATCTTTTCCTTTGCTATGATAGTAAACTGTCTTCATCTCAACCCACAAGTTTTCTTTCTGATTGTCTCCCCCATCCCCTGGGGAGGGCGAGGGGGAACAAGAGGCTGTGCAGTACTTGGTTGCTGACTGGGGTTAAATTACAACAAATTGTTAATAAATTGAATTAGTCTTCCCCAAGTCCAGTCTGTTTTGCCCATGATGGTAATTACTGAATGGTGTCTCCCTGTCCTTATCTCAAGTCTGGAGCCTTTTGTTATAATATCTCTCCCCTGTTCCCTCAAGTGGTAGGGAGGGTGAGCGAGCAGCTGCATAGGGCTTAGTCTTGAGTGGGCCTAAACCACGACAATCGGTTTAAACCTTTTTCAGCTGTCCTACTACCCAGCAGAAACACAGAGATAACATTTGCAATGGACTGCTTATGGTTACCCACAAACTGGCTGGCTACTGACTAGAAGCACACGAAACATTGGCCAGAAAAAGAAGACTACGTCTGCCTAGCACAGGGTGATCACATTAATCTGGTGGGACCTGAATAACAAATACATCCATCTTTCTGAAACACACCAGAGCAGAGACTGGAGGGTGACATAAACTGCAATAGGTAGCAACCATTAATTGGTTTCAGTGATGAAGGTAGTTCCAGAGCTGGTCTGGGACTACAGATCAGCAAAGCCATTAGAAGGCAATGAATAATTAGGGCAATAGTCACTTGAAGGGGAGTCACCATAGACAGATGTCTAACATCTATAGAAGCGAACATGCAAGAAGAGGAACCGCTGTGTGTAACGCTTCAGCTGTCCGCCACAGATGCAGTACATAACTAGCCAGAGCAAGTGCCTCACTTCTCCATTACTTAACTGGTCTAAATGGGACTGGTGGGGCTGAATCTCTGACTTCTGTGTACATGTGTATGCTGGGAGGAGAAGGGTAGATGTGCTTATAGAGCAGGAATTGCTACCCCCTTGCTACACCTGACCTACCAAGTAAATAAATAAATGTCACTGAAGGCATAGCTCTTTTCTAGCAAACACCCCACACTAACTCCAGCGACATTGGTGGTCAACATCAAACTTAAAAGCAATGTCTTTAATAAATTCCATGCCTCTTTTTACCAATATGTCTGAATGAGATAATACAGGTAGTTGGAGCAGCTCTACTAAAAAAAGAATCTCATATTTAATCTTCAGTAGGCTGTAGTTTACCTCAGCCATTCATGTGCTGATGCTAAGAGTTTATCTTGTTTAGAACATGAGCACTGTACTGGGAGGTTCCTGTTCTCAAGGAGACAATTGCCCTCCATCCCCTCCCTGCTAGGGAAATAAGGAGATAACAGGAGGAGAGGTTTTTACATAGTCAATTTCTGCTGCAGGGAGGCATTTCCAGCATTTACACTTTATCTCTGGCAAACAAAGGCACAAGAATATTCGGGTCAGGGGAGCTTTCTCATCTAAGAAGACATAAAATGCACACAGCGTTGATATGAAGATCTGAGTACAGGTGAGAATACTCAGAGTGCTGTCACACATATCTTTCCTGAAATAAAGGGGTTGAGACAATCTCCTTTAGCAGACATTCGGTCATTCAAGCAACTGTGATTAGTTTCAGTAAGAACTAGATTTTGCTCTTGTTTCATTAAAGCAACTTCTCTTTTTCCCTGCTGCTAAAATCTGGACTGCTGGAAGAAAAAAAAAAGCGAGAAAGGCAGAGGCAGACATGAACACTTTATCTCAGTAGCTGCATGTAAGCTCTCCTCCTGTGAACAGCTTTCTAACTTCCTCAATGCAGAGCACTGGTAGGCCTTCACCTCACCCCCCACCTCACAGCCTGCTGAGCCCCCCCAGAACCAGCCCATCACCACGCAAAGAAATCCCCTCACCTCCCCTGCTCTCTTCCCTTACAGATTTTACAATACTGCTCATCTGAATGGGAAGCAGATTCCTTCAGCAGCACATAGCTCTCCTTCATTAAGATTTCTTAAGTTCCAGTCACCTTCGCAGCAATGGTTTTGGGGTTTTTTTTTTTGCCAATATGTTTTTTCACAAAATCTCTCCTTAACTGTGCTTCATTTTCCATTATGCAGTTCTTTTTTGACTGGCAATCATCTAAAGTGCTGCATGGCTTCTCCTCCCTCTCTGGATCGACGTGTTCCAGCCCTGTACTTTGTGTCAATAACTGTGTTATGTTTGCCCAGTTTCTCTACCCTCTCCATTTCTTCTGCTGATGGCTGTGTACCAGGCTGCTCTCCTCTTTACCCACATTCATCATTCCTCTTCCTTCTCCTTTTTTTACCCTTCAAATGCTAACTCTTTGTGGATCGACGTCACCTCTGCTTTTTAAAGGAGAACTGTCTCTCCCTGCTACATTCTTACACAAAGTGACCTTGACAGGTATGTTTTCATCCCTTTCACCCATTCACCACTCCTCTGGAGCTCCTGTTCAAATGACACATGCATTCCCTCCTGCATCCACACCACGTACCCTCACTTTTGGACAAGTTCCTCATACTTACCCACAGCTGCTAATGGAGATATGGGTTCTCTAGCTTTATGTATGTCCCTACCATCTGCCAAGCCACACCCTGATGAAAAAGCATGCCATGAGTTCATGTGCACACACCTGAGGTGTGGGCTTCTGTGTTGCCCCTTCTACTGCCACTCGACTGGCTGGATGCTCACGGCAGCTGACCAAACTGCTCTTCTGTCACACTGACTCTAAGACTCACAATCACAAATTTTCAAGTGTTTTTTTTTTTTTTTTACTTTTCAAGCTGACTTCTTTTCACAAAAGTACCTTGGTAATTTCCCGGTTATTATTTAATTGGGATGAAGGTCATGTAAAGTAAACTCGATCATTGTTATTTTCTTCCTAGCAATATCATGCTTTGGGCAAACACCCTTCACAATAGTTTGGGGTATTCTGTTCACTCACTCATATTCCTGTTGTATCACCTGTTGTTACCCAGGACATATTATCAAGAATGTGTTGTGCACACACACTATTACGTGTAAAAGACCAGAGCTAAAAATCCTGACCTCTCACTGTCTTATGGAGGCATATATTATTACTGGCAAAGGTTATGCAGTTTCAACTGTCATAGATGTAGTTTTCTTATGAGATTACCTCCATACATTATACTTCAGAAGAGACTACAGCAATTATGAAAGAGGTATCTATATTTCCCTAAAATAGGGAATTTCTCATTTTATACATACTCACCACAATACCAGTCCTTAGGTGAATTCTGACTCTTTGAAGGCCAGAAGAGAACACAGAAAACAATCAAACTGGAAAACAAACATCACAGTACTGTCTTTGAAAACCACCATGGATTTACCAGCATGGATTTACAAGACAAGTAATTTTTTTTCTTAAAATGACACTTCACTAACAATCATTTAATAGATTTTTTTAATCACAGGCAGAGTTATCGCCACTATCACTAGTAAGTCTGAAAATAGCACTGCAGATTCTGAGATCCTCCCGTGCATCACGTGTGCTTCAAACAGTTGCTGTACGCTGGGAGTACAGCTGTTGCAGAAACTGTAGTCCAGTCACAGTAAAATCTTTCTCTTGCATCTTCACATTACTAATGAAGGGCACAGCAGCCTCCAATTAGTCACAAAGTGTTTGAAACATTGGCACTTAGAAATCCCACAGGCATCTCTGCCTAGGGAAAGTCTACGAAAAGAATACTCCATCACATTGTGGCTTAAGAAAAGTGCATGGCTGAATTGGCAATGCGATCCTTTACTGCCTGGGTAAGGTTATATTACCTAGAGAGAAAGGGGATTCGTGCCACCAACTGCATGCAGATAAGCACTATGACTCCATCAATTACTTTTGTCCCCATTTGGAAAAAATAACAATGAAATACTGCAATATTCTTCAGATCTAGGCGATAGGGAAGCCTATAAACACTAATATTTTCCAAATAGGCATGATCCAGCATGTCGTGGCAGCACATACACCCTCTCTGTCTCCTATGTTTATTGAAAAAAAAGTGGTTAGAGATTACATGATGCTTGTGTTGGGTTTATGCAGGAAGGTGCTGAACAGCGGGGGCTGCAAGGACAGTTTCTGTGAGGAGAGGCCAGGGCTATCCTGTGATGGACACAGCTGGTTCAAGAAGGCTCCAACAGGCCCACCGCAGGGCATAGCTGAGCCCAGCAGCAAAGATGGTGGCACCTCTGGAAGAATATGTTTAAGAAGGGGAAAAAAACCACTATGCAGCAGGAAAAAAAGGGTGAGAAACAGCCTTGCAGACGCCAAAGTGAAAAAAGAAGCAGGGCAGAGATTCCTCTGTAGCCTGTGGAGAAGATCATGGATCATGCTGGAGCATGGGAGAAGTGGAGGAAGGAGAGGCAGAGATGAAGTGTTACAAACTGACTGCAACCCCTATTCCCCCTTCCCCTGTGCTGCTCTGTGTGTGTGAAGGGGAACATCCAGGAGTCAGGAACGAAGGAGTGAAGTTGAGCCTGGGAAGAAGAGGATAGGGGGGAGGTGTTTAGTTTTTGTCTTTGTTTCTCATCATCTAACTTTATTTTCAATTTACAATACATTAATTTTCCTGAAGTTGAGTTTATTTTGCCCATGATGGTGATTGGTAAGTGATCTTACCGCCTGTATCTTGACCCACAAGGTTTTCTATCTTATTTTCTCCCCCTGTCCTGTTGAGAAGGGGGAATGAGAGTGGCTGGGTGGGTGTCTGGCTAGCCAGCCATAGTCAACCCACCACAATGATTGAACATGGAAAAGTAAATGATGATGCAAAAGGAAAGTTTGCAAAAGCGCAGAGATTTTCACATTGATAAAGCAAAAATCTTGTAAAAGGACAGTGGGTCATCCTGGCTGAGTCTATAGTCCTCAATGCCCAGCTTCTTTTTGCTTCCAACCTTTCTTAGCTTTGGAGCAGCTTTCTCAGCAGCTCTGGAGGATTGCATATGTGTGAACATCACCCATGGGATAGTTAGTTCTAATCCACTGATGTTTCAGGCTTTTTCTGTTGTTTCCAGGCCCTTTGTCCTAGTTCTTTAAAAATGCTTTCTCTTTGCTTGAGTTCTCTTCCCCTGCTTCATGCCACACTATTTCTTTTGCCACCTTCTCCTTCATCTTGCCCCAAATATGTTAGTGCCTCTTTTTTTTCTGAACACCTTTAGCAATCGTACATTCCTGTCTAGTGCCAGAATGTGTAAAAACTTTCTCTAATGGCTAACATTAATTCATGTCCCCTCTAAAGATTGAACAGCTCACTACACTGCATTTCATTTTATAAGCTGTTGTCTTAAACTGAAACAGCACATCGGTACCCATTAAAATTATCATAGGAAAAAAAACAATCACTTGCTAATGCTTTGTGACTTCATCTCATGCACAATGATGCAACTACTGAAACCAAGCTAACGGTTTAATGTATTCTGTTAATGAATAACAGAAACAGTAAATGGTTGTATAGCTGCCAGCTCCTTACATTGAGCTAATATCTTCTTCTGTATTTTTGTCATAGCTTTCTGGTTTTAATTTTATAGAACTGAGCTTGCTTTACAGGCAAACTAGCAGAAATTGATAGCTTGGTGAATGCTTTCTCCTCACCAAGAAAATTCAGAACTACCCCCTCTTCTCATTTCAAAGAAAGAAGATAATGTGTGGGTTTATTCAGGCTGAAACATTAGTAATTGCAATCTGTCATTGTCTCACTGCTTGTTTGGATTGTACTGTTAGCCTTTGTGTAACACTGGGTAACACTACAAAATACATAGTAATTTGTAACTTTTCCTGAACTGATAATGATACTGACTTCTTCTTGCTGGTAGAAAATTATCCAAACAACTTCTATAGGTTTACTTTCTGAACTATTTCTTCTCCTTTAATAGAGTAATTTTTATATAACTGATTTTCAGTTCTCATAATAGCCATTTAAAATGTAATTCTTAAGTGTAATCTTAAAAAGCTTTTGTTATTGGTTTTAAGTGGTAACATTGGAGGTTAGTAAATGTGTCACTTAAGCCTTGACAGAGAGTCATTTCCCAGTTAATGTGTTCTCTAAGACCCTGCTCCACGCTACATTCATATCATTAACAAGTTATGAATAAAAGTTTGCTTGTCATCGTAAAAATTATTTTCCTTGTATCCAATCTAAATCTAGCTCTTTCAGTTTAAAACCATTACCCCTTGCCCTGTCACTACAGGACCTCACAAAAAAAAAAAAGTCTGTTTTTGTAATAAGCCCCCTTTATATATTGAAAGACTGCTCATGCTGCTGAACCCATGAAACATGGTGCTTCAAACTGCCAAGTCCAAGATGACATCAAATGAAAAATCACACTGGAGGAGTACCCAGAAGTATCCCAGTCAGCTACAACTCCTTGGTTCCCCAGGAATCCTCTAGATACAGAACATGTGTCTCATATTGCAGCCTTCATCTGACTGCTAAATACAGTTACGCATGTAGAAGACTGTAAAAGTCTGAGATATTGTCCATAATGACTAAAATATATTTCATATTGATAAAGTGCGCCACCAGCACATAACAGGACCATTTTAGCATGGCCAGCTTCTCTATTTGTAATATTTTAGTCAATGAAAAGCATCTAAGCATTTGGGAAACTTACAAGTCATCTACTTCCCACATTTTCCACTGTTTAAGCAGCATATTTCTCTGCAGACCACCGTGAGGAAATCCCACCTTTGTCTTTCTGAACTGTTAATCCCAACCACATATAATACATCTACTCTGAATCTGTCCCCTTCTATTTTAAAACCAATACCCCTTGTCCTATTACAAGAGGCCCTGCTAAAGAGTTTCTCCCTATCTTTCTTATAAGCCCCCTTTAAGTACTGGAAGGCTGCTATAAGGTCTTCGAAGAGCCTTCTCTTCTCCAGGCTGAACAGTCCCAACTCTCCCATAGTCCTCACAGGAGAGCTGCTCCAGCCCTCTGATCATCTTCATGGCCCTCCTCTGGACCCTCTCAAACAAGTCAACGTCCTTCTTATGTTGGGGGCTCCAGAGCTGGATGCAGTATTCCAGGTGGGGTCTCATGAGAGTGGAGTAGAGGAAGAGAATCACCTCCCTTGACCTGCTGGCCATGCTGCTTTTGATGCAGCCCAGGATGTGGTTGGCTTTCTGGCTGCAAGGGCACATTATTAGCTCATGTTCAGATTCTCATCCACCAGTAACCCCCAGTCCTTTTCTGGGCTGCTCTCAATCCATTCTTTGCCCAGCCTGTATTTTTGCCTGGGATTGCCCTGACCCATGTGCAGGACCTTGCACTTGGCCTGGTTGAACTTCATGAGGTTTGAATGGACCCACTTCTCCAGCCTGTCAAGGTTCCTCTGGATGGCATCCCTTCCTTCTAGTGTGTCAACGGCACCACACAGCTTGGTGTCGTCGGCAAACTTGCTGAGGGTGCACTCTATCCCACTGCCCATGTTGCCGACAAAGATGTTGAACAGGGCTGGTCCCAGTACCAACCCCTGAGGAATGCCACTCATCACTGGTCTCCTCTTGGACATCGAGCCATTGACCACAAATCTTTGAGTGAGGCCACCCAGCCAATTCTTTATCCACCATTGATGCAGTCCGTCAAATCCATGTCTTTCCAGTTTAGAGACAAGGATGTCATGCAGGACAGTCTCAAATGCTTTGCACAAGTCCAGGTTTATTTAAAAATACATGTCTGAAGATAAGTGACTAAACAAGTTACCATAATTTTTTTTTTACTTTCAAATACTTAGAACACTGTGGAAAACAGAATATCCGCAGCAGCCTTACTGGCTATGGATGATGGTTGGATATGCTGCTCACTGATCTGTCTGGAAAAGGTGGATTAAGCATTTACTTAGGGAATGCTCTATACAGGACTCTTCCTCTTTAGGTTTTTCACTAAACTTTGTCTTCTTAAAGAGTGCAGTGACGGAGAAATGGTAAAATCAGAGAGCTGACTAGCTCTTGCACACATTTCCCATAAAGCTGAATTTCCTTCAATGCTTTCAGTACTCGTGCTCTCTTTAGAAGCTATAGTCCAACCTCAGGTTAGTATAGCCTAAATTAATAATTATTATTTTGGGCAAACTTTTGCAAGAAAACAGATCAGGACCAGACTACGCAGTCTCTCTCTCACTCCCCCCACCCTCCGAGAGAACAGGGAGAGAAAATATAAGGAAAAACGGCTCGAGGTTTGAGATAAGGACAGGGAGAAATCCTTAAAGTTACCGGAACATTCTGCTACCAATCTGCTACCACCTTAGGCCCCCCCCTCATTAAACAAAACCACGACAGCTTTCTGTAATTAACACTCTTCTCTGAAACTTTTGTTAGCAGAGAACACCAAGCGCAGAGACTTTCATTCACATACAAATTTTTAAAAGAATCAATATAGTAAGTTGTTGTGGTTTTGTTTAGTGAGGGGGGCCTAAGGTGGTAGCTTCTGTAGGAAACTGCTAGAAGTCGCTCCCCTTTGTGCAGTGGACTCGGCCAGGCCTAGGGCGGACCTGCTGCTGGCCAGGGCTGAGCCGATTGGTAGCAGAATATTCCGTGATAACGCCTCTGCAATAACGTATTTAAGAAGGGGAAAACAATAAAAAAAAAAAAAAAAGAGAAGAGAAGATGTGAAGAAGCTGAGCAGGGGCAGAGGTGCGGAGGGGGAGGTGCAGGCCTCATGGGCCTCGCAGGCCTCACCCTCTGGCCTCTCGCCAGGCAGCCGACTGGGCCTGACTCAGTCCGGCCTGGCTGCAAGAAGCAGAGAGGAGATGAGAAGTGAATAAGATGTAAAAAGATCCTGAGAGACATCTACCAGCCTGTTGTGAGGAACGGCTGCAGACGCCAAGGTCAGTTCAGAAGGAGGGGGAGGAGTAATGCGGCTCCTGGCCAAGATTCCCCTGCAGCCTGTGGTGATGACCATGGTGGAGCAGGTTGTCCCCCTGCAGCCCATGGAGTCCACAGAGGAGCAGAGATCCACTTGGAGCCCGTGAAGGACCCCACACCAGGGGAGGTGGATGCCTGAAGGTGGCTGTGGTCCATGAAGGGCCCGCTGGGACAGCCGTTCTGGAGAGACTGCACTCCGTGGAAGAGATGACCCACGCCAGAGCAGTTTCACGAAGGACTGTGGTGTATGGGTGGGACCCCACAACGGAGCAGGGGAGGAATGTGAGGAGTTCTTCCCCTGACAATGAAGCAGCGGCGTGAAATAACGCGTGATGAACTGACTGCAACCCCTATTCCCTCTTCCCCCTTGTGCCGCTCGGGGGCAGGGGGGAAGGTGGTAGAGATAATGTTAAGCTTGGGAAGAGGGAGGGGTGGATGGAGGTTATCTTGTTCTCTGTCTCATTATCCTGCTGTTTGTAGTAATAAATGAATAGTTTTCCCCAAGTCGAGTCTGTTTTGCCCGTAATGGTAACTTTAAGGATTTTCTCCCTGTCCTTATCTCAAACCTCGAGCCATTTTTCCTTATATTATCTCCCCCTATTCTCTCGGAGGGTGGGGGGAGTGAGAGAGAGACTGCGTAGTCTGGTCCTGATCGGGGCTGAACTACGACATAAGTCACTAGTTCTTATTTTCTGATGCTGCAATTCAAGTTCCCATTTCTAACATTTTCCTTTGATACTGAGTTTTCCTTTAATATTAGCTATCAAATATTATTTCATTTTTATGTTTCATACATGCAGCAAATATCTTAACTCCATTTGTTTTTAAACATTTTAATTATTATAATTTCAGACAGAGCTTGATAAACTTAAGAAATAAAATTGTTTCAGCTTTGCATCTTCCATTAATTGTTACACTGTGAATCCACTAATTATGATATACAAGTCACCACTAAGACTGCTTACAGCTGATGTCAATTTAATGGAACTGCAGTCTATCTTACTATTTTTCTCAGTTTACTATGGGGGTTTTTTTTGTACCCATCTCTGACAAATTCGTTACAGTTTCCCAAGGAAATGTGAAAAGCTGAAAATCCCATTGTTCTTTCATTACCTTCTTATTCAATGAATAACATTCAGATATATTCCACTGAATTTTTTCTATTTATCTTTTTTTTTTCCCCACAGAAGTGTTATTTAGAACTCCTAAAGATGTCCATTTTTTAATATCTATGACCAGGCACTTTATTTTTGTCTTTGGTGCTTGCAACTAACACAGATCTTCACTGTTCACGGCAGAGGATTCTTCAAACAGATAGTTATTAACAGCAGTGTTTTCCGAGACACTGATATTGGGAAATCAAACACTCTGTTCCACAGTTTACAAAACAAACATTTAACTATCACAGGAAAAAGAAAAAAGTTTATAATATGCAAGTTTCAGGTGCTTTTTTTCCCCCCTCTGTTTTTTCTCCGTCTCTCACATGGGTACTCACTGGAATCCATCCCTCATATAATAACTTTGCACTCAAGTTTTAGGATTTTTCTCTTTCCCTGAATGCATATTGGCCACATTTGGGTATATATGCAAAGTGAACTTTGCTGCATACCAATACATTTCCCAGATAGGGAAATGGGTATGCAGAAAGGTCAGGTTGCACTTCAGTGCTAATCCTGCTGACAATATATACATGAATACAATAAGACTGGTTTCATACTGGGTTTTCCATAATCTTCAAAGCCATCTCAGTAAGACATAGAGGCACATGTACCTCCCCACAGTAACCTCTCATTCCTATTCCACTGTGCACAGCATGCTAATCCATTCTGTACCAAAATCTTCATTTTCCAAAAGAAGGAAAATATTCCTTTCATTTTTAGGGCAGCTTCTCCCTACATCACCATTATGAGACTACAAGGAGATGACATCTAGAGACTACAAGGAACACCTTGGATTCTTGTGAATGCAGGCCCAACAGCATCTGCCCACAATAATCTGCTTTCACCTAAGAGATGGCCAAAACCTGCTTTAGCCAAAAACTTGAGTGCTATATATTCAAAATTTAGAAACTAAGTGAGATCTTCCCTTCTTTGAGAAACAAAATGTTATGCCAAGATTCTACTATCCATCACACCATCACATGGAGGTTCTCCTCTTCTACGCAGCTAGCTGAGGCTCCAGAGCCAGCCTCAATAAAGACACCAAGAACAGTCAATAGGACCCATATATTAAGTTGCACCAGGGAGCACGGCAGTCTTTCCAAGCCATCAGTACCCCAAGATAACTCCCTTGTCTCCATAAATCTTATATTTCTCTTAGATAAGAGTAATAAATGTGCTTAGAAGCCAGCAGTGACCAACTATACCAGAAAGAAATTCTGCTTAGTAAAAACACATCACAGGGTACTACTAGCTAAACAAAGTGAGCGCCCAGGCTTTGTATTTGTGGCACGGCTGCAAATTCTGGCAAAGCTCAGAATCGCTTTGGCTGCTGCCTTCTTGTTCACCAGCTCTCTCATGGTTCAAAAGCAGACTTCTCTTTCTCACTGGTAGCAGCAACAGCTGTAGGACACAGCGTAACTGAACCAAAACATGTGCTGTTTCTCAAGCACAGTACAGTATAACGTGCATGGGGTGGACATACCTGAAGTAGTGTTGTCTTATGGCAGACACAAGCAGAAAAAACAGCAACAGTTTTCAGTGTTTCCTCAGATATGCCCAACACAATTCTTTTTTTTTTTGCTAGTGAAATTTTCTTGCTTTCCTAACCTTTAAGGAAAAAGATCTCTGCCTGCATCTTTCCCCTAGCAACAAGTAGGGTCCTAAAGAAGTCTGCAGAGTCTTTGTACCCACAAAATACTTTTAGCAGTAGGGAACAAAAGAGCAATTATTAACACCTGCGGGAAGCATAGGTACTGTTCCACAAACTTAAAAGGTATGCTGGGCTTTTTATTAGGATGAGGATCTAGAGCACAAAACTTCCTTCATCTGAGTGTATCTCAAAACCTGTTTTGTGAACAGTGCTTCAAATGATAAAATATTCCTGAAAAAGTAATGCACTGAGGAAAATCAAAGTAAGGGTGCCACCTACTGTTCGTATTTAGCAGAAGACTGTTGAATGCCAGTTTATTTTCCTCACCTTCCGCTACCCACAGAAGTATACTTAGCCTCACAACTGGTTGAACTGATACCGGTTTTATTGCGTATGTATTGTGACAACAACAGTCTTTGAACCTGCTTCTGGCGTTCACCAGGAATTGGTTAATGTTTTGCACTGAGCCTTTAGCAACTTCAGTTCAAATCTCAGTCACAGAAAATTTCTTCTGGCTTTCATGCAAAAGCAAAGAGCTGCGAGACATGCAGAGAATTTACTGCATAAGTATCACAACCTGAATGTCCTGTTTTTATATTCTTCCCTAGGAATCCACTACTGGGCACTGATGAGCACATCTTAATGTCCTGCCAGTTCAGTAATAGTCCACAAAAGGAATGTTTTCCTACTTAGCCTGATAACAGCATTAAAATAAAAAATAGACGTAAGCCTTCAAAATTACCTGTGATATCTGCAAGAAAATAGCAATAATTAGTAGTTAACAGATACTAAATCAAGTATTTTGATTATTTAAAATAAACTATCAAATACACATACAAGTATTTAATTCAAACAATTCAAACAAAACCAAACTAAAATAAATATCACTCTGAATGTTTCCACAGAAGAAACTTCACAGAACTCTTCAGATACCAAATATTCTGCATAAGACCTTCCTCAGACAGCCTTTAGGAGGCTTATTTTCAATGTAGAATCTCCAGTAAGGACAAACTTCTGAGTCTTCACATAACTTTAATTAACTGAGGAAAATATACTTAACTTGAACACATAAGGTGCATCTACATTAGCAGTTTAGTGAGCTACATCACAGAATCACAGAATAGAATCATAGAATAGTTTGGGTTGGAAGAGACCTTTAAAGGCCATCTAGCCCAACCCCCCGTGCAAGGAGCAGGGGGGGGACATCTCCAACCAGATCAGGTTGCTCAGAGCCTCATCCAGCCTGGCCTTAAACATTTCCAGGGATGGGGCTTCCACCACCTCCCTGTTCCAGTGTTCCATCACTCATTGTCAATTTTTTTTCCTTATATCCAGTATAAATCTGTCTCTTTGTATTTTAAAACCATTACCCCTTGTCCTGTCACAAGAGGCCCTGCTAAATAGTTCTTCACCATCTTTCTTATAAGCCCCCTTCAGGTACTGGAAGGCTGCTACAAGGTCTCCCCAGAGCCCTCTCCTCTCCAGGCTGAACAGCCCCATCTCTTTCAGCCTGGCCTCATTGGAGAAGTGCTCCAGCCCTTTGGTCATCTTCATGGCCCTCCTCTGGACTCGTTCCAACAAGTCCACGTCCTTCTTATGTTGGAGGCTCCAGAACTGTATGCAGTACTCCAGATGGGGTCTCACAAGAGTGGAATAAAGCAGCAGAACCTCAACCTGCCCTCAACCTGCTGGCCATGCTTCTTTTAATGCAGCCCAGGATGCGGTTGGCCTTCTGGGCTGCAAGGGCACATTCTTAGCTCATGTTGAGCTTCTCTTCTACCAGCACTCCCAAGTCCTTCTCCTCAGAGCTGCTCTCAATCCATTCTTTGCCCAGTCTGTATTTGTGCCTGGGATTGCCCTGAACCATGTGCAGGACCTTTCACTTGGCCATGTTGAACTTCATGAGGTTGGCACGGGCCCACCTCTCCAGCCTGTCAAGGTCCCTCTGGATGGCATCCCTTCCCTCCACTGTGTCAACTGCACCGCATAGCTTGGTGTTGTTGGCAAATCTGCTGAGAGTGCACTCTATCCCATTGTCCATGTCACTGACAAAGATGTTAAACATTGTTGGTCACAATACCAAACCCTGAGGAATGCCACTTGTCACTAGTCTCCACTTGGACATCGAGCCTTCGACCACAACTCTTTGAGTGTCACCATCCAGTCAAATCCTCATTCACCGAGTGGTCCATCCATCAAATCCATGTCTCTCCTGGTTAGAGAGAAGGATGTCATGCGGGACAGTGTGAAATGCTTTGCACAAGTCCAGGTAGATTATGTCAGTTGGTCATCCCTTATCCACAGATGCTGTAACCCCATCATAGAAGGCCACCAAATTGGTCTTGCATGACTGAAAGATTATTTCTCTTAGATAAGAATGTGCTGAGTATCTGCCCTCAAAGTTACAAGGAACACACTCTGTGCACACAGCCTGTGCACACACTATGATTTCTCTCCTGAACTAAGCAAAAAGCTTCACGCTAGGATGCAATCCAGAGTGCTAATACTAATGGGTACACAAAGTACAGCCTTTAAAGCAAGAATTCAGCAACTCTGAAGTCCTCCTGCTACATGCCAGTAACAGTTCTGGAAATATTTACATACCTTGTACTTCCTCTGCAGTTGAAGAAAACCCAAAATGATCAGGAAGGTAATTGGAGATCAGCTACAAGCTTCTGGGCCTTCAAAAAAAAATAAAAGCCACAGCAGCATCTTGGTGGGATGATCACTGCAAACTGCTAGCTGATGGACACAAACTTACACCTGGCCTTTCTACTTCCAAATGACAATTTAAAACATTATTTACCTCATCAACGTAAGTGATTTTATACCACCATTCCATCCTTAGTTCAGAAGAACCAAATCAAGCACAGCTACCTGAGGGTTACCACCCTGATTCTGTCAGAGGTTACTACTCTGGTGAATCTAATCAGGGAAAGGAGAAAAAACTTAATTCGAAGGTTGAATAACCTGATGGCAGTCTGTGAAGGTCACAAGAAGCTGATCTCTGCAGAGTCCCATCCCAATATTAAGTTAAAAGAAAAAATAAAGGCAACATTTGAAAAATAGGGAGAGAATCAAGTCTCTGCTAAACCCAGGCAATCCATCCCGGATACAGGGAGCTGAAGAATTTTGTCCAGGAGAAGGAAAACAAGGCTACTGCACTACTCAACCTGCAGTCTCTGGCGTGTGAAGGAGACAAGAGGACCCTCTTGAGAGATATTCAAAGGCTTTGGAGAAAGATTAACCATCCTCCCCAGTGAGAACATCCTGCTACCCTGGAGTCTCAGCATGGGAATTTCTGAAACATAAGAGATTTGGTAGTACTAGAGCTCTAACTTTTACTCAATATAGTACTGGTGGAAGATGGTTAATTCCCGTGGTTCATCTATTGCTAGTGGTGAAAGCCTAGACTTAATCTTTAAGGAAAAGATCTCTGCCTGCATCTTTCCCTTAGCAACAGCTAATGACACAGTGAAGCCATGTTTCTACACAGCTGCAATAGTTTGACTTAAGGGACAGGAGGAAAGGAAGGCAGAGACACTATTTTTGTATGATCATATATTTAATAGACTTTCACTAGCACAATAGTGAATTAGTTTTTCTCCCTGTCCTTATGTGACTGTGTGTTACCCATACTCATGTAAATGCAGCATCTGGCAATGCATTAGAAGAGTCTGTTCTGAAACCATAGAGAGATAGTGACGTTAAACAGGGTAAAATTTAATTCCACTCCAGAGAAAACAGCAGCAACAAGAAGAGGATGCTGCAAGGAAGACTGCAAAAGGGTGAATGTTGAAGGTGCTGTTTCACATACTGCTGCATGTGGGGTCAAGCACACAGATAAGCATTATCCTTTAATTGATAATGCAGGCTCTGGAATAGATTTTCAGTGGTGCCCCAAGTGTTACCAGATTTTGTCATTGTCCTTCCTCTGCTGTGCTTTTTCTTTCTCATTTTGTATTTTCCAGTATGCCATCAAAAGGCACTGCAGGGGATAATTATTTTCTTAAAAAAGACTAACGGCTAGTACCTTACTTTCTGGCAGTACTGCTTACGGTACAAGCAGGGAATGGAAAGGTTGGACAGAGAAAGTAGAAATGGGAGGAGGGAGCTGGAGGAGGGCATCTCCACTTGTAGAATACTTTCCTTCACGGAAAAGTAAGATATAGTTACCAGGCAGATACATATTTCTTGCTGAATTCCTCTATTTCAACAGAACATGAGCTTTTTCCATCTAAACCCCACAGCTCTCAATTTGAAATTGGCTACCTTTTGCAACATACAGCACTTCAACATGCCCTCTGTACAACCACTCCCATGATAATGTTTCTTTGCTAATGGCAATTTTAAAAAGAGATACATTTTTATGTGTTTCACTGCCTGAATATCACATAATCCTGCAGCTGCAAACATTAGGTATGCAACTAAGAATTCTGCAATTAGATCTGCAACTCTTTGATCTACAGCTCTAAAAATTAGTCTTTGCCCAAAATGTTCTATGCAGTCAGATTCTTGCATTCATCATTGACTTGGAATTTTCTGTGCAACTTGACCTTTCCCATAGGCTTTCTAGGCATGCTGTTCCTAAACTTTCTTGCTGATTCAGTTCTCATATAATTCCCTTTCCAGTGCCTCAGAGATTCCATCCACAAATTTATTCCTTGTACAAGGATCCTTGCTCAAGTTTGAAATCACTGCCCTACTACAGGCACCTACAAAGTTTAATGTTTCCTTTTCTCTGCAGTAGGATCTCTGTGCAGGACACTTGATAAGGATGTGTATCTCAGCACAGTTGGGAAATCCTCACAACTCAAACTCTCTGATTACTTCACTGAGATCTCTGACACAGAAGTGTCATATAAAATCCATGTACAGAACAGTATCTAAAACTTCTGTCACAATCTTCCCAAGAATGGATTTGTTAGTACTGGTATGCTATTGTGGGCGACAACCTTGAATTAAAATACACATAATATCACATTGCCTGTGAAGAGTGGTGTGTGAACAAGTCAAAACATCATCACCACAGCAACATCCCCAGCCAATCAAGAATAGACCAGCAAAGCCTAGAGATATATCCCACCAATCATGAGGGAACAACACTGTCGAACAACCCATGAATCTGTAAAACCTCAAACTGAAAAAAAAAGCTGAAGGAGGATTAACGACTGCTTCTCAGTCCTCCTGAGGCAAGATGTTGCAGTGGATCTCCCACACCTGTGCCAAAAAAAAAGTTGCAATACGTGAATACTCTCAGTTCATATGTTTTTACACATAGATAGTAAGAATAGGCCAATAGGTACAAACTCAGTATTGTCATGTGCTAAATGTACAACTGTTCATAGCTTTGCAATTATTGCCATATTGGAAAGTACAGAATCATACAACAGAATCATAGACTGTCTCAGGTTGGAAGGAATCCCTAAGGATCACCGAGTCCAACACTCTGCTCATTGCAGGACTACCTAAAATTAAATCATATGACTGACGGCATTGTCCAGACACTGCTTGAACTCTGACAGGCTTGCTGCCATGACCACTTTCCTGGGGAGCCTGTCCCAGTGACCAATCACCCTCTCAGTGAAGAACCTTTTCCTAATGTTCAATTATATTTTATCCAATGTATCTTATATAAGCATTATAATGTGTCCATCTTGATTTCTATATCCAGAGATCAAACCTTAGCTAAGACGCTTAGGTGGTCTGAGCAATTTGGTCAAACTATACCATCAGAGCTATGGACTGTTAAGGATATGCAACAAACACCAGAAAGTGATAACCACCCATAGCTCCAGGATCAACGGGTGGATATACTGGCTTTCCAGCTCTTGGCTGTCTTTGTTGCAGAATTACCACAATTTTTCCACCCCTCATTCTTGGTTCATTAGAGGAAGATGATAAGCAATAAGCAGCAGGAGCTCCAAAGTACAAGATTTATATTGAGTGTTCAGTCTCAGATGAAAAGGCTGAGATCTCTCAGAACAATGATACGTTCAAAAAAGTGCCTCTTCCAGTTGCTGATCCTGCTCCTGCTGCTCCCTGCTCCATGCAGCTTGTACAACCCCTGCATGTTACGAATAAGGATGTGCCGTGAGGGCATGCCCTTAAGCAGAAACTGCAACGTTGACATCAAGTTCTGGAATCAGATCAGATATAATCATGAAAGTTGCCCTGCATATCCTAAATACCTCTATTCCTTCTTGCGCTTTTATTACAATAGCTGTGTTGCAAGTCAAATGAACTCTATTATGTGTCAGGTGCAATGCAGTCACACATCAAAGAAATGTAAAGGTATTTAACTTCCACACCATCCTGTGGAATGACACCAGGTGATACTTCTGAGCTGAAAAACAATCAATGCAGCAATTCTGAGAGAAGAAAACTTCAGAGGGAGTCAAAGAGAATGTAAAGTGTATAATTAAGAGCAGGACCTAAGACTGTCAGGACTGCTTTTTGCTTGCAATTGCATTTAGCCTCTTCCACCCTGACTGGACAAAAACTCCAACAGAAGGAAAATCTGGTTGTTTTGTCAGAACACAGCAGGGCTTTGAAAGAATTCTGAGGAGATCTTTGGTAGGATTAGTGGAATAATTTAATAGGCAGTGATGCTGGTAGGTAGAGAACAAAAATACATTTGCATTTCAGACTGTCTGTGCGGTTTGGGAACAGTGGGGGAAAAAAAGTGAGCCTGAAGAAGCCTGAAGCTATTCTGCACTGAGGAAAAAGCCCTGACAGAAAGTGGATGAAAGAGATGAAGTTAGGGGAATAAGATTCTGAAAAAAAAGCATACAAAACCATCCATTTCACTTTCAGGCTAATGCAATATTGTTTTGTGAACACAAATAAGGGGTTGTTTTTTCTTATTTAAATAATGGAATCAGAATACTTAAGGTTTGAAGAGAACTTAGAAGGTTGTTCCAACCTCCTGCTCAAAGCAAGGTCCACTATGAGCCCAGACAAGATTGCTCAGGGATTTATCCAACTAAGTCCTGAAAACCTTCAAGAATGGACACCCCATAACACCTCTGGATAACCTGTTCCATTGTTTGATTGTCCTCATGGGGAAAAGGCTTTTCCTTGTACCCAGCCCAAACTTCCAGGTTCAGTTTATGCCTATTTTATCTTATCCTCCCACCACACCACCAGAAAAGCCTAGCTCTGTCTTTTTTATACGCTCCTCATAAGCAGTGGCAGGTTGTGATTAGGTTTCCTCCAGAGCCACCTCTTCTGCAGGCCAAACAAGTCCAGTTCCCTTCAGCACACCACTCCCCGCCCCTAGGGGAGGTAGAGATAAGCAGCCCCTGTCCGCACAGCAGAACTTGGCAGTGGGACCTTTGCAAAGCACAGAAATAGGGTATATGTGTCACTAACTCCTACATGTGCCTACCTCCTATCTCTGCCTTGACTAAGGCTCTGGTGAGGGCTGCCCTGTTCACTAGCTTGCTCATCTCCTCACAACTTTTCCTCTCCCTAATGGAGATACAGAAGATACCCATTAATCCTCCCTTTTGTCCCCCAGGATACCTACTATGTGCCCCTAGGAGAATCTCAGCTCTGCTCACATACTTGGAGTGGCAGACAGCAGGGTCCAGCGTACTGCCAGACACATGTTCATAATTACATTAGCAGACAAAGGAAGACATGGCAAGTGGGGAATGTGGAAAGGGGAGAGAACAGCTTGGACAAGGCAAGGGGAAAATCAAAGGGCAGCTCTGGTACCATCCCTCTGGAACATCAGATCCCTCTCAATGAGAAAACCAGATCATCCTCATTGGGATTCTGCACATTTTATGCTGCTGAAGACTCAGATCATGCCCTCAGAGCCAACCCTTCACCAATCATCCCACGGCTAGCAGCAAAAGCAGCAGGAAGCAGCAGTTCACCCACCCTGCTTGGTAAAGGCAGCCACCCACCACTCTGACACCAGTGTCAAACAGAAGCATCGCAAAAACCAGTGAAAGCCTCCCAACCCTGTCACTGAGTACAACCTATATAAAACCACCCACCCACCCACACAAAGGTCTTCACTATAATTGCCCAGACCCAGTAGATGAGATCAATCCCACATGAAGTAGTGAATAAAAGATATGTAGACTTTGCTACATTGCTGTTGCTTCAGTTAACTGTTCGGAACTGTAGTGGGACATGGATGCCCACTTGGCTTGTTTGTGAACACTACAGTTACTGAGGCTGATGAACTTCTGCACCTGGTGGCTTGATCTGGTTGTAACTCATTTAAAGAAGTTGTTTGGCAAAGCTGCAGTCACACATTCTGATTGTGAGTAACAATCCATGCGACAAACCAAGCAACAGTGGGCCAACACATCTGTATGGTGCAGTCAACAACTCAAGTGCTCTTGAAAACACTATATTGTAAGAATTTCTGGTTCTGCATTCAGAGATCTCTGCCTGGATATCAAACTTGGGGACACCCAAAGAAAAATCTGAGCCTCACCAACTCACAAGAAGACCCTTAAAGACTGGGTGGCTGTAGATCAACATGCATTTTATGGACAAGGACAGCAGAGTAACTGCAGGTTGTGATCCAACAATCCTGATGTGTAACCTCTGATCAAGAGACCAGAGGATGCATCTGTTGTCACCCAGACCTACCTCATCACACTATAAGGTAGCTATATTTTGCATTTTGCATATATAAATGTTGCTTAAAGACAAGAAAGTTCCTCATAACATTTCCCCAAGAATCTGCATGTTTAAATTGAGATTGTTGTAAACTGTTTCACTCACAAAACCTTGAAAAGCTTAGATATCTCAGGACAATCCCATCTCTTGTAAATAAAATCCAGTTTACAATGGAATACACCCTGCAAAGATACAACATTTAATATACCAAATGCAAAGAATAAAATGGTGTAGGACATGGTTTTCTCTGCAAAAGGATAGCAGAAATTTATATTTAATTCTTCAAAGGTATTTTAGTTACAGATCTTATATTGTAAAGCACTTTAGCTTCTTAAGGCAGAAATTAAAAATGCATTATCACAAAAGCAAACCTATATCTTAGGATCTTAAAGAAACAAGATCATTAAAAATAACTATCTTCTAATTCAGAGTCCCATCAAATAAAATAAAAGAAATTAAACATTTCCTGTACTTGTGGGAACTTCAAAAACAAAAGCTCTTTTCTATTCTCTCTAGTATAGTGTGATAAGATCTGCTGGTGAACATCTAGGGCTACCACTAGAAACATAATTTAGCATTTAAGTTTAGGAATCCCTATCATAAGTAGACTTTTTTCACTGCTCAGCTTGTTTTTTCAGCAACTTAAACTTAAGAAAAACATCTCATTTTAGATCCTTTTCTATGTAAATCAAACAATGTTTTTCAGTTGTTAAAAGGGAACAACATTTATTTTACCAATCTACTTTTTCTTGATTTTTCACCCAATCTACTTGGATAATCCTGTAGTGCTGAAAGAAATTACATAGGAATCTGAATCTTACAACATAAAATTGAGACTGAGTTTTAGAAACTACTTAAGTTACTTATAATAACAAGAACAAAAATATTTCTATATTATCATTGGCATTGTATATTTCTGGTTACTAGAGCATTTTTAAAATCTGGATCTAAATGTAGCATACTGGCTCTGTGAAGAAGCTGTAAAAGGACAAATACACAGGTTTTTCCCTATGAAAGAGCAATGTATCTGTTTGTTACCTTTTAAGTACCTTCTGTTTCACATTTCATTCGCCATTAAAAATAATGAAATGTAACCTATAAGACACAAAAGAGCTGGTAATACTTATGTATCTGCTACCACCTGCTGACAAACAGCATCACTGGCTTTATCCTAGTCAGTCGTAGAGAAGCAACTCCTATTTCCCTGTAAGAAAGTTTCCAGTGCTGCTACAGTAGCTGACAGTAAAAGCTACATGAATTTTTTAATACAGTATGTTGCCATAATAAGCCAATAATTTCCTATCCATCGAGCTTGTCCGCATCAAAAATTCACCACACCAGCATATTCTACTCATAAAGTAGCTACTATATCCTTCATTCACTGAAGGCCTTCAGCTATTGTAGATGGTTACTGTATTCAGTTACTGAGCAATTACAAGAAACTGATTCCTCATTTACAAAAATCTAAAACCATTTGATTTGTTACATTAACTGTAAGACTTTCCAAATGACAAGTCAGTTTCTTCCAGTCTTATTTCCTAATCTACAATGTGGAATTAAAACATCTCTTTTTTTCCCCCAGTCTTAAAATTAACAGCAGACTGGTAGTAGAAATTACCACCTTTGCATCGTCCTACTTAGTTTTACAATGCTTTAAGTAAAACCCTTGGTTGGCTTTCAGATATTATTGTTGTTGAGAAAAAGACTATCAAAACCCAAAAATAAAACAGAGAAACTGTGGAACACTGGAAATACACTGGAAATATACTGGAAATGTGGAACAGTGGAACACCGGAACAGGTTGCCCAGAGAGGTGGTGGATGCGCCATCCCTGGAAACATTCAAGGCCAGGTTGGACTCTGAGCAACCTGATCTGGTTGGAGATGTCCCTGCTCCTTGCAGGGGGGTTGGACTAGAAGACCCTTGAAGGCCCCTTCCAACCCTAACCATTCTATGATTCTATGATCCTCAGCTTCAGGTATCTCACACTAAATTGCAGAAGTGTAAGAGTAAGAAGAGAGGAGTCCACAGTGATTGCCTGTATTTGTCTACATGGTAGACTAAATGGAAAAAAAAAAAGTATTTGTAGTATTTACTTATACGTGCTCTTTCAATCATTTTGAAAAAAAAGTCAAAAGGCTCAAAAAAAAAAGAATACTTTTATGAAAGCAGAATGTGGAGCTATAGTATAACAGTACGGTTTGCTTGACAAAGCTAATCTTGTTAAGATTCATTAAGCCCCCTGACTCAGTTGGTGAATCTGCACGTGAAATCTCTATTGAAGTGATAGGGCTTTAAGAGTGGTCAGTTCTTCCAGACTTAGCTACATCTTGTGAAAGGAGTTATAAATGAGAGGTTTGACCTTTAAAATGTCTTATTCACTTTTTGTTGTACAGTTGTCATTCATTAATGGGTTTTTTTTTTTTTGTCTCATTGGGAAAAAAAAAAAAAAAAAGGTAATTTTTATTTGACTTAAGATCCTGCATGGAGTGGTCAACTGCGGGGTTTTTTTTGGTCAGAAATTTCCAGTTGGGCTTAAAACTCCCTTTTTCCTGCACTTCCATCCCTAAAGGAGCTGAAGCCAGACACTGAGTGTTGCAGAGAGAAGACCAAAAAGTGAACATCAGTGCTGAGCCACCCATCCGAAGTGGCCTGAACGCCTCGATGCCAGGCTGACTCCACCAAGCAGATGGTGCCAAAAAAAAAATACTCTCCCATTAGCTTCCTAATGTCAGTCTCAAATGCCAAAAACATAACTAGAGCTTCTTGCCCCTTATTCTGAAAAGGCAGGGTCTCACAGGGACAGGTAAAGCCATTCACCCGCCGTTGCTGGGCAGAGAACGGGCGGGCGCCGAAGTCTCGCGATAAGGCTGCCGTTGGGAGGCTTATCGCGAGACTTCGGCGCCCGCCCGCAGCGGTGCTGTCGCCGCCACCATGGAGCAGCTGTTAAGCAGCCCGCCGGGGCTGTCCGCCATCTTGGCCGTAAGGAGGGAGCTGGGACCGGGCTGGCTGCTCGCCCAGGGAGAGGGGAGGAGGCACCGGTCGCCGCGTGTGGCTGCGCTCCTCCGGGGGCGGGGGGGAAGGAAGCACGGGGCGGGCGTTTGTGAGTGAGACCGGTTGTCGTTTCGGTGCGGGAGAAAGCGGCTCCGTGCATCTACCTGGTGGCACTCCTTCTCCTGTGATAACCTAATCGCCTTTCCTCTTGTCCGTAGAGGACGGACTGGTCGGAGCCGTGGCTGGTGGGGCTGGCGGTTTTCCACGTCCTGTGTTTCCTCCTGACGTGCGTCTCTTTCCAGCACTACCGGGTGCAAATAGGGCACTTCCTCTGTATGGGTGAGTCGGGAGTTCGTGCTTCCGTGAGGGTGATAATGGGCTTCTGCATTCTTTAAACTGCTAATACTGCCAAGTAGCTTCTTTTAGTTTCTTAACGACAACTTTTTTCTTTATGTACTTGCACAGCACACGGTTTTATACTTTGCAACCGATAAACTGCATGCAAATTAGTATTTCTCTTGTAGAAATACATGTGTCTGTACATGATAAACTATTATAGAAGCTGCTGTGACCTATAAATATGTATTTATTTTGTTTCCAAGATTGTATGAATTAGTGACTTAAAAGTCTGGCCTTAGTAAGGGATAAGTAAGGTTTCTGCATAGTAAATGCCTAAGAAGATTGTTGGAAAAAATAATCATTTTTTTTTAATTATTCACTTGTGCGGTGAGCTCTTTCTGTAAGATCAGATGCGTTGGATTTTATGGGTTTTTGTAATATAGTGGGTATGTTTTCTGATAAATTTATACTTCTTAGTAACTATATGAGGTATTTAAATCAGAATTAGTTTTGTGCAATTAAATATTAAATGTGTAATTTGATCTTGTGAGGCTCAAGGAATTCTAATGTCTGGTATGTGTACTTCTTTAGTGTACATGGCAGAACTGATGGCTGTTTATTTTTAAAGAAATACTGAGTCTAATATTTTTCTTTTGTTGTATAGTGGCCTTAGTGTACTGTGCTGAATACATAAATGAATTAGCTGCCATGAATTGGAGGTAAATGTTTTCACTTTCATTTTTGCATTTAAATGAATATTCTTAAAAAAAATGTTCTTTTTTTCATGTCATTCCGGAAAGCATTAAAGAGAGTCACTTATGCCTTATCAGTAAAATGTGATGGCACAGGGTCTGTTACATTGACTGATATAAGACTTTTGAACAAAACAGTACAGTACAACATAGTTATCAGCTTATAAGAAAAGGTAGTTTTTACTAGCTAGCATGTATTCATTTTAGTGCTTAAGATCTGGTTGTAATCTAACTAGTCAGAGAACTAAGAGAAAAGCAGAGTGGGATAGTTAAGGGGGAAAGGTTGTGAGCTTTGATGGGTTTTTTGTTTGCTGTTTTTGGGTTTTCTTTGGTAGCTATTTATGTTTAATAAGCTGAAGTTAAACACCACTTCTCAAAAATATCATACTATTTAATATACTTATTTATATGCATAAAAACATTAAAATTTGCCTGTTTTACTGAGCTGGTGTACCAGAATTAAACAGATGGCTGATTTTCATAATCATCCTTTCCCTGATGTAACTGGAAATTATATGTTTAACACTACTTTATGCAGGCATCTGCAATTGTAAGTCTTTATGTTCCACTTCAGGCATATGCGTCCTAAATTACAGTTTTACTACATTTATTATATCATAGAATGGTTTACGTTGGAAAGGACCTTTAAAGGTCATCTAGTCTAACCCCCCTGCAAGGAGCAGGGACATCTTCAAACAGATCAGGTTGCTCAGAGCCTCATCCAACCTGGCCTTGAATGTTTCCAGTGATGGGGCATCCACCACCTCTCTGGGCAACCTGTTCCAGTGTTTCACCACCCCCATTGTCCAAAATTTTTTCCTAGTACCTGATCTAAATCTACCTCCCTCTGTTTTGAAACCATTACTCCTTGTCCTGTCACAACAGGCCCTGCTGAAGAGTCTCTCCCCATTTTTCCTGTAGGCGCCCTGTAGGTATTGTAAGGCTGCTATCAGGTCTCCTCGGCACCTTGTCTTCTCGAGGCTGAACAGCCCCAACTCTCTCAGCCTGTCCTCATAGGAGAAGTGCTCCAGCCCTCTGATCATCTTCATGGCCCTTCTCTGGACCTTCTCCAACTGGTCCATATCCTTCTTTTGTTGGGGTCTCCACAACTGGATGCAGTACTCCAGGTGGGGTCTCATGAGAGTGGAGTAGAGGGTCAGAATCAGCTCCCTCGACCTGCTGGCCACGCTCCTCTTGATGCAGCCCAGGATGCAGTTGGCCCTCTGGGCTGCAGGGGTGCATTGCCTGCTCATGTTGAGCTTCTCATCCACCAGCACTCCCAAGTCCTTCTCCTCAGGGCTGCTCTCACTCAATCCATTCTCTGCCCAGCCTGTATTTGTGCTTGGTGTGCAGGACCTTGCACTTGGCCTGGTTGAACTTCATGAGGTTGGCACGGGCCCACCTCTCCAGCCTGTCAAGGTCCCTCTGGATGGCATCCCTCTCCTCCTGCGTGTCACCTGCACCACACAGCTTGTTGTCGTTAGTGAACTTGCTGAGGGTGCACTCTATCCCACTGTCCATGTCATCAACAAAGATATTGAACAGGGCCGGGCCCAACATGGACCCCTGAGGAACACCACCTGTCACCGGTCTCCACTTGGACATTGAGCCGTTAACCACCACTCTCTGAGTGTGACCATCCAGTCAATTCCTTATCCACCAAGTGGTCCGTCCATCAAATCCATGTCTCTCTAGTTTAGAGAGAAGGATGTTGTGTGGAACAGTGTCAAATGCTTTGCACAAGTCCAGGTACATGACATCAGGTGACGTTCTGTTATCTTTTCTGATACGAGTAACCAAAATACCTAAGTTAGTCATTTCAGACACTTAAGGATAAGCATGATTTCTGATGTACAAATATATGTACTATTGTAGTCACATTAGTAAATTACTATATCTATGGTTGTTTTATTTAGATTTTGCACAGTAAAACCTTAAAAAAAAGAAAGACTGATATTGTGATAAATATTCGTAACTGTTGAGATATCGACTGTCTCTTTGTTCCGACTTAATACAGTAGAACTATGCTTGGGGATGCCTTGAAGTAGGATAATCTGTACAATGTCTGTGCTGCATAGTTACTGTGAAAGTGTAATGTTATGTAAACTTCACTGAATAAAACTTCCTCTTTTATTTTTCTTTATTTTATTTCTTTCAGGCTATTTTCTAAATACCAGTACTTTGACTCAAGAGGAATGTTTATTTCATTAGTATTTTCAGCACCACTGCTGGTGAATACTATTATAATTGTGGTATGTATGTGTTCATTTATGTGGATGTTTTAATTAAATTGATATGTGGATGAGTTAAGTGTAATAATTTACTTATTTTTCAGGTCACCTGGGTTTACAGAACTTTGAATGTAATGACTGAACTGAAGATACTACAGCAGAGAATAAAGGCAGAAAAAGAGAAAAAGAAGTGAAAGCACCTAACACTGTTTTGGTTTTTTTATTTTGTTGTGGTAATACTTGTCCAGGTCATCAGTCCTTCTGTATGTTTATCCAGGAACAACATTGTTTTTGTGTCTGATGTCAAGAGGACTTCACAACATCTGGCCGTGGACAATTAGGTGAAAGCAGGTCTCTAACAATACATTTGCATTGGCCATGAAATTGGGAAACCCAGTCTTAACAGGTCTTTCTGTCCTTTAATGTAAGATAGTTTTCACCATGACCAAGGCTATTACTATTGGTGAGACACAATCTTCCAGTCAATCCATTTCCATTTGCCTGTGTATATTTAACTGTGTCCTAACTGTGTGTTTATTAAGTATCCAGTCTTCTGCTGCTTAAGCCAACTGGAGCTGTGTTGTGAATTCCAGTAAATGAGGGATTGTATTCAGAACACCTCAGGACTCCATGCTTCTATGAAGCGTTAAACTTCTTTATAAGTCAAGTTTCATACTTCCTATGTGTATTGTGTTCCTGTAGCATTTTATAAATAAAATTATCCATTGTATCTTAAATGGAGTTAATTTGAATTAATTTTTAATCAGATTTTTTGTTTCTTTTTTTTCTCATAAAAATTACCAGTTTGGTAAAGTCTTGTATTTCATTTGTGTAATTCAATTCTTTACAATTTACGTTTCATTATTTTAATGCCAGCAGATAAATACATTTTCTTAAAACTGGATATAATTTTGGTAGTATTTTTTGCTTATTTGTAGAACATAGAAGAAGGGAAGAAACTTTAGAATGTTCTATGTAATTTTGTTCCTATTTTTTTTAGATTTTTATTTTTTTAGTGCTTTTTTCAATAAATAAATTTAAAAATTAAAATTAACTACTAAAAGTGAAGAAGACTTCAGTTTTGCTCAGAGTTATCTGTTTTTATTGGATTAAGGAAATCTATAGGAGGAAGTGAAAAAAATGGAAGACTGTCCATACAAATTTAACAAAAGCTGTATCTGTAAGCAGTTAAAGCTTTGTGTGGAGACCTAAGCTTCTGTCTAAAATAGATGTCGTTTAAGACATGGGAAAGACGATCTACAAAAGTTATCTTGAAGTTGTGTGAAGAACAGTTGGATACAAAAGCACAGAATACTAGTACATTTTTAAGCTTGCATGTATTTGTGACATTTGTTATAAATACTTGAATAGTCCTCACAGCAGTGGAAATACAGACCTGGGGGAGATACAGACCAGACCCCGCAGGTGAGTATGCGTAGACAGTTCGTGAGTCTCCTAGTTAGGAGGAGAGTTAAACTTTCTGGAGGGCTTCACTGCATTGTGGAAGGGCAGTGCTAGTCTGGGATCTATTTCTTTTTCTTTCCAGTGCATCAGCTTAGCATGGCTCTCCTCACTCAGTGCTCTATCAGGAATTAGGGACAGCTTAGCTACTTTATATTAGCAAAGTAAATAGATGCAGACTTGCTATGCTGTCCCGTAATTGTCCATTCTGTTGTGACTCGATGCAATGTTGGGTAGAGTCAACTGTCCCTTCTCCATGAAAACATCTCTGGTGGTCTGGTAGATAGCATGTGCCTTTTGGGAACAATCCCTCTTTTGAAGGAGTGAATCGAATCTATTGAAATGGCTGCAAGACAGGCTGTGACACCTGTCTTCAGAACCAAGAAACAGGCCTCTCTGATTTTTATATAGATACATGTAGTCCTCTCAGGCTGATTTAGAAAAGTTTGGCTTTGCTCTTCAAATTTGATGAGGAAAGGTATGCAATTTTTCATACATGGCCCTAAGCATAACCACATGAATGTTGTGCTCCTGACTTTCCTCTTGTGAGCTGTTGTGCAACAATATCAATGCACAGTACACACTTAAAGCTGTACTACCTTGTCATACTGAGATAACACTGGTTACCAGTAGCCTTTGGCTTCACAGCATACATGAATTTGAGTCACAGTAAATTAGGTGGTTCGGAGCGGCTAAGCACCAAGTCTCTTGCCATGTGCCTTACTTAGTACATCAAAGGCAAACTTTCCCCAATAGTTCAGTATTTTGTTGTCTTTGTTGTGTGTGAGATTGGAAAAAAAATGAAAATTCCCTCTTCTGTAAGCATGTGGAACTGGTGAGATACAGCAATTAGAACTGTCCTTTCCAACATAACATAGACAAGATAACGGAAATTGGCTCTTCTGTGTTGCCCAATTTTCTGTTACTCTTGTTTGGCACAAGATTTATTAGAGACATTCTCTCTACCTTAGGGATCCCAAGTGAAATTAAAGAACTGTTGTGCTTGTTTAAATTCTCTTTCCTCTTCCTCTCAGTGTAGTTGACCTTTCAGGCAATATTTAATTTTGTGTTGTATTACCGGAGTAATTTTGCCATTTAATATCAGATCCCAGGGCATTACAGCCCTTTTTAACAAAGTTGAAAAACAAAGAACCCTAGAGTGTGAGTGGCAGGCACTTTATTTTTAATTAGCAAGTAAAAATCCATTTGAGCTGTATATTTATTGATTTCTGATACCACGGACATATGTGATAGTAGGCAGATGATTCTTGGTTTAGAAAGTATCGACATGATGGAGGAGTTTTTGTCTTCTAAAAGTATTGCTGAGTGAAAGTATAAACAGCTCCAAATTTCAAAATTATATAGTCTTTTTTTTTTTTTTAAGGACAAACATCTCAACATGTACACTTCAAAACTGTAAGCTTAATGTTTTTAAACCTTCCCTGACTATTGAAACTAGTTACTAGGTAAATGTAACAGTTACAGAAGATAAATCTTCACAAACACAAAAAATAAAATTTCCATATATGTGTTTGTCAAAAAAATATTCCTGTTTTCCACATTTCGGAAAGACTCAGACTTTTATCTGAATTGTCCTCTAGCTAACACTGCCTAAGAAACACTAAGGTTAAGAGCTGAGGTTTTTTTTAAAAAAGTAGGTGTCTTTAACCAAAAGTGAAAACCCTCAGAATCAAGTAAAGTGTGGCTTTTCTTCATTATGTGCCTGGATTTATGAAGTGATAGTGTAATAACATAATGTAAGGGCCTACTTACTGACAAACCAAAATAATTAGATCATGAATTTAGATACTGTTTTGCCTACTTAGAATTTTGTATGTATAAGTGAATGAGAGCCAAATGTTTAGGGCTGGTGGAATACATTTGCTTTTAATTGGGAGACATGAATTTAGTTTGCTTGTGAAAGAGCCTTTTTATTTCAGTTTGGAGCATGCATACAGAAAATCTGGTAGCTGCTCAGTTGGATCTTTTGGAGAGTAAGATGAGACAGATGTGATTTGTTACTGGTTCTGTGTATCTTGCAGGCAGTGACTCCAGTCTTCAGCCTGCCTTAACATGTCTTTCCACAACAGCACATGGTGTCAGCCGGTGTGGAAAAACATGAAAAGGGAGAAGGTAATATTAGCCTGGCAACCTTACTATAGTAGAAAGTTGTTGGTTTTTTTTTTTGTGTGTATAAATCTGTGAAAGGACAGGTTAGAAGAATTTAGTTGGCAAATTTCTTGGAGTTTGAAGCTGGCCTTCTTCCTATGGAAAAATAATAACTGAGATGAGATGAGTTTCCAAGAATGAGAACCTAGAATCCTCTCTTTTTACACATCTACTGGAACACTTTATGCTGAGCTTGGAGTATATTTTCACCTCTTTTTGGTCCAATGAATCTCATTATTCTAGACAAAATGAAACAGATCCAGTAAGGGAAATTTAATGTCTGTTCCTCAGGAGTATTGGCTAGCTTAGTAGATACGTGTTTTGGATTTCCTCATCTCCCATAAAAACCACCAAAGGCACAGAAGGACAGTAAACTGAGGTCTCCTGCATCCTTGTGAGTATTCTAAATAAATAAATCGGAAGGACAGTCTTATTACTTTTCATCAGCAGGGTCTTAAAAGAAGGGATCTACTCTAGAAAAGCTATGTTAGACGGTAATCTGCTGTGGCTGCCTTCTAAATGGAGGAAAAGTCTATGGGGAATTGCTTGGTGGATTTCAAGAATCGTAAGCTCAGATCTTCCAACTCTATTTTTTAAAGGAACTGTGAGTGTCAGGAAAAGCAGTAGTGATTCTTTGTGTGAACAAGACAGAAAAGAATACAACTGTAATGCAGGATATTTTCTATTTCTTTAGATATAGCTAACCATTTTTAATTGTGAGTTTGATTAAAAATTAGAAGCAAAATATTTTTTCACTGTAGATGAACACACTGTTTTTATAATTAATATATCAAAGTATGTTTCTCTGTTTAGGAAACTCACATATGTGTGTATTTGTCTATTTAAATATTTTTCATATTTTAAAATGTTTAATATATTTTAATGCGTTTCAAAAAAATACAAGTATTGGTGTTTTTCTGTGCATCACGGGAAGAGATCATTCGATTAACGAAACTCGCCACTGGGTGTCACTCTGTCACAAGCAAAGGCTGACTCAAAGCTTTTCTTTTGAGCTGGTTCTGTAGAACTTTTCACCATAGCTTCATAAATACTTTCTGTAGCATTCTGAAATGGCCAGGAAGACTTGGACTGTAGCCTCTGAAAGCACAGATAGTTATCTGAGCTCAAGGTACATCTCCAGTCACTTTCAAGTGTTTATTGACAGTCTTGCTTTTCACATTAAAAGGTACTTTTGGTGGCAGTGATGACGTACGTACACTTCCAGAGCCAGGATGGGGAGTATTTTGTGTTTCAAAGCTCCCTAATCTGGCACGGAAATAAATACTCTTTTTGGTCATAGCTACATTTCATATGGAGGATCCTATCTTCAATCAATTAAAAAGAAGTTTAAGAACAAAAAATAAAACAATTACATTACTGTGTGAACAATATGCAAGAAAGCCTACTGAAGCAGTCCGATTCATGAACTGACAGAGCTTATGCATGTCTTCTGTTTCTTTGTCATTTACCCTTGCATAATGCAGTGTTACCACATCTGTCCTTAGTATGTTACGTAGCTAGCAGTCACTTAGAGTCATGATTGAGCTTCTCAAAGTACCAGAAGTCACTTCAGAATTTTTCCACAATCTGGCAAACAGTACTTGGCGATGTTCAGAGGCTTTATGACTTCATATGAGAAGTTTTAGGTGCAGAGTTCTCTGCTTGATGTTCCCCTTTGTGTACTAGGTTTTGAGCCTTTTTGTTTAATTTATCCTTGGAATTCATCTGAACTTTGTTTCCACCCAGCACCTGTTTGAGAATGCAGACTTTCAGTTTGAATGGACTTCAGTTCCCTTCCTGTGATTTACATGCATGCACATACACATAACGACTCTGAAAAGATTAGGCAATTGTAATTCAGCATGCTTGTGAAATGCCAGCCTCATAACTCAAAACCAATGTGTCTCTGTTTTATAATCTGTCTTCTTAGGACCCGTTCCTCCAAATTGTGCCCATGCTTATATCACTGGTTTGCTGCAAAACTGGATGTACTGAATAGGAAATATCTCAGAGGACTCAAAAGGAAGGCCTCCCCATTTCCTATATTTGTGTTTGTTGTTTCATATAGATATGAACTGTAGGAACCTTTCACATATGGTTTCACAGGCATAATGAAACCAGGAAAAGATCTGTAACTGGTAGTATGTTACACTGTTACAAGCACTGACTCTTAAGTGGTCCCACTGAAATCGTGGTCCTGTTTTCTTTGGCTCTGCCCAGAGTTGGAACCAGTTGAAACCAAGGTCAGGATCAAATGCGTTGCCTCTTTCATCTGAAAATGTTATAATAATTAGCAAGGCATTCAGCAGAACTGATTGAAGCAAGGCACATTTCTTACAATGGACAAGTTCCAAATGTCATTTATAACATGCTTGTTAATCCAGCCCTGAATCAAAGGAATCTTGTATACGTTGTATACAAGTATATCTTGTATACCTTTCCTCCCTTCTGATCCAGAAAAACCTAAGAAAAAGGATTTGTACAGTGACCTGAGGCAGAGTGCAGTTCAGCTGGACAAAGAGGTATCTGGGCTAGAACCCTTCACTGAAATCATACTTGTCTCTCAGTATTAGGATTGTGTAATACACCTAGGTAGTTTCAACTAGCAGGGAGCATGTGAAGCTTCTCATATAATTAGGACTGATACACCTTGATCTGAAGAAACTCTAAGTTTGGAAAGGTAGAAACAAATAGATATGGTAGAGATAGATAGTAGATAGATAGATAAGGTAGATATGGTAGAAACAAGATTTTAGAAATTCGTTAAGTCATTTAAGTAATCATGCTGTGGAATTGGGATAAGTAGATGAGCAAAGGTGGAAATGTGCTATTCCTTTGCCGTCTGCGGTAATGATCTACCCAACTGCCCATT
Organism: Chlamydotis macqueenii; assembly: GCF_036417535.1. Classification (NCBI taxonomy): domain Eukaryota; kingdom Metazoa; phylum Chordata; class Aves; order Otidiformes; family Otididae; genus Chlamydotis; species Chlamydotis macqueenii. Next base: position 21,236,526 of record NC_141558.1, read on the forward strand.
AGTAATGTATCTTGAAGTAATATATAGTAAGATCTACAAGATGTGAATCATTTTAGGTCCAAAACTGTGAGAGTCATGCCTCTTCATCTTGATTTAGGGATTAGTGAGAGTAATCAGCTTCTATAGCCACTCTGGAGAGAGTGAGATTTGTAAGGTTTGTGCTCAAGCAAAAGCATCACAAAAATCAGGAACCTGATGTACCAAACAAATTATATGGAAGCCTTCAGCCCTTTATGGCAAAGTATTTTCTAGCAGAATTCAGGGAACTGCAGGTTTTTTCGGTTGTTTTAATACATTTGATCCACAACCATGTTGTAAAATGAGATTAGAACTAGATATAATGGCTTTACTTAAAGGTATTAGGTTTGTAGGTTAATTGATAGTGAGACCTTTTGTAAGTAATCACAGTCTGTTTTTCTTTGAAATCATAGAGCCAATACAAAAAAAAAAAACAGTCCAATTTTATCTATTTTTTTTTGTTTCAGTGGCCCTAAATCCTGAATTAGACTAATCATTCTACAGTAATTATCAAAAAGCAGGACACAGCATACCTCTGATTAAGAAGAGCTAATTTATAAAAAAAGCACGAGACTAATTTCTGCCTAGAAAATTGGTTTATTGATTTTTACCATCAAAGGCTTAAATTAATTAGTAAATAGTGTGTGTTATCCAACTTTTCTGTTTCCCCATGTTGTAGGAAGAACAAATTTAACATGCAAAATTAGCTAACTGGATTTATATGTGAGCAAACAATTACAATTGTAATGGTGCATGATTTCCACATAATTCTCTTTAAAGTAGAAGTAAAAACATTCCAAATATTATTAAATAGAGCTTCTTCAGAAACTGATGTCAGTAACTGTTTGATACTTAAAAAAAGAATTTGAAAAGGTACAGAACATAGCTTATAGGTAAGCCATGGTTCCCTAAACCATTAACTTGTATAAGGTTTATTAAAGTTTGGCAACTTTTATATTTGAATGAAATATACTGGAGAGTTGATTTCCACATCTGTTTCAGAAAAGAGAAAGCAAGCTTTTCTCCAAGCTCTGAAGAAACTAATAAAATTTATAACTTTCAAGACTTCTACATTAAGAGAAATCATCCAAAAAGACTCTGAAATCAGAATTTTGTCACTTTAACTGGAGTGAAATACATTGGAGTCTTTCAGATTTTTTTTGCAGTATAAACTGCAAGTCATATCAATATATTTCTAAAGCTAATAGTAAAATTAATACACTTAAAGCCAACTTGTCATGGTTGTATCATGATCAAGAAATGTAAAATAAATGCCAAGTAAGCTAAATTACAGAAAAAAAAAAATTGATATTATTATCTAATTTTCATTCCTGTGCATGTGAATAGGTATAAATATTGACAAATTCTAGACTGCAAGCACTCAAAAATGTCGCCAAAAATCCTTTCAATTAGAAGATGGAGACCTTGTCCTCTCAAATAAAAACTGTTCTCTTTTAAAAAAGTCTAACTGAGGCTTCATAAAAAAAAGTTGAATGAAAATGCTAAAAGTATACTAATTGTATTAAGGTTAATATTCATTGCATTTTTTTTTATTTTGTCTAGCAAGTTATGGGTTAAAATAGAATCATAGAATCATTATGGTTGGAAAAGACCTCTAGGATCATCAAGTCCAACCGTCAACTGAACACCACCATGCCTACTAAACCATGTCCCTAAGTGCCACATCTACATGCTTTTTGAACACCTCCATGGATGGTGACTCTACTACTTCCCTGGGCAGCCTGTTCCAGTGCTTGACCACTCTTTCAGTAAATAAATTTTTCCTAATGTCCAATCTAAATCTTCCCTGATGCAACTTGAGGCCATTTCCTCTCGTCCTATTCCTTGTTACTTGGGAGAAGAGACAAACACCCATCTCACTACAACCTCCTTTCAGGTAGTTGTAGAAGGCAATAAGGTCTCCCCTCAGCCTCCTCTTCTCTAGACTAAACAGTCCCAGTTCTCTCAGTCGCTCTTCGTAAGACTTGTTCTCCAGACCCTTCACCAGCTTCATTGCCCTTCTCTGGACACACTTCAGCAACTCAATGTCTCTTTAGTAGTGAGTGGCCCAAAACTGAACACAATATTCGAGGTGCAGCCTCACCAGTGCCAAGTACAGGGGCACAATCACTTCTACTGCTGGCCACACCGTTCCTGATACAAGCCAGAATGCTGTTGGCCTTCTTTGCCACCTGGGCACACTGCTGGCCCACGTTCAGCTGGCTGTCTACCAGTACCTCCAGGTCCTTTTCCACCAGGCAGCTTCCCAGCCACTCTTCCCCAAGCCTGTAGCACTGCATGGGGTTGTTGTGACCCAAGTGCAGGACTTCGCCTTGTTAAACCTCATACAATTCACCTCAACCCATCGATCCAGCCTGCCCAGATCCCTCTGCAGAGCCTTCCTAGCCTTGAGCAGATCAACACTTCCATCCAATTTGGTGTCATCTGCAAACTTACTGAGCACTCAATCCCCTCATCCAGGTCATTGATAAAGATATTAAACAAGACTGGCCCCAAAACTCAGCCCTGGGGAACATCACTTGTGACCGGCTGCCAACTGGATGTAACTCCATTCACCACAAATCTCTGGGCTCGGCCATCCAGCCAGTTTTTTACCCAATGAAGAGTAAGTTTCAATTAAATACGTAATTGGCAGGATTATACCTTAGCTAGAAAGCAATTACTTTACTTTGTAACCCTTAGAGGGATCCATTGCCATGTAGTACTGGGAAACAGGCTAATTTGACATCTTAACGTGTTCTGACATCTATTGTAATTTAATTTAAGCCTATATTAACTCTGTTTACATGGTTTTAACTGTGTACAGAACCTTCCAAGCTGGTTAAAAGGTCCGATGACGTAGATTTAGGATTGTGAGGTGAAGTAGAATGTCTACAAAGCTGTTATATATAGATTTACTGGAATTAGTATCATAAATGTGACAGGATTCTCAGTTCCTGTCATGATTTAACCCTGGCTGACAACTAAGCACCACACAGCCACTCGCTTACTCCCCCTGAGTAGGACAAGGAAGAGAATCAGAAGAACAAAAATGAGAAAATTTGTGGGTTGAGATAAAGATGGTTTAATAGGTAAAGCAAAAACCTTGCATGCAAGCAAAGCAAAACAAGGAATTAATTCACTACTTCGCATCAGCAGGTAGATAGATGTTCAGCCATTTCCAGGACGACAGGGCTCTATCACACATAATGGTTACTTGGAAAGACAAATGTCATCACTCTGAACATCCCTCCCTTCCTCCCTCCTCCTTCCCTCAGTTTTATATGCTACACATATTGTCATATGGTACGGGATATCCCTTTGGCCAGTTTAAGTCAGCTATCCCAGCTGTGTCCCCTCCCAAGTTCTTGTGCACCCCCAGCCTCCTCACTGGTGGAGTGGTGTAAGAAGCAGAAAAGGCCTTGGCACTGTGTAAGCACCACTCAGCACCAAGTAAAACATCCCTGTGTTATCAACACTGTTTCCAGCACAAATCCAAAACACAGCCCCATGCTAGCTACTATGAAGAAAATTAACTCTACCCCATCCAAAACCAGCACAGTTCCCAAATTTAAAAAGCATGAGGACTAGTCCAGAGGCAAAATGATTCAATCATGACTTAAGAATTTCTCATCATTTTACAAATCCAGATTTTCTACTGTCCATCCAGAGTGTCTGTGTGTAAATTACAGCATTACAGTGCAGCTTTTTCTCTTTAACAAGCTAATCTGCTTAAATAGGTTGGGGTAGGGTACTGTCTCCGAACAATTAATCTCTTATAGGGGAAGAAGCGTAAGATCCGGTTGGAGATATCCCTGCACCTTGCATGGGGAGTGGACTAGATGACCTTTAAAGTTCCCTTCCAACCCAAACTATTCTATGATTCTATGAATACTTTGCTCTGCATTTTCAGACTCACCTGATTTGAGCTCTCTTCCTTCCAGGGGATTCAGGTATGACTCGGCTCCTTTCTAGAGGCATAAAAACAGCTAAGAATAACAAAAGCTCTAGCAAAGGGCCAGCATCACAAATAAGAAGTGTTTGACGTAACTGAGAAGAAAGAGCACGGATGTGGTAACAGTGAACTCGCATCCACATATCGACTGTCTATGTCTAGAAGAAGATCTACCACACTAACCGAAACATAAGAAACCTCAAAGGACAATTGGAACTTCACAAATGGTTCCCTTAGGATTCTCTACATGCAGCAAATAGGAAGGGGGCTGGAATGGAACTGGAAGTGAGGCGTGCATAGAAACAAATTTGGGTGAAATGAGGCATTGAAGTCAGATGTGCTTTTGTTTGTCTAAAGTACTTTTTTTTAAAGGTAGTATTTTCAAGAAAAAAAAAATAAGAAGAAAATCAAGGCAAAGAGTAAGTGGAGGAAAAACTGCATAAAAAAAAAACCCCACAAGATGAGGTGGATATTTTGGAACAAGTGAAGGAAATAGGAGAGTGACTGGACATTTCTACATCTGGGACAAGGAAAGGAGATAACAGTTATCTGAGGGAAAAGATAAATGGACAATGAAGTAAAAGTAAATGTTCCTTACACCCTGCCAGCTTTCTCTGGGAAGAAACTGGCACATTCCTGTGGATAAAGATCCTCCACATAAGCTCCTGTGAGAGGGGACAAAATTACATTGCTCATATAAGCTGGAAACTCTTTGAAACCCATCAAAACATGAGAATGAAAACTCTCTTTCAGAAATAGCAAACACTTAATAAATAAGTCAGTGCTGAGAGTTAAAAGCCATCTAACCTCATGCACTGCCTCCAGCGCTCTGCTGAAGAGGGAGACTGACCCCCCCAAGGTATTACTGCCTGTTCCTTTACTCTGTGGATTAGGGTCTGCTTTATGAGTCTAAATGTTTCCCTCAGCTCAGCTCATCTAGAGCATGAAGAAATTAGCCATGACTGTTTCAGCTCACAAATCGGGGAACCACAAAGTGTCTTTGCAAGCATCAGTGCCTCTCCTGTCAGGACAGACTGGGAGAGTTGGGGCTGTTCAGCCTAGAGAAGAGAAGGCTCTGGGGAGACCTTGTAGCAGCCTGCCAATATCTAAAGGGGGCTTATAAGAAAAATGGGGAGAAACTCTTCAGCAAGGCCTGTTGTGACAGGACAAGGGGTAATGGTTTTAAAATAGAGAGAGGTAGATTCAGACTGGACATAAGGAAATTTTTTTTTGACAATGAGGATGGTGAAACACTGGAACAGGTTGCCCAGAGAGGTGATTGATGCTCCATCCCTGGAAACATTCAAGGCCAGGTTGGATGAGGCTCTGAGCAACCTGATCTAGTTGGGGATGTCCCTGCACCTTGCATGGGGAGTGGACTAGATGACCTTTAAAGGTCCAACCCAAACCATTCTATGATTCTATGAATACTTTGCTCTGCATTTTCAGACTCACCTGATTTGAGCTCTCAGAAGTGAAACCACTGCCAGCATTATCTCTTCCTTGACTGCCTTTCCCTTGTGTTGCTCCACATAGAAGTCTCCGATGAGTTTCCTTAAAACAAACCATACTCTAGTCACTACAGGATTCAGTGTCAGGAGACTCATTCAGGAAGTCACTGGTTGACTATGTATCCTGGAGCATACTGAATGACCTTCCTGCTGAAAAAGGGGAAACTACCCACATTGCTAAATTTCTTTCATAGCTTGGTGATAATGGTCTCTATAAACACAAAGGTATTGCTATTAATGTTAGCCTTTATTTTTGAAGGAAGAGAAGATAAAAAGAAAATAGATATCCTGTCAAGAATGGGATGTTGAGAATAAGAAACCAAAATTTTATACCATCTTAATTTAAAGTATTTTTCTAATACTAGTAAGCCTCCTATCTAAAATAATAAAATAAGATTTTAAAGGTGAAATGAATGTAGTGCTAGTAAGGGTGGAATAGTTTAAGGTGAAAAATATGTATGGGATATATTAAAGCTCCATCAAATTTAAAAGAAAAGGCAGGAAGGAAGGAAAATTATTGCATGAATCATACTCCCATGGGTAACAGTGTCAGCAGACTTGAAATCATCACGTTGCATAGGACAAACAGATAAGCAAATTGATGAGTAACTGACAAAAACTTTTTTTTTTTTTTGTGAACACTGAACTAGCAAACAGCTCTTTTTATATAATGAAGATGTGAGGTAATCACTACCATCTCTCTGAAAGTCAGAGCTATAAAGAAGGATATAAAAGAGCAGATGGTACGTTATGATGATGCCCTCAACAAATGCAAGCAGCCATACTACTGCAAGAATATTTCTTCATGGACCAATTTAATCACAGTGAATGGATTTTGCCCTTATTACTTTATAGAAGGTATTTCTAGCACGCTTTAGCCCATTAGATTTGTGTTAGTTCTTTACACCACATAGCTCAAATTTCTTAACTAGAAGGGTTTGAATTTAAGCTGATCTCTTGCTGGACCTAGGTTTGTTCCTCAGGCAGGGTGAGAGCCAACAAGTAAGCAGTTTGGATAATCATGGAACATTGACTTGGGCCCTAAGCTGACAGTGTAGACCAGTATTTTTTTAAACTCTTTGAAACTATGTTTGTATCTATCTATCCTGGTTTTATTTAGTGAGGGGGCGCTACAGCTAAACCATGACACTATCTTAGTGTGATCTCACAATTTCTTTTTTTTTTACTTCTTTCTTCGTTACAGAGGGAGGCAACGGATCGGATGTATTTCACTCTGCAAGTTTTTATGGTTGCTCTCCTACTTTAAGGTGATGCCAGCAATTCCCTTCCTCAAGCAGCACTTCAGTTAACCCTGGAAAGTGTTTGCACAGAACTAGCAGTAAGTTATTAGAACAATATTACAATTCTAATGTGGAAAACTAACCCTATCCAGAAATAACTTGGTACTACCAAAGCATTGGTACAAAGTTATCTACAAGAACCAGGATGGATACTGAAGAGAAACAGAAGACAGCAGAAAAAAAGTGAGGAGTCAATGGGGATACTCCTGTTTTTCCTCTAACTTTTCTGAAAACTTAATATTTCCCTCTCAAATAAAATTTACAGCTTGAAAATATTTATAAACTCTGCACTACAGCAAGATTTCAAGACAATTCATGTCTTTTAAACATTACACATTATGCAACATATGAACTTTAGTTATAATTTCCCAAAGTGTAGTGTGGGAACAAAAGATAAAGGACTCCCAAATAGGGCATGAGAGCAGTGGTAGCCTACCTGCAGTGTGATAGTTCACTAAACTACGTTACTTGGGCTGTACAATACTGTTTAGAGTTTGATGTTAGAAAGCTGCTAGCCTTTACATTGTGTAGATTTCCTAATTTTTCAAGAGGATAAAAATTACTGATGTATAAAGACAGAATATGACATTTCCATAGTAAGAGTTAATAGGAAAAAATGAATAAAATAATGACTCTACTGGATCAGACCAGATCCATTCCAGTGTCGTGTCTCTGACAGTGGCCAACAGCTGTTCTTAGTGAAGTGTGTAAGAAAAGCAAAAATCATACGGCCCTACCAGCACCCCCCCACCACCACTTGATGATTTTTGCTGTGGGACATCCTAGTAAGAATATTTGCATTAAGTATCTTTTGATGCACTTTTTTTTTTTCCCAGAGATTATTTTTTTAAAATACATTAAAACTTCTAGTAGCAATAATGCTCATTTATTTGAAGTTTTTCAACATTTTCTAGGCTTTTAATGACCTCTAGTCAATTTTGAAAGCAAAGTACATGAATACATGGGAGTTTGTACACAATACACGATATCTGATACCATGTTCCAGATAACTGGACTATCTGATCTCTGTTTAAAATGATAAATGGATGCCAGTCTGAATTGTTACCTTATAGCTTGACAAATTCAATGTGAACAAAAATGTATTTACTGTCTTGTCTTCCTAAGTGGGAGTGGGCGGGACATTCTGACAAAGTATATGTCAGTAATTGATTGAAACTGATGTTATGGGGAGTTTTGTTGTGGTTTGTATTGAGCTTTTTTTTTTCAGGAATAAGTTCTATTCAGCAACATTTTTGTTAGTAGAGGTTTCTCAAGTCTAAGCTGGAACTGCTGGTCAGGATAATCAGACAGAAAGAGATGGAGGGAACCTGCTAATAACTCAAGCTCAAAGAGTGGGATCCTTATTTACAAAGGGGTATAACTGGATTCACACTCCTGACCTGGATTAGACAGGAGCTTGAGACTTATGCCTGTGTGGCAGATTTACCAGTAGCCCCTTAGATCTTGGGCAGCCCGTTCTTACTATCTCCTGTCAAAGAGAGAGCTTAGTCATTAGACAATGAGAACACCTAGTTCAAAGTCTAACCTGGTGTGACAAGGTGCACCTGCAGTCATGCCTGTTGGTTCTCTCCAAACTCAGTGAGTGGTCTAGCCATCAAAATATTCTGGAATGAGGCTCCTTATTGGTTTTTTGTCTTGACTGGGTATGGAAGTAAAGGATATATTTAGGAATACTTGAATAAATCTTAAGTTATTCTTTAGATATCATACTGGAAATAGGTAGACAGGTTTTTAATTGGATCATTAAAGAAACATAAAAAGAAATCACTGCAAAATACGCTTTAAAATTAGTAGCATTAGTTTCAATGTTCATAATACTTAGGCAATTTGAAACAAGGTGTCAAGAGGTACAGTAGGAAGAATTCAATGTTCAAGCTCTGTTATTTTTTAAGACTGCCGTACAAATTTCAAGAAAAAAATATAGTGCTGCAAAAGCTTATGCACATGCATACTTTTCTTAAAAAATCTTCTTTCTGCTGATTATAATTATTCACATGCGTGGGAATTTGTAAGATGATGACTGTCAATATGTACACTAAAATTAACTTTTAACCACATGCATATGTCAAGGAAGGACTGCTGCTAATCTTTTTGTAACAGCTTAAATCATCATTATTCTTGGTGTTGTTGACAGCTTTTTCCTGCTTAACTGTTGAAAACATTTTAGTATTATATGGTGGCTTTTCTCCAGGTTTACAGTATATTGTTTTCTTGTTGCAAGAGGGAAAATGTACATTAACCTTCATATATAGTACTTGACATTTATAGTGCAAGTGGGATTGATTACTTTAACATATGAGAAAACTGCAGCCTTAAAATATACAGAGTATGAAACAATATTATAATATCCCAATACATTATTTAATTTGTACTATTAAACACTCCACTGCTGGTCAGTTTCAATATTCTTGATATTTGAAATTTTTACTATGAGGACATAAATAAGGTCTTAATACACAGGTATTTCTGAATGTCCATCAATGTTGTATGTCTTGCTTTGTTATTGCCTCACCTATGTCAGTCCCACTGTGCAATTTTTCCTGAAACTCAGGCGAAGTCATTGACAGTAAATGTGTTATGAAAAATTGATTAATTTTTAAGGTTTGGAATTTTGGTATGAATAAGTATATAACAGTTTCAATAAATTCTGAGCTGCTTTTCCTCACCAAAATTACGTCTGAAATTAGCCAGATTATTTGTCTGGAAAGAAAAGAAAACTATCTTGGGGTTTTGTGTAATATTTTGCCCCTTAGAATTGCACAAAATTTGATGTTATTTCCAAAAGCGTAAAAGAACAAAGCTATATAGTATATATCAAAAATGCTTTTTAAATTGTAAAATCAACATGAGAATCTACTTTTTTTTTTAATGTGAGGGCCTTTGCTTGCATTACCTTAAAAGTTCAGTTCGCAACTTCTGGGTCAAAGCTATGCCTAAAATTCTCTTACAGTTTGAGGGCAAAACCTGACACAGACTTCAGCTCTGATTCTCACAAGGGACATTCCTTAGGTAGTGAAGTGAGCACCAGCCTCAAGGAAGCATAAGATTTCCCCCATCTGTTCCCTTGCTATGCATGCATTTCCCTTGTCCCTCCCTCCCCATCTCCCCCAACTCCCAAATTCTGATAATAAAATTCAGGTAGTTTTTCACTTCATCTTAAGAAAAACTTCTAGCAATAACAAATTTTGTTTGTTCTTTGCATTGAAGAGAATCAGATAAGAAAATTATAATAAAGTATTTGACTGAAGTTTCGCATTAAGTCATATTAGAAATACAAATGAGTGTTTTGGCTTTAAAAAGAGAAAAGTCCAGGAGTTAAGTATCTTGAAATGAGGTGACAGAGGAAATCATAGCAACACTATGAAATGCAGCACCACTGAAGGCAGGGTAAGAAAGACTCTCCAGAATGCCCTCTAAGTGGGTGCAACGTAGAAGGAGACATCTTCAGGTCCTATCCGATACTCAGCTTGCCCTTCCTAACAGAATTGCCAGGAGGAGGAGTTGCACTCCCACAGTGTATGGATGTCTGGTGGACAGCAGGCATGAGTAGAAGAGGGGTGCTAAAATATCTTACTAGTGCCAAGATACTATTAATTTTTGCTTAAGAAAGCTGTGGAAATGACTGGTGACCTGCCTGAATAATATTGCTGTGCAATTAATTGTGCTTTATTTGACAAAAACTTTATTAAATCCTAATGCTTTGCTCTTGTATGTGACTTTTCTTCCACTAACCTTACAAACATCTCACAAAGATTATGAAACATTATTATCTTTAATACACAAAGACAATACATGTCAAGTTTAAGGACATACAATTTCTGTTTAGGGAGAGAGAGAGAAAGATGAGGAAGCTGCTTTGCTCAGTTAGAAGAAAGCTGTTGCTCCCCATCTCCAGATGACCATTAGCATGAGAAGCAAAGGGTCACTTACCCTTTTCCTGAGAGTGTTAGTGAACATTCAACCAATCTTTAAGCAAAGCAGCACACCACACAACTTAATTAAATTAATTCTAAGACATGGAAAAAAAAATCTATTGTTAACAGTGACTGCAAAAAAAAAACCCCTAATCTGAATTATTTTTCTGGTTAATAATTGGTGGTAAGTTACTTACAACTCTAAGCTTAAATGTGCATGATTAATTAAAAATATATATCTCACATTTGACATTTTCCTATTTAGTGTGTAACAAAGTTTAATAAGCAATTAAAAGATGTGATTTAGATCTTGACATCTAACTGTTTATTCTTTAAGAATTGATAAGGATAACAATGTTTAATTGTTTTTCATTTAAGTTAATTTTATTTGCACAGATATTGGAGAATCACTTTGCCATACTTAATTTCATTGCGTGGACAAATCCTAATTATAGTGGTGTCATAAATACCTCATTTATATTCTGTGCTTCCGATTTTGCCTTTCTGCCAAAATCAACTTTAACTGTAAAATAAAACCAGACTCCTTGTACCTGACACTTACCCCAAGGTTACCATTGTCAGACAGTTCAAACACTGTTTTTCAGCTAACACCTTTAAAGCCTTTACAAAATATTGTTTCCTTGTTGTGCAAGCTTCTGGCCATAAGGTCTCAAGATTTTCTGGGCAATTCTAAAATTAATCACCTAACAATTAAATACATGCCTCAGCTAATGAAACTATCTAGAAGCAACTATTATGCAGAACTAAAAAAAAAATGTCACGAGTTTTGTATTTTCTAATCTCTCTTTTTTTTTTTTTTTTAGAAAGCACCATATTCCTCTGGGTCTCTATGAAGTGTATCTTCTTGTTCTAATTTTGTATGATCTTCAAAGAGCTGTCATCTCTACTACATATCACCGTTGGTTTTATATAAACACATCCATTTTGATCACTTCAGCATGTCGTAATCTTTTAAAGACAAATGCAGGAAAAGTAGCATGAACAGTATTGTATGATATTAATTACATATAACTGAAATACATTTAACCTTTTTATTCCAGGGCATTATTCAAATAATTCTGTGCCAGTTTTAGGAAACCTCTGCCTTTTAAGACATTTTTGTTTTAATTATTCGTGACAGTATTGTAATACTGCCAGTATAATGTTTCTTTTTTTTTTTTTAGAGGAAATGCATCCTACCTAAAAGGTGGCAGCTTGGGTAAGTGGGTACAATTCTCATTGATCAGATATGTATTGGATTTCCTGAATTTGCAATTACATATTTCTAAAATTCCTGAAGCTAAAGAGGAAATAAGATCTTAGGCAATTGCTCCACAATAGTAAATGAACCCTTCTGGAATGGAGCACTAGGTGAATACTAAAATTACATGTTTGTGAATTGTTCATAAATTAATATTTTTAATAGGATAAAATAAGTTTATTGTAGATTATAATTTGAGATTATTAGTACTGATCCAGTGTCTGGATTTCTTTTTACTGAAAACACATACTTAAGATATGTTTATTCAATCTATTAGACACTGGAGATTCTACACTTATGTAGAAGTTCCCTGTTTTCTGTTGTTTTAAAGAAGATTTTATATCTACTTAATTTACTTGAAATCTTACATGTCTTCTGAGTTAAGTCCAGGAATGGACCCTAACAACCAGTTCAAAAGAATAAAAATGAAAATGAAAGAACAGTATCCTACTTAATATATCTCTAATATATCTCTAATTATATCTCTAATATATTCCTTTTTCAAATTAAAATTTCAAATTCTTTTCCCAATGACTTAATGATTCTGTCCAGCTCTTTTAATCCTGCTTTGAGTCACTGATCTGGCCTGGCTAGCCTGCAGGATCATGGAAAAGATATGTGGGCAACAGCTGCTTTATTACCAGCAGAGGTGAAAAATGAAGTAAACATTTAAAATATGAATGTTGGAAAATCGATATGAGATTTTTCCTCACTGTCTATTTTCCTCTAATGAAGTCTCGTTTTTACCACTTATTGGTAATGTCTCATTCTAATTGTAACCTGTTCTTTGTTTTCAGTTACAGAAGCCTATTTCTTCTGTAACACTTCCTATCCTTGTAATTTGACCAGTAAACTCCTGATAGTACAAACTAAAAAATTATTGTTTTCTTGCTATTTCCCTGTCAAACTTTGTCTACTCTTCTAGAAATCTTCTACTCCTGACCTTTTAAAGAAGCTATTACTCTACTACTATTGCACTGAGCACATTATTACTTCTTCTTTACAGTGGTCTTATTGGGATGAATACAAAGATGCTAGAAGCTGAATTTGGTAATGATCCTGCAAGAAAGCAAAAATTCCCTGCTAACCTCACTAAAGAGAATGGGAACAAAAATCTTGTGGTTTTGCCTCTGTTCGTTCTGCTTTTTTTTTACTTAATGCATCTGTGTCTCTTCATGAGCAGTCCTATTTTAAGTTTTTGAGTGTGAAATGTCATGTCATATCTTGCTAATTTGAGCAACATTTCTCAGTGTAATTGCAAGCACAATTTTCTTCCATCACAATTATGTATTTTATTGAAGCAGACCTCAAAAACTTTGGGAATGGGTTTTGGATGATAGTAGTGAAATGACGCAAATGGCTGAGATTATCACAAGATTTAATTCAAAGATCCTTCCTGAAAATGGCCAGTCCCCTTCTTAGCCATAGAGTACGCAATGGCTGCTTCTAGAGCATCTTTGCTATACTATGCTAGAGACTGAACCTTTTCGATGACCTAAGCGGTTTGAACTTACCAGTGTTCATGTTGGCTCTAGCAAATGGACACTGGAACAAACTATCTTCTCAACAGTATCCAGGTTTTCTTGTGAAAGTGAGGTCTAGATTTGAGCCTGTATGCAACATTGCGTGATCAGGGACTGAGCCCTAGAAGAAATCATAGCAACTTGATGCATTTAATAAGCTGTTTCCAAATTCTGTTCTTGTTATGGAGCAACCTCCTTATCTTCCTGAAACAACTGTTGCAGAGATAACAATACCAGGATGCATAAAAGAAGGGAAGAAACAGTTTAACTGAGTGTGATCCTGAATTTCGTGGCAGCACATCCACTGGCTTCAGTGCACTTACACTTCTACTTATTGCATTTCATAGAATTATAGAATAGTTTGGGTTAGAAGGGATCTTTAAAGGTCATTTAGCCCAACCCACATGCAAGGAGCAGGGAAGTCTCCAACTAGATCAGGTTGCTCAGAGCCTCATCCAACCTGGCCTTGAATGTTTCCAGGGATGGGGCATCCACCACCTCTCTGGGCAACCTCTTCCAGTGTTCCACCACCCTCATTCTAAAAATTTTTTTCCTCATGTTTAATCTGAATCTATCTCCCTCTATTTTAAAGCCATTACCCTTTTCACAACAGGCCCTACTGAAGAGTTTCTCCCCGTCTTTCCTGTAGGCCCCCCTTAGTTATCGGAAGGCTGCTATAAGGTCTCCCCGGAGCCTTCTCTTCGCCAGGCTGAACAGCCCCAACTCTCTCAGCCTGTCCTCATAGGAGAGATGCTCCAGCCCTCTGATCATCTTCATGCCCTCCTCTGGACTGGCTCCAACAGGTCCATGTCCTTCTTATGTTGGGGGCACAGTACTCCTGGTGGGGTCTCAGAAGAGTGGAATAGAGGGGGGCAAAATCACCTCCCTCAATCTGCTGGCCATGCTCCTTTTCATGCAGCCCAGGATGTGATTGGCTTTCTGGGCTGCAAGTGCGCATTGCCGGCTCATGTTGAGCTTCTCGTCGACCAGTTTCCTAGAGCTCTAAAATGTGCTATGAGATTTCAACAATTCTCACAATATAGTAGGGATGAGCTGAAGGTTTATAATTATGCAAATTGTCTGAATGAAAGCAAAACATGTCAAGTGGGAAGAGTTTGAACCATACAGGCAAATTAGGCTAATCTAAGCTAATTTAATTCACAGCATTATCAGGAATGCCACATAGCAAACAGGATCTAAGACAGGCAGCCTCTCTTCACATAGAGAGTTAGAGCATGTAAGAGTATATGCAAGTTACAAACTCATTCTGCTTGTCACCTTGGAATATCCTGAGAAGGTGGTGCTCTGGAGGCATGAGCATTGTAAAGAAAACTGTATTCAGATATGACCAATACAGTAAATTAATAAAATATTAATATGGTTGCAAGGCTCTAATTTTTTTTAAGTATCGGTGCCTAACAAAATAATTTCCTCTAGAAACTAGCATCACTAGGAGGTAATCAAATCACTCTCGCAGGTACTAAAGCTGTGGCAGTATCACCTCTACCAAGGCCCAGGGGACAATATACCATAGTCACTTCTTGTTAACAAGCCTGGAAAAGCAGAGAGGCTACAATGTGTACTGAGAGGTAGCCCTGATCAGGAGACACTGACACACTTATTTTGGAAAAAAGATGTGAAAAGCTGATGGACCGGAACTATTGGACGTCTATATATCTGTAAACTATAGCTTATAAGTGTTGCCCTCTGTTTTTTCTTCATAGATTTTAATTCTAACTTTTTTTTTAGTTCAGAAAAGCTGGCTGAGCACATGTTAACTGTGTCACTCTCCCTGAGCAAAAGAAAAGCTGTTCTAGTCAGTGAATTTGAACTCAGACATAGTATGAAGTACATTTCAAAGTGATTGTGGAAGTCGAATGCAGGTTGTTCCACGGACACTCCTGGACAGAATATTTGTTAAAAGCAAGTTTACTGAGATTTTTCCCGTAGGTTGATACTCACATTGATGCTCATCTCTCAAACAGGATGATTGGTTGCAGAAGGAAGGTAGAAGGAAGGATATTTAAGTAATTTTTTACTAGAAATGTTTTATCAGAAAAGTTTCAACTGATTCTAGTAAATCTCAGGTATATTGATCTGAGTGAGACAATATGTGTACGATTTGAGACATTATTCCAATAACTTGGTGTCTCTCACCTGCTGGGCACAGGCAAGTGAGTGAACAGCAAAGTGATTAAAAAGGGAAAGAACTTTAAAAACTTTAAATAATAATTTGAAAAAGGCCCAAGTGAGTTCAACAGAGCTGTACCCTTCATTGGTGTACACTCTCACACCACAGCACACAGAGACTTACTAGGATGAGCAACTGAAGCGTGAAGTCTTAGTCAAGAACAAAATCTTATTGCAGCTATCAAACTGTGCAAGCTGAGAAATGCAATGTCTGAAATCATTAAAAAAATAACTGTATGTCAGGATGCTCCAGCAAAATAAACACTATGACAAGACCACCAACCCTCATTGCGAGCATGAGAGCGTAGTTGCAAGCAGATCACCTCTGACAGCCCACCAAGTGACACCTGTAGGATCCTACCTCAGGTACTACAGCTGCATGTCATTCTATTGTCCTAGTAACCATGCTGTGTATAGAGATTTATTAGCCTGTTACTGTCTCCAGGTCAAGGTTTAACAGAAAGTGCATGCTTTACTGCATACACGGGCTAGGCCAGGAGGAGAACCTTGATCCCAGACCTGGTGGCAGAGGCTGAGACATGTGCACGGCTCAGAGCTGTCATCTTCGTCTGCTGGCATTGCTGGCAATCACAGCACACAGCTTCTAGCTCGCATCCCTCTGGGCTCCACAGAACACCGCTGAGATATGCTCGCTGAGCATACTTGAAATGATGGCAAGGATCTGTCACAGCCCATCAGTGTGGTGCTTTCACCCCATGGTGCTGAGGCTTCATGTTGGGTCTGTATGAAGGACACCACCAGCCCTCACAGTCCTTGCCTGGTCTCCCAGTGGCCTTCCCCCACTCTGCCCTGCCCACAGGCCAGGATCCTATTTCAGCCCTCAGGGTCCATCAGCCCCTGCCCCAGCACCACCACAGCAGGGCTGGTCTCCAGCTCCCCACAGCCCAGCCCTGCACAGCCATGGGCCCCAGGCAGCCATGCCTACCTCTGGACTCATGTCTTGGCCTGGCCTCAACCCATCCTCAGGGAGACACCTGGTGCCTGGGCCTGGGAATGCCTTGAGGTCCCTACCCTGCACTTCTCTGCTTTGTCCAACTGTATTACTTAAGTACTAGAAGAAGTACCTGTTCCTATAAATCTTGCTTTCCTCATGTCCTTAGTGAAACCTATCTGCAACAATTTTGCTGGTAACTCTTTCTTATACACCAGTTTTATCCTCTTCCAAGTCAGTTCAAATATCTCACTGCTGGCCACCACTTGTAACAGCATCCTCTGATCTTGCTCTCTATGAGGACTGGACCACAACAGCTGGATCCAAAAACTTGAATTAAGGACCTCATTTAATTCATTTATATCTAAAAAATACAGTCATAAATCTCCATTAGTAGTCTAGAGACAAAACCAAAAAAATCAGGACAGACTATGCTTAGTATGACAAGGAATAAAAAGTATCTATATAAAATTGCTAAAAGTCGGAGTGAAGTCTTTCTCCCACCCTCACATCCACAATCATGTTCATAAAATGAGGCCAAGAGGCAAACCCAACACAGCTAGCAAATCCAGCTCAGTCCTTGAATTGGAGCTTGAGTGCTTCAGATAAAAGTATTGATGGAGCTCAAGAACTGATGAGAGTCCTTGATTTTCAGAGATGCAGTGCTGAAACTTCCCGCCAAAAATCAGAATCCTCTCCTTCCTCTCCTCAGCTTTCAAGATGTTCAAGTAATCTGCCCTGATCATCCTGTCGTCTGCTAATAAACACCTATTTGTTTGCTAAAAAGCACATTAGGCACAAAAATACTAGTGTAGTAATTTTAGAAGAAACAATGGATATTGACATTTACCAAGTAGGCAAATTATTGCCATTTTTCAGCATTAATATATATGTCCTTTATTTAATTTACATAGAATTATATGAAAATATAGATTGGAAGGGAGCTCTAGATGTCATATAGTTCAAGTTCCTACTCAAAGCAGGGTTAGATCAAAATTAGATCCATCTTCTCTGGACTTGTCTAGTTGAGTTTTGAAAATCTCAAAGGCTGGAGATTTCACGGTATCTTTAGGGAACTTATTTCAGTGTTTAACCCTCTCATCGTAAGATTTCTTTTTTGGAAGTCCCACAGTAGGTCTTCAGTAGTTTCAGAAAGTGATTAAAAAGAAAACTGAAAAAAAAATCCTAGGAAAAAACAAAGTATTAATTTAAACAAGTATTTCAATTATACATTTTCTTACTGTTCATTTTTGAATGATAGGTAAACCAAACAAATGCCAAGAATAATAAACAAACAAACCCCTCAAATTAAGTGTTCTGACTTAGTTCTAGCAGGCATTTTATTTGATTGCAAAAAAAAATGTTTATTTTTTTTCCTATAAGAAAAAAAATGATATTTTAATTAACCAATGTTAAAAATCAATTATTCATGCAATCATCTAGACTATTTTGATACTACTTATGTTAGCCACAGAACAATTGTGCTAACTTCTGTGACCAGGACTATGTTCTGGGTGGATTAATCCTATTAACAATATATAAGTATTTTATAAGTAGGGGTTTTTTTTGTGAATATTTCAACTTTGTAGTTCAGACTTACTGAACTGCTTGAGGATCAGCAGAAGCAGGATCATTTTGTCATGTTCATCTTGCAATTGTAAGAAACAGTATTAGTAAATCAAAGAGTTGGAACAGTTACAAATTATGAGAAAACAGACAATGATGTTCAATAAGGGAAGGAGTGGACATATCTTGAAAGACAGCACTAGAATTCAAAATGGTTTTGACAAATTGGAAAAATAGTCCTAAACCACTGTGATATTTAACAAAATGAAGTGAAAAATTCACTTGGGCAATCTATTTCGGTTACACAGAATGGATAACTAGCAAGCTAGCAGTTTTATAAAGGAAATATTTAGAGATTATAATGGACAATACAATGAATGTAAACCCAATGGTATCATGCTGTAGAGCTACAGGTGGCATATAAAGAGAGTTCTAGCCTTCATGACATATGAAATAATCTTTCTTCCCTCTTCAGAACAGTTTCATCAGTTGAAGTGTTGTGCAAGTTCGGAGCTCTGCTATTCATGAAAGAGATGGAGGAGTTACTGAGTTGAAGAAAGAGAAGTCTGAGGTAAGACATGAAAACACTCTTTGGATCTATGAAAGCCTACTGAAAAAAAATAGGAAATGAACAAGCTGTTCTCCTTTGGAGTTAGAAAAGGCTTAAATTGCACTATAGTTTAGATTAGGCTTAGCAAAAAAAAAATGCCTAAAATCTTACCTTCCTAGAAAATGATGCTATTATGGCAAGATCTACCAGATGGTGTATTAGAACCTGTTCAATCTTTTCATCATTATAGAAGACATTTTCGTATTTTAATTTCTGAAATAAAATCCATTTGTTTCCAGGATCTTCCAGCCTCCTCTCCTAAGGAGGCTCTGAGTACTCTGGTTACTCTATTTTTATTAGCAATGTGCTGTGTGAGACTGAGAAAGTAAACATATACAGGCTGGTCTACATAAAGCAATATAATTCTTCAAACTTCAGAATAAAAAAGGATTAAAATATCCCTTTAACACTCCCAGTTTGAAGTTTTATTAATTTTCAGCTTCAAGAGTCCGATTTATCATACTTACAGTCTTTTCTAAATCCTAAATGTATTGCAATATTTTTATATTTGATTACACACATGCATATATGTGGTTTTAAGGTCCAGAGAAGTGACTACAATAAGGACTAGCCTAAACTTGTCCACCTAAGACTGATATTAACACATCTACCTATTTTACACATATTTTGGAAGATGCAAATGTTGATGCAGCCAAAAATGAGGTGTAAATGACAGTGGGAACTGCAAGAAAGGATCAGCTACTTTCTAAAGATTTCTGAAGGTCTGTGACAAGAAGATCATTGCAATCTATGCTTGAAGGCTGCCTCTCTCTGTTCACCAGAGCTGTTGCGTGCCGTGTCTAATCAAGCAGTGAGTCAGTGGCATGAGGTTAGTGGAATGCACCACTTGGATATTATTACTAAAATAATCCAGCTTCTTTGTTGAGGCATGAGTCATCATAGTCTCAGACTGTGGCATCTTACAAATTTCTCATTGCTTGTTCTTCAAGCCCGTCAGTTACATTTGTGATATGATTGTGATTCTTTGTTAGAGGGCCATACTACACTATAAGGACTTCAAAGAAAACGTAATGTAACTTCACTATATAAACTAGC
Source organism: Chlamydotis macqueenii (assembly GCF_036417535.1). NCBI lineage: Eukaryota > Metazoa > Chordata > Aves > Otidiformes > Otididae > Chlamydotis > Chlamydotis macqueenii. Next base: position 21,256,404 of record NC_141558.1, read on the forward strand.
TAAAAAGTTTCTGAAGTGCATCTGCCTCCTAAAACAAAAGCGTAATATTCACTGTCAGTGTGACATCCGCGGTGTTGGAAACAAAGGCTTCCAAACAATAGAAAAGGAAAAAAGAAAACAATTCTCTCCATCTCTACGCAATCTCAAAGGAAGACTAAAAATCAACACTCTGTCACTGAGAGTATGCAGGGTTGCTAAGAAGTCTGCCAAAAAACTACTCAGTCAACAGTATAAGAACAATTCCCTCTTACCAGTGACATTTACAGCAAGTTCATGAATTCAGAGAAAAACAGTTATATGAAAATCATTTTCCATAGCATCCCAAAAAACACCTACTCCATGGAAGGCTAGAAGTAGAGTTGTAAGTGATAGATCTCTTAACTGCTAAGTGATCAATTTTAAATCACCTTTTCACTCAAAGGAAAGCATTAATAAACTGTTCCAAAACCAAAACCTGCTATGTGGCTCGTATTAATTGGCATCTCAAATTAATTGGATGAAACCCACCCAGAGCATTGGAAACTGACTTATTCTTTACAGAAACTTATTGTTATGAAATAAATTGTTGTTGATTTTGACCCTACATACACTGAATAAATCCAGAATAAGTTGCAATAGTTGCCATGGAAATAATAAAATAGATTAGGTAAATAAAATAGGATACATATCTTGTACTACCTATATAAAAGACAATAGATACAGCTCTCCCTCCCTGTTCTCAACTGCAATATGTTAGCAGAGACACCATGAGTGTGAAATATGATCAACTAAAAGAAATGAAATAAAAGTAACCAAAGCCTGATAGACATAAACTTCTTTTCCCTGAGAAAAGAGAAAACTTACTAATTTAGAGGAGAAAGTGAAAATTACAATACCAGAAGTGCTATCAAATGTACGAAGCGAATGAACTGAAGATAGAGGAGAGGTTGGTTTTTCCATAATCTTTTTCACCTGGATAGCACCCTGCAATTCATCTACTAAAGCTCTTCCTACTTCCCCACGCTCTAGGTGGGATTATACACTCCAATGCCCTCTGTGACCACATGGGACTTGGGCTCACTAATAAATTATATTTGTGGGACTCCAACACTGGTTAAATTGTTTGTTTATTATGATTTTATATTGCAGATCAAGAAGAAAATCATTCTAGCTCTGGTTTGGCTGAAGGATTAGCATTTAACATCAGCGGTCTAAGCTCACTTGTGAACAGTGAATCATTGCTCATAGTACAGGAATAGACTTATTTTAATGGGATCATAACAATCTCCAGTTTAATAATTACTCATTTCCTTCAAAATGTAATGGTTATATATATAATTTGGTTTAGGTAAAAAAGAAAAATCTTTAAGGAAATGCAATGATATAAAATCAATCTCAAGTCTAATTTCCCTCTGAGCTACATCAGTGCAATCAACTGAAAATATTTCATCAGGGAGATCCTTTCAATAAAGAGTATCAATAAAGAATGTTTATAGACATTTTATATACCTATAAAATATTGTGAAGAACACAAATATGAATATATGCAGTAACTTTGTTGAATCTTATACCTACCTGGAGGCTACACAGTAACTTCTGGGACAAAAATGTTAGCTGGCAAATTATAAAACAGGATGGAAAAGCAAACATTTTGGCTTAGCTACTCCATAAACTTATTCACATCTTGCTTCTTTTCTTTAAGTACACAGTGAGGAGCATAACCTGACACAGAGATGCTGCATACTTGTATATCTAAGCATAAACCGTTGTAAGGGTAAAACAGACAGACCAGCCAGCCACCTGCCAGCGTCACCTTGGCTGCTTTCTGGGCATCCAGCCCAGCAATGGGGTCCTCTGGGGCTGCAGACCCCTGTGGGTCTACACTGCCTCCTGCTTTCACAGCTGTGCCACAGACTTGTGTCTGGAAGACATACAAATACCTGCTTTACCTCTAACGAATCCACAAATGAAATCTGACCCTGATGAAATTAAAGAGATACGTTGCATTTAACATCCTGAGCTCATGATTTATTTTCTTTTCCCTGAGATTTAAGCCAATACTTAAGCACAAGCCCTTACTGAACTTTTCAGATCACAAATACTGTGAAATACTTTCTTTATAGAGATCTGAGCACAGTATCAACTATATAGCATGCTGTTTATATGCCTTTTTATACAACCATAATGACATTATATGGAATTTGCTGCTGCTGTCTGTCATTTGGGTCAAAACATACATATTTTTTTACTCCTATTGATATAAGGCTCAGTAGTGTCTATTTTGTTTGTGGTAATAATGACAGCACCCTTAGCAATTAGAGAAGAAACAAAGAATACTTGTAACCAAAATTTTATTTCCATTTTGAAGTTCTTTTTATTCCTTACCTAGTCTGTTCTCCATATTATGCTCCATTCAATCAATTTACCAACTTACTGTTGTAAGCAAGTGCTAAGTTTTAGTATTTGGCATTTGGCAAATGCTAGGACTTTGGAAGAAGAGCACAGCTGGAGTGGATACAATGAAACAGCATTCTTCTGTACCAAAGTGATCTTGATGCTGATGAGAAAAAAAAATAACCACACAACAATATGGTGTATATTTATACCAGTTTAATGAGGCTCTATTCAAAAATCCAGCTGTGAAAATATGATTAATCTATATACATAGTCTTCCAGCACTAGAAAGTAAGTTCTCCGTAATAAAGACTGATTTCTACACATTACAGACTCTGTCTTGTCACTTAATCACTTCCTGTAGACCATTCACAGGCACAGAAGCAAACTTTGGAGTTTGAGTATTTTGCGTGGAAAGTGCAGCAGCTACTAATAAACAGCACTTCATTGGTAGGGGGTGAGCACCCATATGGTTCTAGTTCCTGAAGTTATTTGTGTGTGGTCATAAATTTATTCAGTTTTGATTTATCTTAATTTTTCTATCTTTATTCCTTTTTTTTTTTTTAACAGAAAACGTTAAAAGTTAATACTGAATTACTTCTGTAGGTGGCGCCAGAGATGTTTGATGGTTTTGCTTGCCTAGATTTAACTGTGACTTTATATATGTGAAAAGTCTGGCTTGATGTCATACATTACGGTTACAAGTGTCTCCTAGGATTCTCTGTGTTTTTCTATCAGAAGATAAAAACAACTGTTACCCAATCTGGAAAGCAGTGAATTGTCATTCATGTCCTCTGCACTGTGACTGGCATAGTGCATTTACAGAAAGACAATCTAAATCTTTAAGCGACAGGATGCAATCTTAAATTAGTTTCTAACATTTTAGGTCATCAAAATTTTAGGTTTTTTGTCAAAGTTAGAGACTTCATTATGAATATACTAATTTCACTTGTTCCGTAGATTTTTTTTTTTTTTATTAGAGGAAAAAAAAAGTGCTTTTCTTTAAATTCACATATTAAGAGACTGAAGGGTATGGGGACAATGCCTTGAGGACAGGAACAGATACAGCTAGTAGATTCTACTATTTGTATTTTAACAGAATTGCCTAGGGCTCCAGACATTGAGCTAGAAGATGGACAAAGAACAAGCTAGTGCCATCACTTTATTGATCTGCAGCAGGAGCCAGAGGAAGCTGAAAGGAGGTGGGAGAAGGGAGCCACAGGATTCTGCAAAGGAAACCAGCATCCTATGTATTAAAAATGCCAGGTCTAATGGAGCTGTCCCATCTTATAAGAAGAATCTACACTGAAGTTAGGTGCCTGAGCTTCATACACAATAAGCTTTAAGCATTACATGCTTGAGCAGAGAGGACTCAGTTGTGCTTTTCACAATCCACTGACATTATTTTCTAAACAGATGCACAGCTTCCAGAGGAGGTGTGGATTGTACCTCATTTTTCACTCAGATCCCTGAGGAATAAACTGTTACTAAGTACTTATCTGGAAGCGATCTTGATATCCCCCCATTGACTTATATATCCAACTCTCACTTCAGGCACCTTTGTTATTTTGTGGGATCTGTGCCCAAGTTTCCTGTTAATAAAAAGGAATTATATTAATTTCTCACTTCACAGAGTCATTGTCAGACTAACATATTAAATATTAAGACATGGAAAAAAATAACCTTAGAGGAAGTTCATATAGGTTGCCCAGATAAACAAGAACCAAGTTAGGAAATGTATAATAGACCTGGGAAAGAGAAGTATGCAAAGAACAAGAGAGAAGAAAAGAAGACAGGAGTCCTTTTCATCAAAGGAGGAAAGAAAAGCGTGTATACTTCACTTTATTTTGATGGGAAAGAAAGCTTGTAATTTGAGTTTTCTGGTTTTCCTTTTAAGACAGGAAAAGTGAAATGTTTAGATTATGGTTTCCTCTGTACATTTAAATTGAAACATACTAATTCCCCCAAAACTTGTTAACAGTGACAAAGCTAGATATTAAGAAGCTTTTTATTAGGGAATGCCTTCTCTCTGAATATAGGAATGAAGATTGATATAGCATTTACTATGGATGCCTGTTGCATATTTATTTTAATATTTAATCATTCAACTGGATATCTATTTGACAGGGTTTTCTTTGGAGACAGTAAAGGAACACATCAATCTGCAATTTTATACATTCATTATCTGTAATAGGGTGATGAGATGGGAATAAATAATAAATAAACACAGCAATTTTAAACATAGACTAACAAACTGTTTCACGATGGAGCTTTGTCACCTAGAGCATGTAAGTACATTAAATGTTTGTTCTAAGACACATCAGTGGAATAAGCTATAAATTAAATGAAAGGATTACAGCAACAGCAATCAAACAAGAGTAAGGAAATAGTCATCTGTACATTTTGCCACTGTGCCAGTGACATTAAAGTCTCTGAATCCAACTGTTTCAAAATACGTGTGTTAGAGTCTTCAGAGAAGAGAAAGAAGCTATTTATGGTATATTTTGCCACTTCCGTGCCATGGTTTAGAAGAAAATGGAAGCATTTATATTCATGAAACAGCGGTCTAAGATTCATAGAGTCAGAGAATGGTTTGAGTTGGAAGGGACCTTAAAGATCATTTAGTTCCAACCCCCCTGCCATGCACAGGGACACCTTCCACTAGAACAGGTTGCTCAAATCTCCATCCAATCTGGCCTTTAACACTTCCAGGGATTCATCACTTTGAAACTGAAGTAGTTCTAGAATCAATTAATTTAGATTTAAAAGTAAAACTTACATTGCAGGATTTCAGCAGACAACAGCTCTGCCTGGACTTCCATCCTCCAGCATGAGGTATCATTTCAGCCTCCCGTTACTCCCTTATCTGACCCAGTGGAAGAGAGATGGACAAGACTAGATTATTTTCATCTATCATTGGTGCCAAGTGTAATGGTTAGGGTTACAGGCAGTCTGTGTGACTCCAAAGATCATAGAATCACTGAACCATTTAGACTGGAAGGGAACTCACAAGATCATCCAGGCTCATCTCCTTATAGCACTGTCAACATTAAATTGGAGCTGCTCAGGACTTTGTCCAACTAGGTATTGAAAATCTCCAAGGATGGAGACTACATAACCACTCTAAACAGCCTGTTCCAATGCTTTATCAGGTTGTCATAGTTCAGCCCCAACGGGGACCAGACTACGCAGTCTCTCTCTCACTCCCCCCACACTCCGAGAGAATAGGAAGAGATTTGACAAACAAAAGAAAACCAGGAAAAAAAAAAACCAAACACACGGGTTGAGATTGAACAAAAAGTAAATTTAACAGTAATGACAGAAGAAAACAAGAGAGTGATGGAACACAAATACAGTATAATAGCTCACAACACATCTCCACATCCAGTCTCTTCCAAGTAGCAGGAAGACCCCCTTCAGCACCCTCCTCACTTATATACTGAGCATGATGTCAGATGGGATGGAATAGCCCTTTGGCTAATTTGGGTAAATGAACCCCAGCTGTTAGCTAATTAGTTAACTATCCCAGCCATAGGGGCTACCAGCTTCAGTTCTCCACTCAGCTCAGGTAAATATTAACTCTATCCTGGCCAGAACCAGGACACAGGTCCTGAATGGCATTAGGTAAAACTTAGAATATTTTAAGAAGATGACAGTTTTATGACCTTCATGTAGTTAAACTACAGTTCTAAAAGTCACATTTTTCCACTTCCTATTCACAGTGCACAGGTTTTAACATGTAACTTGAGATTGTGTGAAGGCTGTTTATAAGGACATATTTGCTGCATGAATTCTACATGTTAATGCTCAGTGCCGATAGCTGTGACTGGAAGCAGACAATCCTTAGGAGTATTTGACTGTAACCATCAAAAGAAGTTCCACTGTCTGCTAGTCCAGGGATTAGGGGAATGTAAATGTTATTGGCTTGGTTTACTATGCCATTGCACATGTTCCCTGTTCAAGGGTGCAGATGATTGCTTGTTCTTGTTCTACCCAGCCTCAAAGTGGTTAGAACAGTTCTAGAAAATGCGCTTGGATCTTCCTTGACTTAGGACAGACTATTAGCCTGGAAGGAAGATTACTAGATTATTAGCCCTACAAGGAAGATTAGCTCTATTGCTATTAAATCATAGATATTTAACTTCAAATATTTACTTCTATTCTGTCAATGATAACTAGTACTGTACTGTTGTCTTTTAAGCACATCTGTAAAAACGCCGTAAAAGGATGGTCCCTAACCAATTCTTCCTGTATGTTATCCCAATGGTCTCACAAGGATTATATATCCTTAAGTTGTAATACCTGCCTCATAAGTCACACCTATAATGCTGTAAAGCTGATTTTTTTTTTTTGCATAAATTTATATTCACTGTTAAAACATATAGCAGCATTAGCAATGGCATTGCTGTGGCTGACCCGTTAAAAGATACTGGGTAAGAATGAAATGTCACAGTCTTAGTTTATCTACAGAAGAGTTTACGTGATAATCAGCCTAATAGGTTAGCTTTATTTATGGCAGTAAATAGAGCTTGCAAACAGTATATAAACCACAACTGTATGCTGCTACTTATATCTTTACTTTCTCATTTGGACTGCTGTAACGAGATAAGCCATCGTAGTGACAGTGGTTTCCAGAAAACAGGGAAATGTCTATTTACGACTTGTATTGTATAATGTACACTTTATATTCTGAGTGGCTGTAAGACTTGTGAAGCAATACTGTTCACACTGTTCCCTAAATAATTCTCTGTTGTGATGAGCTGACAGACTTAGAAAAGTGCATTGCTTGAAAGAGTAAACATCAAGAAACCTCCAGGGTTCTTTCACTTCATTCATTTTGCATTATCCCATTTAGCAATTGTAGTTACATCTCTGCAGCCCTAATAACTGTTCAAGTGAAGTAATGTTATAGTTCTAAAAGACATAAACCTACTGGGCCAAACATAATCATATTCAAGTTCCAGTGATGGACATGCAGACTAAAATGTACGTAATAGCAAGGGGATATGCGCTTGCCAAATAATCAAAGCAGGGAAAACTGACTCACTTCCCGAAACAAGCAGCTTTTTAAAAAAACTGCGTTCTGTACAAAATTATAAATAATTGCAATTCACAGTAACATACCCAGAAAAAAAAAGGAAGCTCTTCTGGCACTACTTGGCAAAGTTTTCTTTTAAGACAATATATCTGTAACTTTCTAGCTTCTTTATTGTCCAATCACAGTCTGAAATTGTCATTTTTTCATTTGCTGCTAAGAACAGAAGAGCTATGCTGCATTCATGTTTGGCACCTGCGCTGAGGCAGAAGCTCTAGAGAGCCTGTGTGGCTCGCAAGAACTGCAACCAGTGTTGTTTCATCACTGTTAGCCCTGTAACTCTGGAGTCCACACCAAACATTGCCCTTGTGCTAAGATAGACTCAGAGATTCTGCATCAAGAGCAGGCTTGTGGGGCTAAGCTCAAAATAGGATCAACACTGGAGTAACCAATAAATAAAGAGCACTGGATATGTTAAACAGAAATTTAGATGTATATAACTCGTTTTTATTTCTGTCTTTTTGTTCCTTTGGCTAAATAAGCTCTCCCTGTAGATTAAAAATAAATATTAACATTTCACAAGAATCTAGTAGTGGAATCTTTCCTTTTCTTGGCTGCTATTTAATCATGCTCAGCTGTCAGGTGAGGAAGGAAAGAGTAATCAGAGGAGTATGAAAAAGGAAATCAGTAATCTTGGTGGAAAGACCCTGCTAGGAAAACTCCCTACAGTGGAGAAAACATAAAAAAGCCATCTGAGGCAAGGCAGAAAAAAAGAATCACTGAGTCTATGGTGCTGGATAAATAAGCCTCTGTAAATGTTAGGTTCATCTATCTAGACCAGGAGTATTTAACTCATTATTTGCAGGAAATATCATAGGAAGTGTTTAAGCATAGTTTGAACAACGTAGCTTGCTCCAGTCACTCATTTCATGTTTTAATATCTGCGAGTCAGATGCTGAAGCGCTATCAAGCTGCATTAACCAAAGGGTCTGGTCCCACCTACCCTACTAATTAGCACACAGTCACACCTAGTCACTCTTTTGAGCTGCATGGTTATTGCGAATATTCTTAGCTGAAGCACCATGGGATAAATTTTGTACTCTTTTATTTGCACCTTGCCTTTCTCCTTTGAGAAAGATCAGGTCACGACTGAAATCAATGGAGTGAAACTGCACAAGTCATGACAGTAATTTTAATGGCTTGAAACTAGTACGTTCATTTAAATTAAATTTATTATGGCAGGGTTTAGTGAGACCAGGTATCTGTTGACATACCAATAGTACTTTATAGTTGAAAAAAAAAATTTTTCTCCTTCTGAGGCTTTGCCAGTAACCTTAAGAATAATTGTATATAAAGAAGTAAGTTCTATTAAGAATAAATACAAATGAAAAGGTAGACTCTGGAAACTTGCATTCAGAATAAAAACTAAACTGCTTCTCTGGATTATCCAGCGCATCTATCATATCTTATAGTTGATCAGTGAGCACAAAACTGAAGTAACACAGGAGAAGAACGCTTTGCAATCTTAAATAAAAGCTAGGACACAAGTATGTACGGTCTGCAGCTAAATGATCAAACCCTAGAAATGTCAGCTTTGTTTCAAAGTAGTAATGTGCGTATATATGCAGATAAACTTCAGCTTTTTGACAAAGCCTTTAGGCACACTGCTTCAGTATGAATAAATAAAAGTAAGCCAAATGCATATTTAGAAGCTATGAAGGTGGCATCTTGGAAAAAAAAAATGAAAGAGAAATATCCTACATTTTTTAGTTCAATCTATTAAACTGTTTTTACTCGCTGATAGAAAGTTTGCCATTCCTGTTTGTATAGAACTAGCTAATCACGAATTTTCTTTCCTTTTAACTGATATATGTACTCTAAGAGCATGTAATTAATTAGTAATTACACATTTATCTAATTTCATATGCTATAGCTCAAAGGGAAACGACCAGATATGGATGTAAATGAAAATATCTTATTCTTTCAAGTCTCTCATGACTGTTCATATTTTAATAGTACAGCAAAGTGGGGCTACAAAACATACTTACTTGGCACCTTCCTTCCTTTTGGGGGTACTATAATAGAGGAAGATTAAACACCCTCTCATAAACCTAAAAAAATGATTGTCTTTTCTGAACTCAGATTTTTAACATAGACAATTTAGAGCCAGTCTTCAAACTCTGCAAGGTTTATGATCATAATAATTGATACTCCAAACTCAGAAGGCTACAAAAATGCTTATCAAGTGTTTAAAAGATGTTAAGCTCTCAGTATTAATTAATTTTTAAATATTATGATGAAATACAATGAGAAATTGATTGTACAGTAGTACAAAACAGGGATCACTTCTAGTTCTATAGAAGATCGCTGAATTATTACATTATTCACAGTACTTCTCGACAGGATGCCCACAAAGCAGGATACCGAATGATGGATGATCAGGAAAACACTTTTTGCTTTACTAAACTCAGAATAATATGACGAATAGAAGGAGAAGTCTGCAAAGTGCTGAGTTACTATGGTGATAAAGGTGATATAAGGACTTCTATAGAATGGAAAAGGATACAAAAGCACAGGGAATTCTTCTTATTAAATATGCAGCAGTCAAGTTCTCTGCCTTGTGTTAGTTTGCTCACATGCAGTCTCATATATTCCATTTTTTAATATCCTTTGGGTAATTACTTATTCATCTCATACAAATCATCTAAGTAAACACAGGTTTAATATAACTAGTTACTGAAGTTTATATACCTCTTGGGCTTTTAGTGTTGTCTGATTAGATTAAGGAGAAGAAAAACATACAAAAAAATCCTAGTTTTCTCAAGTTTCCCCTTAACTCCTACAATTAAGCCAGTAGTATACATATTTAATAACACTGTGCTTTTCTACTTACTTATATATGGTTAAGCCATATTTACTAGATGTATATTTTCATTTAATTAAAAACAGGGAAAATGTAGATTTATACTGCATGTGTGGAGCTCATTCTGTAAAGATTGACGTAAGAACAACTCCTGATGCCATAAGGAGTAAACAAATCTGGCTTTCAACACTAACTCAGGTTTGAACAGTTATTCTGTATATACAGTTGAATTGAATTCGTTCTTAGGCAGCACATCCCAAATTGTAGCTGAGGTTATTCTCTGAGGTTGTGTGTATCAGTAGTGGTGTCATAGTGCGTATAGAATAAACTGGTTGTCAGAAAACTAGATCATTAAAAACACACATAATCCATTATTTTCACTCACAGTCTACTGAAGCCTGTAGTCTTAGTCAGCAGGCTAATATATCTGATCCGATTTCTCGCCCTTCTCACTCCCTCCTGTAAACAAATCAAATGGAGCGATTATTAATTTACCGTGAAGTAATTAATGTATTGTACTGTTAGACCTTGTTTGATTCTCATTTCTCCTTTCTGCCAATAGTTTTCAGTCCCAGCTCTGCAGTTTTCCAGTTCTGCCGTTTCCTCTTAACTTTGGTGTAGCTTTAAATTTACTTTTTCTAGCTGTGAGAAATTATTATCACATGTTTAAAAGTGTTCTAGTTTAAAAGTTGTCGAGCTTTTATTTATGCCCTTAACAGAATACTACAACACTTGCATCTTTCTTGAAAAATATTCTGAACTAATATTGCAACAAACTTCTTGATCCCCCCATATATACCTAAATATCAGTTTATCCTTCTTTATTTTAAAAATGAGAACAACGGCAGTTTCTGAACTACCAATCAAATGAGTGCTCAGAAGATCAAAAAAGTGTTATTATATTAAAAATATAGAAATATTAAATACAAAAATAGCATGGCAAGATTTACTATATCACCTTTGGACATGGTTCCATATGAAAAATAGCATCATGTAATAAAACACTAATATACAGGTACATTTATATTAAACGTCTCTGTGTGGTGTATTTAGCAATAGTTCCATCATGATGAAGGAAAGAAAACAGATACACAGGTTTCTGTTCGACTTGGTTGAAGACATTGGAGACAAGCAGAAGGACAAAATATTCTTATGTCCTTTGCTTTTTGACAAATTAGCATTATGATAAATTTATGGGTCTCTGTTTCAGTCTTTACTTTTTAGCATCTGAACATTGTAAAGAAAAAATAGCAAGAGCTGGAAATTAAATCCTTTTATTTCCATAAATATGCATGGCAGCCTAATATCCAGATGGAGAAAAAAAGTTTTATAAAATTCATTAAATCACGTTTCATTAAATTCTCAGCTCAAATCTAGAGCTGCAAACACCTAATCTATGAAGCTTTGGGTGGGTAAAGGATTCACAGGATCAAGTGCTAATAAATCAAACTCTTTCCACTCAGTTTGAGACTTAGTTCATTGCATCTCCTCTTCTTACCTTGTGTTAAGTTCAATACATCAGGCTTTCTGAAAAGATGCTACAGATGCTTGAAAACCAAAAGCATTTCCTTTCAAGGTTAAATCATTGCAGTGTAGATCTCAAAACAATTTTCAAAACTGATTAAGCCTCTGATAAACCAGAACAATTTCAGGGGTTTGGGTTTTTTTATGCTAAATTTTATAACACCACTTTAACAGTTTATTGCAACAGTGTTATTGAAACAAGTTGTGTTATTATGTGAAAGGAAAATAAATGGATGGGTTAAATGTCTCACTAGAGGAAATTAATATTTTTTTTCTTTGCATACGATATTAAAATTTTAACAAATAGTTACACCGTTGAGAATTTTTTCTGATAAGCAGTCTTGTTAGCCAGCCTAGCTTCAGGCTTCTAAACACTTATTACCTCTTTGTTTGATTGGATTTTATTTTGTTTACTAGATTAAGCTTTCTAATATGGATTAGCAGTAAAAGTGAACAAAAGTAAACAAATCATTATGCTCATGAGATTGTGAGGGACAAACACATTTATCATTTAAAGGACACACAATAGGTAATGTAGCACAGTGTGTGTCGCAGGTACGATAGGAAACAATTACTGTTACATTTCACAAGAATATAGGCTCCCAATTTAGAATGCAACTTCTTCTTAGGATTTTGAAATTATAGCACATTAATCTACTGTTATGTATTTATTAAAGCATGCTTTGCTGTCATCTTGCCATCAGTTAGAATTATCTTTCAAATATTCACTTCTGCTGCATTCCTTGGGGCTTGCTTACCTGGAATTCTGTATGGGCTACTTCATAGACGTGAAAGCCTTTCCTTATAGATTACAGGATTTAATGCTAGCTAACACAGCTAATAGCAATCAAGATTTTGACTCCACTGAAATTGCACTGTTGAGCTTGGTGAGGATTTTGCCGTCAGCCATAATGGGAGAAGCATCTGAAAGGGTTGTCAAAGGCACTGAGAGCATCTCTGTCAGCACTTACAACATGGATGTTTTAGATACTCCCAAAAGTATTTCTTTGCCTAATAGTGATTAACTATGCTTGGGAAAATACAGTTTTCATAACTTCTTGTGCATACTGTTTTTAAATACATGCCCGTGGTGCCATACTCTTTGGCAGGCATAAGTGCTGACATTGTTGAAATCCAAATGTCCTTTAAAATTGAATAAATATTGATATCAATATAGTCCTGGCAAGGACTGTTGTGTAGAAAGAGTACAGTGCAGGATTCCATAGCATTCAATAGCTTAAACAGAAAGGTGAAAATCTGAGAGGGTTTCTTTGTAGAATGTTTGCTCTTTTAGGTAACTGAACAACTGAAGTGAACAGTTGCCTTCAGCCATTCTTTCCTGCCCCTGCAAAGCATCCAAGATAGATGACAGGCCTGAAGTAGTGGTAGCAGTTAGAACTCTCATTCCAAAAGGAGAATTACAAAGATTCGTCTTCGTTGACTGAAAAATCAAGAATTTTGTCACACAAAACAGGATACATAAACCCCAAAGGTTCTAACATTACTTTTCATTATATGCCAGAGTGAAAGTTCTTCAAAAGGAAAGAAAGAGAGTGAGCTACAGACACACATGGTAGTGGATCCTCCTATACTTCAAACACCACCACCAGGCACTGGGATAATGGACATTCTCTAGAGGGGCTTTGTTGTTCTCTTGTGCTGAATTTGAAAAATCTCTAGGATGTAAGCTTTCTAGAAATTTATTTGTACTTGCAAAGCATGGCTGAGCAAGGAATGAGCATTTACGAATTTAAAAATCCCACAGTAATTTTCCTAAAGTCCCAACTAGCTTGAATTAATATGCTTATCATATAAAGGGTGACACTAGATACATACAGATAGGAGGCTTAGGTCACTGAGTCTACTCCCACTCAGTGAATTTAACCTCTAATATGATTCTTTCACAGATATTACATTTGCAAACAGGCACAGAAACAAAACATTTTTCACAAGCCATCTTGCAGTTTCAGTTTCATTACCTGGTTTTATCTTTCCAGCCAAAAAAGTTTTCGTCAGACTGATTTAACTGCTTCCCAGTAAAACTATTCATTCCTTTCAGAAAGCATGCATCCCATGATTATGAGCTCCTGGGACTGAGCTCTGACCACATGTGCAGGAAAAGCACAAGTTCCCCAGGCTGGATGCAGCCACAGTGGTGACAGCAGATCTGTGTGTGACACTGAACATATGCCTTGCTTACAAGGTATCTGCTATGACTGTTCTCCCTTCCGTGCCCTGGTAAATCCATCATTACATTCAAGCCCTTGTATTTCCAGAGGAGTGGTCCATATGGCCCCCCAGTATTCACGCTAAGGACAGTGGTTTGCTGCAGGAAAGGCAAGTTGATGTTCAGTCATTTGTGAGGACACTTGGTTGCCTGAGTTTCAAGATTTCCATTTTCAATAACAGAGCTAATCCCTAAATCTTATTGTGGCAAAATTTCTCTTGAATTCAATAGTGCTGACTGAAACATTTTTGTAGAAATTTGTCTTATGTCCCCAAAGGCATTAAACCTTACAGAGCTTCTTAAACCAAGTTTAGGGCCACCACCTGCGCCATGGCATCCATCAGCACAGATCCATGGAGCTCCCTTCCAGCTCATAGCACGCTGCAGGGGCATAGCCATCCTTGCAAATGGAGGCAGTGCTGAATCTGCAGCTCTTAAAGTATCTATGGGGGTATGTTTACATCTCTGCTAGTAAATAAAATGGGTCAGATTCCATTCTCTGACCCTGAGGGCAAGTGACATGGTATGGCTTGCACCCATATGGCTAAAATCTTATCTTTCCCAAAGCAAGGTAGCACTATCTGTACAGCCCGCTGTAACAGCCCCAGGCTATCCACAGGCTGAGCCCCAGCACTCTCTGTGAAAATGATGCCTGCCACAGGCCAAAATTATATCAAGCAGTGCACTAGCATTAAACGCTGTAGACACCCACAGGACCAGAGACTGAGTTCTGTCTCTGTTTAGTTCACTAGCACCAACAAACCCCAGGAAGGCCCAAATGGTGGAATGAAGTCTGGAGGAACTGCTAATATCAGTTTACTTGTACACACCCATGCAAATTTGTTAGTAAGCTCCAGATTCATTCAGCTGGAGCTAAAAGCTAATTATGTATGTGTTTATATAAAAGTTATATGTGACATTGAACAAATTAAATATTCATAATGATGGCATGAAAGAATTTCATTTATGCCTAAATGAAATGTTTAAAAATAAATGAACAATGTATTCTAAAAATTAAATACCTGTTTTCTCCAACCATGTCCCATAGCTTAGATAAACAATTGGGAATGCTTCATTTTAATTTTGTGCATTGATTTCAGATGGCATTAATAAAATATTTCCTTTTACTGTAAATTATTAATAGAATTTGTTAACACTAACATGCATCTGAAACCTCACAACCATTCAATGTACCACCTTACCAAGAAATCAACAAGAATATTTCCCAAATGGGCCAACAACAGGCACTTCTGCTAAAAATCTGCATTTTCAGTTATACAACAAATTCTACATTCTTCCAGAACACTCTCCTCTGTCCAGACCAACCAATGTCACATGTGTTTCTTTGACAGATGAGGTCTCTGTTTTTCATTGGATTAAACAGTGCTTGCGAGAAAGAGCACCAACCGAAGACAATAGCTGTGGCTGTTCTTTTATTTCACTTAGCCTGCAATACTTTCATTCATAAGCATTAAATTGGAATTGCCAATATTAACTTACCAAAGAGCTGGCGGAAAAGGTTTATGTGCTATTTATCCTCGAGGGTCCAATTCAATCACAGCACTGTAAAATGTCACTGACCCACTTCATCAATTACTGAAGGCAGGCGTGGGAGCTTTACATTCCTCCTGATTGTACCAACCAAATATATCTTCCTTTTTATGTATGTGATAACCAGACTGTTTAAAAAAGTAATTGTAAGCTTCTTTACATTATAAGACTTGAAAGTCCACTTCTATTGCATTTAACTGCAGACTTAAGAAAAAGCTGACCATGAAATGGTTACATTCTGATAGATCTGTTAATAGCAAACTATATAAATTGTTGGAAGATTTTCAGCTGCTATTACAAAATACAGCTGAGAAACTTTAGAAGAACTATAACTGTTTTAATTTCAGAGTTTGTTATTTAAAAGTGATATTGCAAGATTTTGTAACTAAGACATTTTCTGGTCAGGTAGGCAGGTGTTTTGTGAATCATACATGCTGGTAAGGGGAAATTCTGTTCACTATTCGCTTTCTAGAAGGTAATACTCTTTTAGAGAGATTAATCAATTATTTTTTCATAGGATATTTTCATGTTCTTATTCTTTGCTTCCAATATTCAAAATGCATTTAAAATTCAAAAGCAATGAATTCTTTTCAAATGCTGATTACACTGAGTGAAAAATTACAAAATTTGAGATGCACTTCAGATAATTGAAATACAGTGTGTCTGCCTGGGGAATACATTTCTTGAGGAAGTTACAGCAAATAATTAAAATAAAAATAAAAATTTCTTGCAGTTACATAATCTGCTCCTGCCAGTTAGACAGTGTGAGATATTCTCTTCTAATGTATCCCAATACTTTTTTTTCACCTTATCTACCTGAAAGATCACACATTTAGATGGCATTCGTTTTCTGTAATTTTACATCTAAAAGTAAAACATGTAGTTTAAGTTATTCATTGACACTTCACAGAAAGAAAAAACACATCTCTCGAGGGCAATTCTTTCCATCCTATGACAGATGTCATTATATCAGTCATTGGTTATTCTCTCATATTCGTTATCTACTGCATAAAACTGATCTCAGAGACACCACAGATGTAATCTTTTTCCATGCCCAATTTTTTTTTTCACACATGAGCTTCCCTAGTTGCACATGACTCTGAACATGCAGCCACTTCCCTGCACTACATGGTGATGGCAATCAGCAATATAACCAGCCTGACCTCCTTTAACCAGCCCATAAGGAACAGAAAAGTGCTTCCCTTGATACAGCTCTGGGGTCGCTTATGTGACCCTAAGGAGGCAAGGAGCTATATTGCTGATAGTGCTGCTTCAGGAAGGGGCAGGATAGTGCACTGCTTTCACGATACTGAGATATAAAATTGTCTTAGCCCGATGATGATGCAAGGTGACAATCAGATGGGGAAGTTTCTTCAGTCAAAGTATCAGCTTCTGAAAGAAAGTAAATGCAAGGAAAAAAAAAAAGAAAGAAAAAATAAAAGGAAGAAAAAGAATGAGTACTGATCTGTTCATGACCAACATTGATAAAATAGTAGGGTTTTTTTCCCCATCAGCAGTTAGGCAAAATGTTCAACAGCAATTGTTAGAGTCAAACTACTGTTCATTGACTGGATGAGAGTTTTCACTGCTGTGTATTTAAGCAGCGGGGGGTCATGTTAAGGAAAAAAGAATGTGCATGAAATCCTCTGGCTCAAAGGGTTTCACTTACTGTGAAACAAAAATTACTAGTTTCATGCACATATTTTGAAACGTAGTGGCACGTGTTCTACATCAAAGTCAGACTGACAGATCATAAGGGTCTCTTCTGGTGTTACAATCATATGTAACTATATAAGTGCTTAAGATATGTCAGAAATATTTTCCATATTTTACTAGGATAAATATTTCTATTCTACTTGAATTCCAGTTATTGTTTTATTCATAATTAGAATGTTTAGAATATGATATTTGAATTACTTTATTAAAAGCTTTATGAACGTTTCAAAAACAGGTGACAGTAGAAAAGCAGGGGTTTTTCTCTAGAACTGAGGTTTAACATTTCTAATTGCATTGTAGATACTAACACATTTATGTGAAGCAAAGTGATGCAGGTTGGCTGTTTCAAATCTTGGTATATAAGATAATTAGAAAGAATAATTTCTAAAGGTCAGCAAAAGCAAAGCTCCTTGTACTATAAAAATATCTGGTTTTGGAAACTATGGAAAGAAGCTCTTCCTTGGAAATGAGATGGACACTTAACAATATGGAAAGAAACAGCATGCTATTGAAGTGTAGGACCCATTTCAGAATGATTTTGAGTGAAGGGAAAAAGTAGATGTAAGAGTAAAATAGGCCATCTGCAGTTGACACAAAGATGCAGAGGACAAAATACAGATCTTATTTGTCAAATTTCCTTCTAGAAAGGAAAATTCATGGTAAGCAGGGATAACAATTTTGGGAAGTTCACTTTGGCTGTTTTAGTGGGCAGGAGGGAGGTTAAAGATCCATCTTTGATTACCCCTCCTGTGATCTCTCTTTCATACATCATTAACAAGAGGCATTGTTCTCAAAGTTGTCTCTATTTCTGTGTTTGAAGATCTTTTTCTGCAAAGGGATTGTTGTTGTGAAACATCCATCCCATGACAAACACGACCTTAGCCTCACTACACTTGCATGGCCACCATTCCTCCCTTCTGAATG
Source organism: Chlamydotis macqueenii (assembly GCF_036417535.1). Taxonomy (NCBI): domain Eukaryota; kingdom Metazoa; phylum Chordata; class Aves; order Otidiformes; family Otididae; genus Chlamydotis; species Chlamydotis macqueenii. Next base: position 21,274,617 of record NC_141558.1, read on the forward strand.
CAATGGATTCAAGGGTGTTAGCACTTGCTTAAGACTACCGAGACACCATATCTCCTGAGTTCCTGTGCCTGGAACTGAGCCCTGGGCAGGGATTCCCACCCAGATCCCTCTCTATCTGTGAGGTACAGGCAGCGGCTTAAGCTGTCAAAAGGCGTGAGCTGCCCACAGAGGAACATGGAAGTGGAAACAGTCAGTTATGACTGCTCAGCTGACGGACGTTAACTTGTTAAACAAAGTTGCAATACATCAAAGTTTTATTACATCATCTAGTTCACCAGTCAATTGAGTGGGCTTGTTACAGATGCAGAGAAAATATAAAATATGGTTAAAAATTTTTGTGCTAAACATTGGCTTGTACATAAATAAAAATCAATACCAGGAAGCAATTGTCTTCAAAACTCTTCAACTGTCTCATTTTCTTCAATTTTAAGATGCAAGAGAAAAAAAAAAATAGTTTATAAATTCTGGCCTTTCTTTCACCAGATCTACCACACAGGCAGATTAAAAAAGCCAACATGGAAAACTGAGGAGGGGGTCTGTCTCCAAGAAGAAAACATAACTGACCAAACTATTTTTAAACTGCCTTTAGCTGCTCATTTATGCAAAGGGTAGGTATTCAATATCTATAAAACAAGAATAGTATCAGAGCAGGTAATCTAATAAAAAGTTTGATGTTAGAGTCAGGTAAGATTTGGCATAGCATGTAAGATGGCAAAAGCAAATATGAAGGGAAAATGTTCAGAGCCTTGGAATGCCCCAGGAACTGGAGGTAGCTGATCCAGCAGCGAGCAATGTCATCTTTCTACCTAGTCACTGTGTCATAGCTCAGACTCTTTAAGTGACGCAGGTTCATTAGTGCAGGTCTGCTTTGAGGCTATTGAGATCTGCCTTTGAGTTAAGGCATTTGGAGTGAACATTGTCCTGACACACTTCCACAACTCCTAGTGTCAGTCCTGGCTTATTTAGAGCTAAAAGGAGGATATCTGCTTGATATACCATCAGACTTAGGTCTTCCAGGAAGAACTCGTTTGTAATGCTACTGTCTCCATCAGCTGAGGAGAGCTGTCCTGAAGATCGAGGTAATATGATATGGCAAACTCCCCGCAGCACTGTACAGCTTGCAATTCCTATTTTTTATATTTTAATGCTGGGAACATGCATGCATGAAATCTGAAATACTGATTTTCTGATTTAATACATTTATACACCCTAGTTTATGCTGTGACATACAGAGACGTGAGTAAAATGTATCAGTGACTAATGTAAATGTGACTGCATATTGTATTGAGTGCTTACAAGATCTATTTTAACTGATGACTGTCCCTTTAGTCCATCCAAGTTCCTCATTGAAGATTTCCATCGGCTAGAATACGAAACAAATGATTGTCATTTTTCTGCACGCCTAGCTCTGACTAAGCATTTGTTTTTATTGATCCCAAAGATCTAGCAGCAGGAAATCACCAACGAAACAAAAAGAAGAATCACTTCTGAGTGTATTTGCAGACACTTAATGAGTCAACATTATTATTTGTACAGTGTCCTAGGAGTACACAGTGCTTCACAATGTTAACAGCAAATGATCTGGCTTTGCCCACAGAATCCAGCTGAAAGTAAGAAGCCTGACACTGAACTCTATTGACATCAGATAAGCCACGGAAAGAGGATGCACTCTGTGTGCACCAAATGAACACAGTTTCATTAGGTTGTGGGGAAAAAAACAGCTCCTATTTGAATGGTTTTTCAAAATATTTCAAAACATTACATCAAGCATTTAAAATTGCATAGGTTGCAAATAAATGTAAAAAAGGAATTTTGAAGTGAAAAAAAAACCATGATAGAGGATAGTACAAGACTGTAAATTTATTTTAGTTTCTTGATTAAATGCAAGGAACTGAGCTTTGGAAGATTTCAGTGGGAAGATGTTTTAGCGTAGAAAAGGTGAAGGCCCTTCATGCATAAGGATTTTGTCATATAGCATTTTATTAACCTTTGATGTTTCTTGCAAAACATGATTAGAACTTGAAGGGTTCTCTGAATCCAGATGTTGAATTAAGTATTTAATTCGGTTGATACTAGGAATAATCCACTGATTATGTTTCTGACATAACTGTTGAACAAAAAAAAAAGTCATTGATATCCTTCCTTATTTCAAGAGACACATAGAAAAGAGTGGTGCAGTATCACTTAGAGCTGTTGAAATGCTGTTCTTGTCAATGGAAACTAGCTAGTTCTTTTAAAGCCATTTTAGGCCTATACCTATACTGGGACTTGTTGTTATGATCCTATCTTTTTACCAGTAGTTCTTGCCAGGGCAAGCTTCAGCTCCCTTCTTTTACCATTTCTTCTTAGAAGCCAAAGCTCATTTCAATTTTCTATCTACCTAAATTTTTCATACGAGTATAGAACTCCAATAGATGAGTCAAACAACTCTTACTGGGAGAAATACATCAGAAGAGAAGGTCTACTTAACATGCCTAATCCTGTGCTTGTCTATAGCTGAGCTAGAAGATTCCACCTGTTCTTCACTAGAGTAGAGCAACAGAAAGCACCATGTCTTCTTTGCATGTCCCATTCTGTCCTCTGCTCTGTTAGAAGCAAGTAAAGCAGAGCTATGATCCACTGCTGTAAGTCTTGCCTCCCACTCCACTGGCTTCTGAGGTGCCCCATTAAACCCTTTTGAATCTCATAGAAACTACACGGTATCTGAGACATCCATGCCTTCTTACTTTACTACAATTATTTTGATTCTTATGTACAGAAAAGTCTGCAAGGGATTTTCCTAAAGGTGAATATAGACAATATATATTACTCAGAACTTCTTTATATCTTCATTTGGATTAACTTCACCTTAGGAAGACCTATCTGCTGTAAACCGCTAACCATATATCATATTTTTCTCTGTTATTGGTGTAGACTGAAGATGTCAACCACAAACCAGTTCATTCTGCTTACAAAGCTGCAAGTAATTTTCATAATACATTTTTTACACTAATCCAGCTCTGTATCAGACATGAATCATGGATGGATTAAACTAATCTGTCACAAGTTCTTAATGGTGACAGAGAAGAGAGGGTGAGGAGGGGGTTGTGGAGGAGGGTGAGAAGTTCAACTGTTGGTTATACAGAAATATGAGGCTGAGACAAAATTTGGATAGATTAAACAACTTGCATCAAAAGTTGCAGAAGAGTCTAAAATAAATTTAAAATTAATATTAGAAAATAAAAGAGAAAGGAACTCAGAACAGAAACTCAAGGAAAACAGTATTAAAGAGATACAAAAAAAAAAAAATAGAGGGCACGGAATAAGATACTAAGGGAATAGCCAGGGAGCCAGGACAAGATCAGGAAAAGAGTGTAGCTCAAAAAATATGAGCAGAAAAGAGAAAGTAAGGAATGTAGCTAAAGGAAGGAAAGAAGACTAAAAATAAACATTCTGACTTTTCCGTGGCATAATTTAAAACTACAGTCAAAATGATGAAACAGCAGCTTAGAGGACCTCCAGCAATGCAGTGGAGAGGATCAAGATGTGAAAAAAAGGAAGCTGCAGGAAAGAGAGAGAAAGTTACAGAAATTTGCAAAAGGAGTAACAAGCCTATTAGACATGTGACTTTTGGGGAATTTGTATGTGATACTTGCATACAGCCCACGAAAATGAGGTGGGAAAAACCCCACAAATCTACAAGGAAGTGTGTCAAGAATCTCATTCTAGGAAAGTCTTTATGTTAATTGCAGAATTTTTGTCTGCGTTCTCAAGTCCTCTCTTTTCTATCAATAACACTTGCCTGTTGGGCCTGAAAATCATTTTCTCTGTGATTTCCTATGGTAAGAACATAGGAACTGATTTCACAACATTGAAAAAATATCTATCATTACATTGGAAGTTATGCTGCAGCTTACAAAAAGTTTCATAAAATATGTTTTCAACAGTGGAAAACAGTTGATTTTTGGCTTGGATTTCTTCTTAAAGTGGTTGGTTGTGTTTCTGCAAATCAACAGAACATAATCTCTTCCTTCCGATTTGTAAAATTATTTGGGTTTGACATGAACAAAACATGATGAAGAATACGATATAATGTGATTAACAAAGCTAATGAATTTGTGTCATGTATGGGCCTTTCCTCATAGGTTAACATTGCAAACTAAAGAATTTCAAAAGCTATTAGCTACTTTTTAAAAATACACAAATAATAGTCAAAGTTGATAGCTAAGACCACTAAATATTTGGATATCTGTATTCTTTAAAAAGAAGTAATTGCATCATACTAGTTGCAACTCCTTTGTGATATTTTACATAGTTTTTATGCCATCTGGTGGTCAAATATCCAATAGATTCATAATTGGCGAAACACCCTTGCAGCCACAGACTGTCTTGGATGTAAGATGGACACTGCAGTTGTGCCATACAAAGGGCGGCTGACCAGGACAGACTTGCACAGGGAAGAGCTGTCATCCACACAAACTCTCCCCAGACTATAGCAAAGAGAGTCGAGGAGGGAAATAGCAGGACTGCAGCTACTAAACTTCCCAAAGAAAACATAAGTGGTAGCAGTTCTATCTAGTGCCTCCAGCTACACTTGGGGTAAGTTCTTTTTCATTTTGCTCTGTGTTTATTGTCATTTGTCACTGGCACTTTACTTTGTGTGACTTGCATCACCACAGATAGCTCCCACAAGTCAGCAATTAACCATAGGTCAAATTGGTCCACTTGCTTCCTGAACTGAGAGAGAAAACTCTAATAGCAGATGGTATCTTAGAGTGTAATACACATTCCTGAAGACATAAAGACAAGAATTTGCTTTCTTCTGTAAATATAGAGTGCCTGTTTGGGACAGACAAACATCGACAACAAAACCAAGTCTACCTTCAGTTCCATACGAATACAATAATTGCTGCATTGGGTCAGACCAAAGATTGAGATCCAGACAGTCTAATACCCTGTTTCTGGTATGGAATAGCAGCACAAATTATGCAGTTGAGTTTCCTGCACTTACATGCTGGAAGCATACACTAACTACGTGAATACCTCCAGTGACTGTTCCAGATTTCTCATTTTAAACCTATGATTTGCTAATTAATTTATTAATGGATTATCTCTCCAATTTGTTTGTTATAATTTTAGTATTTCTCCTCCCCAGACTCTGGGAGGTCTTTTAGCTTCAACAAGCCCACTTTTCAACACAGATCAACATGGGAAATGCTCAAGGAATGAGCATTATAAGAAGACAGAGCAAGTATAGACCGATTCTTCCTTGATATATCTCCCAGCTCTAGAGACTTTCTGAGTAGTGAGGTTGCATCTGGATCACTATGTTAAAAGATAAAATTAATATTAAAAAAAAAAATCAGACTTTTAATTTACTTTGTATCCACAGGCTATTCCCAGCCTACTAGGATTTTTTTCTTTAATTCTTTGGAGTTCTAGCAATGGCTTTTTCCATAAATGCTCTTACAAGATCATAAAATGACTTCCAGCCCATGCTCATTGAGCTCCTCCTCATTGGTAAGTAAAGGAGTGTTGCTTGACCTTAGAAATCTCACAATGCCGTGAAGTACTACTTGGCAGGATGTGAGACAGAGAAGTATGCAAAAATATTCCATAACTCAGAATCTTTTTTTTGTTTGTGGGATTATAGCAGTACTTTGTATTTGCATACTGCAATTCAATCTTCTTTAGCAATATTAGTTTAACCTCCTGTCACTCCTGATAGTATTAGTGTAATTTTTCTTACATCATAAATGAAAAAACAAGCCCAAAGAGAGTAAATAATCTGCCTTTAACTATTTTGGTGAGCATAAGAGAGAATGAAAGTTAATCTAGTGCCTCAGTCCCAGTCCTGTGCCTTACGCACAGGACAAAGTTCCAGCCAAGGATAACACACAAGTCCCATTTTGCTGGGCTTTTTATCTGACACATACTATGCGTGAACTCTTTTAGAACTTGTAAATCTTAGTAACTGAAACAGTGGTGTCAACTACACAGGTCATTGTCTGGTGATGGCAAATTAATGTAATACTTTTGTCATATGATAGTTACATACTACATTCTTTGTTATGTTCGTTTCAGCTAATAAATCACAAACATCTTCATTTTCTCCTGTTTGCAAAGTTGGTTAGATCCTCAACATCAACACCTTTTCAATAAATACTCTGTTATCTGACCTTAAGAAAAACTGCAGCATTGGCCAAAAAGGACGGTAAGATAACTGCTTTCTGACCGATCTGGACAAACAGATCTGTCACTGTGTTTGAAGAATCCATCCAAGTTTATGCCACATGAGGAAGATTATACGTTCAAAGATAATCTTAATTGCTCTGACTTAATAAAGAAGTTTATTCCCATTTTTCTACTATCTTTTTGCTTAAGTCACTGGTGGTGGATCTTGTCTTTTTGGAGGCAGCTTTCTGCCAGAGATGCCTCAGTTCAGCGTCCCCTTCTCTGGTTTTTTGGTCTGTGTCACAGGCACATTCTTGACATAGTGGTGGATGATAAACAATAGAGCAACAGTTTCTTTGAATCAGTTCCCTAAATCAACAACACAGACTTATTTTAATACAACTTATTTTTAATTCTGAAGTGTCATTACCAGATCCATCTTTGACACTGCACTAAGTTTACAGGGAATTCAGATGTAAAAACGTCAATTTGTTCAATCAGTTGTTACCCTTATTGCTACAATGGAACATTATTTTGTTATCTACAGCAGTTGAAAATGCCTTATTTTGCCAACTGTTCATAGAATTGCAGGCAAGTGTTTCTTGATAAACTCATGAAAGTTAAAATAATATAGCAAATCTTGCATACTACAAAAATTTATGTATTGCATGAGTAAATTTTACATTATTTCTGACCTGGACTTGGGAGAGGTTCTTGAACAGCGAGCACCACCAGATGCCTCTGCTCCTTTTGGTATGTATCTAATGTTCAGATCCCAGTAGATTATCTGCCCTGTTGCTATATGTGGGAGAAAAGGGAAGAGTGAGTAGGACCTAAAACCAACTATCTCTATAGCCTTTTTCCTTTTATGTGCAGTCTTTGAGTGTAGGGACAGAGAAAACAAGAAATAATCAAAAAGTGGGGGTGAACAGTTTAGAAGACAAATATTTTAACTCATCATTTTCAAGACTAGTTATATATAATATTAATATTATTAGATAATAGTAGTAAAATTAATAATTGATAATAGTATTTAAATAAGTAGAATTGAATTATTTTTTTCTACTATGGTCTCAATAAGAATATTAGAAATCTACAAAGGTATAGGGTAACAGTGAATCCCATGTTCACACTTGTTTATCTGAACTGGTCTAGTTTACTTCTGTTTTGTTTTCATCTTTCATCAGGATATATATATATCCTCAAGTTTGTGCTATTCAGTACACATCAGTCAAATTTTCTACTTTGTCCTGAACTCAAGTAACATACTATGTGTCTGACAACAAAGTCAATATACAAAGAAACCAGGGATACTTTATCAACACTAATCTCTCTTTATGACATCAAAACAAATGTACGTATCTACATGGCAGTTACTGAACAATTCAATGGAGTATAGAGAGGCCTCATTAATGCCTTTGATGACTCCTGCACAGTGTACTTTTTTGTTGTTGTTGTAACAAATTGGAATTTCAAATAGTTGTGGTAAAGCAGACTGTTACCTTTTAATTTATGTGGAGGTTGACTGCATAGACTGTGATTTGCCTGGATGCAGTTAAGTGTAATCCAATATCAGTTCTTCATGCCATCGTGGAATAGAAATTTGGTTTTGTCTGTAATTTTGTGGAAGCCCCAGAATGTTTGCTATGTAACAGTCAGAAGGGAACAGTTTAACATTACTGGGAGTTGAAGAATTGAAGCATAATGCACTACTCATTGCTTTGATGAAAGCAATTATGGTGTCTTTCATTTTGGTATAATGCCTTCTATACCAAACAACTGAGCAATACACTGTGACAGGCAGAACAAGAGCTTAGTCAGAAACCTTGAGGATATATGTGTTACAGTGACTAGTCCAGATAAAACTAGTATAAAGTTTCATAGTTTTTTTGTAGACCTGAAGTGCCATCAAGTTCTATACAGTAATGAATGAGACATCTGCATGCGCAATCATGCACTACTCTTTTGCTGCAGAAATTTACTGTAAGCTGCTTCTTAGTCCAAAGGAACGCAGATACCACACACTGCATGAAGCCTTTGGTTTCAGTCTCCAAGTTCTACACTTTCAAGTTAATCTTCAGCCTTCTTAGGAAGGCTAAACCTCAACTCTGCCTGTGGTGGCATCTACAACATATATTTGTAGGAGTTATTGGAGAGAACAAGGAATTCAGTACAAAAACTGTCTGATGCTCATGCCAAGCCCCTAATGAGGTTCACTGATTATTCTGTAGTGACAGATTTGATTGTCTGTTAGACTGTAGCTGTCTGTTACAGAGCATTTTTATCAAATTAAGTCTATAGTGGAGACTTGTGCCATTGGCACCTCCAGTAATAGACAGTGCCATACACATATGAGTCAGCAGATTCAACTGTCACCTTGAACAGCCTCTTGCAAGAGCTACATAAGAAAATTAGTGGCAATTGTTAGATCAGTTGCTTTTATCTCCAATTTAAAACAGGTATAATTTTTTTAACCTTAATAAAAATGACAAAAAAAAAAAGGTTAAGTGCTAAATTATAAAGTTAGAGTGGATTGAAGGGAGAAGAAAGGCTTGAGAGAGAGCTGATATCAAAAGATTCACTAATATGAAAGGGATGACTGCTCTGAGACCAGCCAATTCCAGCCTGCAGTTATAGCTTACTTCTAGTTCTTAATCCTTTGTAGTTTAGCTGAAGATTATGAGATCATAGTGAGTCTGCTAATAAAAGCTGCTACTGTGAAATGGTCACAAAGTTGTTAGAACTTCCCACAGTGGCCATGTAGTATCTCTTCATTCTATTAATCTTTTTGCAAAATATGACCATCCTAATTCAACATGCTTCTTACAGCGAACACCCAGTTGGCTCCAGGGACACTTTCTAACTCACAGAGATTCAGAATTCAGTGTGGGAAGATAGGGAATTATATATCCAGACAGATTCGTACCCCTCTAAAAATTGCAAGAAAGATTAATCATCTACAATTGCAGAGGCTGTGCTACAAATAATTTATTTACCACTGCCATCCCTAACCTTTAACAAATGAATATGTTGAGATAAATCCAGCACTACAATATTCCCCAGCTAAAACAAGCTATTCTGATACCCCTCAAACATATAAAGTTAATTACTGAACTTTAGTTCTTCATTGCTTTACAGTGACAAACATAGCTTTCTCTAAATAAGTGATAAGGCCAACTGTGGGCTAGAAAGAATTCAAATGCCAGGCACTGTTCAAGATTTAGGACTTGGTATCTCTCACGTCCCCATATTCATTTGGGAACCTCTCACAATCCCAAATTCTTTTTCTTGAGGCCATCAGCTTCCAACCAAACATCAACAAAAGGAAAATAGGACAAGAGAAAACATTTGTCTCAGGCATCATTCAGACAAGCAAGCTGTGTATTAGAAAGAAACTAGTGCCACCACAGATATAATTCTGCATGAATCTAATTTCATCTGCATCACTCTGATACGTGTCAGTGTACTTTACAATCTTTTCCTAGCCCACCTATAATCTAACTCACATAGTGAGGCAGAAAGTAGAAAAAGGTGAAAAGACATTGTAGTCTTACTTTGTTCAAACATCAGATAAAGAAAATACCTTTGCTGAAGACAAAAACTCTGAAAGGATGAAGTAATTTATGAAGTAAGACAACAAAATTACTGGGTACTGTTCTTCAGCTGGATACTACTGGTGCAACTGATTGCTTGCTTTTACAATGACTGGACTTCTTTTTTGGGGTCTCTCAAGGGCTTACACAAAAAATGCACAAATATACTTGCACTTGATATGCCACATGGAAAGGGAAATATCTCAGAAAGATGGCAAACCTGTATTTGACCTAAGAATATTTGGGCCATAATAGACATTCCAGTCCCCTTGGCCAAAGATTTCTTCATCCATTTGAAAATAAGTATCCATCTGTATTTGTGAAGGGTTTAATAGGTGAAACCGTATCCTCATGTGTGTTCAGACTACATTAAAATGATACATCATTCAAGTGTGAGCCAAGTGATCTGACAATTATAAAGATTAAACATGCAGGTCAACCAGTCAGATACACAAAAGCATCAAATCAGCTCAGAATCCTTTCGCAGAATCACAGAACTACTGAGGCTGAACAGCACCTCTGGAGATCATCTAGTCCAACAGCTTTAGAGCAGAGTCAGCCAGAGCAGGTTGCCCAGGACCACATCAACTATGTTTTGGATATCTCCAAGGACGGAGACTCCACAACCTTTTGGGGCAACCTGTTACAGTGTTCCTGTTTCCTGTTCCTCCATCACAGGAAAAAGATTTTTTCTGATGTTTAAAGAGCATTTCCTGTGTTTTAGTTTCACAGAGTCATAGAATAGCCCAGGTTGGAAGGAACCTTGAAAAATCCTCTGTTCCAACATTTCATGGGAAAGGGACCTTAGATGAAACTATCTAACTCCCTGTCCAATGCCCTCTTAAAAAACCTTCAGTGATGGAGAGTCTACCACATCCCTGGGGAGATTGTTCCAGTGATCTCACCATAAAAAAAAATTATTTTGTATATTGTGATGAAAAAGTTTGTGTAAGATCCCCATGAGACTTCTCTTCTCTTCTCTAGGCTCAATCTAGGAACCTTTTTCGATTCTTTAGAAAAAAAATTCCAGCTCCCTCAGCCTTTCTTCATATGAGAGATGCTCTAGTCCTTTCATCATCTTAGTGGCCCTTTGCTGAACTCTCTCCAGTATGCCCATGTCTCCCCTTGTACTGGAGAGCTGAGAACTAGACACAGTAGTCCAAGTGTGGCCGTCACCAGCGTTGAGTAGAGGAGAAGCATCATATCTCTCAGTCTGCTGGCAATGGTCTTCCTAATGCAGCTGTTGGCACTCTTTGCTGTAAGGGCACATTGCTGGCTCATGTTTAGCTTGGTGTCCATCAGGATGCTCAGGCTCTTTCCTGCAAAACTGCTTTCCAGTTTGTTGGTGCCCAGCCTGTTTTGGTGCCTGGGGTTGTTCCTATGCAAGTGCAGGATTTTTCACTCCCCTTTTCTGAACTTCATGAGGTTCCTATTGACCCATTTTTTCAACCTGTCCAGGTCCTGTAGAGTGGCAGCACAACCCTCTGGTGTACACTCCTTTGAGTTCTGAATTTTCTGCAAACTTGCTGAAGGTGGGCTCTGTCCCATCATCCAGGTCATTAATGAAGATTTTAAACAGCACTAACTGCATTATTCACCCCTGGGGTACACCACTGGTGTCCAGCTGGATTTCTTGGTGCTGATCATAACCCTTTGAGCCTGACAGTTCAACCAGCTTCTAGTCCATCTCACCATTCATTTACCCTCTGACCTTTATCAGTTTGTCTGTGATGATGTTATAGGAGACAGCATCAAAAACTGCTTGAAAGTTGCATTAGCGTGGCAAATATAAGAAGGAATCTTCTGTTTCAGTCTAGCAGCTACAAAACCATAAAGCTAATACTTGACGTAGCTGTGCTGTGTAATTCACACTGAAGCCTCCAGGAGAAAAATACCAGAGGAATTCAAATAATGCAAAAAGTTGCATCAGCTGTAATAAAACTTCCTCCTGTTTGATGGAGTCTAACGTTCATTCAGGTATTCTCTCCCAGCCAGGAAAAGCCCCTCTGATTTTTCACCTGACCACAGGAGCAAGTTCAGGGTGGTATGGTCAGAGCAACAGGTCTGGTTTAATGCCCTTATTTAGACTGCTGTGATCAATCACAACACTGCCTGGCATGTAACTCTGAATGGTAACCATCACACGATTTACATATCACTTCTCCTGCTTCTTGACCCCCCTTTTTGCCATCCCACCCCTGTATATCCCTTTCTCCACCACAGTCTCCTTTCAAATAAACATTTCCCTACTTTCCACCCTCTGGTGCAAGTTTTGCCACATTACTGGTACAAAATGCTTTATATAGCATAAGTGATATTGTGTCCCAGGTACTGCTGGCCTTGCAAGCGCCTGCCCCTGTGAAGGTTCCCAACACTCCCCTTCAATTGCCTATGAAGCATGGCCATTTTTCACATAAACTCTTTAAACTTCTGTGAAATTCAACAATAGTCATAGCATTCTGTAACTTTGGTCAGCTTCCCACAGTGTTATCTGTCATGGCCAGCAACGTCTCATTTCACGGCCAGTAGTTCTCCACATCCTCTTCAGTTAGCTTAACCTCAACTGAAGACCTTGTCAGAGGCCTTTTCATCTGCTGGGAGCTCTAACACATGCTAGAGAGAAATTTCCACTATTTTTAATATGAAATATGAACTGAGGTCTGTAACAGAGAGCAATGATCTTTCTGTATCTCCTATAAATGAATATGTCCAGTTTATACACACCTCCTAAAAACTATACAAATCCAGCACCTTAATTTAACTCAAATAATTTCTACTTTCCCATGCTTAAGGTCAAATTATGAGGAATAATTAAGAGGTACTTTGTTTCTAAAAGCTTGGCTCAAAAGTTTCAGAGGGTTCTGCTCTGCCCTGCTCTCCTTTTAAAATCAACGTCAAATGACATAGGGCTATAAGGATTTCTCTACTTGGGAGCTGTTGGGATAGGGGATTTTTGGTGCAATTTAATGTGCTTGTATGCAATTACAAAGGGCACATCTTGCCCCATTCTATTCTGCTCCTCTATGTTTCTGTGGCTGTTGTTCTCCTAATTTTATCTCTTTTTTTAAAAAAAATTAAATATAATCATTTTTCTTCGCCAGATGAAAAACTTCAAAATATTTTCAATAAAAAACATGATGAACAAGTTTTTGTTTACTGCTATTTACCAAACAAGAGAGACAAGAAAAAGGCTGAGGCGTACAGGAAACGTGATCACATATATCTCACTTTCTTAGAAAACTCAACTGAAAATGTCATAATACATCACCATTGCAGCTGCCTTTTCCTCTTGTTTCTATATCACTATGTTTTAAAATCAAGTGTCCTGTTATCCAAACTACTGGTGACACTAAAATACATGCTATCCACATTTTCTTGTAGCCAGAACTGGGACTGAATGAATCATTCCTATGACTCATCATAACTCTTTTTTTGCACATCATATTATAATATACTGAAGGATTTAACATAAAAAGTGAAGTTGTCTTCCTGTTCTGATAGAATCTTTTTGCTAAAGCTTCAAATTGCTCTCTCAAATTATTTTAACTGACTTTTTTTTTCCTTGGGTTTAGCTTTATTGGTAGCAGAAACAACAGCAATTAAAGTGTAAAAGCTCATCTTTTAATCTTCATAGATAGCCCTGATCAAAAATATATAGTCCCCATATATAAAGTGATCTTCTAATAAAAATATCAAGAGCTATAATGGGTTGGGTTTTGTTTTTTTTTTTTTTACATGGTTCTAATACCAAAATTAATGCCTGGATTAAGCATGCTGTTATATACCTGCATCGGAGCAGCATCTCTCAGCATAGTTATCCAAGCAGCAAGAACTACTAGAAGCACTACAATGCCTCCAGCCCAATTCATGAAGTCATACACCAGCTATCCTTTCCTGATGAAAGACTATATGGTGCACCTGGGACCCTTACTAATAGTGGGATTTGTATTCTGGTCTCCTGCAGAGACTCAGGAAAACAAAAGAGAAAATAAATCACCTTCAATCACCTGGATAACTCTAGAAGATCTACTCAGATCAGGAATCCAGGTCCCAGATCTCCTATTTTCCCCATGGATTCATGGGGAATATTATCACATGCAGCTACTTACTCAGAAGGAAATTTAACAGGAATTTCCCTCCAGAGGCGTTGCTCATGACAGCGTGTGAGATAGGAGATATTTGAAGACTAGTGGAGAGGATTAAGCTGTGTCGAGTGTACAGTATGAGAAAACAGAAGTGCTTGGGAGGAAACCTGAGGAAATCATGAAATGGTAGGAGGTGGCAGAATGAGCTAGTTCTTTTCCTCAGTGCACAAATTACTAGGGCCAGTCACAGGAAAAGGGTTTGCTTAGATAAGCAAACACTCAGAGGTATTCAGTGACTGTTTGCAGTAGCTTCTTACTACAAAGAAGCCAGAACTATCCAAGAGCTGTGGGTGGTATCAGACCCTGAAGCATATGCTGGGAAGGAAATGAATGTACATTTACATTTGCAGTAAGTCCTGTTGCAGGCAAGCCACAGTGATTTAAAAGCCATTATCTTCTGAACAGTGTACATGCAACTATGGATACTGCTGTTACGACCTTAAACCTTGAAAATGGGAATCCATTTTATCTAGCTGCAAGTGTGCAGAGCTAACCTGCTAACAGCTGAAAGGGTTTTGAGAAATAAAAAGTTGTTGGGTGTATGCTATCCCATGAGCAGTCTTTCAGTGAGATTTCTGACTGAAGGCAGAAGGCTTATTAAGTAAGCTCACACAAATCGATCTAAAGAAATGCAGTTCTAAATAAAGTTCATATAAATATATCTAAATAAACACAGCTGTAATATTTCAGAGAGCAATGTTATTTCTGTGCCTCCTCAATGTGTGCGAAAAGAACATGTCAGTGTCAGAGCTTAACCTTGTCCTGCTAGAAGATGGCAGCTAAACCAAAGGTTTGGCAAAATATTGTAAACAATTGTACCAGTCCACAGTGCCCCTTCTATTGGTAGATCCACTACAGATCTGCTATGGGACATAAAGAACTTTGTCCCTTTGACTGCTTTTTCTAGGAGCATGTCTAAGGTGCAAGTTGCCCCTACAGTGCTTCAAGCCAAACTGTGCCTGCACTGCTGTAGCTGACCCTGTGCTAGGTCTAAGCTCCCCAGTCCTGCAGAGAGACAGGAGACATTAGATGGGGCATTCACAGTAAGAGGGCTGAGGAAATAGCTAACTCTTGGTTGGATCTCCTTAAAAATTCATAATGGTATCTCCATTTGATAACACCACGCAATACAGCTCTCACTTACTATATGTGAGGCATGATGGAACTCTGAACTTTGTGAAACAGCTACCCGTTATTGTCATATCAACCATAAATGTTACTCTGACGTAATTCATTGTATTCTTGGAAGAAAATACTCCAAATAATAATATGTTTGCTGGTTTTAAATGTCACCAAAATGTCCATAGCATCTTGAACAAGCATTTATACATCATTTTCATTCATTATAAAATAAAGGAAGCTTTCTTCATAATGATTTTGAGGCTAGAACCTGATCCAGCTAATATAATTTTAGATGTCATTTGTTGATTTTACAAAAAAAATAAGGTGGACTTTGGCTCTGGAATTGCTAATAATTTTTTGTCAATCTTAGTATGTAATATCCAGAAAGCTAGTTCAAACTTTCTAGATATTGCTGCGGTTACGCCAAAGATTCACTATGCAGCTTAATACTTCTGTCCTTCCCAGATAAAAAAAACCTCAGTCTTCTTGGAAAACCAGGATCTTTGTGTCTGGAGAGGAGATATCTTCCAGGAATGAAATGGTGGATAATATTAATCCAGCTACCTCCTGCTTGGGGGACAGAATAGTTAATTTTGAATTAAGCCTTCTTGTTTTCTCTGTAAGGTATTATATAACATTAAATTACATTATAACACTACCACAGTGCAGGGAATGCACTGTGAATTGCTGAAGACTAAATAGCTGAGTGATTTCCTTTAATTCCCATAACTTTCAGAAAAGGTCATGGTTACTTGACACTACAGCTCATTTGAAAAGAACAGTTCAAATGGGTCATACAAGAAAGCATGTTAAAGGAAGAAAGTGCCCCGATCATTTATTCAAAACTTGCCAATACCATTTCTGCGTATTTCTGTCTAGTATTCCAATACATGGGCAGAATTAGCCATAACAATAACACACCACCATCTCTCCTAGCTTATAGCCAAACAATCTGAAAATGCACAGTCAGTCTCAGTAACGTGGATCACCTTCCAATTAAAGAAATGAAAACATGCACACTTCAGAGTAATTATGATTGTGTCATTTTTAAACCCTCAATGCTTTCCAGAGATCTCTTGTTCTCTGGCACCCATCTTGCTATAGTGTTTCTCAGGCTTGGTAATGTGCTCAGAGGTTTCTTACACAAACATCTAAGAATATTAATAAGCTTCTGAGATGGAATGATGGAGGCCAAAAATTATTTCCTCTGTGAGTGAGTACAGACATGAGAAAACTCCAGAAAGAGAACACCGGGTGATGCCGGATTCAGAGAAATCCTGAAGGCAGAGAATCTCTCTCCCACGGCTTCATGGACTGTGCATCCCTGAGGGCAAGGTTTGCTAGATGCTTTTTGCCTGCTGGATGCCTGAAGGTCAGAAATTACTGCCATGATTTGCAAGATTACCTATCTTATCCGCAGCTCCTACGTACCGAAGGAACAATGTGCCAGCAGAGTGGAGTAAGACTAACAGAATTTGATACTGAGCCAATGCATTAGGGATGGGATGGTTGGTAGACACTCCTCTAATCCTGCGAAACCATCAGCTGCCAAGAATACCATGACCCAAATGTTAGATATTCCCAACTCCTTATCTAGTTTCCCACAGAGAGGATCGTGTTGTGTGCTATACATTTAAATTTCAGCTTTCCCCACCTAGGTATTCAGTTATAAATTTAATATTTCTGTCAAATACAAACAAGGAGAAAAATTAAATTAGACAAGAGAAGGATATATGACATATGAAGGGTAAATGCTTGAGGCAACTGAGTTAGTTAGCTTGTTCCTTTGATTAATTAAATAAATCATCTGATATTCCTAACTTAAACACTAATTTTGCTATACTTACTCTGTCTTATATTGAGAGGTTCACTGATTATTCTGAAATACCTCCCCTAAACCTCCCTAAAGGTTTAGAAAGACTGCAGGGAAATAAAACAATGACAATATGCCAAAGTACATCACAATGGGTGCTATTCTAACTCATTTGATACAGGTCAGCTCAGATCATGCAGTTGGAAGGCTGACATTGATTTAATTAACTGCAGTACACTGTATTGTTTTAAAAGGAGATATTCTTTCCATGTTTTACATATACATTTTACGGCATATTCAAAGCAAAAAGTTACAACTGGAACATTAGAAAAGAAGAAAGCAAAATTGACTCTCTTAATAAGAAGCTGCTTCCAGATTAGCTTGATTCAAGAAAGAGAGGTAGAGATGATCTCACTGAAAGCTAACAGAATCAGACAGTAGCAGTGGTGAAGTGATTGATTTTTTGTTTCTAAGTTAAAATACATAGAACAAAGCAGAATATGAGAGTTCTGAATCAAAACTTACAAAAATCAGGAGGGGAAAAAAAAATGCACTCATTAAATAAAAATCTAGGCAGAGAAGTAGGAACATTAATTGTAATATCCAACTGGATGTGAAACACTTGTGTTCTTTACTTATTTTAACATTGTTCAGTTGATGCTCAGGTCTGAAACTAGAGTATCTGTTGCCACCTTAGCTAGTTTCCTTAGCACTGGAATAACTCAGTGAGAGAAGTGCAATCAAACCTCAGCCATGAAAGCAAAAAGCTCATCTCAGCCAGGGAAGAACTCTGTGACCCTCTGGCTGGACGGTCTCCTCCAGGATCTGTCTACCTTTTCTGTGTTGTGAGTAGGTATTAATAAACAATCATAGAATCATTTAGGTTGGAAAAGACCTCCAAGATCATCAAGTCCAACTGCAAATCTAGCACTGCCAAGTCCACCAGTAAACCATGTTCCTAAGTGCCACATCTATAATTCTTTTAAATACCTCCAGGGATGGTGACTCCATCACTTCCTCGGGCAGCCTGTTCCAGTGCTTAACAACCCTTTCAGTGAAGAAATTTTTCCTAATATCCAATCTAAAACTCCCCTGGCACAACTTGAGGCCATTTTCTCTCATACTAGCACTTGTTATTTGGGAGAAGAGATTAACATCCACGTCCCTACAACCTCCTTTCATGTAGCTGTAGAGAGTGATAAGGTCTCCCTTCAGCCTCCTTTTCTCCAGAGTAAACAACCCCAGTTCCCTCAGCCACTCCCCACAGGACTTGTAGTCTAGACCCTTCACAAGCTTCATTGCTCTTCTCTGGATGCACTCCAGCACCTCAGTGTCTTTCTTGTAGTAAGGGGCCCAAAACTGAACACATTATTCCAAGTGAGGCTTCATCAGTGCTGAGTACAGAGACACAATCACTTCCCTAGTCGTGCTGGCCACACCACTGCTGATATAAGCCAGGATACTGTTGGCCTTCTTGGCCACCTGGGCACATTGACAGCTCATATTCAGCCAGCTGTTGACCAGTACACCCCTTTTCTGCTGAGCAGCTTTCCAGACACTCTTCCCCAAGGCTGTAGCTATGCACATAGGGATAACTCAGAAATATATACCTCTGGAGCATCACCTGGGGCACTCCAGGGCTCATTAGCTGCCTATGACTGAACAAGGAAAGCTGCAGGAGATCCGTGACGTGTCGTCTTCCTCCCTCTCCTCATCTAATTTCTTTCTGCCCTCCCTCAGGAGTAAGAGGAGAAAGAAGAAACAAAAACCGAGCTTGCACATGTTCACTACTTTTTGGGCTATGCACTTGTGCTAGAAAGCACAAGCAACCCATAGCCAGTCTCCTGGCTACAGCTACCACTGTGGAAGTATGTGCTTGGGTGGACATCCTCCATGTTCCTGCAAGCCTGCCTTTACTCCTCGGTGCCATGGCCAGCTGCTGCTCTGGAAGTATGCATGGCATGGCAAGGCAACCTCTTTCCTCCATGTGGAAGCCTTTGGAGGTAACCTAACAATACTGCAGTCAGCACGGTGGCACTCAGTGACACTGATGTATGGGACTGAGACAGACAGACTGCCAACTGTAATGCACACAGACTGCGAGTCATGCCCAACAAAGCACTTGCAAACGGTTTGACATGTACCTGCAGGCGCAGAAATAAACTTGTGTTTTAATCCACAAGTATAAAAAGGGACAATTACATTTCTGCAACAGAATCTGGATGCTGGTTCAAACAAAATGAATGGATTCAAATCAGAATTCAAGCCATGGTTCAAACCAACAACTACGGCTGGTTCAAACCAACAGCTTATGTTAGAAATTAGATTCTCCCCCAAGTACTCACTGATTCTAGTTCTATATTCTCTCCTCCTGTGAGAATCTGGGGGATATTTCACTGTGGGATTCCTTTTTTGTTTGAGAATGTAAGCGAATTAGCCTTAGGCTTAGATTTTTTTCAACACTTGCAAAATGATATTTCCTTTTTTTGTTCCCTCACTAAAATAAAAATCAGAAATTGTTATTGCCATTGTCGTTGGGGCTCACTCACTCACAATTAGGGAGAAAGAAGAGACATAAGAAGTAGACTTTGAGCATTTAGTCTTTTCTACCAAGGCTGTCCTGAAATCAAATAATTCAAAATCAAAAAGAAAACTGTGGCATGGCTTTAAGTATCTTACTCCCATCTACTTTCCTGAATATTTCTGTATTTATTAGAATTTGCTTGATTTCATCTTGTAATATTTAATAATTTTAAAACATAGGAAGTATCCAAAACAACATGCACAGCAGAAGAACAATAAATTCATACCAAATTTAACACACCCCATCTCAAAAAAAAACAAGGAAAGAACTGCTTTTCTACTGAGGGAAAAAAAAAAAACACACAAAGAAACAAAAAAAATTGAAACTAATATTTTTCAGTCATCTTCCTCCTTTTAGCTGCATACACATACCACCCACATGCTAACACACATATGCACATACAGAGTGTAAACTTGTATCTACTGGAAATATTTATCAGGGCAGGTTGGATTTTTTTTGTCAATGTTAATACAGTTCAACATTAATGAGACAGGAAACAAAGTAAACATGAGAAATACGTAAAATCACAAACTTGATTTTGATCTCAAATATAAAATTTCAAGCTCAGCCTTTTTAAATGTATAGAGATTTACTCCAGATTTATACAATTTTAATGGTTCTTTAAAGACTGATTATTACTACAGTTAATTACTCAGATTAGAACAATCAGAATGCACTAAATTCATCAGCCTGAAGCAGTCCAGTCTTGGCTTGGCTCGAGATTGGGCTCAAGAGTGGAGGTAAAATAAACAAAGACCATTTAGACTTAAATTATTTTGCTGTGTAACCTTCTCCTTGATCTCATTGAAGAGAAGCCATTTTAAGAAAGTGAGAAGGAATGACTGCCTGAATGAGTTTTTGAAAGGCATAACAGATACATGCAACAAAGTGGAGTTTTGTCCAAAGAATTTATTTGTTGTCAGATTGGAAATGCTTTTGTTGCCTCTATAAAAAGCTTCAGGGTTGTTTTAAGCCAATATGTAATAATTGATACCTTGTAAAAAATTACACACTGCCAGAAAGACAGGCAGATTTCAAAGCATTTAAGTTTCAAAAGCTGTAAAAATAATATGTTTTTAAGAAATATATTTAAGTCTATCTGTCAGCATTGAGATAAGAATAACTGAACATGTACAGTCCATGTTGCCTACATGTACAACAATTGACAAAGCATTTTTATCAGATTGTGATGCTTTTGAAAAGAAGGAGCTGATAAGACAGAATGGATGAGACTTATTTCTTTGTTCTAGAAGTGTGAAGACTTCAGACAGCAACCATAACTCGCTGGTGCTTTGCAGGCATGTAAAATAAAAGACAACTCCTCCTGCCACTACATGGGATGCTATAGAAGCAGACAAATCATCATGGAGTATGAACTGCTCTGTTCCCTGCCTCTGGGTGCAGGATCCTGTTCAAGACTTCTCTTTTGAGTTGTTATCAAGCAGGTAGATAGGGCCTCAGAAACAGCAGTGACAAGATTCAATGTTTTTCGGAGATGAAAGGCCATTAGGGGGTTTTAGCGGAAACATTTTACATAGACTCTATGGGGCCAAGCTTGTACCTCTGGGATTAATGTGAGCTCAGTTATTGACTTTGATGGGAGATCAAGCTGCTAGGGAACCTGAGAAACAGCCCTGATCCCCCAAAATTGCAAGGATTTGGCAGTGTTTCATTTCTGATACAGAAGGAAAATGAGATTTCAAGAACTTTAACTTAAAAGGTCTATTTCCCTAAAAACATGATTTCAGGGCACTCAGTTGTGTTTAGGTCCTTATTCTTCGCAATTTGGAGTTTTGCTCCCATAGCTCAAACAAACAACCTGACCATAAGAAAGCTTGAAATTTTTGTATAGGTTAACTCTTTTTTTCCTTTCTAACTTATTTTGAGCAAGAAACATCCTCAACAAAGAACAGTATTTTAGCTGAATTATTTCTCAAAAATATTTCAAACTTAATGAAATATTTTCCAATATAAATAAAAGGGGCATTTGAATCTTTTTGTGCTATCTTTAGTTTTCTAGTGAAATATTACTTTCTTTACCACACAGAATTTAATATCCAAAGCCTAACTGAAGGTTTGCACAATCTCTGTATATAACAGGAAACACAAAACACAAAAGCATGGTACAAGAGACTTAATCAGAATTTTTTTTTCTCCTACATTCCCTAAACAAAATAATTTGTCCCATTACTCCTTTTTCTGTGAATCCAAAGGCTTGTGAAGAATTTAAGAAATCATAGGGAACTGTTACATGACAAGCCAAGTATTAGGGAGGTGTTAGGTCTGAACAGTTTCCAAGTCATTCTGTTCTTTACAAGAAAATGTTTTTGTCAATAAAAGAATTTACCATTATTGCATTGTGTTCCAAAAAAAAAAAAAGCTTTTGATAACTCTGAGTAAGGGGCAGAAACAGCATTGTTATCTCTTCTTTCTTTGGTAAATGTGGACGTGCATGTTATGAGAGATAAGGGATGCTCCTCTGCACAGACAGGAAGCGGCAACTGGGTAGCAGCAGAACTGCCCTCGTCCAGGGGTAGGGGCAGGGGCAGGCACTGCCCTGCTGTGGGGACTCACACCTAGGGTGCTCAGAGGGCTGGGTAATCACAAGGCAGACAAAGAACAAAGGAGCCCTGAGCCATGGCTACCTTGCATTAAGGTGTTTGGTGGTCAAGGGGCACTTGCCCCCTCCCACTGACACCATGCACCAAGAGCGCATCATGCAGCTCATCTCTTCCACCCTAGTCATGGACACTTTTTCCCTAGAAAAGTTCTCTGACAAATCATTGCCTTTTTTGGCATGGCTTAACCTATAGAAAGGGAACTGAAACGTATCTTTTAACACAAAATCTGAGACTGCCTTTGGTAGTTCTGAATCCCTTTACGTTGTGGGAAAGTTCAAAGAGCAGCTCTGATCACTATGACATTGAATTTTGAAGAAATCTATGACAGAATTAAGGGAAATAAATATGAGTATGATATTTAAAGAAAAAAAAAAGAGACAAAAATATCTAGAGGGCTTTTTTAGAGCATTCGGATAGAGGTGATCTGAGAAGAGGATGATAAAGGAAGCAGCCAAATTTGTAACTAGGGACAGAGATTAAAAGTTTCCTTTTACAATACTTTCAAATTTCAGCTACAGCTTATAAGAAGTTTAAGGACTGGAGTGAAATCATTGCACTCCAGCTGACTTCATTAGAACTGCTCATGTGAGGAAAGTGAGCAGGGTTTGGCCACAAAACAGAAAGGCCTTTGGCCTTGTTCTCATTGCCAAATATTTCCTAATTGATACTGCATGTAAACTCTGCCCTCTGCTAATACACTAAATAATCAATGCTATCCAAACCCACGGCTCATTTTCTGCCTAAGACAGGATTTTGTTTGTATCACTGCCCAGGGATGATGAGGGAGCGGGAAGGGGTTGTGCCGTTGGATTGCTCCTTCCTCATGTAGCGCCATGTTTGTGTTATTCCACACTCTCTGATGGAGAGGTCATAGCCCTCTTAGCTGTAGTCCCCTGGTAAATCCCCACCCAGATGTAATCCCCTGCACCTTGAAGCAGACGAGATTCCTCTACTTTCTCCAAACACTGCATTATGTCCCTGCAACCACCAGCCAGCTTTAAAGACTGACTGATTTTTCCAAATCCTTACAAATTACATGTGACCTTTGGAAAGCTACGTAATTAGTGAGAATGTACTCCAAGGCTTGGAAATCCACAATGTCCTGAAGAGAAATGAGGAATATTTTGAGCATCTCAGCTAATTTTGGTAAATTGTAGTATGAACTCCAAGACAGGATGTGATTTACTGGGTGTTTTGCTCAACTTTTTTGATTAATACTGTTGTTTTGCAGCATTAAAAGCTCACTAAGTAAACATGTTCAATGTCAGTGCATAATGAAAGAGTATTTACAGTATACAAAACCCATGACTTAAGGCTGGTCACTGAAGTCAAATTCTATTTCTCAGCAGTTGCCTACTCTCTCATAGTATTCCTATATCTTATGAGACCAGATGTATGGAAAAAAAAGTACCTTAATATTACACTCACATCTCAGGAGCTGTCCATACCAGCTCTTAGTTGCACTATTCTTGGTGGTGGTCCTTGAAGCTGACTCTAAATTGGATCTTTTCGTGTCTAAGAAATAGTGAAACTACAGAAGAAACTTACAGTAGTAGTTACTGATGATATCTAATGACTTGTGAAAACAGAAGATCTTTCTGTTAAGATTTTCCTCAGTTGTCTTCCCCTATTATTGACTGATTTTGTAATATTTACAATGGTTTCATAGATGGATGCAAAATTTAAGGAATCTAATCTAATACAATCTCCTATCAAACAGAAGCAGTAGCACTCTTAAAACATCTTTGAATTGATTTTTATTTGAAGGGAGGAAGATCTTAAAACATCCCAAATCATGCAATGTTGGTGAAAAAAAAAGCCCAGATACTAAGAAAGTTGATACATTTTTCCTATAAGTCATCCTTGTAGCCAAAAAATTGTACCTTATTTCTTACCTAATTATGACTTTCAGCCATTACAGTTTAATTATGGGGGGGGAGGTTTGCTATATTCAAAGTTATTTGCCATACCTTGTGTTGCTCCTTGATAAGTGAAACAGAGTGAGTGCTTTGAGTGCAGCACAATAACATCAGCTCATTTATTTTCTAATAATTCTTCTATGAACACTCTTCAGTGATACACAGTCTGAATGGACAATACACTCCAAAACACAACAGAGGGGATGGGATTTCCTTCGCTTAAATTACAACCCAGATGGCTCCCTGCGAGGTAGTCACACTAAGCTCTCTTTATAGTCGATGGGGAGAAAGAGCCTCTTTTCACGTGTGATTCATTGGGTACTTTGTACATTTGAGATGAGATCAGTAATACCCTTGAAGTGTCTATTTGTAGATAACCACATCATTTCAATGAATTCCTGTATTCCAAAAGTGGTATCATTACTAAAAACTACAAATGCAAATCCTACTAAAATTCCTCAATTTACATTCTCAGCAGTTGTGTTTTCCAATTTGTACAGAGCGTTCCCAGAAGACTTCACGTTCTGCTGTCCATCCTCCATAAACCAAAGTCAGGATGCAAGTCCACATCCATGTATACAAGGTATACCTCTCGCTGTAGTATATGTATCTTTATTATCCATATAAATACGGAAAAAATTATAGTATATTTAATGTGGTTTGCAATATTTAATATATTTTACATATTTGTTCTTGTCTCAGAGAACTAAGTGAGTCCAGTAGTCCCATCCCAATGACTTTCAATTCACTGTTACTGCTTCCCAGGCTTTTGTGTTATCTATACAATCTCTCTCATAATTTTAGATTTTGTTCCAAGTCATTGATAAAAACAATCAACAGCTAAGTTTGGGAACATATTCTCATTAGAAATTGAACAAGGATTCCACATTTAGTGTTAAATTGGAATCTGTCTGACAGCTGTCAAAATATAATGCTTTATAGTATGTTACATGGTTGTTATTCCTAGTTTGTTCATAGTAAATCCACTAGGTACACATTCAAACAGATGGATTTAAGGATACTGCTACCAGAGCACTGCTATTATCAGCAAATCTAGCAAGTTAATTTAAAAAAAAAAAAAAAAGAAAAGAGAAAGAACAGAAATATTAAATGAGCCATGCTGCCTATTTTCTACAAATAGCATCAGGGTAGTTCTATGATTTCATAAATCATTAAAGGAATTATGTGGTTTGGCTGTAAAAAGAATTGGAATGAGTGTAGGACAAGTCTACTTATTTCAGAGAACCAGTGCCGGACATAACTACTTGCCATTGTGAAAAGGGATTCTATTCTTTCAAGTATTCAAACATATAATACATACACATGCATGGGCAGACAAGTACACAGATGTTTCATATATGTATGTGTGCTGAATTTAAAATTTCTCAGCACAACTTTGCTCTCAAACTTCAACTAAAAGTAGAGAAGTCATTAATCAAGTTTGATCCAGAAGATATCGATTTCCTCATCCTGCTTGCAGATGAGGAAATCTCTAATCTATTTTATATGGATAGTAGTGATATGCTACACTAATCACTGTATGGATCCTGTAGATTCCATTCTCCAAATAAAGAATTATCTAACATGTTCACAGGTCTTCTGATTTCTTATGTGAGTAGTCTAATAGCACTGGTGCATGACACAGCCACACGTTAATACACGAAATGCCCTGAAGACAAGGTGCTCTGTCAATGCCTATTATTAGTTTCAGTATGCTTTTGTTATAGCAAGAGTGGTTTTTAAATTCAAATTAATTGTTAGAAAATTAACAATACCTCCAGAATCTAAATCAATAAATGGTTTAGAATAATCTTGTTAGTATTTCTTTACTTCGAAACACCAATTTGTCCAAACTGATATAGTTTATCAGAAAACCAAACTTCTGACAAATTTCCATTACCAGTATTTGAGTTGTTTTTTGAAATTCTGAAATGTTCTGTTAAAATATTTTCTCAAAAAAGGACTGTATTTTTTCCTGATTAAGAGAATCTTACTTAGAGCAGCTAATAAAAATATTTCAAAGATCTCCCCAAAAAAAAAGTTTTTCAAAATTAGCAGAAGGAAACAATTCAATTTTATGTCATTTTAATGTTCATCTGTGTGTGTGCATTTTACATATGATAAACACAAAATCACAAAAGTATATGTCTGTGTTAAGTCAGATTAAACGTGTTGAATAGCAAATCCTAGGAGTGAGTACAAGAACAATCAAATAGTTCTGCTTCTTCAGACTACTTTCTGAAACTTATTGCTCAGTGACTACGAAACATTTAATAAACATGGATGACTTTTCTTCTAGAACGCAATTTCTGGTTTTGAACATATGCAAACTTTTACCTTCTACAGCATCTTACAATGAAGCATTTCAAGTACAGCTGTGCATTTTATGCCACTTGCAGGCTTCATTCCATGCTCCCAACTCTTTTTTCATTTGAAACAATGAGTAATTGCCTATCTACCTTCTCAGCAGCTCTCATCATAGCCAGCCATACGTATGTTCCCTAGGTTGAAAAATCCTTGAATATGCTATTTGTTTCTTATACAAAATCTGTTGTTTATCTTTTAATTTCAGTTCTTAAACACTTTTGACAATCCAATTTTTCATTCTGTTTTAGTCTGGGAAAAATGTTTGAAATATAAAAAAAATACTTTGGGGATGGGAAAATAATTTTCTCTCCAGCTCTAACTTTCAATTCCTTTTTACTATATCAAGAACAAAGCATATAAAATCCACAAACATGTATAATACATCTGGAAGCAGGTACTTCAACATAGACAGAGATTTACACAATGAAATAAATTTACTCTCCTGACTTCCTCAGGTGATTTGTTGCCACACAACCTTCTTCTATTTTATTTTCATTAAACATGTTTACAATTAATAATTATTACCATCTGTTCGAGTTGGGCTCCAGTTTGTAATGCTATAAATTAGAAGTAGCTTTGCAGAGATAAGTATGATTTTGGTTTGGATGATAAACTTAGCTATGTTCTACTATTTTCATTCATGCCTGCTGGAACTTTATAAACATTAAAGTCTATAGAAAAAAAAAATATATAACCTCAGAATTGAAGTCATTATCATGGGTCACAGAGTTTCCAAAGGGCATTAAAATTTATGGACACTCAAATTAAAAGGTGCAATTTTAGAAAATATTTAGCACATCCTCAGAAGCTGAGGTCATTTTCAAATGCTTTATATGTACACAGTAAAGAAAACCAATAATAATTTCTGAAAATCAAATGGTCTCATGCATTGATTCTGCAAGCTTACCATTCTGGTCATACCAAAGCCTCTAATGCTAGTAACCAACATGATTCTGGGTGTGTTATGTAACATCTCCACAAAAAAAAAGTAAAACTTTTTATAGTTCTTTACTTAAGGATGAAGTAAAATAAGTTGGGTATCAGGCAAAGCCAACTGGTTGAAAGGAAATACCTATAGGAAAATGAACTGTGAAAAAAGGGTAGGTATATGCTTTCTCCTGATACCTTCAAACCAAGGATACATATGTCTCCAGAAGCTACATTTCACCAATAACAGACAATAGAGATCAAATTAGTACATAATATGTAATGATCATTGCTACGTGAGACATTATACAGGAAGAGACATCAACCCCTTTTACCTTTTCCTTTTTTTTTTTTTTTTTTTACTTTGAGTGCTTCTCCATGGGATAAGCTGCCCTGGATGTCTTCATAGAATATGATGGATTGAAACGCACGTCAGACATGGACCCACAGATAAAATAACAAAAGCAAGAAAATTACATTTTAATTAAATACACAAGAAAACTGAGGAAGAAAAAAAAATTGTGGATGGGAGTGGCATTGGATACACCAAAGAAAATATTATTCAGCAACTATTTTTTAATTAAGCTCAATTCATCCACAGTGTATTTTAAAATATGGTTGTTTTTTTTTTTTTCTGTGAATTTAGGACTACAAGAGAATTACTATCTAACATACAAGACCTGCAAAATTTAGTAATAAATACATTATCAGAGATGTTAGTGGTGGAATTAACTTCCCAGTATTGTTAGATTTTGTGTCACAAGAAGTATTCCAAACAAAGACCAGCTCTGTAATTGTTGTTAAGACTGGCCAGCATACCAGAAAAAAAAAAAAAAACAAACCATGGCTAATATGTTTATATACTGGCTTCCTTCTACAAGACAAAGAATGTAATTTCCAGTAGTCCTCTTAATCATCTGTTAAAAATTTTACTATTACTCTGTACCAAAAAGGTAGCACATACTGCAAATA
This sequence comes from Chlamydotis macqueenii, assembly GCF_036417535.1. Taxonomy (NCBI): domain Eukaryota; kingdom Metazoa; phylum Chordata; class Aves; order Otidiformes; family Otididae; genus Chlamydotis; species Chlamydotis macqueenii. The sequence continues at coordinate 21,302,833 of NC_141558.1, forward strand.
AAAAATAAAAACCAAAAACCTAAGCAATTTAATGCAGAGTCTGATAGTGATTTCACTGAATCCACTGCCAAAGAACTCAATTTACTTTTTTACTGTGAAGCTCCAGAAAGAGCTAACCAAAATACTGGGGGAAAGTGTGTATTGTTAGAATAAGTATGCAAGAAAGGTTTTCATTCTGTCTAGCATTTCAAACACAATTGCAGTGCTCCAGTTACTCTCAACCATAGCACTTGCACTTTCTCAGTTAGAAGGACTCATCCTTTTCATTTTAAAAGTCTGTAATATGAGAGCCAGCCTTGATAGCTTTCTTCCAGATCCTACATCCAGGCTGGGACCTATTTCCTCTGCATCAAGCCTCTAGGATACTGACTTTCTTTTCTTATTTGTACACTTAATGCTCTTGCTCAAGCTGTTAAGCTCTCATGCCTCAGTCCCTGAAAGCTTCTTGCTGGTCTTGGCAAGTGAATTATAAGGATTTAATCCTGAATATGGAAGAAGTACAAAAGAAAGCACAATGGTACATTTGACAATTCAACAAGCTAAGGAGAGATATTGGCATCACGAGGTTGGAGTAGGGAAAAGAAAGGAGGATCTTGCAGGTAAGTGGCAGATAGATCAGTTAGGAGAGGACAGGACTGCAAAGTGTCATGACCACAAAAGTCAAAATTGTAGGTTTGTTTCAGTGGACAGTAAGCGTGCAAACAAAAGGACTAAGAAAACTATTTTTACTCTAGTCTTGCTGGTTGACATAAGGAGGAAAAAAAGTTCGTTGTAATGTTACATTGTTTGAAGAATGTGCGTTTTTGATGTCCACTGACTTTTCACATCTGCAAGACAATGATGTTCCTGATGTGCCAAACAACAGTTTTCATGGTGATGAGCTTTCCTTTTACACACTTCTTTTCCTATATCCACTTATCTCTGTCTTATACTGAAGCTGTAAGTCTTTCTTGTATTTTATGTGTTTTCACCCGGGAACAAAAAAAGCAACCAAACAACAGCCTAGTTCACAGACAAGGTTCTTTGGTACTACAGTTAAGCTTGTCATAACATTATCATCCATTACTACATTAAAGTCATCATGACTTAGTGGAATGAGCCATGTATCCATCTCTCAAGACATAATATACTGCATAAGTTCAAGGATCCATTTGATAAAATATGCAACATCACAATAAAATATGTCAATATGAATATCAATTAGAAATACTAGGGATCCCAGGAATTTAAGTTAATACCAGAAACATACCTATGACTTACCTTTTTTTTTTTCTAGAATTCAGTGATATTCCATAAAATCAGGATATATTTACTTTGATATTCACATACATTACTTCATCCATCAATTCCTGTTTATATTAGCATATGCACACATATTCCTTTCAAAATCACAATACACTGGGTGGTAGTATATGATTTTGAAATATATAGAATCATAGAATAGTCTGGGTTGGAAGGGACCTTTAAAGGTCATCTAGTCCTAACACCCTACAAGGAGCAGGGACATCTCCAACCAGATCAGGTTGCTCAGATCCTCAACCAATCTGGCCTTGAACGTTTCCAGGGATGGGGCACCCACCACCTCTCTGGGCAACCTGTTCCAGTGTTCTACCACTCTCATTGTAAAAAAATTCTTCCTTACATCTAACCTAAATCTACCCCTTGTCCTATCACTACAGGCCCTGCTAAAAAGTTTGTCCTCATTTTTTTTTCACAGGCCCACTTTAAGTATTGAAAGGCTGCTATAAGGTCTCCCTGGAGCCTCCTCTTTTCCAGGCTGAACAACCCCAAATCTCTCAGCCTGTCCTCATAGGAGAGGTGCTCCAGCCCTCTGATCATCTTTGTGGCCCTCCTCTGGACCTTCTCCAACAGGTCCATGTCTTCCCTGTGCTGAGGGCTCCACAGGTGGATGCAGTACTCCAGGTGGGGTCTCATGAAAGTGGAGTAGAGGGGCAGAATCACCTCCCTCGACCTGCTGGCCACGCTTCTTTTGATGCAGCCCAGGATACAATTGGGTTTCTGGGCTGTGAGCACACATTGCTGGCTCATATCTAGCTTTTCATCCACCAGTACCCCCAAGTCTTTCTTAGCAGAGCTGCTCTCAATCCCTTCATCCCCCAGCCTGTATTGATACCAGAGATTGCCCCAACCTAGGTGCAGGACCTTGCACTTGGTCTTATTGAACCTCATCATGTTCACAAGTCCACTTCTCAAGCTTGTCTAGGTCTCTGTGAATGACATTCTCTCCCTCAGGCATGTTGACTGCACCACTCAGCTTGGTGTAATCTGCAAACTTGCTGAGAGTGCACTCCATCCCGCTGTTTATGTCATTAACAAAGGTATTAAACCATACTGGTCCCAGTACAGACCCTTAAGGGATGCCACTTGTCACCAACCTCCATCTAGACATTGAGCCATTGACCACTACTCTCTGGATGCAACCGTCCAACAATTCCTCATCCAATGAACAGTCTACCCAGCAAATCCACATCTCTTAATGATGTTGTGGGGGACCGTGTCAAAGGCCTTACTGAAGTCCAGGTAGATGATGTACATAGCTCTTCCCTTGTCCACTAATGTAGTCACTCCATCATAGAAAGCCACTAAGTTTGTCACCTAGGACTTGCCCTCCCTGTCCTTCACATGTATCATAGTTTAGCCCCACTCAGGACCAAGCTACACAGTTTCTTACTCACTCCCCCCACCCTCCAGTGGAACAGGGAGGAGAATTGGTAAAAAAAAAAGAAGGCAAAAACTTGTGGGTTAAGATGAAAAAAAAAAATTAGAGAATAACAGATGAAAACAAAACAGTGATAGAAAACTACTACAGTACAAGAGCTCACAGCAAATCCTGAAGCCCAGTTTCCTCCCTAGTAGCAGGGAGACTCCCTTCACTACCCTCTTCACTTATACACTGAGCATGATGTTACATGATGTGGAGTAGCCCTTTGGCTAATTTGGGTAAACTATTCCAGTGGTTGGCTAATTAGTAACTTATCCCAGCTGTATGCCTCAGCCATAGGGGCCACCAGCTGCAGTTCCCCTCCCAAATCAGGTGAAAGTTAACAGGACAATAGCTTCTAGGAAGATCTTTTCCATGATCTTCGCAGACACAGAGGTGAGGCTGACAGATCGGTAGTTCCCAGTATCTTACTTTTTACCCTTTTTAAAAATGGATGCAATATTTCCCCTTTTCCAGTCAGCAGGGACTTCACCTGACTGCCATGACTTTTCAAATATCATGGCGAGTGTCTTGGCGACTACATCAGCCAATTCCCTCAGGACTCTGAGATGAATTTTATCAGGTCCTGTAGACTTATATATATTCAGGTTCTTCAGATGATCACAAACATGATCTTCTCTTACAATGACTTTGCTCCCCTAGTCCTTGTCTTGCAGTCCATCCGCTCAAGAGGTGTGGGAAGAGGGGCTACCAGTGAAGACTGAGGCTAAAATGTTGTTGAGTACCTCAGCCTTCTTCTCATGCATTGTTACCAGTTCACCAGTCTTGCTCATCACGGGAGGTATACTTACTTTGACCCATTCTGGCTGACATACTTGTAGAAGCCCTTCTTATTATTCCTTGCATCCCTTGCCAGGCTCAGCTCCAGCTGTGCCTTGGCCTTCCTGACCCCATCTCTACACAACTGCGCAGTGTCCCTATACTCTTCCCAGGATACCTGTCCCTGCTTCCACTGCCTGTGTATTTCCTTTTTGCCCTTTAGTTTGACCAGCAGGTCTTGACTCAACCATGCCAGTCTCTTGCCTTCCTTGCCTGCTTTCTTACACCTGGAGATTGAGAGCTCTTGCAGTCTATGGAAGGCATCCTTAAAGACCTGCCAGCTCTGTTCTGCTCCCTTGTCCCTGAGGGCTCCCTTGTCCCAGAGGATCCCATTGACTAACTCCTTGCAGAGCTTGCTTTCCTAAAATTCAGGATCCTGACTTTACTCTTTGCCTGGCTCTTTTCCCTCAAACTACTAACTCCACCAGTGCATGCTCACTGCAGCCCGGGCTGCCTCCAATCTTGACGTCATCAATTAGCTCACTTGCACTGATGACCAACAGGCCGAGTATGGCATCCCCTCTGACAGGGCTGTCTATCACCTGGCTTAAGAAGTTATCCTCAATGCATTCTAGGAGTCTCCTGGACTGCCTACAGATCGCCATGCCAGTTTTCTAGCAGATATCAGGATGGCTGAAGTCCCCGAGCAGAACAAGAGCCTGCAAGCACGATGTCTCCTGTAGCTTGTAAGAAGGCTTCATCAATATGCTCCCCTTGATCAGGTAGCCTGTAGCAAACACCAACCACAAGGTTCCCTTTGTCACCTTGGTCTCTAATTCTCACCCATAAGCTTTCAACCTGCTTGTGGCTAGTCTTCAGAGACAGCTCTTCACACTCTATCCATTTCTTGATATACAGGACAACACCTCTGCCCCTCCTTCCTCGCTTGTCCCTTCTGAAGAGCCTTAAAAGATGGCTAAAATGTTTAACAGTAGCCCCCCAAAAGTAAAAGGTCAAATGAAATGAATGCCCATCAGAGCCATTGTGAGGGAGTGGGGAGGAAAAAAACTCTCTGTTGTATGTCAGAGAAATCTCAGATGAATATCTTGCCTGTTTGCACTCAGGAAGAGCAGGAAAAACTCTTTCACAAGCCAGATGCAGATACATTTTCCTCAGCCAGAAAAACTCAGTTTCCACTTCCATATCATGTTGTTTACATGATGTGTCCACCAGATACTTTTCTCACAGAGCACTGGACTACAAGCAAATTGTGAAGTTCTGAAAGCTGCTGTAAAACAAAAACAATTGTCATCCTCTGGTGTGATCTTCCTCCTACAGAACACACATAACAGGAGGGGGAAAAAAAGCAGAAGAAAGAAAGAACATATCATTGCACTGCAAGTCTTTCTGCTAATTACAAAAGCATTTTGTGCTAGCTTGCATTCAGGAAATCAAAATGTTACTAAGTCAAAGAAGTGAGTACTATTTTACCCTAGGTTTCAGCAGGATTACTTTATTGATGGAATAGACTGCACAGCATATCAGCACCATGTCCCTGAAATATATTTATATTTGAGAACCTCCTCCTAGATAAAAATAGCTCTTCTTCTATGTCATTTCCCTTTTCTGGACCACTGTTACATATATCTTTGCAGTAGAATATGGCACAGTGATAGAAACAGCTGAATTACTGCTGAGCAACCTAAAGCAAAGGTGTGTGCAAAATTAAAGGCTCAGCTCCTGGAAGCAGTAAAGGCAGGTCAGTGTGTCACTGCCGCTTCTCACAGCATTGCACTGGGGACAGCAACACGGCTACACCTTTTCTGGTTCCAGAGCCACGGTGTTCAGAGAACTGTAGAAAATACTAGTATGCAGGCTGGAGTCAAGCCTTGAAGGCAGTGAATTTCATTTTACAGACATGCCTTTCCTCAGTTCTTGTACAGCAATAATAAAAAAAAATTGAGTGAGAGTGACAGTAGTTAAATGCTTTAAAGGGCTTCTCGCACATTTGTAACTTACTGAAAATGATTGGAGGGGTGAGTTGAGAACATCAGTGGAGAGGTAAGATGAGAAGCAGATTCCTTAATTCAATTTCACATCAAAGTCCTTTACAAACAGCAGCAATGGTTTACAAAAGCCCTTGCACAGACTCTCCAGCTGCCTGTACTAGTTTTGCTTTTTCCACTGTTTGTCTTCTATTGCCTCTCATGGCTCGTTTCAAGTGTGTGTCTACTCTCCACTGGTCAAAAAATGTTAGAACTTCATAGAATTTCATCAGGATAATGTGCTGCATTCCTCCTCTGCAAAGTAACCTCACTTAGAAGCCCTGTAATATTATCATGAATAGTTTTGGCTCTAAATATTCTCTTATATTGATGAGGAAAAAAAAAAGGACAGATGATTTAATAAATACAAGGGAAGAAAAACCTGAGTAGTTGTAGAGTGTAGAGAGCATGCAAGAGTATGAAGGACAAGGATATATTTGCTGCCTTCAATATTTATTTATTTATTTGTTTATTTTCTGGCAGTCACAGCTAGGGGGTGAATACACTTTGTTAATGAAAGATGTAACATTTTAGGTCAGAAATCCAGACTGAGGAATGAAGAAGTAACTTACATATCAGGTTTTGAACTGCTACCAGTGGCCAACATCTGTGAGAGCTCAAACCTTTCCCAGAGCTGCATCCACTGCTGCCATCCTGGACTGTATCACTGAAGCTCGAAAATTGTGTAGCATCCCACATTTTGCTTAATTTTGAGTGCTCAACCCTCCATTTTACTGACCATGAAAACATATGCTGGAAGAAAAATGACCAGAAATACTCTAGATTGGGGTCCATATTCTGTCATTTGGGAAGGTTTGTGTGTGTGACAAAACTGCACAATGTTCTAAAATTATAATAGATACCTAAATAACAATCTGTCCTCAAAAATATGAAATCTGGACATCTCCTTAGGGCAAAAGACACATTATTCAGCCTAATGAAAATGAAAGCAACATGTCATAAAGTGGAGGAGTGAGGCATCACCTAAAATTCACAAGGCCATCACTCTCCAAGCAGTCCCTTTTAGTCCTGTGTTTCTAAAGAGAGATGGCTATATTCAAAGTCCCACTGGAATATTTTCTTCAGCAGCACTTCACAGAAGACTCTGTGAATGCAGCATATGTGTCCTCACGGAGCCTGCAGCTATTCAAGTCATGGCTCATAACAGACTATGAAAACTAGAAGTCCCCTGGTAGTGATACTTTCCTGCAAAAATACCTTGGGCTATTTACCAGTCTTCCACTGTGTGACCATTAAGGCCACGATCAGGTGCAAGAGTTTGTAGGGGAATGTAGCTGAGATAGCTGGCCCCAGCTGACCAGAGGGATTTTCTACACCACAGGATGTCACATCTAGCGATAAAAAGCTGAGGGAAAGAACAATAAAGGGTGCTGTTTGTGGTTATGGCATTTCTATTTCCAAGTAAATGTTACAGGTGCTGAGGCCCTTCATTCCAGGATGTGGCCAGACACCTGCCAAAAGGAAGCAGTGAATGAATTTCTCTTTTTCGCTTTGCTTGCACATGTACCTTTTGCTTTCCCTATTGTAACGTCACTATCTTGATCCACGAGTCTTCTTGCCTTCCTTCTGTTTTCATACCATCCTGCAGGAGAGGAGAGTGAGCAGAAGAGTGGGTGTTTGGCTGGTAGCTGGGGTCAACCCAACACAAAAGCTTAGAGATTACCCATACTAATCATGCTCACCATGCTTTCACTACATTAGTAATGTTTCTAAAACAGTCAATACACTCTTCCAAAAGGTAGCACTATTAGTAGCATGGCTATTTAATCTGATAAGGTAGTTTTAAGGCACACATATCAAACCTAATGGCTTAGTAGTTGCCTATTTTTTACACTGTGCATGTGACAATGGAATCTGGTCTATGCAAACACAGTTTCTGAGTGTTTGGGTTTTTTTTTAAATTGGCCCAGCAATTCTAAAGTGACTACATAATCAATGCAGCAATCAAAATATTTTGCAAAAGACATACATCTTCACACATATTTTGATAATGCTGATGAGAACTGTAAAAAAGGTTATCTTTGTGTTAGGCTGAAGCAATTTAACTATTACAATGGAGAGCTGTTATATAGAGACTTTTCAGGGAATTACTTGGAAATCTAAAATTAGTTTTACAACATGTTTTTCCCTCTACCCCAATTTTCTATCTGATTATCTAAGAAATTAAAAAGATAACGCTACTGCTCTATTTCTAAGATGTAAGACTGCCTTCAATCCCAATGCTATGCACAAGGATGTCATACGAATAAGTCAGAGAAAGTTAACTTGAAATCGTATTGCAATATAATCTTTCTTCTCAAACTTTTTGCACAGTGTTTTTATGCTGTGAGGAACAGCGCCATCAGCTTACAGCTTTGTCAGGCCTAAACAGTCCTGCCGCACTGACTGGTGGTCATTGATGAAATTCAGAAGCCTTCTGGCTGATGAGAGCAGAGATCAGTTGCTCATGTGTAACCATGTTGATCCCGATCAGGATTTCAAATGTATTTACATTTCTTTATTATCTATTTATCTTGTGTCTACTCAACTTTTTCAGCAAAACAGAAGACCTAAAAATGAAACATGTGTCTGTGTAAGATTACTAGGGGTTTTTAAGCTTGTTCTCAGATTTTTCTTTCTTTTTTCTTTGGTTTAGAAAATAATAGCTTGGAGATTAGCTTAAAATCTTAGTCATCAGAAACCATGTAATTTACAATGAGTAAAGGTCAAAAAGAACAGAGTGGAAGTTGCTGAATATCTGATCTGTTTAGTTTTCAATGTATGTGTTTTTATTTCAACAACAATGACTACAGAATGGGATTTAGTCACCTAAAGATGCCAAGGCCTCATGAAAATCCGATGTAGACACTATTTTAAATCTTTATCAATCAACTTGTAGTGATTAAACTGAGGTGCACAGGACTGCCCTTTGGAGACCCCCAAAGCCCTCCACCTGTGACTGCAAGGGATCACAGGACTAGCTCCCTCAGTACTTAAAACCAGGCACAAACTGCCTAAATTAGGTGAGTTAGTTCACACCTACAGATAACATCTTCATATATGTCAATTTTCAAAGTTATTTTGTTGATTATTCGCACAGCAGAAATACCCAATGACAAACAGAAAGCTGAGAAGAGTTTGTTGAAAACACTCAGAAAGTACTTGGAAACAATGAGTACCTGAGTGGCTCAGCACAGGTTCATCAGCCACAGGAATGCTAACCTTTGAACAAATATTATTAAGAATGAGCTATTTTATCAGGTGTAGCTTGCAGCTGGATTTCATTTCAGGTAACTGTCTCAAAGTGACAATAATTGTCTGTGCCTTATTTGCCTGTCTAAACTTCTTCAGTCTGCAGACAATAAACAATCTAGAACCGAGCCATTGACACTTTTGCAGTACTTCCTGCATTTATTGGTGGTTTTAAGTATGCTTGTATGTTGGGTCTAGTTTTACTGAATCTATCCAGTCATTCAAATCTACTTTTGTTTCTCAGTTACTGAGAGTGACAGGAATACATATAACATGGAGTCCTGAAATACACTGCCTTATTTTCCTATACATTGCTCCTTAAGCTTTTCTCTTTGGCCTTCCCACTTTTTGGCCCTTTTCCCCTTGCCTTCTACTGCTCTTTACAGGGCTTGATACTTTGATTAATTTTTTGCTTACATATATTTTCCTGTGGAAACTTCCCTTCCTTATCTTATTTTCCATTTCCCAGTAACTTAACTCCTTTTATTTCTTTTTAAACTTGCCTTTTGATTTGCCACAGAGGCGCACAACCAGCTCCCTCCACTTTCAGATTCCTTCTGTAGCCTTCCTGTTCCTTCTGCTTCTGCTTGGACTCAATCATGCTCTAATAAAATTTCTTGGGAGTTTTGTTTTGTTTGGGTTTTTTTGGTTGAGTTGGTTTTTTTTTGAGGAGGAGGACAAATGGGAAATTTTGTGTTGGGAAATGGAACACAAACCTGTGAATCATTTGCATAAGATATTAGCAGACTTTTTATTATCACACTATCTCTGCTTATTAGAAGGAACATAACTGTTTATCTAGTGGGAGCTGTGTTGGGTAGCGCTTTCACACCATGGGACTTTTTAGAAATGTGATAGGATACATAGCCAGGTGGAAGAAAACCCTAATGCAGGATGTCCTGCTGAATGTGTTATAGGAATTAGACTGTGAACTGAGCAGTTCCTTGGTGTGACTGGGAGAGAAAGGGCAGTGATTAACACTGGTTGCCAAATGGGTCCCAGTTGTGCAATTAAACATATGAGATGTTGGAATTCCCTTATGTCATTGTTTCTGCTTCAGTCCATGGTATGAACAATTGAATGTCCTGGCAGTCATTTATTTCATTTCCTGCTCAGCTTAGCTTCCAAATTGAAAAAAAATCTGAATTTTTGAGTGAAGTAGAGACATCAAAATTAATACAATGAATTGTCACTTGGGTGGACTCTGCCATCTCCCTTTATCTACAGATAGAAAAGGCAGATACAACCTATCAGTCTTAACATCAGTGTGCATATCAGCCAGGCATTCCTTTTTCTGTCCATCCATTCCATTCAGGCAAAGTACAGTACTATGATAAACTGGCTAGTAACAGCTGTGAGGTACAAAATCTTACAAACCAACAAAGCGTATATAAATATATGGAATATGTTGCCTTCTGTCCAGACTTTAGCTGGACACAGGGGGAAAAATCACCTCACCCCCAAAACTAAGTGTTTTGTTTGTTTAAAACAAATTAATTCTAGATTTTCAATCAATCAAATTGTAATAGTGACAACAGGAGCCAGAGCTCGGTAGGCAATGAGAATCACTTGATGTATTCTGGGAAAGTTTAAAACTTGCTGTGTTATGAGGGGCAAGGCCAAAAATTTAAAAACAGATAAAAACTCCACCTTCAAAACCAACCAAACAAAAAATAAAGAGGTAGAAATAACACAGAGTTATTCTTTGCATTTGACAAAATAAATATTCAGAGAATAAAAAAAATCCAGAAAGTTTGCTTGGTCTACGCATCAAGAAAAAGAAAGTTTGAGTAGTATCAGAGAAAATAAACTGGGATAATTCTTATCCAAACTGTAAGTTTGATTGGTTATTTCCACTATAGGTTGTCGTGCCTGAGGTCCTGAAGGAATGAATGGAAGACGAGGTACTCTGAAAACACACAGTCAGCAAGGCGAAATAAAAGCTTGTGCTGAGGCATTTCCTTAAAGAAAAAAAAAAGATGACTTGTGCCATGACTAATTAACCAGAGTGTTGTCTAATAATCATCACAGTTACCCAAATAATCCTTAAGCTTGATGTTCACATTAAACAGCACTGTGGTAACTGCTTGGAATTCCTTCACCAGAGCAGAAAAGGACTTACAGTACCTTGGAAGTTAAACTTTTGCTACCCTGCTTGTCCAACAGAGTTGAAATACATGTTGTGTGTCTTTCAGGAGGCCATGACCTGTCATACAGTTGCCAAACAGCTTCCTTAGAACAAAAATATTGTCTATGTAGTGGTAAGGACAAATACTAGAGAGAAAATAAACAAGTTGCCCGTATACATATTACAGCCCAAAATGACCATCATTTTGTCATGGCCTTTCACAGAGTTCAAAACTTATTTATCTATTTATCTCCCCAAAGGAGTGCACCTCCTAAAACCACACAGAGGGGCAATTTCCTTCCAATTTGTTCTTGGATTTTGGCCTTCTTTCACCAAAACAAATTTTATGTTCAGGTTGGAGAAGCTGGGACAATAATCAGAGTTCTTAATACAAGCATGGGCCTTCTGTCATTCCTTTACTGTTTGCTGATGGGTGCCTATTTTGCACTTGTTTTTAAGAAAAAAAAAGATCCACTCTTGATAGAAAATACTTCTAGCATATGTGGTAAGCTGCTTTAATGGGTAGTTACTCACATCGCTGAAAAGTCAGCATCTTTACTTCTAATCTGAATTCATGTAACTTAGGGAGTTACCTCTGGTTCTCGTACCATTTCTCCCTGTTATGCTGCAATGCCCTCCACCATCACATTTCTGCTCCTTGTATAGACATCTAGAAATGTCTGAGGGCAAGTTATCCTATATCATTGCCTTTAGTAAGCTAACCAAGCCAAAATTTTAAATTATTTTTCTAGGAGAAACATTTTTAAATTCAGTGGTCATTCTTATAGCTTTCCTTGGAAGAGCCTCCTGTTTCTAAAATCTTATCCAAACAGGTTCAGTATGTTCTGAAGATCATGTATTAGAGAAAGATTACCTTTATTCAAACACAGGTGGATTGTTTCAATAATGGTATGCATGATTTTGTAGTACATCTCTGCAAACTGTGTGGGAGAATGAAGCCAATTAAGCAGTTTATTCTAAATACCAGAGTCACTATGGAAGGAAAGAATATGGTTAGATTCCTCAGAAGCTTCTTGGAAACTGTCTACAAAAACCAGCTAAGCCAAACATGCTTGTGTGGGAAAGATCCAAGAAGTTATAGCACAATTTTAAGAGAGCCATTCGTCTAAAAGATCAAAAGCATGTATTTGGATAATTGTCTATATATGGAGATGTTTCCGATTGATGGTTCCTAGTTAACTCCATATGCTGGTATTCACATTGCACAAAACACTGCCCACATATGGAGATAACCAGAAACAGTTACAGAAACAACTCTAGTTTTGATGTGGGGCTGTGACCAAAGTTTTCACACTGCACTTGATAGTACTAATTAGGAAGGTTCGAGTTTCCAGCAGCTTTTTCCACCTTGGAGAAAGAATGATGCATGTCTGATTTTGCATCAACTATATTTTGAAAAAACTTGAGGACCTTACAAATCTCTGGAAAAAAAAATAAAAAGAAGAAACATATGGACAGAGTCTAAGGCAGTGTGGACTGTGGGAGTCCTTAAAGAAAATAAGTTTATGCCTACCATGACTGAGTTGCTAGGAAAGCTTTTAACGGCTTACAACTTAAAGAGTTTTAGCATAACAAATCAGAAAGATGGAACTTATTTACTGATTGAATTCTGTGGGAAAATACTGCAGAAATGTTATCCTTGGATGTGAAAGGTTAGCGTTTGTACAGAGTACCCAGAAAACCCGGAGAGAATTCCGGCACAGGGAATACAAGCCCTCTTACTTATGATTTGAACAGAAAGAAACTCTGGAAAAGCACCCAGTGAATGCCCAGGGCACTCTTGCCTGTACTCCTAAACCGAAAAATCAAACAAAAACATCTGCATTAGTGACACTAAATAAATTAATTCAAAGTAGTAACACCTATTGCCTCTCATCTAACCATACTTCCCAGCAAGCCATTATCCCCAAAGCCCACAATTTTCCCAGTCTCAGACTCTCACCTCATTACAATTTGTTCATACGCATGGGGTTTTGAACAAGTCCAGTTCGTGAACAGGGAGCTATTCAATAAGGCACTGGAGTGAATTTGGGAATAGCTCAGACTGTGGCTCAGTGCTACATGCTCAGTGAGGCTCAGACCAGTATCTCAGCATCTATCTGCTTAGATCATCAGACGGTAGCTTAGTGTCTTCTCATGACTCTCAAGTCATTATTCACTGCTTTGCACTGAAGCCTACAGTTAGGCTTCAGAAATATTTTGATTACCTTGTGCAGAGCATGAGCAGATCTGAGGTGCTGTCAAGATCAGTCTTCCAATGAAAGAGAATTAATGATGTGAGTCAGTCAGGTTCCTAGGATTTTTTCTCCACAATGTTTGACTGAAGTCATCTACACACAGGTTAACTTCTCTTGAGATAGTTTAGGTCAAATGAGAGTGATCATGCATCCAAGCAAAGTTCAAGCCACACAAAATCATACATGTATCTCAAGTCGAATGTATCAGTCGCTTCAAGTAACACATTTCTGCTTGTGTCCAGATGTCAGATAAGAGGCAACACATAAAATACACCTCAGGAGTAACACAGTACTGAAAACTAGCCATACCCGTTGGGTAACATTCATCCTATGCGATTTTACATATTTATTGTATGATAAGAAGAGGTTCTCCTGGAAGCAGCAGATTTTTTCCAGTGAATATAAACAGAGTTTAGAATGACTAGTTTAGACTTAGATAATTAATTTTAAATGCCTAACTTAATTAAAGTAAGTCTTACCCCCTCATCATAGTCTTCAAAGAAAAATGGTCATAGATTGTGCTGCTATACATAGTTAGAATAATCCCAGTACAATACAAAAACTTAGTTCCAAAAGGTGTTTTTAGGAATTGGATCAAAAACCAAATCTGAAATATCCAGAGAGTTACTAACATCAAAACCTCATCACTATGGAAACAAATCCAGTGGGAAATGTCTGCGTATTTCTTCCACGTACCAGTAATTTCTAACAACATAACTTCAACCAGTCCTCAGTTAGCAAAAACATTGTTGGCAATATTTTTAATCTGATGTCATATTCAGAATGTCTGGTCAGTTTATTCAAGGAAATATCTGTCTGCATACAGATGTATATGCTAAATATAGCACAGGTTAACTTCATGTAGATGGGACTATAAGCTATAAAGATACAAACACAGAGAGAGAACTAATCAAGTTTACTAAAATATCATTGTACTAGTTTAGGAAAAAAGTGCTATCTTACTCTCGCCAAAACAAAACACACAAAACCGGTGTCAGATAAAAAAGGTGCATGAAATACAAGACCAATCATAACCTGAAAGAAGTAACTATGACTAAGTACAGTCAATAAGTGCTGTAACAGAATTTGCCACTATGACACAAATCGCAGAAAGACCAGAACTAAAACAGCTCTATGTAAATTTTAGTCGTTGTGGCTATGTTACCATGATAATCTGATTTTCATTTTTCATAAAGTTCCTTAGTGTAAACGAGAATTTGATCTTAGCAATTTATAAAACCTACACATGGAAGCACAGAGTCTGCTCACTAATATACTTACTTCAGCGCCTAATCTGGTATCATTATATTGCCCATTTTCTAGTTAATTCCACATTTCATGTGAAATAATCTAATAATGCCTGAATACAACTATTGTCTTCAAGGCATATCTACTCTCATGTTTACCTATACTGACATTTGTTGCTACATCTGAAAAACACATATTCTTAAAAAATATTAAATCCCAGTAACACACAAATCTGGTTGTCTATTTTACCATTCTTTCCTGACTCACTTCTACACTATTGTCTGCAAGTTCACTGACAACACCAAGCTGTGTGGTGCAGTCAACACGCTGGAGGGGAGGGATGCCACCCAAAGGGACCTTGACAGGCCGGAAAGGTGGGCCTGTGCAAACCTCATGAAGTTCAACAAAGCCACGTGCAAGGTCCTGCACCTGGGTTGAGGTAATCTCAAGCACAAATACAGGCTAGGTGGAGAATGGATTGAGAGTACCCCTGAGGAGAAGGACTTGGGAGTGCTGGTGGACGAGAAGCTTAACATGAGTCAACAATGCGCCCTTGCAGCCCAGAAGGCCAACCTCATCCTGGGCTGCATCAAAAGAAGTATGGCCAGCAGGTCAAGGGAGGTGATTCTCCCCCTCTACTCTGCTCTCGTGAGACCCCACCTGGAGTACTGCGTCCAGCTCTGGAGCCCCCAACATAAGAAGGATGCAGATATGGAGATAGATTTAGATTAGATACTAGGAAAAAAATTTTTACAATGAGGGCGGTAGAACACTGGAACAGGTTGCCCAGAAAGGTGGTGGATGCCCCATCCCTGGAAACATTCAAGGCCAAGTTGGATGAGCCTCTGAGCAACCTGATGTGGTTGGAGATGTCCCTGGTCCTTGCAGGGGTGTTGGACTAGATGACGTTTAAAGGTCCATTTCAACCCTAACCATTCTATGATTCTGTGACCTGGTAGAGAGAGTCCAGAGGAGGACCACAAAGATGATAAGAGGGCTGGATCAGAGCCTCTCCTATGAGGACAGGCTGAGAGAGCTGGGGCTGTTCAGCCTGGAGAAGAGAAGGATCCAGGGAGACCTTATAGCAGTCATCCAGTACACAAATGGGGATTGTAAGAAAGATAGGGAGAAATTCTTTAGCAGAGTCTGTGGCAACAGGATGAGGGGTAATGGTTTTAAAATAGAGGGAGGTAGATTCAGACTAGATATCAGGAAGAAATTTTTGACACTGAGGGTGGTGGAACACTAGAACAGGTTGCCCAGAGAGGTGGTAGATGTCCTATCCCTGGAAACATTCAAGGCCAGGTTAGATGAGACTCTGAGCAACCTGATCTGGTTGGAGACGATCCCGCTCCCTGCAGGGGGATTGGACTAGATGACCTTTAAGGGTCCCTTCCAATCCAAACTATTCTATAATTCGAATGAGTCTCGTATTTATTTTACTTGCTGATTCTTTTAAAAGGTACAGACAGCATTATGTCTTCTTTAAAAGTTGACTGGATTATTGCAAATATAACATCACTAATTGACCAGTGAACAATATTCCCATTCTGAGCTTCTAAGAGGTTACTTTCACCCTCCACCTAAGAGAGAAGATCAATTCAGCATAAACTTCAGTTTTCTTTCACAGATCTGTGCTTGAAACAAAATAAAAATTCAGAAGTTAGAAAAACTTAATAAAAACAAGGTGAGGAAAAAGTAATTTTGACAGTTTTACAAAGGAAAATAGAATTGTAAGAAAACATTGTCTTCTATCAGAAATGCACCTGGTAATTCATTAAAAAAAAATATTGCCGAACAGTCTATTCTTAACTATGTCCGGAAGTAGCTGCTGAGCATCTGTACCAATGACGTCTATTTCAATACGTACTTTCCTTGGGGACAGCAGCACACAGAAAAACAATGCTGTGAGAGCTACAATATCTTCCTATTGCAATGCTAAGGTTTGTTTGCCTGCTTGTTTTTAATAAAACTGCAGTAATTTCTTCAATTTTCTATAGGATCTCAGAGAGTCTTGGCAGCAGATACAGTATTAGCTTATTCTCTGATTCTATAAGTAATCTCACTCTTCTCTAGGATTTGAGGAAGAATTTCATAGAAACATAAGCATAAAAAATTGTTGTTTTTTTTTTTAAGAAAGGCCTATTTAGAAGCTGGTATTTGATCAAATGTAATTGATTTCATTTGTTTTTATAGACTTATGCATACCTTCACCATACAGTTTGGAGTGTTGATTCACAGATGAAATGTACTTCAGTATTCATCTGAAGCTGCTTTCACAAGTTTGCCACTATCTCTTTAATCTTCTCTAAAATGAAGCCACCTGGCCAGGCCAGCTGGATCTGGCTCTGAGAATCGATGGAGAAATAGACAGGACAGGAAGGTACTCAGAGAATTTTCACTCTGTCCACTTCTCAGGAAGCATCTTCATGAGAAACTGGACTCTAAAACAACCTCTCTTCTAACAAAAGTTAAAGTGCATTCATAATATATGCTTAGAAATAAAAAAAGTCTGTTAGATTTTATAAAATAACTACAAAGTCCTAACAGACCTCCTTAGGAGAGCAAAAGGCAGAGCTATATACAATTTCATAAATCTTGCTGGCATTAGAGCTGAATTATCCTGTTCATCAGAAAATGGTTGGCCTCAAACAGGTCAGACAGTTTCCTGGATATAGTTCCTGGAAAAGGATGGGACATACTGCAATGCAATTGCATTTACACAACATGCAAAGTTGGTAGACCAGAGAAACCCTCTAACAGTCCTCTGGGGATAACTTTTGCTCTCCATTAGCAAGCACTTACCTCTAGGATGCAATTTTTCTAACGCAGGTAAGAATGTTGCCTTTATTTTCAGAACTGAAAAGCACTTCAATTAAAAAAAAAAGTAAACTATTTATTTAAATTAGAAATTAGCTAATTTAGTGTTCATGAGAGCTGCCTGTGGTGGCTTGACCGTGGCTGCCTACCAGACGCTCACCTAGCTGTTCTCTCGCTTCCCCTCCTCAACAGGATGGGTGGGAAAACAAGATGGAAAAATTCATGGATCAAGAGAAAGATGGGGAGACCACTAACCTTCAGTCATCATGGGCAAAAGATCTAACTTGGAGAAACTTATTTTAATTTACTGACAATTAAAATAGAGATAGGTAGTGAGAAAAAAAAAAAAAAGATGAAAGCTAAAACACCTTGTCCCACCCACCCCCTTCTTCCCAGGCTCATTCCCAACTCCCCTACCTCCTCCCACCAACCCCAAGCAGTGCAGGGGGATGGGGAATGGGAGTTAGGTTCAGTCTGTAACAGCTCCTCTCTGCTGTTCCTTCCTCCTCACACTTCTACTTTGTCCTTTTGTGGGTCTTTCCACAGGCTGCAGTCCTTCAAGATAAACTTGCTCCAGTGTGATGTCTTCCACCAGCTGCAGTTCCTTTGGGAAATATCCCCCTGCTCCAGTGTGAGGTCTTCCACAGGATACGGGATGTCTTACATGTGGTCCTACAGAGGTCCTGGGAAATAATTGCTCTACCATGGTCTCTCCCATGGGCAGCAGGGGAATCTCAGCTCCAGTGCCTGCAGCACATAGTCCCTCGCTGCCTTCTCTCACCTTGATGTCCACAGGGTTGTTTCTCTCACCTTTTGTTCCTCACACTCTGCTGTGCAGTGTTTTGCCCTTTCTTAAATACATTTTCCCCGAGGTGCCACCACCTTGGGGTAGGGCTCAGCTGTGCCCTGCGCTGGGTCGGTTTGAGCCGGCTGGAACCAGCTGTGTCCGGTACACGGCAGCCCCGGCCTTTCCTCACAGAGGCCACCCTGCAGCCCCCACTGCCAGCACCTGGGCACCCACACCCATACAGTAATACCAAATAAAGAAAACTGTAATTAGTCCACACAGTGAGTGGGCTGCTGGTGGCTATAATTTAAGAATTTCATCCTTATCCATTATCGTTCTTCAACTTGATCCCCGTGCTCACAAAATTTGAGAAATGGTATTTTCACCACCACTTACTTAGCCTTTAGCCCCTCAAGTGATAAAACCAACATGGATGTCAAGTATTAACTGTGGCTCTTCCAGAAATGTCATGCTGGGACAGGACCAGCTGCTTCCAGAGAAGCCCGCAGACACCCATTGGGGAGTAATAAGGCTCTCTTGCTGCCATCCTGCCCCCATTTCTGTCACAGAGCGGCTGCGTTCTCCCTCTTCTACATGCCGACCCACTGAGTCATCCCGTGAACCCAGCCTCGCTATTTTAAGACTTCATTGAGCATACGATGTGGCCATAAATAGAAACATGTTTGAAGACAAATAAATACAAAATAAATTTCTCATTTTAGGTCGTTGCAAAAACTGTATAAAATAACTGTCCTTCCAACATGAAAGTCAAGGCAGTTTTTTGCCATTTTTAGCTAGCAGTTCATCTGTTTCTTTTGATTTAAGGAATATTTCTGTACTTTGAAAGCTCTGTAATCTGAATACATTAGAATCTATTTTGTCGCTTTCCAGTATCTTAACAATTTTCCTCTTCTTTATTTAATTCAAAATGGAAATTTCTGTCCAGCTGATAATATTCAAGTTTTCAAGTTCTGTAAAGATTAGCCATCCTGTGGCTAATCACTTCATCAGGAACTGATGAAGTATGCAGTCAGTGATGACAACTGCTGCTGCTGGCTTGCTTGAGGTTTCGGTCCCTCAAGCTTTACCCAGTATCAAACAGCTGTTGCTAACATCATGTGAGGATGGCTCTAGCTGGAGATGACTGGGACACAACAGTGTTCAGGACAGATATTTGATCTGCTGAGACCTCTGTGAGTATTGTGGGAAGACACCCATTTTGTTTAAAGATATCTCTCTTTTTACAATGTAAGAACATTTTAAGGCCTTTAAAAACATGGAGAAATTGGTGCTTCATGGCAAAACCTGTAAGCTTTGGAAGGGTTGAAGTGTTTGAATATTCATTTATAAAGTTCTCACACCTCCATTCTGTAGGTGTGGCAGTTTATGAAAGCTGAAGCTCTTTGCCACAAAGAGCAGCAGAAGGACCATACTTAAATTTAAAAGAAAGCAGTGACAATTATGACAGGTAAAATACAAGATAGAACATTAGAGGGAATTTGAAAGACAATATTAGAAGTCATAAAAGAAAATACCGATAGAATAGCAGAAGTGAAAGCTCTAAAGAAATTCTAGCTTTCGTAGAATCATAGAATCATAGAATGGTTAGAGTTGGAAGGGACCTTCAAAGGTCATCTAGTCCAAGCCCCCTGCAAGATGAAGGGACATCCCCAACTAGATGAGGTTGCTCAAAGCCTCATCCAGCCTGGCCTTGAATGTTTCCAGGGATGGGGCTTCCACTACCTCTCTGGGCAACCTGTTCCAGGGTTCTACAACTCGCATTGTAAAAAATTTCTTCCTAATATCCAATCTAAACCTACCTCCCTCTATTTTAAAACTGTTACCCCTCGTCCTATTGCAACAGGCCCTATTGAACAGCCTTTCCCCATCTTTCTTGTAGGCCCCCTTGAGGTACTGGAAGACCGCTATCAGGTCTCCCCAGAGCCTCCTCTTCTCCAGGCTGAACAGCCCCAACTCTCTCAGCCCTTTTATCATCTCCGTGGCCCTCCTCTGGACCTTCTCCAGCTGGTCCATGTCCTTCTTATGTTGGGGGCTCCAGAAATGGACACAGTACTCCAGGTGGGGTCTCACCAGCCAAAGTAGAGGGGGAGAATCACTTCCCTCGACGTGCTGGACACGCTTCTCTTGATGTAGCCCAGGATGCGGTTGGCCTTCTGGGCCGCAAGGGCACATTGCCTGCTCATGTTGAGCTTCTCATCCACCAGCACTCCCAAGTCCTTCTCCTCAGGGCTGCTCTCCATCCATTCTCCGCCCAGCCTGTATTTGTGCCTGGGATTGCCATGACCCAGGTGCAGGACCTTGCACTTGGCCTGGTTGAACTTCATGAGGTTGGCACGGGCCCACCTCTCCAGCCTGTCAAGGTCTCTCTGGATGGCATTCCTCCCTTGCAGCACGTCAACGGCACCACATAGCTTGGTGTCATCGGTGAACTTGCTGAGGGTGCATCCTATCCCACTGTCCATGTCTCTGACAAAGATGTTGAACAGGGCCAGGCCCAACGCGGACCCCTGAGGGACACCACTCGTGACCGGTCTCCACTTGGACGTTGAGCCGTTGACCACCACTCTCTGAGTGCGGCCATCCAGCCAACTCCTTATCCAAGCTTTGCTTGGCCCAAAAGAGTAAGTTAAACAACTCAGTTAGAAATCCATCAGGAATATCCTACATTGGTATCTCAAGGTATTTGTTCACTCTACATCTATTAGCAATCCAAAATTTTTCAAGTATTTTTATGTGTCTTCTTGATGAAGACTCTGTAGGGAAACATACGCATTCTTCTTGTGTGCTTGCATGATGTCTGATGAGCATGACTCTTGCATGAGGTCTGACTTTATATGTTTGCATGAATCGCAGTTTTTAACATATAGAAGATTAGATGCCCATGCTTGGGCATCCTCCTTCTAGTTAGAAGAGCTCTTTTCCTTCTGAAGAGATTAATGACTTTTTTAAATTTTAATGAAGTACTAGGATTTCAGTAAGAAGTTTTGTTTGCAGTCTGCCCAGGAGATGATTCACTCTAGCCCAGGGACAGCAGCATTGTCAACATCAGGTAAGGGCCATCCATAATCCTGTGGGAGAAGTATTAGAATTAGAAATGCATGATGAATTTGTGAATCACACAAAAACCTTGGGGAAGAGATTTGAATCTGAACAAAATGAAAAAAAAAAAAAGAAAAGAAGGAAGTGGCATGAAAGGAACTAATTATTTTATTTCATTATTCTCCTTGTTGAAAGTGATACCCAGCGAGGAGGCTAATCTTTTCACGTAAAGTTAAGGCCCCAATGAACACAGAAGCACCCAAAGAGACAGTTAAGGAACTAAACTGGATGGTTGCATCCGGAGAGTAGTGGTCAATGGATCAATGTCTACATGGAGATCAGTGACAAGTGATGTCCCTCAGGGGTCTGTACTGGAACCAGTACTGTTTAATATCTCCATCACTGATATAGGCAGCGGGATCTAGTACATCCTCAACAAATTTTCGGATGACACCAAACTGAGTGCTTCCCTCCAGGCCTGAGGGACAGGATGTTATTCAGAGGGACCTGGACAAGCTCAAGAAGTGGACCCATGTGAAACTCATGAGATTCAATAAGATTACGTTCAAGGTCTTGCACAGGCGCAGGGACAATTCCAAACATGGATACAGAGTGAACTGAGAGCAGCCCTGAGGAGAAAGACTTGGGGATATTGGTGGATAAAAAGCTGGACGTGAGCTGGCAATCTGCCCTCACAGCCCAGAAAACCAAACATATCCTGGGCTGCATCAAAAGAAGCATGGCCAGAAGGCCCATGGAGGTGATTCTTCCCCTCTACTCTGCTCTTGTGAGACCCCACCTGGAGTACTGCATCCAGATCTGGAGTACTGAGTACAAGAATGACATGGGCCAGTTGGAGCGGGTCCAGAGGAGGGTCACAAGAAATTATTAGAGGGATGGAACACCTCTCCTGTGAGACAAGGCTGAGAGAGTTGGGGTCGTTTAACCTGGAAAAGAGAAGGCTCTGGGGAGACCTTATTGCAGCCTTTGCGTAGTTAAAGGGGGCTTATAAGAAAGATGGAGACAAACTTTTTAATAGGGACTGTAGTGATAGGACAAGGAGTAATGGTTTTAAACTAAAAGAGGGTAGGTTCAGACTAGATATAAGGAAGAATTTTTTTTCCAATGAGGGTGGTGAACACCGTGTAAATAAGGAATTGCCACATGATATGTAACAGGACAACACTATTAAAAGCATGTTTATATGGAATCACCACAGATAAAATCACTTATAAGGGAAATGGCTATTGTGCTTTGGGGCATAATTAAACCAGGAAACAGTGAGGTGAGAAAGAAAGTTGGTGTTGGGGAAATAATACTTATGTCTGCTAAGTATATCTGGGCTTCCTGCTTCACACATTCATAAGCTCTTGTGATATAATGTTTACGTTCTCTCACATCTTAAGCCAAAACCACTGTGTCTGGCTAGGTTTATTGCTTGCTCTGTTCCCAAGTGAAACATTTCTTTTTGTAACTCTCTAGTTTCCTACATTATTTTAGCAGCTCAAGTGGGCTCTGGAGATCCTACATCCTGAATCTCAGAACACCATCAGAGCTGTACAAAATTGGTCACCCTTATAGAAATTATCTGACTTCACAGGATTCCTTTTTTTTTTTCCTCTTTTTGTTTTCTTCTAGTTCAATATGTGATTGCTTTTATTTGACACTATAAATCTGTCAGTCATATGATCTCTAACTTTAATGCATTTTAGCTCCCTGGGCTGTTTTGGGCATTTGAGAGATTGTGGAGGGCTCAGGTCAGCTTTCCACATGCATTCTGCCTGCTACACAGCCCTGTCCCAGCTGAAGACTGTCATCCTAGCTGGCCAGAAGTGTATGTTGCAGTGAAGTTGAAATCTGAGCACTCCTAGACCCGTCTAGAACCACCTAGCTGGGCTGCTGAAATTGAATGGATTAGGTTAGTCTCATTACAAACTGCAACAGGGAAAGAAGAGAAAATCTGAGTCCTTCCTTGTTCTCATGGGGGACTTCAACTTACCAGAGGTCTGCTGGAAATACAACAAAGCTGAGAGGAAACAGTCTAGGAGGTTCCTAGAGTGTGTGGAAGACAACTTCCTGGTACAGCTGGTGAGAGAGTCTATCAAGGGAGGTGCCTCACTTGATCTGCTGTTTGCTAACAGAGAGGGGCTAGTGGGAGATATGCTGGTTGGAGGCCATCTTGGGCTTAGCGACCACAAAATGTTAGAGTTCTCAATTCTTGGTGAAATAAGGAGGGGGATGAGGAAAATCATTACCATAGACTTCCAGACTGCACCCTCAGTAAGTTTGCAGATGAAAACAAATTGGACGGGAGTGTCGACCTGCTCAAAGGTAGGAAGGCTGTGCAGAGGGATCTGGACAAGCTGGATCGATGGGCTGAGGTGAACTGTATGAGGTTCAACAAGGCCAAGTCCTGGGTCCTGCAATTGGGTCACAACAACCCCATGCAACGCTACAGGCTTGGGGAACAGCTGGCTGGAAAGCTGCCTGGCGGAATAGGACCCGGGAGAGCTGGTAGACACCTGGCTGAACATGAGCCAACAGTGTGCCCAGGTGACCAAGAAGGCCAACAGCATTCTGGCTTGCATCAGAAACAAGCAGGATAAGCCATGAGATAGGCCAGATTGTTCAGGGACTCATCCAGTCAAATCTTGAAAAACTTGATAGTCTCTTCCCTTAATCTGCTAGCTGTGCTCCCGCGAATACAGCACAGGATGCTCTTGGCTGTCACTGCTGCCAGGGCTCACTGGTGGCTCAGGCTCACCTCACTGCCCACCAGGACCTCTTCAGCAGAGCTGCCCCTGGGGTAGGTAGGCCCTAGTCAGGATCACTGCAAGGAGATTCATTTCATTTGAAGTACTGCTCAGAAGAGTTGGTGTTATTGTGGAAAAGGGATGTTAACAATTTACTGACTCACCGTCAGAGCATTATCTGTGACACTGAAGGCCACAGAAGTTAATCCATCTCCCCACAGTTCCCCAGCCTGAGGATGTGTATCTTAGTAGTTGCCTCAAAGCACATGGTAATGAATGGGTTCCTGTTTCAGTCTAACCTTTTCCAAAGGATTTCAGATCAATTTACTACTCCATCCAGTGTTACTTTAATAGCTAACATTCTTCAATAAGTCTGGTATCCTACGCTGAGATACACATTTTTACCACTCACCAACAGGTAAGATATCTGTGTCCTTTAATGTTACACTCTGTCACTGAAATGAATGCACAAAGTATTTTTTTCTTGTTTTCTTTTTCTTTCACTTGCCATGGCAACTTCTCCTTCAATCCACCTTTCAGTCAAATTCTGGCACACAGAGTACTCTCAGTGTTACTGTTCACCATGAAGCCTTGCTTGGTGTGAATCAGTAACCTTCCAAAAATGTTCTTTATAAGTAGCTTTGATTTGTATCCAGTGCTACACTTGAAGATCCTTCCAACTGAACATTTGCTAATGACGTTCCGAATGTTCCCTCAATTGACACGTCTGCCTGTTTACCTGATCTGTTTTGACACTCTTGTTTTTGTGATGACTCTTTGTCTACTTGTTTACAGCTCTCTCATTTCATTAGTAATGACTGCCCTTGCACCTAGTGTTCTTTTAACCATTGTGGATTATTACCAGGCATGTAGCAGAGATCTTTTAGCTGAATTTCCCACTGACACCTTTTGAGGAAAATCTGTAAACTCCCTTACAACTCTCATTTGTAGTTCACAATATTTGAGAAATTATTATAAGTATTCCCTGAACCTATTATTTCATCAAGAGCAGACCATTTCAATTTCTAATTATCCGGTTGCTTCATTTTTTTTTATCCATCTAAGGAGTTAATTTATTTTGCTTTGTTAATTTATTTTACTTCATGGTGGTAATATGTTGTTTCTTTCTCTTTATAAACAGATTGCATGATGTTTACTCAGAGTGGCCTTAAGCATTTTCATTTTCCCTAGTTTTATTTATTTTATATTTTTACTATTGCTCCATTTATATGCCACAGGCAAAGTTCAATTTTTCTAAAAAAGGCTCTTAATATAAACTTAAATCTTTTAAGAATTATTTTAGGTCATCATCTCATGATGCATAAGAGAAAAGAAGAAAAGTGGAAAAGCATAACAAAAACAACTGACCCTGATATTTTGGACCTAAATATGGATTCTGTATGCTGTGATGGAAACTTAACCTTTTCAGGGATATATCTCACTGGATATACTAGAAAATCTGGTTCAGTTCTTTTGGTTTCTTGAGCTATTTTTTAAATGTAGATGGATGAGTTTATATTCAAAATAGCTTAGGATTCTTCTAAATTTAAACAATGAGAGATCATGTGTCTACCCAGTTTAGGTGTTCCAACACTGGACTGGTTTCCTGAATCACACATATATTTCTGGTTTTCATTAATCCCACTTGGCTCTTTTTTTATTTGGATATCCCAGCCCAATTAAATTTACCTCATGTTCTTGTGTAGAATCGCCAAGCCACCTGTGATCCTGTGATCTTCTAAACAGGGACTTGCCAGGTTTGAAATTTTCCAAGGCTGTTTGTCTAGGGCTTCCGTTTTCAGCAGGCTGCACCAGTCCAGCTTCCATAATCTTTGCTCTATAGTGTTCTCCTGTCACTTGTGATCATACTTCTTATAGTCTGAAAAATGAAAAAAAGTCTTCTCGTTAGCAAGACTGACACTGCCTTTCCATTTAGCTCTGGTTTGTGAGAACTAAGTTTGTGTTTGACAATCCAGATAGACAGAGAAATCTAGGCATTCTTTTTTTAACGTCTATGGAAACAGGCTCATATTGTTCCTGCTGCAGGTAATAGTAAATGAAATTGCTATAGCTTATAGTTGCTTGATCACACCTTGTGATGAACAAGGATACTAAGACAGCCTGCTCTCATCTCAGGCACCAGATTCTCAGTCTCCACCATTCTGTGGCTTGTTCAGCTGCATTCCTCTAAATGGCCTGGAATAAATAGTCTCACTGGAGCTCCCAGATTCGTTACACTCTTAATCACAAACTCAACTATTTAAGGAATACTTTGTTTATACTGGGAATCTTTTTTTTTTCTTTTTTTAACAAGCTCCTCATGGATTGTAACTGCTGTGGTCCATAGCTGCTAGCTGTCACTCACACTGCAATACTTGACTCAGTGCCGTCCTTCTTAAAGGAAGTTTCCCCAGTCCTCATGCTGTATTGTACATATCACTATTAAAAGAGAAGTCAATACATTGATTGTCTCACTAAGAATTAATAGAAAGAAGTTCTTTGCAAAGACCTTCTGGGATTGGCCCACTTTCACTTGCTGACATCTTTTTCCCTGAAAATTTTTTCAGCAGGAGATAGGTTTGTGGAGGTTTTAGGAAAAATTACCTATGTAAGTGTTAACCTCAGTTTATGTGTGCCAAACAGAAGTCATCTAAACTTATACTACTGCTGATAAAGGGATAATTGCATCTGTATATATGCATTTCGTCATGCAACAAATACATGAAACTTCTGATGAGGTCAAGGGCAGAACCATATTTGTTTTACTAGCACCAGAATTTCAGTCAAAATACCTTTCACAGCACAAGACGAACAAAAGTATACCTGCATTTACCAAGACAGAAGTACTATAAGGATATCCTTTCAGTACATAAGTTATAGTGTGTTTGTTATCTAACAATATCTTCATAACAGAGGAAAATTAATGTTTGCTGACAAACCTTCTCTAGCAGAGAGCTAATCTATCACCTACAAAGAGTTTCCAACTTTCTGAACTGAACAGAGAGGCTGAGTCATATGTAGCTGTACACAGATGCATTAGATCCAAGTGTGGGTAAACAAAATATCTGTGAAGAATCAACTATACCCTGTCTTGTGTGCTTAGCTGAAGTGTGGGACGTAATTGCTGCCAACTCACAAATATGAGATAGCTTTAAAAATTGTACTACCATTGCTGCAAGTTTTGGAAAGAAATCTTGATGTATTCCCTGTACAAAGCAATGGTGTTTGATGTCCATCCATATGTGAAGAGTTTGATCAGGGCTATTTTGGGACTGTGGTTGACATTGATTTGTGAAGCGCCTGCACATCTATCTGCCCATCCAGACTTTTCTCCAGAGACTTTACAGGCTAGGAAGGAGACAGAGAAATGGAACATCCCCAGACAGCCCCAAAGGAAAAAAAAATATCACAGCTACCTCAAATTATCTGAGATTGCCTTACATGCTATTTATTCCAGACAAATAATATGTGCAAGATAGGAAAACACCTGGTATAGTTTTGGATGTCACTGAGATTTTAACTTTCTCAAATATTCTTGCCTTCTATCATCGTTCCTCTTTATGTACTGCAACTGTGATTTACATTTCTGTCATCCTCCAAAGCATGACTACAAATCAACTGTTGTTCAGTAAAATTATTCCAGGTCTTCTCCTAACAATATGCCCACCTTTTCCATCTCTGTTCTTGATTTTAAACTACTTTCAACTCTCTGTCCCAAGGATTTGGTTCCAGTTCTTGCTATTTTCTCTCCACTTTTACTGTTTCTTTCCTTCACCTAGTCATCCTTATTGCAATTGTGTTTGCTTTTTGCCTGAGAAAAACCCTGTTCTGGATCCTATGAACTAAGCACAATCTCATCCCCCTTGTATTGTTTGGTAGTGGTGTTGAGAAGGTTCCTGCCACTTTCTATACAAAATTTTGAGGCTGAACTGAGAGAGAAAAACTCAGGGAAAGGAGTCAGAGATAAAATGAATTTATTTTTGTTTGTTTGTTTCCTCTGTTCCCCTTCAGAAATACAATGGAAAGAGTCAAAACGTGGAAATGCATTTCTTAAGTTTGAGATCAGCAATATGCTATAGAAGATATGCACGTGGCATACAGAACATTCTTGTATTTTGACCCTTTTTTGACAATAACTACCTGTAAAAATGAAGCAAGGAGCAAGATAAATGTTATAATCATCAATTATGCAGTAAAAAAAAATCCAATAATGTAAGCACGTGGAAGTTCTAAAAAAATATCCACAGTAGAGGTCAACTTAGGGAGATGTACATAGTAGAAAAAAGACTCTAGGTCTAAATGCAAGGCTGAAAGGAATGTCTAGTCCCACACAAAGGAATGTAGGCTCCTCCCAAACCAGAAGTAGAGCTGGACCTCTACTTGCAAAGCCAGGACAAAAGCCCCTTTCCCTAAGTGACCCTGAGTACCTAGAGACCAGGGCTTATGTCCTGTTTAACACCAGCTGGGAAAAAGAAGATGCATGACCACCAAATTTCTTTTCTTATTAGCTAGCTGGCTAGAAACTCTCTGCATTACGGTCCTTGTAGACCTCACTGACCCACACAGATTTGAGGTAGCCACCTTTATTTGCTCTGCATGGTGGCCTCTCCCTTGTAAATATCTAAATTTCTTAGTAGTTGTGTTCCTTAACCAACTACCTGCAAATGCTTTAGCAGTATATTTGTTCACTTACTTTTTTTGTGTGTGTTTGAGCAGATGTTTTCGAGCAGATGTTTTCAACTTTTGTCCTGTCTAAACAGTTTGTGTTTTCCTGATGTCAGCACAGTAAAAACTGCACATGGATGAGTATGAGAGCATACTCTGAATTGTTCAATTTGAAACAAACTAGGAATTTCCAGATTTCAGAGTTAAATTTAATGTGGTGGAGTAATCACAGTAAGGAGATGGCTGGGGCTCTCTAACAACAGGTGCTGGACTGGAGAGATACTTAGTCATGGTAAGAGGTCAGATCTGACCTATTATGCTAGTTACATTAAAAAAATACCTATATTCCTGTAATGTATCTCAGAACATTGATTCACTCTATTGAATGAGAACAGAAGTTGCTTAATTGGGACAGTACATCATGGTGTGGTAGAGCAATCCAGTGGAAAGGATATAGGAGGGCATTAAGAAGACTCAGGTTCCCTCTCCAAGTATATGCCTTAAGCTATTTTTGTAGTCTTGAGCAAATTTACTAGCTACTATTGGTATAATAGAATTATATATAAGAAAATTGTGTACAAAGAAGGTACTTTTGTGATCTGGAGCTTGTAGGTGAAGTGATGGCCTCACCTACACACGGTTTTGTGTAGGGTATTTGTACACAGTATTGCAAGAACAGTAAGAAATAAAAGGAGCTACATCTGCTTAGTTTACCAAAAGGGAGGTCAAGATGTGGTTTTTATTTTAGAGTTTTGTTTTGCTACTTTGCCACATTGCAGCTGAGGGAGCCAGAGATTTCAGTGTGGTGGAGGGCATATTCTTAAATTAGGTCTGCCACCAAGAAAGTGTAACTATTTCTTTAGTTAGCAACACGTTTTTCTCCTTAGTTTCTCATTGTCAGGTATTGGTGATTATGTCTTGTGACAGACAAGATGTGAAGTAATGCCTGTGGCCTGCCTGCGGCAGACCACAGCAACATCTCAGCTGTTGCTGAAGTCTAGGAACAGCTGAAATGATTCCTCTCCATCTTTTGCCCATAGCATGAGTCTACAGAGTAGCTTAAATTCCTGCTGTATATATATAATTTTTCTTTAAACAACAGATGCTAAGCAAATTTCAAAATATTAGTGTCTGTATAATTAATTGTCTTGGTGAATGAAGATCATAAAATCATAGAATGGTTAGAGTTGGAAGGGACCTTCAAAGGTCATCTAGTCCAACACCCCCTGCAAGATGAAGGGACATCCCCAACTAGATCAGGTTGCTTAAAGCCTCATCTAGCCTGGCCTTGAATGTTTCCAGGGATGCGGCATCCACCACGTCTCTGGGCAACCTGTTCCGGTGTTCTACAACCCTTATCGTAAAAAATTTTTTCCTAATATCCAATCTAAATCTACCTCCCTCTATTTTGAAACCATTACCCCTCGTCCCATCACAACAGGCCCTACTGAACAGCCTCTCCCCATATTTCTTGTAGGCCCCCTTGAGGTACTGGAAGACTGCTATCAGGTCTCCCCAGAGCCTCCTCTTCTCCAGGCTGAACAGCCCCAACTCTCTCAGCCTGTCCTCATAAGAGAGGTGCTCCAGCCCTCTTATCATCTTCGTGGCCCTCCTCTGGACCTTCTCCAGCTGGTCCATGTCCTTCTTATGTTGGGGGCTCCAGAAATGGACACAGTACTCCAGGTGGGGTCTCACCAGGGCAGAGTAGAGGGGGAGAATCACCTCCCTCGACCTGCTGGCCACGCTCCTCTTGATGCAGCCCAGGATGCGGTTGGCCTTCTGGGCCGCAAGGGCGCATTGCCTGCTCATGTTAAGCTTCTCATCCACCAGCACTCCCAAGTCCTTCTCCTCAGGGCTGCTCTCAATCCATTCCCCGCCCAGCCTGTATTTGTGCTTGGGATTGCCACGACCCAGGTGCAGGACCTTGCACTTGGCCTGGTTGAACTTCATGAGGTTGACACGGGCCCACCTCTCCACCCTCCCTTCCAGCACGTCAACGGCACCACACAGCTTGGTGTCATTGGCGAACTTGCTGAGGGTGCACTCTATCCCAAGATGTTACTTTATGTTTAGAAGTTTTGCATAAGGAAAGAAAAAGTTATTTTCTAGCAAGAAATCCAAAAGTTGTGAGGTTTTCCCCAAGAAAAAAGCATTATAAGCTTTTTATAAGGGCATTGACTTTTCTAATGGTAAATATCCTCATATTACTTCTTACTACACATTTTAAATGGAAAAAGTCCTGTGGCAAAAATATATATCTATATTGAAGTTAAAGGTATTCTACTAGAAATAGCAAAGCTTTCATTGAATATACTTGTGATAGTCTGTGAAGAACAGAAGCTCACTCCTCATCATCCTTCAACTCCTACAGTAACCCAGGAGTCCTCTTGACCATTCACCCCTCCTGTGGATGTCTCAAGGTACTGCTTAGCATATATTTTCTTCAGAGCTCAATTCTTATTTTTATTTGTCCCTGTGTGGTAATTCCTACAAGGCAGATAATTTGCCACCCTTCAGTTGTGCTTAGACATACAGCATAATTGTTTTGTGACATTGTGCTATTTGAAAAAGAATGGTATCAGTGAAATGATACAAATTAAATTGGATCAACCTAAATGATGCAGGCAAAAAAAAATATAACAAAGGCACAATTGCAAGCTTCTGGAATGAAAAATGAGTGAAAGAGAAGCCATAACTTCAAACACTCAGATTGACCAAATAATAAGATAATTAACTTGCTCTTCCTTATTTCTATGTTTCCTGTATTTTGTGGGAACATATTACTTAAGTCAGCAAACTGAGTCATTTTGAACTGCCAAGTACCAGTTTGGTACTTTCTTTAGGGAGCAGTTTGGAACATACGGATCATCACATGCTGTTAACTGGTATTGAAATAGAAGTTGTCTTCTGTCACCTTCTGAGCAAGGGCTAGGGTTGATTGATAGAGAAGCATGTAAGTAAGAAGCCTTATATGGCTGAGGCAGAAGACTGTGTATGCAGAACAGTACAATACAGAGTGGTTTGAGGGCTGCAGAACTGTGAATATGCAGAATAAGCGGGAGAGTGTAGCTGCCAGTAGAGATTGGATCAAGATGAAACAATGCTACACAGTGCTTGACTCTTCAATACTGTGCAGCCGCTATATGATGGCTGACTGAGAATAACACTAAAGTGGATTAGACTAATACATCTCTATGGCTGTGCTGCCATGGATTGCCATGGAAATGTCAGGAAGTGATGACTCAAAAGTCATAAAGTCTCTTGTGTTGCAGTTCATAGCACAGTTGAGCATGCTCAGAGTTACTGCACATTGCATGCATACAAGGTCAACATGTACAGTCTTTGTCAGACTCATCTTGCATAAAGTATAGAAAATCACACCAAAAGTCTTTGAGGCTTGGCAGATCTGCAGAAAAAAAAAAAAAATTAGTACAGAAGACAGAAACCTTAGGAAAATTTTCCACCCTGCCTGCTAGTCCTTAATCCTCACTCCTTGTTATGCCAGTGAAAATAATGGCAATTTACTAGTGTATAAGGACTAACAGAATGAAGTAATGTGAGTTCACAAATACTTTAAACACCAAGTGTGGGGCTTCCCTGTAACTAGCAATTGCAGCAGGGCTTTGGATATCAGAACAATTCAAGGCTGGTAGTCACATCAACATTTGAGAGAAAACTTCTTCCCTACCACCACGTAGACTTCATTACTAGGATATAATCTGTATTTGACAGAACATGGAAGACACAATGCATAAGTTTTAGACTTGGCACTAAGCACAAGACAAAGCAGAATAACTCCACTCTCTGTGTCCAGCACCAGTACATTTTTTCCCCATCATGGTTTTAATTTAACAACTTAAAGGTTTTCTAGGTTACGAAACACTTTGCAGACTCATTTCTGGGTTCTGAGCATTAGTTTTGATACCTTTTCTTCTTCTGGCCAGGCTGTATGTCTGCTTCCTGCTCTCTCCGCTGCAATCTCCCTTGCCGAGACAACTCCTGCCCTTGCTGAGGACAGTTAATTTGCTGAGATAACTTCTACTCCTTCCTTTTCACTCTCTGTACCCCATCTCACAATCTGAGGTGGCCTTCCCATGAAGGACCCCTGTAACTGTCAGGGGAGAAGTTGTCTCCCTCTTTGCAGCTAGTTCCCAGTGCAACCCAGTGTGCAGCATGCAGAGCAAAGTAAACAACCAGCCTTCCTCTCTACAGCCTGGCCTAGTCTTTTTGAAGGAACATAATGTGCAGTAACTGTGAATGAACCCATTAAACAGTTGCGCAATCCACCACAAATATCAAAGACTATTTTGTGTTTTTTGATCTTTACGTCGCACAAGTTTAAGATGCACAGTCATCCTTGCAGGACTGATTTATAATACAGGCATTGCTGAATCTCTCACGAACATATTGCCATTGTGTTTTTAAGAAGTGATCCATCCCCGCGTAACTGTGATGAGAGTCATATCACACCCTTAGTCCTTTGATCTTTTATGTACCGTTGTGATTGCATTTCCAGGAAACCTGAGCTGGGTAATTTTCACAAAATCTTTGTATCAGGCATGTTCCTTGTGGGGTCCTAAGGTCTTCATAAGCAATCAGCAGCACATCATACCCATCTATGAGAATAGCCTTGTTAGAGGCCAATAGAGTCACATCTTCAAAATACCTAAAGGATTCCAACTTCTATTGGATTAGAGACACCTGTCTCATATTACAAGAAAAAAAGGCTTTTGTTGTATACCGCTCTTCTAGTTCTGACATTTTCTTCCTCATTATCCTTGATCCAATTCCCACTTTAGCTTTCTGAATGAAATGGTCTTTCAGATTTCACTTACTGATTGAAAGGAGAGAAATGCAAAGACAAGAAGAATTAGAAATTACAGACACTACCATCTTATAAGCATCATGCAAACACCAGTTAAAAATCATAGAATCATAGAATGGTTTGGGTTGGAATGGACCTTCAAAGATCATTTAGTCCAAGTTCCCTGCAAGGAGCAGGGACATCTCCAGCCACATCAGGTTGCTCAGAGCCTCATCCAACCTGGCCTTGAATGTTTCCAGGGATGGAGCATCCACCAGCTCTCTGGGCAACCTATTCCAGTGTTCCATCACCCTCATTTTAAAACATGTCTTCCTTATGTCTAATCTAAATCTACCCTCTTTTAGTTTAAACCATTACCTTTTGTCCTATCACCACAGGCCCTGCTAACAGGTTTGTCCCCATTTTTCTTTTAAGCCCCCTTTAGGTACTGGAAGGCCACTATAAGGTCTCCCTGAAGCCTCCTTTTCTTTAGGGTGAATAGCCCCAACTCTCTCAGCCTTTCTTAATAGGAGAGATGTTCCATCCCTCTGATCGCTTTCATGGCTCTCCTCTGGACTCTCTCGAACTGGTCCATGTCTTTCCTGTGCTGAGGGCTTCAGAGCTGGATGCAGTATTCCAGGTGGCGTCTCACGAGAGCAGAGGGGCAGAATTACTTTCCTCGACCTGCTGGCCACGCTCCTTTTGATGCAGCCCAGGATACTGTTGGCCTTCTGGGCTGTGAGGACACATTGCCGGCTCATATCCAGCTTTTCATCCACTGGTACTCCCAAGTCTTTCTTGGCAGGATCAATCTCTTCATCCCTCAGCCCGTATTGATACCGAGGGTTGCTTCGACCCATGCACTTGGTCTTATTGAACCTCATGAGTTCACGTGGGCCCACTTCTTGAGTTTGTCCAGGTTCCTCTGGATGGCTTCTTGTCCCTCAGGCATGTCAACCACACTACTCAGCTTGGTGCCAGCAAAAATCATCTTGTGAACATGAGTGCATATGTATATATGGTCTCAGTCAGCCAGCACTACCGTCAGTAGAAAGGTTGGCATTGTCTTAAGTGGAAAATAGTTAGGAATTGTGTGTCCTTCTAAGCACACATATATGTGTGGTGCTTAGGGACATGGTTTAGTGGTGGACTTGCCAGCATTAGGTTTACAGTTGGACGGGATGATCTTAAGGGTTTTTTCCAACTTGAATGATTCTATGATTCTATATTTCCACATTAACTTCAAAGTCAGGCACAGAAACAAAAATAATCATATAAGCTTATTATATGACAACCAAACCTTATCGATATGCTTTTTCATAAGATTGGGAACAGTGAATTTGCATACACAGTGTGTCAGAAGGCAAAGATTTTGGAAAGCCACCAGAGGTAGAGGTGACGTGTGCTGAAGAGGCCCCAACTGAGGCTGAACTATGACACCACAGCATCCCACTGCTTTAACATTTTGCTGTCCTGGAAGGAGATCTGTCTTAACTCTTTCAGGCATTCAAAATGCAGCTTTGTGCCTAAAAAAAAGTGGCAGCATGGACCATTGTGCTTAATGGAATAAAAGTGGTCAAATGCCATAACTGTATCCAGAACATATAAGGTTACAGTCTTCTGAGGCTTAGAAATCTCCTTGTACATAATCCAATTGAGAATCTAACCTTCAGACAGAGAATAGTCCAGACCTTATTCTTTTTTCCTAGTGTGTATTAAAATGACACACTTCTGCAAGCCCCCTGGGGATGCAGAACACAACCAGGGTGGAAGGGCTGGGAGTCACAACGTAGCCTCTTGATAGTAATAGCTTTATTATAACACTCACTGTTCTTCCGGCTTGTAGAGTAGTATTGTAAAATGTTTGTCCAGACAAAGTGTTTTTAGAGCAAATTGCTAACGAGAAATAATGAAATGCTGAAATTTCTTCCTTCCTTCCGCAATTTCTTATTTAAGACACCAAACTTCCAACATTAACTTATTCCCTTCAGAGTCATAGGACAGACTCTGGCTTACTAACTTCCTGCCTAATGGATCTTTCTACATAAATTGGGCTTCCAGGAGTTTATTTTTCCCTGGAGAGAAGATAGGTGGATTATGCTTTTTTTTTGTTGTTCTCTATCTATTATTTACATAGCAAAAATATTCCTTTTTTTTTTTTCTTGCTGAAAATGTGCAGTTATTCCTGGCACCAATAAAAGAGGTTTGGTTAATGTAATAAATGATCAGTTACCGTAATTTTTCTTAATTGATATATTACAGAAATACATGTTGAGTGTACAGCAAGTCCAATTTTGACTGGCATAATTGATATAGGAGATGAGACACTGCATTCCAAAATAGAAAATATTTTTATGAGTTTGGAGATATCCATGAGTGTTTTCTCTGATCCACAAGAACTATTTCTTCATGGTTCTCCTTTCTATACTTTTTCAACATTAGGCTTAGCTTTAAAACACAGATAATTTGTAATATTTATTAACAGCAGCTAGTACACACTCACAAAACAATGCATTTCAGCTTAGCTAAAAGGAGTTTAAATATTACAGTGTTTAAGTATTAAAGGATGGGTGTTTTTTACTGACACAGAAAATCCATAACATCAGAAATCAGAAGATTTTTTTAGACATTACTGTTCTAAATGCAAGTTCCATTAGGCCTGTGGAATTTTCTCTCCTGACATTTAGCTGTTAGCAAGGGTGACCTCAGCGTCTGACTAATGCAGATGTCATGATTAATGAAGGCATTCAGTCATGTGCCCAAGGATATGACGTACTTCAGGTGAGGCTGTGTCACAAGGAATGACTAGACACGGAAATCAATCTGATGGTTAACCAGACACAGATTCTACCAGTCTAGAGAGAGCTATTTAAAGGCAGTAGCTTTCTCTACAGGAAATCCAAACTTAACTGCACATGTACTATCTGTATAAAAGAGGTAAGAATGCAGTAAACAATTTACATGTGAAGAAAGTAAGGTACCAAGCTTTGTTGATTCAATAAGGATTACACAAAGAACAAGAGACAGACTCTGGGAAAAACTCTGGTCCCACTGCAATTAAATAAAAAATTCCACTGGGCCTCAAAGCACCCAAAGTTTTACCTCTGTTACTTGCAAGTCTGGAGTTCATTCCTCTTGTATAATGTCAATATATATTTAATATCAATAGTTTACCTGATAAGGCAGATATATAAATAGTTAATATATTTCTAAAAGTCGTATTGTCTGCTCTGAAGTTATGCACAAACGTAATATTGGGATTCAAGAATATACATGTTCAGCACGGTCCTTTTAGGTATAGGTTAAATATTCTGAGCAAACTGTACAAAAATGCTCAAGGAATTACCATATTTGTTGGTGCAGATTCCAGCTTTCTGGAATACATGTGTATTTGTGTTAAGGATATACAATCAAAGTCAAAGGTCTGTCTAAGATTAGTGACCACCTACTAAAAATATACTGATTTCTGTAGCTGGTAGGAAAACTCATCCTTTGGAACAAGGTGAAGTGTAAGTGTGGAAGCCATTTAAAAACAGCTCATCTTTAATAACTGGTCACCACTTGCTTGTACAAACACTTCTCCTGTGTGATCCCCTTTGGCGCTTGTACTTCTTGCTGCTAAAACTATAGCAGCACACATCCATAATATTGCATCACTGTTGTCGACTGCCTGGCCATAGAAACTGATATTATAATTTTTACATTGTACAGAAAATGCCTCATAGGATATGCTATTTCACTTTTTCTAATACTATCATCTATTTTTAAGAAATAAAATCTTAAGACCACAATAGAAGGGCTTATTTTTTTGTTGCTCCTCAAAACTACAAATTATTAGTTTTTAAATGCCTTTAATTTAAAAGTCCAGTGTTTTTTAGAATTTCTTAGAAAGTTTTCACAAAATATTTTTTCAGAGAAAAATATATTAACCAACCTGTCAAATCAGGTTAATCCTTTAAAGAAAGAACACAATACAGCTTTAGAACAATGCCACAAAATTAGGTCCTGAAAACATATTGATAAACTGAAGATCATTAATACAATTTTCAGAAGAGTAATACAATACAATACAAGAGTAATACAAATGCATCTAATACAAGGTGCCAGTCCCGTAGCATGTATTGTTTCACTCATTTATTAGCCACATGATCTAAAAACAGCTGACATCCCTTGGTATTTTCTGTATT
The DNA here is from genome assembly GCF_036417535.1 of Chlamydotis macqueenii. NCBI lineage: Eukaryota > Metazoa > Chordata > Aves > Otidiformes > Otididae > Chlamydotis > Chlamydotis macqueenii. Next base: position 21,340,342 of record NC_141558.1, read on the forward strand.
TTTCCCACATTACAGGTCTACCAGCAGGAGAGTTCTATCAGTTTCACGAAGGCACAGGAAAAAGAATTACTATACTTCTGTAAAGTCTTTCACAGTGAAAAATATGTACAGGTAATAAGTTAACTCTGATCATTAAAACCTTGTATAATCATTAGCTTTTGACATTGTTAATACTGCAGTTATTTTGTTAAGGTCTACCAAGGAAGGTAGGAATAGTCCAACTGTGAGCCTCCCAAAAACCAAAATATTTTGATAAGTAACTCATTATTGCATTATCTCAGATATTTTTCTGCCCCTATTTTTTTAATATTGACCACTCATTACTGAAAAGTAAACCTACATTTCATGTATTTTTTGTGCTGCAATTTGCATGCTTTAGGCTCTCCTGGTAGACTTAAATCTTCTAGAAATTCTACCAACACTTTCTGCAGTAGTCACTGCAGAACACATGAAATTTCAATCAACACTTCCAAACAGTAAATCTCAACATCCTACGTTGGTAATGATGAGGTCAGTGGTTCTGGATTGGTTGAAGAAAGTAACTAGGGAAACCAAGTTCCCTGTAGGTAGTACAGGAGTCCATATCTATGGCATTTCTAAAGGGAGAGTTAAAAAAGCTAACCTTTAGGGGTTGAAAAGTTTTAAACTACTATATCAGGTATTTATGGAGCATGTGCTATGGTTAAAAGTTCCCTGATTTTTAAGTTCTAAAAATAAAGTAATTGAGACAATTGTCCCTCACTGAAAATGAAATGAAATAATTGGACATCTGTGCCACTGAAGTGGGAAGAACTCTACTGGAGTGAAGTTAGTTGATGCAGGTAAGATCAAATGTCAAATAAAACTTGCACAATTCTTTCTAGTGATAACACGAGAACTTCAGAGACACAGTAAACTCAATATGACTTCTAGGGAGGATTTCTGGTCTTTCACTTCTCTCCACTATCATGTGATTCTCATTCTCTGCTGCAGATATTTTGATAAAACTTCATATTATTAGATAAAACTATTTTTAATTGAAAAGACAAAAAAGCCCACAAGATAATTAAAAAATGAAAAGGCCTTACATTTTTTTAAATATGAAAAATAAAAGCAGCACTATTGGATTTATTCCAGCATCAGTTTCTCAGCTCTATACAACTATTTTATGCAGTTTATATTAGTGTGAAATGTAATATATTTTCCTAGGATTGCCTGTAGTTGTCTAAAATGACGTGACATAGACTTTTCCACCATAGATCTCTCTTTACTCATTTCTTACTGGAACCCACTGAATTAGTTTTGTTGATGCATTTCTAACTTATATATTTAATTTCAATCCTCGATGTGAATTGCTGCCTATCTGGATGACTGGATTCTTTCTGATGTCTGTTTTCGAAAAGGTGTTCAAATCTTGGCAGTATCTTTACAAAAGTAGTTGCTGCTAGATGGAGAAAACTCCCTGAAAGTACATGTCAGTTGAGTGCAATTTTGTTGCTGTCTTGAATTTCAAAATCTTTTGAAAAGAATAAATTAATCAGAAAAATAAAGGTCTTTTTGGGGACCTTTGACTCTGATTCCTGTTTAAAATTAATAATCAGGCCCATTTTCCCACAAGGGGTGTTTCTTCCTTGCCAGAAAATTGCCTCCTGTTAGTTACAGGAAAAAGTGTGGACCTCAATTCTGCTGCACTCCCAATTCATATTAAAGAAACAGCAAACCTTGTCATTTGAATTTTCTAATTTTCCCTTTGTCCCATAAGGAAAATATCCTTATGAACACCTGGTGAATTCTCACTAATGAGATTCTTTGCCTGCCAAGACAGTTCCTACCATTACTACCTCTGAAATATGTAATTCCCCTAAAACATAAGGTACATTCATGTTAAACTCCCAGTGATGATGCACATAAAAACTGCTAAGTGACAAACATGCGATATTATCTGATTTAAAACAGTGAATGTACACATGTGCCTAAAGCAACTTTTCTTAAGGAATAAAAAAAAATAATAAAGGAGTAAGACATATTGAAGGTGTACTCATAAAAAAAAAATCTTGACTTCGTAATGGAAAGTTAACTAAATATTAATTTTGTAATTGAAAGAGAAAGTCTTTCTAAAGTACATCTACAGCTGAAGGGTACCTAAAACTATCTACAGTTGTTACATTGTACTTTTATTAGTACTTACAGGAAAATTAGATTTTAAATGGAAGAAAACTCTAAATGAAGTTATTCAAGATAATACCATTAAAATAGAGAACTGAAAGGATAGACTGCATTAGAATACAGCAGCAAAGCTTGAAGTGATTAATTTAAAACATTGGACCTCAAAATACAGGAATAACATTGACAGAATAAGAAAGAATGATACAGTCAGAGACAATGAAACCAATTGAAAAATACAATTATATGTTCTTACTTCTTTATATAACACTACTGCCAGTGAAGCTTGTCCTTATTTATCTAGCCCATTCATAGATGCCACAAAAATATAAGGCAATGGACATAAAATGGGAATGTGTTGTGATGTTTGCTTTTTGCACTTCTTTGCTGTGCTAAATTATCTGTTCAAGAGCACAAAGGACAGGTTTCTTGTATTGCCCAAATGGTTTTCAAACTATCAAAAATAATTCTAGTGAAGATGTTGTTCTGCATGATGTCTAGCACAAAGGGCAGGGTACAGGTCACATGCTAGCCTATATCCTTGGCCTGAGAGCATGCCTGATCAGTTAGACTTTTGCAAGTGACTAATAATGTATAAATTTGCCATTCAAAGTTAATGGGAGTTGTCAACTTAAATCCACAAGGAGGGTTTGGGAATCAGAATCTCACAGAATAATTCGGGGTGGAAGGGAGCTCTGGATGACTTTAGTCCAACCCCTCTGCTCAAGGCAGGGTCAGTTATGAGACCACACCAGGTTGCTCAGGACTTCGTCTGTTTGAGCCTTGAAAACATCCCAGGACGAAGACTGCACAGCCTCTTTGGACAACCTGCTCCACTGGTTGCTTTCACTGTGAAAATTATTTTCCTTTCATGCAGTCTAAACTTACTCTGTTTTAATTTAAGACCATTGCCTCTGGTTATCCCACCATGAACTTCAGTATCGACAGCCTGGCTCTTTTCTCATAAATTTCCTCTTAGAAATACAGCCTCCAGCCACTCTCCTCTTTTAAGTCCTGCTGAAGTGGTGTCTTCTCAACGATTAAACCCCCTTCTGTCTTGGTGAGCTCTGCTGAACTCACTCCAGTCTTTCTTATATTGGGGTGTGGGGGGCTTAAAACTGGGTGGAGTTTTCCTGATGCAGTCTAATGTGTATTTGGAGTATACCTAAAGTATGTTTTCAAAGTGCTGAATAGAAAGTGCACTTCACTGCCTCCTCCCTATCATGGATAAAGATGTTAAACAGAACAGATCGCAGGACAGAACCCCATGGTACTCCACTATGACCAGTATCCAGGCAGAGTATGAACCATTACCCAATACCGTCTGAACCGGATATCTCACGCATCTGATAAACTCCTAAGCTAGACTGTAACATACGCACTTGGATACAAGGATACTATGGGACATCATGTCAAAAGCCTTAGCAAAATCAGAATAGGCAGCATCCACCTCTCCCTCTTTATCCACAGATCAACAGATCCGTCTATATCATCATAGAAGTCAATCAGTTTTACTCTTGATCAGTCCATACTGGCTAATAACGCAATCAGCCAATCATCTTTTTCTCCATTTTGTGCTTATAAATGGTTTTGTGGGGGATTTTTCCAGAACAGAAGTAAGGCTAACTATTGAGTAGCTCCCTGTTTTTTTCCCCTTTTTGAAGATGGATGCATCATTGCCCTTTCACTAGTTTATACGTATATCCCCCGAACACCAAGGCTTGGAAAGCATCACCTTATCTTCACCTGCTGCCACTAAATTATCCACCTTACTCAGCAATAGCCCCACATTTTTCCTGTTCAACTTTTACTATAATGCAGTGGCAGAAGTTCTTGTTGCCCTTGACAACCCTTGCCAGTGTCAAAGGTATGAGAGTGTTTGCTTTCCTAACACTATCCGTGCATGCCCAGACAGTGGGTTTTTTATTTCTTCTTTGTAGCCTGTCTTCACTTCCATATTGTTAGCTTCAAGTTTATGCTAGCTGAGGTCCTGAGATGTATAATCGTTTTCCTGAGTATCAGGATGGACCATTCTTTTATTAAAACAAGGTTGTTCTTAAAGTTGCTAATATAGTGGAGAGAGGAAACATCCACTTCCTTGAAAAGAAAAAAGGAAAACATTTACAGATCCAACCAAAACGGTTATTCAGTTCCTACTATCTGTCATCTAATACAAAGTAGGAGTTATGTTTGAGGTGTCAACGTAACTCACAAATTAATTAATGGTGAGTAATAGAAATCAGAAATTTCAGTAATTCCTTTACAAATTAAACTGAGCTGTACTTGAAATTAATGGTAAACTGTCCCATTGGTAATCATCCAGGCCTTTAGCTGTTCTGTCTCATTATAAAGAAAGAAATTCACCCACCTGTTAAAAAAACACTTAAAATTCAGAAGTAGTGTACAGCCGAATCTATGAAAAAGTCTATAAGGCTGAAGATACACACTTAGAATATGAGACATAAATGCTAAATCAGATTTAGATGTGAACAGTTTCTATTATTTACATATGTAATATTATATATGTTGTAGAACACAGACTCAAAATATGAACTTCAGAGAAATAATAGTTCAAACTAGCTGAACTGTAATTTATTGAAAGAAATTGAAGTGATTCTTCAAATACTTTTGAATTCACTTTTTCTTAGTCTTACTTTTACTTTTGTATTATGTCAAATACCTTCAGCCCAAAAATTAAGGATTGAACACAAGTAGACCTAAACCACTATGGTCTTTTTCCCACAGCAAAGTAGTAAATGAGGATTAGCAAAACCAACTGGACACTCAGAATATTCTTTACAGCTAATTATGAAATTTCATAATGTCTGTACATGAAAACCTGCTACCCATTCCACTGAAGTAGATCTTTCTAGATAGTGTGGTAAGTAATATCTGCACAAAGAATTGCCTAATCAGTTTCAAAATAAAGAACAATAACAATGAAAACACATTGACATTAGCCAACATTAACAACATTCATTATTTTAACACTAACTTAGATGTCAGGGGACAAAATTCAGTTAATTACCATAACAATATGAATAATCAGAAGAAAAGAACCAATTTTTCCAGTAGTGTGTGAGCATATTTTGAGGGATTTTGATTTAGTTTTTCCTCCAGGCATTTTGTTTTCTCCTGTTCAACAATAGAAAACATAATTCAAAATCTACCCAGTTACTCTGAAACAAAAAAAAAATAATTGGATGGTACCAGTATTTTGTACTAAGCTTCTGTTACAGGAAAGAATGTACCTTTGGTATCTTGGGTACCAATTATCTTTGAAAAAAAAAAAACTTTTTCTGGTGCCCAGTTCTCTGGAACCCCACACTTTCCTCCTCCTCCTGCTCACTTACATGGAGCCCCACAAACTAGTTCCCAACTTCCTGAATAAAACTGAGAAAGTGCATTTACAAGTACATCCTGCTTCTTTCAATCTCAACATTTCCTTGGAGGAATATTGTACTTTCTGCTGAAGTGAAAATGGAGCCTTACAAATGCTAGTAAAGGTTCTTCACGTCGCAGTTTAATTTGGTTTCACCATTGTTGTTTCTGATATGAAGGAAAGGAGAGAACATTTCTTGCTGTTTAATGAGGGAGAACATTACCTTTCCTTCTAAACGTTTTGGTCAAAAATAACCTCTAGCTCCTCTTAAACTATTTATTTTTCCATTTTTGTTTGAAACGCTTTTACAATATAACAGAAATCTACACAATTCTGATGTCCTTTATATTTGCTGGTCTGCTTACAAGTTAGAGCATTACACAGAAACCTCACAATCTGAATTTTGTGATCTCTTCCGAATGACATACTAAAATTATCCCCCAGCTTCATTATGTAATGCACATGCTGAGATGTTGATCCACCTACTATCCACAGGAGCTGCTGCTCAGCAAGTATTTGTTACTGATAGAATAAAGACATCTGGGACAAAGACACTTCTTTCTCTGCCCTAATGTTCCTCACTGTGGTCCCATGGGAAGGCCAGTAAAAAGTTATATTTTGACTGTGAATCTTGCGGTTGCAATAGTAGCTACGGAAGAGAGCAGCAACTGAGAGCATAGTACTTATGATTGACACTAAGTGTTATAATCAGTATATAAAAGGGATTTTCCTTATGCTGTCCTCATGGTTTGTCTGTGGTTTTCTTAGAAGTGTATGTTTTCTTGAGCAACTGATGCCTTGTTGAAAATATGTTCAAGATTTAGCCAGCTAAATCAACTAAACTGAATTCTATACTGTTACAATATCACTAAGGTTGTGATATCTTTGTTAAGAAAGTTAACAAAAGAAAAAGTAAAGCAATCTTAGGTCATACAAATTAATATCATGTTAAAGTCTATGTTCAACACTAAGGCCACCATGGGAACAGATGGGTCACATTTTCAGCAGGTTTTAATCAGCAACATTCTCCAGGTATCAATAGAGCTCTTCTGATTAAAAGCATCTGAGAATCTGGACCAATTATTTCCAGATAAATTATTCATAAAATAATGGGCAAAATTGCAAATTATTAATTTTATTAATATAGCCTGATCATCTATAGAGTTGACTGAGTAGGAGAAAACATTTTTGTGAAAACATTACTTGATAATTAATTGACAAAAAATCAGTTGTCATTATTATTCATCTCACGTAAAAAGAACACAGAATACTGTAATAAAATGATGACAGTGAGTGCAGTATTGCTTACTGGATAATTACAAGCTATAGAAGTGGAGTGCATGTGTACAACTTGCTCTGAGATAGAAGCTTTATTTATTGCTCAATTATATTACAATTACATGTCCATTAATCAAGCTAATATGAAACAGAGATCAGTTTGACTCCAAACATCCAAACAAAGTATTTCAGAGGAGAACACGGAACAAATCTTGATGTACTGCAAGTGGTAAAACTGCATGGCTGGATTTGAACTTGTGCCTCTGAAAAACAGCCTGTTTATATCTGAGAATAGTGAGGGAAAATAAAGTAGAAGCATACAAGTATCAGATACATAAGCTACTCCTGGGTTCCAAGAACAACACAGTACACTACTCCTAACATTAAGCCAAGCGTCAACAGAGGAAATAAGCTGGAAATTTGAAATTTATTAAACTTGCCACGTTTCCACTGCATCCTGGATATGTCCCAAACAAGTATAAACAAATTTAAATATATCGAATAAACATCTGGACCATTAATATTACAATATATAATCAAATTAGAAAACAGTTGCTTAGACTCAGTCAACTTTCCCAGGTACTAGAAACACAAGCAAAAAAGTCTTAATTGTGCAAGCCAAAATATGGTAGACATTACCACATCACAGAATTGCTCAACATAGCCATTAAAGATTCTCCTAGAGAAAATCACTATTAAAAGTGAAGGCTTTGGTTTTTATAACCATCTCTGCTTCAGTACCCAGGTAATTTATTTCTGAGATTTCTTTAACTTCCATATACGTTAGTAACCTCGCTAGTCTGAAAAACTCACAGAGCATTAGGCCGTGAAGTTTTTGTTCAGTTAAATACCCAGACAAAACATTAAAAGAAAAGTTCCCTGACTTCTGCTAATGTGCTAGTAGGGATGGCTGAGCCTCAGCATCAACAGAATTAAATATTTTTGTAACTTCTTTATACCTGAGAGTTCTGAAAGTTATTGCTCTGTATATCACTGGTTTCAGCTCTTCCTCTTCCCTCTGTCCTGTTCTGGTTCCAGGTCTGCTACCTTCTTCTCTTCCTCTCCCAGAGAGTCAGTACAGGTCAGATTGTAATTGTTAGCTTGTGCTACATGCTAACAAGGCTCTCATTTTCTTGGGAACCACAGCTCTAGGCCATAAAAAGTCTCAAAAAATGAATTTGTATTGTTTCTTTCCACTCATGGGCCTACATTTATAATATCTTTTTTATCAAGCATTCTCTGAAATTACCATGAAAAGGAAACCAGAAACATCTTTCCCAGTCAAACTACCTGGTAATTTCTTTCTTTCCCTGAATAGGCTTCAAAGATCTGCACTGACCCAGTGAGATACTAATACAAGTCCAGGACTCATGTCTCACGGACAAGTTTAAAAAACAGGAAAGTAATTTTGTTTCAAACTGTTTGTTGCCGGCAATTCTTCTGTTTGGATTACAATTTTGCTCTGGTTTGTCTTTAAATCTCAGAAAGTATATTTGAAAATATTTTTGTGGAGAGGAAAACATTGCTCTGCCAGACCTCTCTTTCTCATTCAGCTCAGTTGAATTCAATCAGCTAATCTTGACTATGGAATGGTGACAAGTAACTCTTACTCTTCTATATCCTGTCAAATACTAAATACTAAAACTGTGGTTGTCTGGAGGCCACAACACCATTCTTTGTGCTTTATGGCAATCCCACATACCTGAGAACAACTCATTTGATTTCAGTAGAATTATGTTTTATCTTTATTGGTGCAAATAACATTGCAATACCGGGCAGGATTAGAAAGGTGCTTAAATGCTGAATGCACTTTCTGTCACTTTGGCATTAGGTAATTTTAAATCTCTTACAAATCACTTTCAGTTAAATAGGGAAAAAAAAAATATGCATCACTGTATTTCTGTCCTTGCTCATACTGAGCAGCAGCTCAGTGTTTTGACTGCAGTTAAAATCAGAGGAACTAGCTGCATATTAATTACACTAAACATAAAAAAAAAAAACCATGGCATTTAAGGCAGAACACAAACATAATTCAAGGAATGAGAGTTTTAAAATCCTAAAAAGCTTATAGACACCTGAAAGACACCTGGGCCTATGTTTTCCCCAGAAAATTTTTAAAGGTTAAATTTCTCAGCAGGTATTGAATCATCATCTTAAAACCCAATCTGGTAAACATGCAGTAATGATGACTATCAAATATACACACAGTCCATTTTATTTACAAACATGTTTGGAAGAGATGATAATGCCAACTTGTCGTATCAGAGTTCAGAGGTTTCAGGGTTCCGATTTTCCTCAGTGGGATCTACAGACTGCTGTGAGTCCACAGAAGTCATGGAAAAAAAAAAGAAGAAAAAAATGACATCTCTCTTGCTGAAACTAAGATTTCTGCGCAGAAGGATGCAAAATTTTCAACATGAGAAGGGAGCGGCAAGAAGAAAACTCTGCAAGCGTGCACAACTTCCTAATGCAGTGGTATATAGCTGCTCCCTCGAGAAAGGGGACTTTGGGGCACTGCTCTCCACAAACTTGTTCACATCTTTTATCACATTAAAAGTAATTATAAAAAATGTTGCTGAAATAAAAGAATCTCACTAAACCACAGGGGTTTTTTAAGTGTGAGTGTGTGTTTGCTCCACTACTCAGAGTCAAAGGTGGCAGAGTTGGGGCCACTGTAAGGAAAAGCCTTACTCCCTCTACATACTCTAAATAGCCAGCAGCTCCCAAGCCACAGCTCTTTGCTTCCAAAGACCAAATATGATTTTACCAGGGAGACTGTGTTGTGTTTTCTCAGCTGTTTTGATTATTTCACACTTTCTTTTATGCCGAATTCTGCCCAACTGAGGGAGCAGGGAGCCTGGCTCGTAGCCTTTCTCAGTGTTCCAGCAAATCAAATTGCTATGACCACTGCTGAAAAAAGAGGCCTTAGGTGGTCAAGAAACTGTGATGACAGAGAAGCAAACATAAGATTCATGTCTTTTTAGTTTGGACTGGAAGTGACATTAGAGAGCTGTTCCCAGGGCTTATGAGGAAAGATGGTCATGTGGGAAGGTTATGTTTACAATTAATGTGATCAAAATCTTTAAAACGGCTAATTTTATACCTCCAGAGTTGTCTACATAGGAACTAAATCTGTATTCTTTTAGCATGAGTTATACTCCAAAAATATCTGTTGTAATATGCTTCTCTTTTTCATGACATGTGATATTATAATACAGTTGTTATGACTGTGCTATGATTCTGAAGCTTATAAGACTTCTGATATCAGTATAGGCATATATTTGCATTTTCAATGTAAATATAATCTCATTTGTTGTAATGGAAATTTTCCAGTAAGCTTGATTTGTTTTCTAACTCATGTTGTCATTCTCTGTCACCATTTGATACTTTTTCATTTGTGAGCAATTCACACAAAATATTCCTCTGGTCCTTTTTTTAGGTATCCAAATGATTAATTAGAAAGCTCAGTCACTCTGTGGGAAGTTGAAATGATACTCTCAAGGTCATCTGGTCCAAATGACAACCTTCGTTTTTCTGCCTCCTAAACTGCTTGCAAATGCCTTGCACATGTTTGTGATAAAGTCAAAGCCACTATTTACATGAGAAAGCAGAAGTTAGAGCTGGTGCTGTTTTGCACCTGTTGTTATTCTTGTCCAGCAAGAAAAACTATGTGTGAAATACATTAATGTATTTGCATAACTGTTTGCAGAAGAATGAGAGTAACAACACGGCTTGAAAATGCCTACGTTTTTGTTTCTTCAGAGTGAGACTTCTAATATTGTCCTAACATTTTTATGGACATAAAGAACATAAAAAATTTATGAGGAAACAGAACCAGAGAGAAAGAATCCATTAATTTTGTGAAAGCGGCAAAAGAAAAAATGTAAAACATCAGGCTACAGCAAGTACCAGAGACTGCAGGCTGAATAACGTAAATCCCATACATATATAGTAGGAAATAATACCAAGAGGAAACTGAATGGACTAATTAAATGAAGGTCATACTGGATGAATGTTCCTGATGGCACTGGAATAATGCAGCAGAAATGAAACAGTACACAACATGGATCTTGATTTTAGAAAGGCTTCCTATACTGTACAGACAGTACAAACAAATCAGATTCCATAACCTGACTGCTGAGGTAATAGTGTGCAGCTGCCAACAACAGACTGCTAATTTTTTTTTAATGACTAGAGCTGGAAAAATAATCCAGAAAGGTATGTAAGGTCATAACTATGATTTAGGTGCATCATTTCTATATCAGTTGAAATTCAGGAGACTAAGAAATGAGTCATCTAAAAGAGTGTCTGGATGTTGGCTCAGGGGCGTACCTTAGTTGGGGCAAAACTCAGCATCTGGTGACTGAGGGCCACGTGAACATTTTCCTTTGTTTCAGATTTGCAAATCTGGATTATAGCTCATTGATTCCATATGAATTAGACACAAATGTTCCAATATAAATATTTCAATAAGATGGTGTAGATTTGGGTACCCTAGTCCATCTTTAAACAAGAAGAGCTTTTATTGCAACAAGAAGAGCTTTTACAGGGGACAAAAGAAAGTCCAGGGTAAATGTAGGCCCCCTCCAGAAAGAGAACTGGTGTCCTGGTTACCCAGGACATGGAGAAGGCTGAGGTACTCAGTGACTTTTTTGCCTCAGTCTTCACCAACAAGAGTTCCTGTCCCACCACCCAAGCTGTAGAAGGTGCAAGCAGGGACTGCGAATATGAAGAACCACCCACTGTACTCAAAGAGCAGGTTCGGGAACATCTAAGGAACCTAAAGGTGCACAAGTCCATCGGACCTGATGAGATCCATCCTCGGGTCCTGAGGGAACTGGCGGATGAAGTTGCCAAGCCACTGGCTATCGTATTTGAGAAGTCGTGGCGGTCTGGTGAGGTCCCCAATGACTGGAAGAGAGGGAACATAACCCCAATTTTTAAAAAGGGGAACAAGGAAGACCTGGGTAACTACAGGCCGGTCAGCCTCACCTCTGTGCCTGGCAAGGTCATGGAGCAGATTCTCCTGGAAACCATGCTAAGGCACATGGAGAGCAAGGAGGTGGTTGGTGACAGCCAACATGGCTTCACCAAGGGCAGATCGTCCCTGACCAATTTGGTGGCCTTCTATGACGGGGTGATGGCATCAGTGGACAAGGGACGAGCAACTGACATCATCTACCTGGACTTGTGCAAAGCTTTTGACACTGTCCCGCATGACATCCTTCTCTCTAAACTGGAGAGACATGGGTTTGATGGACAGACCACTCGGTTGGCTGGATGGCCGCACTCAGAGAGTGGTGGTCAACGGCTCAATGTCCATGTGGAGACTGGTCACGAGTGGCGTCCCTCAGGGGTCCGTGCTGGGCCCGGCCCTGTTCAACATCTTTGTTGGCAACATGGACAGTGGGATAGAGTGTACCCTCAGCGAGTTCGCCGACGACACCAAGTTGTGTGGTGCCGTCGACACGCTGGAAGGGAGGGATGCCATCCAGAGGGACCTTGACAGGCTGGAGAGGTGGGCCCGTGCCAACCTCATGAAGTTCAACCAGGCCAAGTGCAAGGTCCTGCACCTGGGTCGTGGCAATCCCAGGCACAAATACAGGCTGGGCGGGGAATGGATTGAGAGCAGCCCTGAGGAGAAGGACTTGGAAGTGCTGGTGGATGAGAAGCTCAACATGAGCAGGCAATGCGCCCTCGAGGCCCAGAAGGCCAACCACATCCTGGGCTGCATCAAGAGGAACGTGGCCAGCAGGTCGAGGGAGGTGATTCTGCCCCTCTACTCTGCCCTGGTGAGACCCCACCTGGAGTACTGTGTCCAGTTCTGGAGCCCCCAACACAAAAAGGACATGGACCAGTTGGAGAAGGTCCAGAGGAGGGCCACGAAGATGATAAGAGGGCTGGAGCACCTCTCTTATGAGGACAGGCTGAGAGAGTTGGGGCTGTTCAGCCTGGAGAAGAGGAGGCTCTGGGGAGACCTGATAGCGGTCTTCCAGTACCTCAAGGGGGCCTACAAGAAAGATGGGGAGAGGCTGTTTAGTAGGGCCTGTTGCAATAGGACGAGGGGTAATGGTTTTAAAATAGAGGGGAGTAGATTTAGATTATAAATTAGGAAAAAGATTTTTACGATGCGGGTTATAGAACACCGGAACAGGTTGCCCAGAAAGGTGGTGGAGTCCCCATCCCTGGAAATGTTCAAGGCCAGGCTGGATGAGGCTCTGAGCAACCTGATCTAGTCGGGGATGTCCCTGCTCCTTGCAGGGCGGTTGGACTAGATGACCTTTGAAGGTCCCTTCCAACCCTAACCATTCTATGATTCTATGATTCTATTTAGCTTAATCAGATAAGTTTTTATTTTAGCAAATCCATTCATCTGTTGGCTTATCTAAAACTGTGCCGTGGTGTCTGTTCATTGCTTGGCACAGGAGTTTAACTAAAATAAACTTAAGGGCACAGCACTGATGTCCTACTCAAAAACAATGTGAGAAGAAGCCTTCTACCAAAGTAACCAAAGATCTTTTCTAAAGCATTACCTGCTGAAAGCCTCCCATCAAGAACAACGCCATATATGACAGAACAGTCAACCCCACACCCTGATGAGACCTGTCTCTTTTGATCTGCATGTAATCACAACCTTTGATCATAAGGCTTCTCATGTTCATCGGTATTCCTTTCAAGGCTCCTTGATGCTGTAAGAAACACCTGTAAGCAATCAGACAGTGTGTTGCAGAATATACTTGTACTTACACGACTGAAAATCTAAATAAAATATACTTGAGCACCAGGTGAAGAAATTATCTGAACATTTCATATTGTTGTGGTTTAACTCCACATGGCAACTAAGCACCGCACAGTTGCTCGCTCACTCCCCTCCACCACCACCACCCCCACCCGCCCCCCCCCACTGTGATGGAAAAAAACAATGAAAGGGTAAAAGTCAAAAACTCATAAGTTGAGATAAAAATAGTTTAATAATTGAAATAAAATAATAATAATAATAATAATAATAATAATAAAGTATAATGAAAAGGAAAATATAAAAGAGAGAGTAATAAAACCCAGGAAAAACAAGTTATGCAAATGAAAACATCAACTATTGATGCTCAATATCAACTGACCAATGCCTAACCAGTCCTCGAGCAGGGACTCCCCAAACAACCTCCTCCCCAGTTTTATTTCTGAGCATGACATCATATGGTAAGGGATATCCCTTTGGTCAGCTGGGGTCAACCGTGTCTGCTGTGTCCCCTCTCAACTTCTTGTGCACCCCAAGCCTCCTCACTGGTGGGGCGGAGTGAGAAGCAGAAAAGGCCTTGGCGCTGTGTAAGCACTGCTCAGCAATAATGAAAACATCCCTGTGTTATCAACACTGTTTCCAGCACGAATCCAAAACACAGACCCATACTCGCTACTATGAAGAAAATGAACCCTATCCCAGCCAAAGCCAGTAGACGTATATCTGTGGCTCTTTGCCTTTTCTCCATTGCCCCTTTTGAAGCTCTGCTGCCTGGTGGAAGTATAATAGGCAAAGGCTCAGGAGACCAATGCATGTTTTTCAGTTCTGCTGGCTAATTGATTCATCCAGAAATGAGACATCAGAGCTTGAGGCCTTTCTTTGTCTGCGAGTCGGCTGTAATCTCCTCTCTCAGCAGGCAGCTGGGATCAACAGATACTAAGTGATCAGCAACACTGGAAGAAAACCTACCGAAGCTGGACAACTGCACAGCAGCAAACCTAAGGTCGTCAAGGAAAGAGTGATTCCTAACTCTGTAACAGGATGAACGTGAAGCTATTCCTAGCATCTTCCTCTGCAGAAGATGCTAAGACCAACACTTGTATTTTGCATTGAGGAATACTTGTCCAAAATGTAGTGGCAGTCAGACCTAGTCCCTAAGAATTACTTTTTTTCCAAGTACTCTCTGACTTCATTGATTTCTGCCGAGATCTATGTTAGCTTCAGCACAGAGGACAGGGAGAGTGCTAAAGCACTACAGTCTGGCCTGATACAACCAAGCCATCGTGCTCTCACATGGGTTTCAGCCTTGGAGGTTTGAGTCAAAGGTAGCCTAGAATCCAGAGCTCCAAATACCCAGTATAAAAGAGCAGCCTTCCTCCTCCCCAGGGTGCTGGATAAACTGGTCACAACCGTGGTGCCGGCATGCTCATCATTCTGAAGTCAGTGTCTTCTAGGAGACTCTGAGCACATGCATTAGAAAAGGTCCTTTAGGGGAGAGCCCTGGCAACACCCATTTTGTGACTCCTAAACAGCCCTGATGTCCCTTGTCAGACAAACTGGGGCTGTGTAAAATTGTAGACTCCAAAAGGTACTAGGGGAGGTAGGCATGAAGGGTACGTTTTAGTACTTTGTTAAAAGTCAGTATTTAAAACATGCCTGAAGTAGTCCTAAGGCACTTGTGTTCTTTTACTCTTGCTTCAAAATACAGTGAAAATAATAGACAAAGAAATTTATTTATACCTGGGACTGAAAAAACGTTGAGGGGAATGTTAAAACTGTGCTCTTGGTCAGAGTTTTGCTCATAGTCCTATATTTCTTTATATTTCTTTCTCCTATATTTCTTTAATTTCTCCTTTCACGATATACATTAGCAGAAGTATGTGGTGATTTTGTTCTGCTCCTTATTACTCCAATGCCAAAATCTATAAAGTGCGCTAAATAATTTAGTAATCTTGCCCTTTAAACTAAGAGATGTTAAAAGGTCCAATGCAGCCAGGAGTTTCTTCAATAATTTAATTCATCCACCTGAAAGTATAATACAGCCAAGTAATAGAGCCACCTTTCAAACACTCATCTAAATTGTATTTTTTTATTTAAAATATTTTGCCATCAAGGAGTATTAAAAGCAGTATGGATCTTATTAAAACAGCAGCTTTTATCCTGGCAGTCTTCCTCCTCTGCTAACACTTTAATTATTTAGTGAAGGGTTTCCCTTATCAGGCAGAAAATATAATCCCTGGGTTACCTATATTTCCTCTTTTTTCTCCCATATTTTCATCTCCTGTACTAAACGATGCAATTGCTGCAAGCATCCTAAATTGCAAGAATCATTATTCAGCAGAGACTCTAATTCAGCCCTAAAGCTGAGACAGTATTCCAACCTCTAAAGCTGCCAAACCACAAGTGAAGGAGAGCTTTCGGCTGGTGCACAACTGTCCATTTTCATACTGTGATCTTCATACTCCTACTCCCTTTCACCTAACAGTGATTGGCACCCTAGGCATGTCTTTATCGCGACTTAGTGATTTCGTGTACGGTTTCGACAAGCACTGCTAACTTAAGTACCCTTTATATGAGTTATAGCAATAAATAAAAGGCCTTAGGTAACCTTTTCCCCCTCTCTGGAGCTTATTATATACTCCTTCTGTACAGATAGGATTAATACTTAAATTTGTATCATCTTTGTAACATGGTGCTGTGAGTGTTTTAGGCAGGATTGACTTATCCAGCTGAAATATCGACAAGCATTATACCATAGTGTCAGATCCAATGCAGGGTCACAAGAAGCTGGCGCAGCTAATTTGTACACATCAGCCACTCATTCGCCAAAGCTGAGTTCAAGCCTGTGGTTTGGCATGCTCTATGTAGAGTCTGCAGAGCGTTGGGTCCCCTGAGGAGGGTATCCCTGAGCCCTTGAAGGAGGGGGGCAGCTCACCTCCCACCTACTTCTGGCATTTGAGCACTTTGAGGGTCACAGAGGGCAGGTCTATCCACCTTTGTGCCTCTCCTGCTGACACTGGGCCACCCTGAAAAGAAAATTGCAAGAGTCATAGAGACAGAAGATCAAAGGAGAGAGAGCATGACACAATAGTCTAATGAATAACACAGCTGGCGAAAGGGTAGGGAGCATGGGTACTGCTCCCTGCCACAAAAAATCTTTGAGATGATGGGGTTTTTTTACCTGAAATGCAAAAGCAATCCTGGAACCCAAAAGATAGACATTCTGGAAGAGTCTTCCAGCCACTAAGCTACAATACCCTGCTCATTCATGTCGGCTGTCATTTGGTCTTTTGTCTTGAAGAAACGGGAGCAATGTTTTTATCATCTGAAAGTTAAAAGATGAAAGCTGTCCTAGCCTCTGCTGTTCTTTGATTACTTATCTAATAAGAACTTGCCACCTGCCAGGCCCTTCAAATGGAAGTGCAAACAACAGCAATTCCCAAGACTGTTGAGGAATGTTGTGTTTGCTCAGCACCTGTGGGAATCAAAGGAATTGGTCAGGAAAAAAACAAAGATAGACAATTTTCAGCATTTCAAAGCTGCTTGAATTTCATGGAGTTCTTTTTCTTTTTAGTTTAAAAAATCTTTTTTGTTAAATCTTTTGTTTTCCTTTAACAGAAACAACAGTGACAAACCTTCACCAAATAGTACCAATATTTTTAAAAAAATAAACAAACAGTGTGAAGCTCTGCAACATATGTGTCCGGATAAAGGAAGAAAAGATATTGGTTTTTCATAAATACAAAAATGTTTAACTTTTCATTGTCATTTTCCATCCTTTTCCACAAATCTGTAATGTCGTATTGAATGCTTGTGTATATCAGTGTAGAAATCGAGCCTATGGTAGCAAAATCAGAAACAGTAAAGGAACATATGAGAAATCAGTAAGTTTAGATTGCCCTTCTATAATATGCTAATATTGATAATCCATATAATAATTATTTACTTAAAATGACCAATCTGGAATTTTAAAAAGTTAATGGTTTGTATGTGTGCAAAAGGGAAACTGAAGTACATTCTTCCTAATGTCTGGCTACTTTATCAGAATAGCACTTTACATCTTTTAAGAAGCTAGCAGGCTGTTACCCATGACTAATATGTCAAGTCTCAATGCAGCCTTTATTCAAAGTTTAATAGAGATAATAGTAACACGAAAGCTACCCTCTGGATCTTATAATTAAAAGGACAAGAGCCTAAGAGTCGTAAGAAGGGAACGTAAAGTTAATTACTTGCTTGTGAGCAGAATAAGAACTCTATAATTTTAAGTAGTAGCCAATTTATAGTTTTGAATTCCTGAACACTAATGTATTAGGAGAATCATTTCAATTGCTTCTGATAATTTCTTCATATAATTATGATTAGACTCTTAGCTACAGTTTAATTTACTATGCCACTTCCTAACACGTTGCTTTCTCTATGGTTTTATTTACCAGAGCAAAGATTTCAGGCACTAATATTGTCTGAAAGCTTACAGTAAATCTAAACAATAAAGAAGTCTTACAGTCAGTGGTAGCAGAAAATAAAAAGTGATAGTACTGAGATAATTGTTAGTAGATATAAAATCCAGTGGAGAAAAAAATATTCTGAAATATTAGCTTTACTCTGTTTACTCTATGGGTAAAATTAAAGTTGAATTGAAAAATACTTGTATTTTCTACAGAACTAATTTTCAACTATATTTTGGTGTCTCTGGTAATTTTCCAAGTTTCCTTTTCATTATCTCCATTTCATTTTAATCTCCTGGGAGATTAAAAAAAAAGTCAAGAGATGTAATCCTGTAGATGCAGAACCAGCAGACTTTTCCAAATTGCTCTTGAGTTTTCTTAATTGTTTTATTTGCTACTGTACGTAACTTAAAACTGTTTCATTCCTGTTGCTGCTGAATCATGAGTCAGATAGGAGAAATGTATCTGCAACTTCCTTGAGAATGTGGAAAATTGGTGTAGCACACCAGATCTAGAGGGACGAAAGTTTATTTGAAAACATATCTTAGGAATAAAACAACAATAGAAACAGATGATATGATGGCCAAACCGACAAAGTAAATTACATATTTTAACAGTCATAATATGGACAGATAGACTGAGAGGCACTACCATTGATGCTGACCAAATTTTTGTAGGCTTCTTTTAAACCAGCAGTAGTTTCTGCATCTACAGAAAGAAGGAAAGAAGGAAAGAAGAAAAGAAGGAAAGAAGGAAAGGAAGGGAAGGAAAGAAGGAAAGAAGGAAAGGAAGGGAAGGAAGGAAGGAAGGAAGGAAAGGAAGGGAAGGAAGGAAAGGAAGGGAGGAAGGCAGGGAGGAAAGAAGGGAGGAAGGAAGGAAAGGAAGGGAGGAAGGAACGGAGGAAGGAAAGGAAGGAAGGAAGGAAGGAAGGAAGGAAGGAAGGGAGGGAGGGAGGGAGGGAAGGAGGAAGGAAAGGAGGAAGGAAGGAAGGGAGGAAGAAAAGGAAGGGAGGGAGGGAAGGAAGGAAGGAAGGAAGGAAGGAAGGGAGGGAGGGAGGGAAGGAGGAAGGAAAGGAGGAAGGAAGGAAGGGAGGAAGAAAAGGAAGGGAGGGAGGGAAGGAAGGAAGGAAGGAAGGGAGGGAGGGAGGGAAGGAGGAAGGAAAGGAGGAAGGAAGGAAGGGAGGAAGAAAAGGAAGGGAGGGAGGGAAGGAAGGAAGGAAGGAAGGGAGGGAAGGAGGGAGGGAGGGAGGGAAGGAAAGTCATAGAATCATAGAATGGTTAGGGTTGGAAGGGACCTTTAAAGGTCATCTAGTCCAAGCCCCCTGCAAGAAGCAGGGTCATCTTTAACCAAATCAGGTTGCTCAGGGCCCCATCCAACCTGGCCTTGAATGCTTCCAGGGATGGGGCATCTACCATCTCTCAGGGCAACCTGTTCCAGTGTTCTACCACTCTCATTGTCAATTTTTTTTTCCTAATGTCCAGTCTGAAAGGAAGAAAATTAGCTTAATGACATAGGCACCAAAGACCATCTAGGCAGAATCCAAATACTAAGTGAATACTTTGTTTCTCTATTCAAGAAAGACAAGCACATTGTATGCGACCATAAAGGCTGGGCTGTAAATAAGAAAGGGGTTGTGTAAATCGAAATTATTACAGCTGAAGTGGTAACAAATTTTAAATTGAACATATATTAAATCAATTCTGAAATGATAGATATGAAATTTGAGAAGGAAGGAGTTTTGCTACACTGCCAGAAAAGGAGGAATGTAGCAAAATACACATATTTCAGAAGGTGTGAAGCAGGTTATGAAAAACTGCAGGGCTATGAATTTTATATCACTAACAGGCAGGAGGTGAGACCTTTCCATATTTTAGTTATACCTTTTAAATTAATTCAGATAGAGAAAGGCTACATGTTTTTTACATACTCTTGAATAATAACAAATTAGAAACATATTTATCTGTGAAAAGATGTACTGATATTTCTGCTTGAATTTTGCAACATAGATATTCTTACTATGTATTCCAGTAAGACTAGCTGAGCTCTCCTTCTGTGACATGTATTCTAAAACTGTTTTTCCTATGTTTGTCCGTAGTAAAAAAAAAACTATAGTAAGCATCACTACATGGGGCAGTTTACTCGGCCCCTGGCCTGTCTTCTGTTTGTGGAACCCACCTTTCTTACAGGGGACAACGAATCCTAGCACAGGAGCTGGCGGGGCTTATCGACAGATCTTTAAACTAGCTACGAAGGGGGAAGGGGACAAAACAAGGCCCTCAAGGGAAGAGCCCAGGGGAACGGTGCTCGATCTGGGGCTGAGGCAGCCGCCTTGGCTGAAGTGCATGTACACCAATGCACGCAGCATGAGTAACAAACAGGAGGAGCTGGAAGCGACTGTGCGGCAGGATAACTATGACCTGGTTGCCATTACTGAAACGTGGTGGGACCACTCCCACGACTGGAGTGCTGTGATGGAAGGCTACAAGCTCTTCAGAAGGGATAGACGAGGAAGGAAGGGTGGTAGTGTGGCCCTTTATATTAAAGACTGTTTTGACGTTGAAGAGCTTGGGGTTGGGAATGATACAGTTGAGTGTCTATGGATAAGGATAAGAGGAAAGGCCTGTAGGAGTGACATCATGGTGGGGGTCTGTTATAGACCGCCTAATCAGGATGAAGAGAAGGACGAGGCGTTCTATGGGCAGCTTGAGCGAGTCGCGCAATCGCCAGCACTCGTTCTTGTGGGAGACTTCAACTTCCCTGATATATGCTGGGAATATCATACAGCGCACAGGAAACAGTCCAAAAGGTTCCTAGAGGGTGTGGAAGATAGTTTCCTTATGCAGCAGGTACGAGAGCCTACCAGGGGTGGTGCCCTGATTGACCTACTGTTTACTAACAGAGAAGGTCTGGTGGGAGACGTGAAGGTTGGGAACTGTCTTGGGCAGAGCGACCATGAAATTGTAGAATTATTCTTGGAGATGTCAGAAGGATCACTAGCAGAACGGCTATCCTGAACTTCAAGAGGGCGGACTTTGACTTGTTCAGGACGCTTGTTGCGAGGGTCCCTTGGGAGTCGCTCCTTAAGGGTAAAGGGGTCCAGGAAGCCTGGACGCTCCTCAAGATGGAGATCTTAAAGGCACAAGAACAGGCTGTTCCTGAATGCTGTAAGGCGAGCCGTAGGGGAAGAAGGCCAGTGTGGATGAACCGGGAACTATTGTTGAGGCTCCGGAAGAAAAAGAGAGTCTATGTCCTCTGGAAGAAGGGACAGGCTACTTGGGGAGATTACAAAGAAGTTTCTAAGGTATGCAGGGAGGAAGTTAGGAAGGCAAAAGCTCAGCATGAACTCAGATTGGCCACTGCAATAAAAGAGAACAAGAAATCCTTTTACAAATATATCAGTGGTAAGAGAAGAAATAAGGAGCATTTACACCCTTTACTTGATGCAGCGGGGAATGTGATCACTGAGGATAAGGAGAAGGCTGAGGTCCTCAACGCCTTCTTTACTTCTGCCTTTAATAGGCAGATCAGTTATCCTCAGGGCACTTTATGCCCTAATCTGGAAGTCTGGGATGCCAGGCCGAGTACACCCCCTGTGGTACAGGTGGAGACAGTTAGAGAGCTCCTTCTCCATCTGGACTGCCACAAGTCCATGGGACCGGACGGGCTCCATCCTAGGGTGCTAAGGGAGTTGGTGGGGGTGATTGCCGAGCCGCTCTCGGCCATCTACCTGTGGTCCTGGTTATCTGGGGAGGTCCCGGAGGATTGGAGGCTTGCCGATGTGACTCCCATCTACAAGAAGGGCCATAAGGAGGATCCGGGGAACTACAGGCCTGTCAGCCTGACCTCAGTACCTGGGAAAGTTATGGAGCAAATCATCTTGGGTGAGATCGCTCGGCATATGAGTGGCATCCAGGGGATCAGGCCCAGCCAGCACGGGTTCACGAAAGGCAGGTCGTGCTTGACCAACCTCATTTCCTTTTACGACTGGGTGACCAGACTGGTGGATGAAGGAAAGGCTGTTGATGTGGTCTACCTGGACTTCAGCAAGGCCTTTGACACGGTCTCTCACAGTATTCTCCTAGGGAAACTGGCTGCCTGTGGACTGGCTAGGTATACCCTTCTTTGGATAAAGAATTGGCTAGGGGGCCGTGCCCAGCGGGTGGTGGTTAATGGAGTCAAGTCCAGCTGGCAGCCTGTTACAAGTGGTGTCCCCCAGGGGTCGGTACTTGGGCCCATCTTGTTCAATATCTTTATTGATGACCTAGACGAGGGGATTGAGTGTACCCTCAGTAAGTTTGCAGATGACACCAAGTTGGGTGGTGGTGTTGATCTGCCTGAGGGTAGGGAGGCCCTTCAGAGGGATCTGGATAGGCTGGATCACTGGGCTGAGCTGAATGGCATGAGGTTCAACAAGGCCAAGTGTCGAGTCCTGCACTTTGGCCACAATAACCCCATGCAGCGCTATAGGCTCGGAGCTGAGTGGCTGGAGGACTGTGAAGAGGAAAGGGACCTGGGGGTGTTGGTTGATGCTCAGCTGAACATGAGCCGACAGTGTGCCCAGGTGGCCAAGAGGGCCAACGGCATCCTGGCCTGCATTAGAAATAGTGTGGCCAGCAGGAGCAGGGAGGTAATCATCCCCCTGTATTCGGCACTGGTGAGGCCGCACCTTGAGTATTGTGTTCAGTTTTGGGCCCCTCACTACAAGAAAGACATTGAAGCCCTGGAACGTGTCCAGAGAAGGGCAACAAAGCTGGTGAGGGGTCTGGAGCACAAGTCTTATGAGGAGCGGCTGAGAGAGTTGGGATTGTTTAGTCTGAAGAAGAGGAGGCTCAGGGGAGACCTCATTGCACTCTATAGCTTCCTGAAGGCAGGTTGTGATGAACAGGGGTTTGGCCTCTTCTTCCAGGCAACAAGCAGGACCCGAGGAAATGGCCACAAGTTGTACCAGAGGAGGTTTAGACTGGACTTGAGGAAAAACTTTTTCTCTCAAAGAGTGGTAAGGCACTGGAACGGCCTGCCCAGGGAGGTGGTGGAGTCTCCGTCCCTGGCAGTGTTCAAGAGGCGGCTTGATGAGGAGCTACAAGATATGGTTTAGTAGCTGTGGCGGCAATGGTAGTGGGAAGACGGTTGGACTAGATGATCTTATAGGTCCCATCCAACCATGTGATTCTATGATTCTATGATTCTATGATTTACAGGACAAATTGAATCTAAAATACGTATTTGTCCATGATGGTTACTTGACTTCAGTGACACACTTGCAAAATCATCACGTAAGTATGAACGTTACCCTACATTGTCAGAAATATAAAAGATAAATCAAAAAGTACCATTATGTTGGAGTCCCACAGATCTTCTTAAATTCTGATTCAAAATCTTAGTTTCTCTTCTATTTTTAATCTTACTCCCCACTAATTTAAGATTTAAAATCAAATAGTGAATGATGGTAACTGAGATATTTTCTGCATTTTCACACTGCTAAGTATTGGGTTTTTAAAATACTATGTATTATCTCATTATGTCTATTCATGTAGTAGATAGATCTACACAGCCACTTCCACTTTCTCTGCCATTTATTTTGTATTTATAATATTAATTAGATTGTTCTCTCTGCCTTCTAAAATAAAGTAGTATCATGGCATATAGTTCAAGGTAAAATGCTGATATAATTAAATCTGTATAACATCTTGGATTAAAATAAAATTAAATAAAGTAATTTCCCAGAAGTTACATAATGCCTTGACACATCTGTGTACAATACTAAGTTTTGGGACACAGTTGCACAGTGCATGATGCTTAACATAGAGAGAAAATTCACATGCTGATGTGACAATACTATTACTGAAATAATGTTTCCTTTCCCAGAAATATATTAAGATATAAAAAATATATTAATGTATGAAAGTTATGTTTTTAAAAATCATTTAACAATTTACTTTCACTATTCTACAAATGTGTCCACAATTGATGTCATAACATCAGAGGGCTGGAGCACCTCTCCTATGAGGACAGGCTGAGAGAGTTGGGGCTGTTCAGCCTGGAGAAGAGAAGGCTCCAGGGAGACCTTATAGCGGCCTTCCAGTACGTAAAGGGGGCCTACAGGAAAGAACTCTTTAGCAGGGCCTCTTGTGATAGGACAAGGGGTAATGGTTTTAAAATAGAGGGAGTTTTTAGAATGAGGGTGGTGGAACACTGGAACAGGTTGCCCAGAGAGGTGGTGGATGCCCCATCCCTGGAAACATTCAAGGCCAGGTTGGATGGGGCTCTGAGCAACCTGATCTGGTTGGAGATGTCCCTGCTCCTTGCAGGGCAGTTGGACTAGATGGCCTTTAAAGGTCCTTTCCAACTCTAACCGTTCTATGATTCTATGACAATATATTTGTAATAAATACTGATCTATTACATATTTATAACTGATTTCATAACTTTAATACAGATCACAGACAGACAATTGGGTTTTCTTTTTCAGAAGAATTACCGCATTTGATGGACAGATTTGTAAAAATGTATCAATTGGATTCATATTAAAAGGTATTTTGATGTAGAATTTTAAAAGTTATAAGTTGAAGACCAGTTCTCACTTGACCTGTATCTTATTTTGGAATAAAGATGTTGTAATGGCCTCTTTCTGGTACCAGTAAGGAAATACTAGTTTTCAGAATAAAAGAATATTTTTCATCAGAGAAACATATACACAAATACAGAACTGCACTTTTTCTTATATTTTCTGATAAATAATAATAATAATAAAAGGAAGCTTTTCTCCTTAAAACATATGTATAAAAACTAACAATTAAAATTCACATAAATGTGGACCATCACACTATGTCATCAGTGTGAGTATTAAAATATCTTGGCATGATTTGCAATAGGATGTTCTTGCAGTGCTGTATCATAAGGTCACTCGTGCTATTTCTGTCTTCCAAAGGACATGATGGACATCTGGGTGAGTGCTATAGCCACATAGCACTCTTACAATCACCTGCCTCCAAATCCATCAATACCTGTCTTAATCATGACAGTCCACCAGTTTATCACTCCAGAGTATCACACTTGTAGTGTGATATTTTCAGTGGTCTTGTTCCTTTCTTCATTAGAAACAATTCCACTGCTGTTACCCCCTGTTCATTCATAAGTACCTTTTCTTCATTTTATCAGTCACTCAATTTGCAACTCAGCAGGTTTAATTTCTCAGCAACAGCAGTGGAAGAAGGTGTGAATCAGGTAATGGGGGACAAGTTCAACCACTCACAGCCCAGTTATCCCAGGAGCAAGCAGGAAATAGTAAACACAGTATACCTTGTCTTGGAGCAATTGATTGTGTGGCTCTGTAATGCGATGCAACGTATTTATTGTACATATTAAATAGTGTACTTTCTGAAGGCACTATCATATGATCTTCTGGATTACATTTTCATTGATTCTGAAACTGGATTTGTATCATTGTCTGGATTGCCAGGTCTGTATTTGTATAAGATTTCTAATAGTCTGTAGTCCACTTGTATTTGGATCTAAGGGTTTAGATCCATACTTTTTAGTCGTATTTTATTGAGGTTAAGATCCAGATCTGGAATACTCTTAAAATAGAACTCTGAACATTCTTGAATCTTCTGTGTTCTGATCTAGGATGTTAACCATTCTGACAGCCTTCTACAAAGAGATTACTGTCTTGGTGGACAAGGGGAGAACATCAGGGAAATTGCTGTGCTCTGCAGCCTGGAGAACAGAAGACTCGGGAGGTGGAGATCTTATGAATATGTCTAAATACATGATGGGAGAGAATGAATCAAAGAGAGCTAGGCTCTTCTCAGTAACACCCACTGACAGGAAAAGAGGCAATGAACACAAACAGAAACATAGGACATTCTGTATGAATACAGGAAAAAACTTTTTTACAGTGAGAGTGGTCAAATACCAGCACAGGTTGCCCAGAGACATTGTGGAGTCTCCATCCTTGGAAATGTTCAGAGCCAAACTGGAAATGGTCCTGGGCATCTTGTTCTAGGTGACTGCTCCGAGCAGAGGATCAGACTTAATGGTCCTCCAGAGGTCTGTTCTAACCTCAGTGCTTCTGTGATTCTGTGTTTCCATCCTTCTATGTTGGTTCTGTCACATCTTTTGGTGGCTTGTACTAAGGACCATCACAAGATTAATTTTAGGAGATTACACTCAGAATCAATTAAATTAAAGCATTACTGACTAAACAAAATTTTCAAATTTATATGCAAAATACCTATGTTGAAAAGGAGTAAATGCAGGTCATAAAACCACCCCAGTTCCTAAACCATCCCAGGTACTGCACATTATTTATTGTGGAGTTCAACAGCTTTTTCTATTTCATTTCTCCATCACCATTTAAACCAGAGTGCTACTGCTAAAGAAAAATGAAAATATTTACAGTAGAAGATCAGGAGATACAATTTTTTTAGGATCATGATAAAAACATAATGCATAGCTTTATGCTTTGGAAATTCACTTCCCATGTCCTGCAAAATACAGTACTGAAATAGGTCATAATGGATCTGGTTTATCTGGTGCAAATACCGTAAGATACGATTTTCCCTTCAGCTAACAAGAATTTGCTAATTATTAGCAGAGAAGATTAAGTGTTTTGAAAGAACAGTGAGAAGGAAATTGCAGTGAAAAAAAAATCATATTACAAACTTGCAGCAACACTTATTATTCCCATTAAATATGAATCATTTATTAAGAAAAGTGACTGTAAGTGATACACATGCATTCACAGATAACTCAGTGTGAGGCTTATGAAATTAATGGGAAATAGAGCAATCTTTGTAATGTCCTGTTTAATGGCTAGTCCCTGCTAATATAGCATGAAGCACTTTGAAGGGTCATGGCCTTATATCCTTGCCTCACTTCTGGTTATTGTACAGTAAACTAGGTACTGTGAATTGCGCAGAAGTACCCAGGATGTGTGTCTTTGCCTTGATTAGATACATTCTCTAGGAAAAGCACAGTCAGATCTGGTTAAGAATGAAGGAAGTTGGAACAAGTAAAAATTAAATCAGTTACCCCTAGAAACAAACATAAATGCTAGTGACTAAGGTCCATATCTCAACAGACATTTGGGTCCCCTAAATTTTATTTAAAGAAATGGGTGTAAGGAACTTGAGTCAGGAAAAATGAATTATTAAGAAAGAATATGTACATTGGAGATGCAAATATAGAGATTTTAAAAGGATGCAGAGACAAACTACTCTATCTGCTTCCAATATATGGTAGCCATATATCTGTGATACTGAAGTTGTAAGAGTTTAAAAGGATTATGCACCTGTTAGATGAAATTATAAGAGAGATGTTTTGTCTAAGTTTTCAACCACCACACTAAGGCTTTCTTCTCAAAAAAAAAAGGCAGTCGAATATCAAGATATTTGGTGATTCCTTGGAGGGAAACTTTTTATATGTTGGAACCATTCAACTATTTCCTTACCTTGAATCTCCTATTCTCTGTACAATGCCTGAGTAGACCCAGTAACAGACCTAAAGACGATAGTCTCATTAACTATTTATAGTTTTTTTACGGACAAAAAAAAAGTATGGAGGTTAAGAAATAAAGCGAAATATTAAAAAATAGCAAGATGATCTGATTTGAGCTCATTCTAGCGGTCATTGCAGAAGTTGCAGTCAGCTTGTTGAGTGTGTACATAAGTATGGATATGGGATGCAGGTGCCCAGGTGCTGGCAGCGGGGGCTGCAGGCTGGCCTTGGTGAGGAGAGGCTGGGGCCAGGGCTGCCCTGTGCCAGACACAGGCAGTTCCAGCTGGCTTCAACCAACCCAGTGCAGGGCACAGCTGAGGTGGTGGCACCTCAGGGAAAATGTAATGAAGAAAGGGCAAAAACATTATACAGGCAGAGGAGAAGGGGAAGAAAATGAGAGTGAGAAACAATCATGTGAACTCCAAGGTGAGAGCAGAAAGAGGAAGAGGAGGTGCTTCAGGCACCAGAGCAAAGATTCTTCTGCAGCCTGTGAAGAGAACATGGCAGAGCAGATATCCACACCGCAGCCTGTGGAGGACCCCATACTGGAGCAGGAGGATATTCCCTGGAGAAACTGTGGCCAATGGAGACCTCACACCAGAGCAGACTTACCCCGAGTGACTGCAGCCCATGAAAAGGATTTATGCTTGTGCAGGAGAAAAGTGTGAGGAAGAAAGAGCAGCAGAGAGGAACTGTTATGAACTGACCATAGCCCCTGTTCCCCAGCTCCCTTGTGCCTCTCAGGGCAGTGGTAGAGAAGTCGGGAGATGAGGGGGGGAAAGTGTTGGTTTAATATATGTTTCTGACTAACTGAATCTATTTTAATTGGCAACAAATGAAATTATTTTTCCCCGAATCAAGTCTGTTTTGCCTGTCATGGTCATTGGTAAATGATCTCCCTGAATTTACCACAACCCACAAGCTCTCTCATCCTATTTTCTTCCCCTGTCCCACTGAAGATGGGCAGTGAGTGAGCAGCTGGGTGGGAGTTTGGCTGCTAGCCAAGGCTAACTCACCATTATATGTGAGTTTTATTCATCTTAAGATTTAGCTGACAGATTAGTAATCATCTAATAAAAAATATTCCCACGAAGATTTCTCTGTGAAATCCTCATTAGAACATAAATATTTTTCCCTGTAACAAAAAAAAAAAGGTAGATCTTTTATGTCCAGCTTAGATCCCTTTCTGCAATCGAATTTATTTTAGATTTCATTAAAGCCTTTTGAAAGGCTTTAGTTTAAGTAATAGCAGAGTTGAGGTTATGGTGCCTAAAAAAAACATTTCCAGCACAGGTATTTTGTTATTATTAAAGCTTATCCTTTACTTAATTTGTAAGTCCAGTTATAAAGCCTGCCTTCTTTCCTTTCTTTTGATTTATAACATCCAAATTCTTAAAAAAGTAGGAGTTACTATTCTATATTTATATAGCATATAAGTCTATGTGCTTCTTATGCTAGGGGCTCCAGAGCTGGATGCAGTACTCTAGGTAAGGTCTCACAAGAGTGACACAGAGGGGAAAAATCACCTCCCTCAACCTGCTGGCCACGCTTCTTTTGAGGCAGCCCAGGATGCAGTTGACTTTCTGGACTGCAAGCACACATTGCTGGCTCATGTGGAGCTTCTGAAGGATGTGGAAGGACATGTATCTGTTAGAGTGAGTCCGGAGGAGGTTCATGAAGATGATTAAAGGGCTGGAGCACCTCTCCTATGAAGACAGGCTGAGACTTGGGGCTGTTCAGCCTGGAGAAGAGAAGGCTCTGAGGAGAGCCTTTCAGTACCTAAAGGGTGCTTATAAGAAAGACACTCTTCAGTAGGGCCTGTTGTGATAGGACAAGGGGTAGTGGTTTTAAAATAGAAGGGAGTAGATTCAGGCTGGACATAAGGAAAAAAAAATTGACAATGAGAGTGGTAGAACACTGGAACAGGTTGCCCAGAGAGGTGGTAGATGCCGCATCCCTGGAAGCATTCAAGGCCAGGTTGGATGAGGCTCTGAGCAACCTGATCTGGTTGGAGATGTCCCTGCTCCTTGCAGAGGGGTTGGACTATATGTTTTTTAAAGATCCCTTCCAACCCAAGCTATTCAATGATTCTCATGCACCAGCACTCCTAAATCCTTCTCCTCAGGGCTGGTCTCGATCCATTCTCTGTATTTGTGCTTGGGATTGCCCCAACCCAGGTGCAGGACCTTGCACTTGGCCTTGTTGAGCTTCACGAGGTTGGCACAGGCCCACCTCTTCAGCCTGTCAAGGTCCCTCTGGATGGCATCCCTTCCCTCCAGCATGTCGACCCCACCATATAGGTTGGTGTCATCAGTGAACTTGCTGAGGGTGCACTCCCTCAATCCATGTCCATGTCACTGACAAAGATGTTAAACAGGGCTAGTCCCAAGAGCAAGCCCTGAGGAATGCCACTCATCACCAGTCTCCACTTGGACACTGAGTCATTAAATGCAACTATTTGAGTGCAGCTATCCAGTCAGTTCCTTATCCACTGAGTGGTCTGTCCATCAAATCCATGTCTGTCCAGTTTAGAGATAAGGATGTCGTGCAGGACAGTGTCAAATGCTTTGCACAAGTACAGGTAGATTACATCCGTTGGTCGTCACTTATGCACCAATGCTGTAACCTCGTCACAGAAGACCACCAAATTGGTAAGGCACAATTTGCCCTTAATGAAGCCATGTTGACTGTAACAAATCACCTTCTCATTTTCCATGTGCCTTAGCACGGCTTCCAGGAGGATCTGCTCCACGACCTTGTGAGGTGGCAAGGGCTCTAGCAAGTCGCAGAAGGCAAAAGCAGGGACTGGGAGAATGAAGAACTGCCCACTGTAGGAGAAGAGCAAGTTCAAGATCATCTAAGGAACATGAAGGTGCACAAGTCCATAGGAACTGATGAGAAGCATCTGCAGGTCCTGAAGGAACTGGCGGATGAAGTTGCCAAGCCACTGTCCATCCTATTTATTAGCCTATATTTTGTATCTGACTTTTTTCTTCTCAAAAGTCTGTTTGTACTGGTTTTCCTCTTACTGTTACAGACCAATGCTCCAATTTATCAAAATCTTTATGAGTCCTCCAATGTCCTTGTGATCCCTCTTAGACTGGCCTTATCAGCAAATTTTATCAAGTACTTTCATCTCTAATTCATTGAACATATAGTTTTGATGTTAAAAAAAAAAGTATAAATGCAGAGCTTACAACTGGGAATTGCTCTATGCTAATGTAAGGAAGAGGCTTCTGCTTCCAGTAAAACCAAATACACACTTTTACATTTAATTAGAGTGAAAATTTGAATAAATGTGTAATGTACTTTGCTAGAATTATAAAAATAAATGGAAAAGTGATGCAGTATGTCCAATTTTCCAATTTTTAAAAGCCACTTGGAATGAAAGAATTGTACCATACCACCTTAGTGGTCTTGTGGATTTCATCATCTGTTTCTTCATTAATGCCTCAGGACTGCATTGAATCCTTTAATAGACTTAAGCACAAACCAAACAAACAAAAAATAAACAAAAAAAAAGTTACTTTATTATAAATTGTGATTCTTCAGCAAATGCAAAAATTCTTGGATTCCCTTACTAGGAATTCGGGCCACAAATTACCTTCTATGGCTATTTTTGTCAAGCAATGCTTCCTTATTCCTAAGCTGAATCTTGAAACCATTATTAAGTGGAAAAAGATGAGGACAGAATAAACTCAGGAAACATGGCAATGAGTAAATCGGCATGACCGTTGTTAGAGAAGCTGCCCACTCTGAGGAGTCCCAAGGCATGGTTAAATGCAATTTCCTTCAGCAGTAGGGCTAGTGCATGCAGATGACACATCCCTCTTTTCCTCCCCTTTTACCAGCTGTTCCTTCCTACCCCTGTACTGTCTCATAACCAGATCATACAGCTGTTCATGAGGTTTCATTATATATGCCAGCTGAAAAACTGGCACTGATGAGAAATAAACCTTTAAAGATGACTAATTCAGGACACAATTACTTCTAGCATAATCTTCTATCTTTCACTCACTCTACTTACAGTTTAACATTCAGGATTTCCAGAATCCCAACCGCAAGTCAGTCCACCAAAATGTCCAAAGAAAAGCTATCCTGGCTGAAGAAATTATATGCACATAGACAGCAGCTAGGGAAGCCATCTTCAGGGACATTAAAGACAGGTTTCCATTCTCAGCAATAAATCTTGCTCTGTGTGAGCCACCACTTTGGAACTCCACAGATTCACCCATCAAAAACTGAGATACTCGGTACTCAGCAAAATTAAATTTTCCCATGACATATATGTCAATTTTCTATATATTTTCAGCTGCAGGCAATTCAGTTCCATCAGAACAGACAATTGAAGGGCATATATGCGTATATATATATATATATATGGTGAAGAAGACTGAGGAGAATATGGAGTAACTGATGTTGTGGTTCAAGCTAGGGAAAAATAAAGAAATTTGAGTCATGTAGGAAAACTAGACTGGGAAATGGAAATAGAGGCAGTTGATATCATCATCAAGATAAAGGAAATCCAAAGATCTTAACAAAAACTAGGAGTAGAAATTGGCAGCAGTGCACCTGTGGAGGACTGTTGGTCTTATCTTACTTACAAATTACTCATGGACATTTTAAGAAATATCCTGAGAAGCATTTTTTGTGTGCCTCTTAGACATATGTAACTATAATCACAGACATGGTGTGTGATACAAAATACTAAAAAAAAAAACCATTATGCTCCAATGTAATTAAAGATTAAGTACAATGCAATAGCCTAAGGAAGGGGAGATGGCATGTTAAGTCAGCCTTTCAAGAGATATTTCAGTAACTGTGATTGTGTAGTTGAGGTTTTAATGGAATACAGCACTTACATAAGTATGCAATTAATTTTTGTTTCAGAATTGACATTCTATATAATCTAATCCATCTTTATTTTCATTTATACTATGCTTTAGTTTTCCATGCATATCCTAATTGGTCTGTACTTTTAATTATATTTAACTCTTAAACCATCACAAAAATTATACAAAAAGAACTTAGTGTAAAGGGAGTTGTACTCAGTTCCCTCTGAAATTCTGGTTCTGAATTGTACCTTCAGTTGAATGACTTTTACTTTTTTTCCTTGTTCAGTAGTGGATAGTCTAATCAATAATATTAAGCACTCTGAATTTTTATTATATAATTATTAATGTTTCTTCACTTTCATATTGCCCAATTTCCATGGACGTTTTTAGGGAGAGAGTTATTACCTGTTATTCTCCTGAATATGGAGTATTTATTTCCATATCCTCCTCCTTACCGCCCAATATTGCATTTTCCTCCTCTGCCTCTGATACTAACCCCATTCTCCAGTCCATTGTACCTACAACAGAGCAACTTCTTCTACTGAAACCCCAAATAACCTGCTTAAAACACATACTTTGCTATAAATGTCATAAAATAACTGAAGCTTCCTCTTCTGATAAAGCAAAGCTAGGAATATAATTTTTATTGACCCTCTTGGATGCAGGAAGACGGTTGCACTTGCAATACAATTAATTGCTTCTACTTTCCTTCAGATAAAAGCAGTATTGTTTTTCTTTAAGTCTATGACAAATCTATATTATGAGTCACTCTCTGTAAGGTCACTGTAGGTGCATTACATCACAGGGAGAGGCACAACTCAGTGTTGCATTTCTGTATTGTATCACTGGAACACTTGTGCCAAGTTTTGTCAGCAGCAGCAAGGGTCAGGTTCAAAATCTATGAGTTCTTTGTAAAATTGCAAAACAAAACCAGATGAGTATTCATTCAAGCACCTGGGAAAATGAAACCCTTCCTCTGAAGGCCAAAGGTAGTCAATACTTTCCTATTCTCAAGGAATGTATAACTCTACATATAAAATAAAACAAAAAAAAAATCCAAAACATTTGTATTAAGGTGAAAGACTGCACAAGCAACAAGGTATCAGCAAAATGTAAATGATGTATAAAGCATGAAGCCCAAAATTAATTTTGACAATAAACATTTTCCTTTGCTTCTTTATGTCCTGATGCAAGTACCCATTGGATAAATGTCCTTTTGATACATGTAATTCTTTGTTTTAGTGTCTAGTGACCTGCATTTATTTTCTCTTAGTGAAGGTTCAGAATCAGGAATCCACTTGGATGGGTCCGTTTATAGCCACTTAATAGAAATACTCAATGGCTTCTTTGGACATGCACACACAGACTAGAGCTCTTCTGCTCTCATTAGCAGAGATTTAGTATTGAAATACCTAATTTATTATCAGGTCAGAATCATCTTGTACATAGCATACTCAGACAATGGACAGAGGATCATAAATCTTTCTAAACCCACTCCATGAGTGGAGTATGCCCATTAAGTGAGGGTACCTGCAAGTATCTTTGTGATAGCCTCATGAACCATGAGCATCTACCTTCAGATTTGTAAATGCTATGCAGAAAAGCCTTCCTATTTTTTCCCAAGTCAGCTGCTGTAGATAACAATCTGTAAAAATCTGCAGCAAAGAAGTGCTGCCATCTTTTTAATGTCAGGTTCATTTGTAGCATTCTCTAATGAGAATGCTGGTTTTAGCTCTGCAGTTTTTTGAGAAAAGAGGACTACCACAAGATTATAGTGCCCTTCCAGTACCTAAAGGGAGATTATAAGAAAAGTGAGGAGAAACTCTTCAGCAGGATCTATTGTGAAAGGATGAGGGGTAATGGTTTTAAAATAGAAGGAGGTAGATTCAGATTAGACATAAGGAAAAAAAAAATTATAATAAGGGTGGTGGAGGACTGGAACAGGTTGCCCAGAGAGATGGTAGATGGTCCATCCCTGGAAACATTCAAGGCCAGGTTGGATGAGGCTCTGAGCAACCTGATCTGGTTGGAGATGTCCCTGTTCCTGGCAGGGGGGGTTGCACTAGATGACCTTTCAAGGTCCTTTCAAACCCAAACTATTCTATGACTTAGTTCAGCTCTTTGTCTAACATATAGCTTCAACACAAAGCTCCCATCATCTTTCCAGAAGATCTTGGATTACACATTTGACCTCTGAGCAGCATTATAGATCTGGTTAAATGGACACAGGTTCCTTGAACTGATGCTATGCCTTAATGTATATGCTTCCAACAAGACGAGTCAGACAAACATGGGCTTGTAAAGGCTGGGGCAGGTTGAGCCACACATACCTTAGTATTCCCTCACAAACCTTCAATATGTTTGAGTGTTACTGTGTAGAGACACATTATGTGCCTTTGGATTTGGTGCATACTACAGAGAGTTCTGTCCCAGTCATACAACACATATAGTAACATAGAATAAATATATGGGAAGCTTACTTGCATTTTAACATCTATGTTAACAAAAAATATTTGGACTGACGATGAAGAGGCTGTTCATTGTAAGTGATTTCTCCTCCTGGTTCAGCTGTAAATTGCAGAATATTCCTTCATTTTTAACCCTTGAAAATGAATGGAGCAATATAATCCTTAAACACCACACATTTGTTCTTTCTCATTTCTTTCAACTGTGTCTAGAAGCTAGAGGATAGTGAACCTAGTTTCTTTGTTTAATGTGAGAGAATGTCTAGTGAAAGTTGAAACAGGACCAGACTTTCAGCCCTTTAAATTAGAAATGCAGAATAAATTCTAAGGTTTTGTGTTTGTATTTTTTGGTTCATATCCCAGTTGAGGATCTGGACCATAATTTCTAAATTAAACAAATTTGATGCTATCATCTGATAGGCATAGCAAAAGAATAAGAAACTGAAAGATCAGTAGTTCAAGTTTCCACTGAGCCATAACTCATATAACTTCTGGTACTAGAAATGTACGTGACAGTTTTCCATCAAGTAGAGTTGTTTGTCCAAGTCAAAACGAGATCTCCAGCTGGTTTCAGTAGTAGAACACAAAATCATAGATGCTTAAATCTTAAGAATAAAGTTCTGTTTCTGTTTGGCCTGCTAGGTGACCTAAGTTTACAGATTATTTGAAACAGATGATGCAGAAAGAAAAACAACTATACCACCAACAGTTAAAGTTTGAGAATGAATGGAGATTTTTGTCCATATGTTCTTCAGAAGGTAAAGGCGAGGTTCTTGGACTGACTAATTAGCAAATTTGTTCTACTGGGGGACAGTTTAATTCTTCGTCCATTACTTGCCTTCACTTGGTGGCTCATTGTTTCTAGTGTGATAATTCTTTTTCAGTTTGTGAATAAAATTGAGTGAGGAAAAGAAATTAAGGGAATTTTAAAGAATTCTTTTTCTTAAAAGTTCACGATCTATGCTTTTTGCCATTTTGTAACACTCCAATTCAATGCATATTTTACCCATTACATCTCATGAACTAGTATATAGAAATGAGAAAATGACTTTCAAATGACTTTTGAATCTTTAAAAAGATTCCATTCCTGAAAAATAATGTGTGTCTTCCTCAAAGTAGGAGCAAGAAAAACAAGACTAACATAAATGAAACATGCATGGGTTTTGGTTAAAATATATTCATGAAACATTGCTTTAAAATCAGAAAAATCAGGAAATGCTAAAGGTGTTCATAAAGTTACATTAAGTTTCAAAAAGTCAGAGGAGCTGTTTGTAAAAGAAAATACATTTTACTTCAAAGTTGTCTAATACTAGAATAAAACAGGTTCAGTCCAAGATGTCTGCATCTGTCAGTACTCAGCAAAGGGCATAATAGACAAATCATATGTCTTGAGTAGTTATGTCTGACTTCAGTCTATTATAAGCACAGTCCTGCATCTGTTCTGGCTGAAAGGGTATAAAGAAGATGGAGCCAGGGTCTTTTCAGTGATGCCCAGTGCCAGGGCCTTTTCAGTGATGCCCAGTGCCACGGCAAGAGGCAACGGGTACAAACTGATACACAGATGTCACCTCAACATCAGGAAATACATTTTTACTGTGAGGGTGACTGAATACTGGGATAGGTTGCCCAGAGAAGTTGTCGAGTCTCCATCATTAAAGGTATTCAGAATCCATCTAGACACAGTTCTGGGCAGCCTGCTCTCAGTGGCCCTGCTTGAGCAGGTGAGTTGGACAAGGTGACCTCCAGAGGTCCCTTGCAACCACAACTCTTCTGTGGTTCTGTAATGCTGTGAAGTCCTCAAAGTAATCCATATATTTGGTGAAGACAGACAGGCAACTACAGAAGGTGATCCATCCAATCCATGTTAGGCATCAGTCTCAGTAACTGGACCTTTGAGGCACCATTTTCTCTTTACAAATTACACTGAAAGCCTAGACGACTGATTTAGCTTTTATGTATGACTAAGGCGTGGTGAGTCAAACTTAATAAACCTGCTTGGTCATTTCCCAGAGCTTATCTGCACCTTTAGGCGTCTTTGGAAAATCTCACCTAACAAACCTGAAGTGATCCATCACTTTTTGAACAGTGATAGCTATTTTTTATATTTTATTTTAATATTCCATATTATTTTCATAATCTTTGCTTGTAAAAAAAATGTATTTAAAAGCATTAAATTTGTAAAATAAATTTACTAAGTACTTCAGAAAGCAGGACATAGATCACTTCAATTCTTCTAAAAATTTTAAAACACTGGTTTTGTATATATTTTATTGAATTCCAGTTCCCATGCAAATGCTAAATCCTAAACCTCAAATGGAAAATTGTGATAATTAAGTATTTGTTGTCACTGTATCAGAATTAACAAGCTTCTAGAAAAAATTAATGTTAGTAACCTCCCCTCCCCCAAAAATACCTTGAATAAAACTGTTCTATTTAAAAGCACAACTCCATAATAATTTAAATAATTTTGGATAGGAGAGGACTGTTTAATCTAATTGAACCTCATGTCTTTCTGCCGTTTCAACATTGTCTTCACGTATCACAGAAGGCTAAATTTTCTTTTTAAGTATATGCATCTTGTTGAAGCAAGATTTTAAGAGAACTCTCAAACACCTAAAAATTCTAAAAGAACTACTGAATTACGTACAACATTTCAATTTGTAATTTTGACTTACTACATGACTTACAGCTGTGGTTTTGTGGTGGTTTAGCCCTCATCACCACACAGTTTCTCGCTCACTCTCCCCCTCCCCAGTGGGATGAGGAAGAGAAACTGGGAAGAAAGGAAAACTCATGGGTTGAAATAAAGACAGTTTACTAGAATAGAAAAGGAAAACTACAATAATAACAGAATATAAGGATATTCATACATACAAAGTGAACAATGCACGATTTCTCACCACCCAACATCCGAATGACCAATGCAGCTCGTCATGAGCAGCGATTTGTAAGGACAGCAAACAAAAAGGGAGGGAGGACCAGGTAAAGCTAGCAAAGAATTTTTTAAGAAAATACTTTCTTCATAATGAATGGTGTATGTCAAAGCAAAAAAAAAAATGTTCACAGAGAAGATAATTATAACTATTTTCTTATTTGGAATTTTTTTCTCTATAGGTTTGAAAATGCCAAAGATAAAGATGTGTCTTCTCTGTTTGATATCCCTTCCAGATCTTAAATGTAAGCAAATTAGAGTAACGGTCTTTTTAAAGCACAAAACAAAATAGCACCTGTAAACATTAGAGAAAAAAAAAAAGACATTTCGGCTGACAGGATACTGGTTTTCCTTGGATAAATATGAAAGTTTGAAGAGTTGTAATTTGTGACAGTAATATTTCTTAAATTTTTCTTTTCCCAGCATGGAAAAAATATTTCCTGCTTATCTCCAGAACAGAAAAAAATTGTGGTATTTTGTCAGTGTAGAAAATAGAGACAGAGGAGAGCTACATCAGTCCTTGGGAGTCACAGAGAAAGCACTGTACTTCTGGACACTAGAAGGAATGTAAACTGATCTGCCCCCTGTAAGGCTTCCCCTGCTCTTTTCTTAAATTACTTTGGCAGGAGGAATGGTTGAGAGCTGTGAGTCTTTCCCTTTTGTAGACCTACTGAGATTGGCATCCCAAAGACAAATGCAGGTA
The DNA here is from genome assembly GCF_036417535.1 of Chlamydotis macqueenii. NCBI lineage: Eukaryota > Metazoa > Chordata > Aves > Otidiformes > Otididae > Chlamydotis > Chlamydotis macqueenii. Next base: position 21,378,758 of record NC_141558.1, read on the forward strand.
AAAATCCACACCGACTGCATTCGTTTCTTACTCTTCACTGGTAGAATTTAAGGAACAATGTGAGTTCCAATGAAAATTCATCTCCACAGTTAAGCCAAATTTTGGAACACATTACATTCCTTATCTTTATATACTCAACTGAGATGACTAAGTTATCTAATCACCCAGGACTTTCACTCTCAATTATTAAAAGAATTAAGTGTCTTCAGTAATTCAGTCTATCTCAGAACATAGATCAGAGTGAAATACTTTCTGGAAATACCTGTCATTTCCTTCCTTTGTTGAACAGAAAAGCTCCTCACTAAAATTAGGAGAGAGAAATGTCATAGTTCAGCCCCAATCAGGACCAGACTACGCAGTCTCTCTCTTACTCCCCCCACACTCCGAGAGAACAGGGGGAGATGATATAAGGAAAATGGCTCAAGGTTTGAGATAAGGACAGGGAGAAAATCCTTAAAGTTACCATCATGGGCAAAACAGACTCGACTTGGGGAAAACCAATTATTTCTAAAACTAGCAGGAGAATGAGACAGGGAACAAGATAACGTGTGTGTCCCCCCGACTCCTCCCATTTTCTGGGCTTAACATTCTCTCTACTACCTTCCCCCTTCCCGAGCGGCACAGGAGGGAAGAGGGAATGGGGGTCGCGGTCAGTTCATCATACATTGTTTCACGCCACTAATTCATCATCGGGGGAAGAACTCCTCGCATTCCTCCTCTGCTCCAGAGTGGGGTCTCTCCCATGGGCCACAGTCCTTCGTGAAACTGCTCCGGTGTGGGTCATCTCTTCCATGGGGCGCAGTCTCTCCAGAACGGCTGTCCCAGCGGGCCCTCCACGGGCCACAGCTGCCTTCAGGCCTCCACCTGCTTCGATGTGGGGTCGTCCACAGGCTGCAGGTGGATCTCTGCTCCTCCGTGGACCTCCATGGGCTGCAGGGGGACAACCTGCTCCACCATGGTTGTCACCACAGGCTGCAGGGGAATCTTGGCCAGGAGCCGCATTACTCCTCCCCCTCCTTCTGAACTGACCTTGGTGTCCGCAGCCGTTCCTCACAACAGACTGGCAGATGTCTCTCAGGATCCTTTTTACATCTTATTCACTTCTCATCTGCTCTCTACTTCTTGCAGCTGGGCCGGGCTGAGTTGGGCCCAGTTGGCTGCCTGGCAGGAGGCCAGAGGGTGAGGCCTGCAAGGCCCACAAGGCTCACACCTCGCCCTCTCTGCCCCTGCTCAGCTGCTTCACATCTTCTCCACTTTTTTTTCTCCTGTTTTCCCCTTCTTAAATATGTTATCACAGAGGCATTATCATGGGACATTCTGCTACCAATTGGCTTGGCCTTGGCCAGCAGTGGGTCTGCCCTAGGCCTGGCCGAGTCATAGAATCATAGAATCATAGAATCATAGAATGGTTAGGGTTGGAAGGGACCTTCAAAGGTCATCTAGTCCAACACCCCCTGCAAGGAGCAGGGACATCCCCGACTAGATCAGGTTGCTCAGAGCCTCATCCAGCCTGGCCTTGAACGTTTCCAGGGATGGGGCCTCCACCACCTTTCTGGGCAACCTATTCCAGTGTTCTATAACTCGCATCGTAAAAATCTTTTTCCTAATTTATAATCTCAATCTACACCCCTCTATTTTAAAACCATTACCCCTCGTCCTATTGCAACAGGCCCTACTAAACAGCCTTTCCCCATCTTTCGTGTAGGCCCCCTTGAGGTACTGGAAGACCGCTATCAGGTCTCCCCAGAGCCTCCTCTTCTCCAGGCTGAACAGCCCCAACTCTCTCAGCCTGTCCTCATAAGAGAGGTGCTCCAGCCCTCTTATCATCTTCGTGGCCCTCCTCTGGACCTTCTCCAACTGGTCCATGTCCTTCTTGTGTTGGGGGCTCCAGACTGGACACAGTACTCCAGGTGGGGTCTCACCAGGGCAGAGTAGAGGGGGAGAATCACCTCCCTCGACCTGCTGGCCACGTTCCTCTTGATGCAGCCCAGGATGTGGTTGGCCTTCTGGGCCTCGAGGGCGCACTGCCTGCTCATGTTAAGCTTCTCATCCACCAGCACTCCCAAGTCCTTCTCCTCAGGGCTGCTCTCAATCCATTCCCCGCCCAGCCTGTATTTGTGCCTGGGATTGCCACGACCCAGGTGCAGGACCTTGCACTTGGCCTGGTTGAACTTCATGAGGCTGGCACGGGCCCACCTCTTCAGCCTGTCAAGGTCCCTCTGGATGGCATCCCTCCCTTCCAGCATGTCGCCGGCACCACATAACTTGGTGTCGTCGGTGAACTTGCTGAGGGTGCACTCTATCCCACTGTCCATGTCACCGACAAAGATGTTGAACAGGCCCAGGCCCAGCACGGACCCCTGAGGGACGCCACTCGTGACAGATCTCCACATGGACACTGAGCCGTTGACCACCACTCTCTGAGTGCGGCCATCCAGCCAACTCCTTATCCACCGAGTGGTCCGTCCATCAAACCCATGTCTCTCTAGTTTAGAGAGAAGGATGTCATGCTGGACAGTGTCAAAAGCTTTGCACAAGTCCAGGTAGATGATGTCAGTTGCTCGTTCCTTGTCCACCGATGCTGTCACCCCATCATAGAAGGCCACCAAATTGGTCAGGCACGATCTGGCCTTGGTGAAGCCATGTTGGTTGTCACCAACCACCTCCTTGCTCTCCATGTGCCTTAGCATGGTTTCCAGGAGAATCTGCTCCATGACCTTGCCAGGCACAGAGGTGAGGCTGACCAGCCTGTAGTTACCCGGGTCTTCCTTATTCTCCTTTTTAAAAATTGGGGTTATGTTCCCTCTCTTCCAGTCATCGGGGACCTCACCAGACTGCCACGACTTCTCAAATACGATAGCCAGTGGCTTGGCAACCTCATCCGCCAGTTCCCTCAGGACCCGCGGATGGATCTCATCAGGTCCCATGGACTTGTGCACCTTCCGGTTCCTCAGATGATCCCGAACCTGCTCTTCGAGTACAATGGGCGGTTCTTCATTCTTGCAGTCCCTGCTTGCACCTTCTACAGCTTGGGTGGTGGGACAGGAACTCTTGTCGGTGAAGACTGAGGCAAAAGAGTCATTGAGAACCTCAGCCTTCTCCATGTCCTGGGTAATCAGGACACCAGTTCCCTTCTGGAGGGGGCCTACATTTTCCCTGGACTTTCTTTTGTCCCCTGCGTACCTATAAAAGCTCTTCTTGTTGCATTTTATATCCCTGGCCAGATTCAGTTCTGCCAGGGCTTTGGCCTTCCTTACCTTATCCCTGGCCACTCGCGCAGCCTCTCTGTAGTCCTCCCAGGCTACCTGTCCCCACTTCCACCCTCTATAGGCTTCCTTTTTTACTTTTAGTTGGTCCAGGAGCTCCTTGCTCATCCACGCCGGCCTCCTGGCCTTTTTTCCCGACTTGTTTTTCACCGGGATGCACTTCTGCTGAGGTTGGAGGAGGTGCTCCTTGAATATAGACCAACTTTCCTCGGCCCCTCTTCCCTCCAGGGCCGCCTCCCATGGCACTTGGCCCATCAGGTCCCTGATGAGGCCGAAGTCCTCTAAACAAATGAGAGTGACTTCTAGCAGTTTCCTACAGAAGCTACCACCTTAGGCCCCCCCTCACCAAACAAAACCAGAACAAGAAATCTGAGCCTGAGTCCCAGTACTACCACACCTTAAAAAATGCTAAGGGTCTGCTTTAAAGACCTGCTGGAAAGATGTATGTTACATTGCTGAAAGAGTACCATGGTTTTGCTGTTCTGCTTGTACATGTTTATATTGCTTCTCTTAATGCTCCTCTTTATGGTCAATAAAATTATCGTTTAAGATTTTATTCATTCTTCACATTTGCTGAGTTTATGCTTTATACTGAAAACTACCCACATGTATTACACTGAAATCCAATACTGTGAAAAAGTAACAGTAACACTTAGGATAGGATTTTCATTTTGTTGGACAAAGTGTTGAATAAAAGCACACCTAGCTCAGATAATCAGTAAATAATCATAACAGCTCTTGTTAATAACTCAAATTCAGTTGTTAAGGTTTCTCGTTATAATCTCAAAACTCTATCCAAAGAGTTGTCTATAGATTCAAGAAGGAAAACTCACTGTCTTGGAGCAAGTCTAATGAAACTAATGTCTGTAAGACTTTTCACACAAATTTGGTCTGTCCTGATTTACAACATCAATTTTTCTATAATCTTAACAGCTTATGGGTGATGATAATCAATTGTGCAAGTGATGAGAATACATTTAGGTTTTCTCAATTCACAGCATCATTGCTGATAATGAATCTCACCAAAAAAAAACTTCAGTCATCTCCATCTGTGAGCAAGTGACATATTTTCAGTTCTTTAATCAGGCTGCAACAAATCATTCAAAGTTGAAACAAGAAAGTATTTTTCACTAATATATTCTACAGCCTACAACAAATAGTAATCAATAAAAATATTTACAGTTCTCAAATAACTTCATGGATGATGTTTAGGTGTTTTTATAATTTTACTCCTGGATTGAAAAAAAAAAGAGACATCATGGAAAAAATACTGCCCTTTAATTGGTCATTTTCCAAAATTATGATCATAGAGTCAAAATCACAAAAGTGTTAAGTTTGGATGGCACCTCTGGAGACAACCTAGTCCAGCCTCCCACTCAGAGTAGGGACAGGTAGAACAGGATACCCAGGACTGATGGCCTTCTATGATGGAGCGACTGCATTGGTGGCTAAGGAAGAGCAACTGATGTCGTTTACTTGGACTTCTGCAAGGCTTTTGGCATGGTCCCACACAATGTCATTGTCTCTAATAGGAGAGGTGGATTTGATGGATGAACTATTTGATGGACAAGGAATTGGCTGGATGGCCACATATGAAGAGTCACAGTCAATGCTTCCATGTCTAAATGGAAAACGGTATTAAGTGGTGTCCCTCCATATTGGGACCAATTCTGTTCAAGATCTTTATTAATTATATAGAAAGTGATCAATAAAATCTCTTTAATAAGAAACCTTGAGAATAGTATCTGTTTTCAGTTCTTTTTTTCAGAAATATCTGGAGAATGAGATTTTAATAGCAATATTCTACTTGCACTGCAAATACTGGAAATCTATGTGCACGCATGCACTTGCACTTACCTGTATAAACATAAAAGATTAATAAACGTGTTAAAATATGCTAATCTTGAATGGAACTAAGTTTCTGAGCCTTACTAATTCTTTACTTTCAGAAAGTATCACTGAGACTTCCTAACAAAGCACATACTTCACTAATCTCATGTGCTAGCCTGCATAAAGACGAGTAATCTGCTATTGCCTAGTGTTAATGAAGAAGACTTGTTACTACCCTAGCTTTGCATAGCTTCCAAAATGTAGTCTCACTCCTAATATCAAAGGGGTGATTTTATGATTTGTCTTATCTTTGTTTTTCTACTTAAAGTGGCAGAAGTTTGGAAAATAATCTGTGTTCAAATTCAGTTTATAAGAACACATGGTTATCCATATAATATCGTTAAAGTACTTTTTATTCAGGAAAAGTTTGCCTAGGCCCATTTACACATGCTAACAAATTCCTGCTTAGTGCTTTCTCTCACTAAATCTGCTGGGTAAATAAGACGTTTGTGGGCTTTGTGATCACTTCTCACTTGTCCTTTATAGTGCCTTTAGTAGTAAAATCCTCTGGCTGTGCAATCTCTATCTGTAATGTCTAAAAACATCTTTACCTGAAAAACATATATCCAAAAAATATTACCAAAAGTCAGGTCTAGCATGCATTGACCTCCTGAATTTAGTAGACATTATGAAGCAAATGAAGAAAGAATTACATATGCATTGCAATGCATCTTTCTTGCATTTTTCAGACAAAGTATGCTCACAAACCCATGCCTGCTCAGTCATGAAGAACTTCTAGTTTAGCAGTGGACATAACAGCAAACATTTTAAAGCTCATTTTCCAGAATGCTCCCCACAAAACATTCCTATTAATGAAGTCTTTCTATCAGACCCACAGTGTAACTTGCTAGAACAAAGCCAGATGGACTCATGAGACCACAGAAGCCACATGGCCCCTTCTAGCTGCACCAGGGCTGGAGTGCATGGCCATGTAAAGCGCTAAAGATTTCTGATGCTCTGGCCCTGAAGAGGTTTCATTTTGTTCCAGTTATTGAAGTTATCCAGACTTGATATAAAAAGATAAACCAGGGTAAATCTAAGGTGGAGAAGAGGCAGCTGAGTAGAATGATCCTATATCAAGCTAGTATGAGCTGCTTGAGTTATCAAGTGTGGCAGAACCTAATACGCACTTAACATTCTGGCTTATTCAGCTTTGAACAAGAATTGCTTTTCTGCTACAAGAAACTTGAGGAGAGAGAACATCATCACTTTAATATTCCACCATAGCAAGTGTGACAATTATAACCCCAAGAGAAGTTTGAAGGAATACTAAAAATACAGTTTTCTTTTGGGTTCCTATCTCTTGTCATTGGGGATAAATTGTTGATCATCAGGAAGTTAGTGCTACAAAGAAAAAGCTAAGTCTGCTATCAGGATCAGCAACGGCCCTGTAGGATACTTTTTCTATTTCAGTCATCATCTAATTTCAGGCTATAGAGAGTCCAAGATTGAGAAAGCCACTGTAATTCTCTGCTCTAATATATTTCATATCAGTAGCCACCAGGTTTTCCTGAATTTTCATGTTTCCTTTATCTAAAGTTTTTATCATATCTAATTTATTTAAATGCCTTAAATGATAATTGAAATTTTACTTACCTCAGGCTCTAATCTTTAGATTTTATTATAACCTTACCTGCTAGATTTGGAGAGATTTCTATTATCAGATTTCTCTTCCTTACATAGGTGCCTATGGATGAAAATCAAGTCTCTCTTTTGCCTTTTCTTTGGGTAAGTCATTGCAGCATAGATCAGAAACAGCTGAGCAGGCTTTACATTAGTTAGCTTGAGCTCATTCTTACACGCTCTGCTGTGGAATCATGACCTGTTTTTCCTGTACAGACTTCTATGCTAGAGTGTAGACGTTCAAGGTCCATGATTTTTTATGAATCTCTTGTTGACAGCACAATATCAAACATGCAGGCACTGTAGGATTTCAGAAGAAACTAACATTTTACTTTCAGTCCTAGAATTATGACATTTTGGACTGCAAAACCAAACAATTTCTGTACAAGTAGATTTTACATCCACTGTTCCTTTTTTCCTTTTTCCACTTGCAAAATAATTTTCTTTTCTCAGAATTTTATTCCATTTTCCCAGAGTTCTCAGTTTAGGATTGATTCAACAGTTATTAAATCAATTGAAAAATTAAGCTAATCTTTAGTGAGTTTTAGACCAAAAGTAAAAGCCAAAATATATTTACATTAGGATGCTAAGTTATAGTGTTAGTTGTGAGTACAGAAAAGACTCATTCCACCTAACAACTTGTCCTTGTTTTGTGTACTGGCGGGAGGTCTACAGTGGCAAGTTTCCCCTTTGTCTGGTGGACTCAGCCAGGTTTAGGGCGGACCCGCCACTGGCCAGGAACGAGACAACTGGTTACAGTATAAAGCATCTGTGGTAACATATTTAAGAAAGGGAAAATGAAAATTAAAAAATAAGTGAAGAAGCAGAAGCAGGGGCAGAGAGGAGGAGGCGCGAGCCTTGTGGGCCTTGCAGCTCTCACCCTCTGGCCTCCCACCGGGCAGCTGACGGGGCCCAACTTGGCCTGGCTGGCCTGGCCAAGAGAAGTGAAGAGAGATGTGAAGAGAACCTGAGAGGCATCTGCCTGAGCAGATTGTGAAGAACTTTTTGTGCGAGGAACGGCTGCAGACGGCAAGGTAAGTGAAGAAGGAGGGGGAGGAGCAATGCTGCTCCTGACCAAGGTTCCCCTGCAGCCCATGGTGCAGCCCATGGTGGAGCAGGCTGTCCCCTTGCAGCCCATGGAGGTCCACAGAGGAGCAGAGATCCACCTGTAGCCCGTGGAGGACCCCATGCTGCAGCAAGCAGATGCCTGAAGGAGGCTGTGGTCCATGGAGGACCCACACTGGAGCAACTGGTTCCTGAGGGACTGCACCCTATGGAAAAACAACCCATGCTGGAGCAGTTAACAAAAGACCGTAGCCCGTGGGTGGCACCCCGCGATGGAGCAGGTGAGGAATGTGAGGAGTTTTCCCCCGAGGAGAAAGAAGTGGAAGAAAACAACATGTGATGAACTGACCATAACCTTTTTCCCGCCCTGTGCTGCCTGGGGGGTTGGGGAGGGGGAGCTAGAGATATTTTGAAATGAAGTTAAGCCAGAGACGAGGGAGGGGTGGGTGGAAGTTGTTTTTGTTCTCTCTCATTATCCTGTTTTTGGTTTTAATAATAATAAATTGAAATAGTTTCCCCCAAGTTGAGTCTGTTTTGCCTATAATGGCAACTGGAATGATCTCTCCCTGTCCTTATCTCAAACCTCGAGCTTTTTGTTGTATATCTCTCCCCCATTCTCTCAGAGGGTGGGGACAGTGAGTGAGAGACTGTATAGCTTGGTCCCAAGTGGGGCAAAACTATGACAGTTTTTGGCACCCAATGTGGGGTCTGAGGAATGTCAGATAAGGATATTAATTGTGAGCGGTAACGGGTAAAACACAGAATGAACTCTACTAGAGAGCTAAATGATTATGGGGAATTTATTTTGTTGTAATTGTGGTGAAAGTATGAGGGGTGGATTCTGTGTGTAAATTGCCCATTTTTCGTTTGGTGTCCTGATTGTATTATTTTGATTTTAGTGTGGGGAATTCCTTTTTGTTGATGTGTGTGTATTTTAATAATAATACTTAATACATGATTTGCAGAGATGAGGGGTGGAAAAAGCAACTTCCTCCCACCCCTATTCCACCCTTCCCTCATTCTCTCAGAGGATAGGGAGAGTGATTGAAAAGCTGCATAGCTTGGTCCTGAGTGGGGCAAAACTACAACACAGCTATGTCTAAAAAGATAGATGTCTAGGTCTAACTCAGTCACTCCTTTCATATACAATGGAGTGTAAGAAGCATTTTCACCAAATGATTTACAGTGTCATAAAATAGGTGTCCAAGATGAGTTAGTTACCTGAGTCACACCCTGTAAGTATATTTTTCACTCCACTGACTATAAAAAGGATAATTATCCTAGATTTAGAAGGGAAGCTTTTAGATATTTCAGGAATGATTCAGGCACTTATACAGAGATGCTGACGGTTATCTAAGGTATCCTCATGGAGCCAACAGAGACGACACAGAGGTTAAGATACCCACATCAATCTGCAGCAGCAGCTAGAAATCAAACAGAATACTCCAAGTAGCTAATATAGCTGCAAATGCTTAGGCAACTGAATTTCAGCCCTGCATTCAGGTGAGGATTTTTCCAGGATTTCATCATTTTCCAGGATTACATAATTAGGTACTGTAGTCAGCATGGGCTTCTCCTCAGTTATTTTAAATATTTCACAAACCGAAATTCTTAATGATGCATCAACGTATTTGCCAGTGTGCATGAAACGTCACAGCTGTCAAAGATTTTGCTTCTACCATAAAATGCAGAGTTATATGAATGAACTCATAGTTCAATAAATGGTTTACTTATTCTCTCTAATGATCAAGTTCTTTATAGAAAAATAACTTATCTGTATAACCTCACTAAGTTGCAGCATATGAATAAAAACGCCCCCTAAAAGAAGAATATATTACTCTGAAAAATTACATTTGATACAAACTTTTCCCCTAAGTTGATAATGAGAAAACAATGCAAAACTACATGAAACAAATGTGGCCATTGAACATAACGTGGCACTGGAGGGACCCCAGAGGTGGTTTAGTTTAGGTATCTGTAGAGGAATAAGAGAAGCTTTCTGGTCTAAGGATAAAATTAATTTCTTGTCTCACTGATACAATAGATTAGAACCTATTAATTCTTCCCATGGTTTTTTTTCTGTTTATTTTGTGTGTGTGTGTGTGTGTTACCTATGTATTTATAGTACTCATGCTTTGAAACATCATGTTACATCTGAGCCTACCAATCACTTCTTTTATTTATTATTAGAAGTTTTACATTAAAAAAAGTTTGAGCTTAGACGTAGAAAGGAGTTCTCCATTTTCATCTATGAAATGAGAATTAAGAGAAGACTGATGCATCTAGTTCTTTAAAGCATGTGGATTCTTTGCATCTTTTTAACATGCATACAGAGCATGTTAAATTCATACAGAGCTAGTAAAATTAAGGTTTCTGTGAGCTCAGGCAACTTTTCAGGATAAACAGAAAAAATACTTGTTTAATATAATTAGTCAGAAATTATATTACCTTCTTTTTTTAAAAAAAAAAAAGCGCATGGTATAGCACATATATTTGCACTAAAAAAATTCTCTGGCAATGCATGCACAAAGTATATGAATTGTTCTCAGATTATTGGTTCTTACACATTCAAGCTCTCTCTTTGCTAACATGGGAGAATTAATTTTCTGAAAACAGAACACCATTCCCATATATCTAATATTATAAATCCAATCTACAGAGTTATAACTCTATTCTTAAGTAAAAATAACCAG